>NC_090448.1:365937876-366562876 GCF_031143425.1 Pleurodeles waltl | reverse complement strand
TTGCATCGTTTTTTGTTGCAAAAACAGCACAAACTTACAAAATACAATTGTCAAAAATGATGCAAAGGCGTCGCTAAAAAAGTATAAATATGGGCATGTATTTTGTAAGTTTGCACCCTTTTTGTGTCAAAAAGTGGCATAAATGCAGCGCTAAAAAAGTAAAAATATGGGCCTTTGTATTTTTTCAAATTGGTCTTTTAAGACCTTTCTATAACTTCTTATTCATGATAAAGGTCTATGTTGGCAATAACTAGCTATGTTTTACCCGTAAAAAGAAATTCCCAAAGGTGAGGGAGGCTGATTTCTTAAGATTTTTTTAATGCAAGTTTTAGAGGTCCTAGAAAGAAGAGGCTTAACTGTAAATTTGTCAACATATGAAAAGTACCCAGGTTCAGATTAATAAAAAATGGATGCAGAGAGAGGAATGCAGCACTGTGATGTGTCAAATAGAGAGGAAGGAATTCACCTTATCTATCAAGATATGGCACATTCCTGCTCCCTCTTTGCGCTGCAACACTTGTGGCTGCCTAGCACCAATGCAGGCACCTTTGCACCATGGTGCAAGGGTGACTGCGTTGCAGCAGGATTATTTTTTGCAGTAGGGCACACCTTCCTGTGCAAAAACAATCCTTAGAGGTGTTTTACTCTTTCTAAGTGTGCTGCATTCTGCAGCACACTTAGAAAGAGAAAACAACACAGAGAAATAAAGATATTTCTTCTCGCTGTGCCTCTGTTGGGAGGGTGTACAATTGTGATGCATTCCCAGGTTTACCAGTCTTGATAAATTAGAACTTGTACCAAAATACATTGTTCCATTCATGGGAACACCCATACTCCACCCATGTAATACCTTCCCGGCACAGAGTAATGTAAGGCAGCAACTTGTGCTGCCTTGCATAACTCTGTATTTACCAAGCCACGTCAGGCCATGCAAGGTGGAATTACGTGGCTTGGTAAATATGACTTGAGGATTGTTATTCCCTTGTGTCATCTTGTGTGACACAAGGACAACACAATCCTAAGATAAATTTGGCCTTCAGTGTCATATTTGGTGCAAGAGACTCTACCTGCAGCTACATTGAAGTTCTGTTGGATCTGGAGTCTGGCGATGCCATACAGGAGTGAGATGTAGATGAACACTTTTCCTACTCTATTTTAGTCTGACTGACAGCTTTCGGTAGGTTACGAATGGGAGCAAATATAACCTTTGGAGTAAAGAGGTGTGGAAAATATGGCGGAAAACATGTACTGTTCACATTCAGCTCCAAAGATAAATGCCTCTTCTTCAGAACTCAATTGTAAACAAAAGGTTGTAAAGAGGTTACACACAGGTTTGCATTCGGACAACAAATAGGCCAGGAAACTAACATAAAAGTGTCCCCATTAGTGAATTAGAAATCTAAAAATGTGGCACACGTTTGCATATTGGGGCAGTTTTAAACTTATAAAGACATGTTGTATAAGTGTTTTGCAAGGTATAGAAGATTGGATTTGAGCTTGTTGCAGGCATTGTTTAGTTCAATATCAGGGAAATCAACCATACAAAATCAGCAAGCAGAGATGAAACAGACCTCAATACGCCAACAAGAATTGGCAAGGCCAATAGGTTTCACCAATGAGAAACCTATTGCTTTGTCAATGATTTTAACATGTTGCACACCCAACACACACAAACACACACCACAAGTGAATAGGGATACAGACCACACACACACACACACACACACACACACACACACACACACGCACACATGCATAAACAGGCACAAACAAATACACAAACATCTAGCTGTAAAGACTGACCTCGCTCTCATCCCCAGGCTGGCATCCAGTTCAAACTGAACCCACGAAGCAAAGGATTTGGTATGGCCAAGCCCTGTGCAAACAATGTATCAGGCTTTGCACTTAGGAAGCCAGGCTGTGCATTCAAATCTGTATGTGTTATTAAAAGTGAATGTTGGCTACACACACACTGAGAAATTTCAGTGCTGCCTACCAATAAGCAACTAAGTAAAAAGCAGTGACAGTGTGAGGGAAGGGGGATCTGTGGTCGAGGCAAGCAGTGGTGAGTGAGAGTTGGCAAGCAGTGACGGGTGGGAGGTGGTTGGGGGGACAGGGCAAGCAACAACAAATGCGGGCATAGAGACAGCCTGCTAAATGATGCAGTCTGATGGAGTGCTACATTTTGAAATAAAAACGGTACCTTCACAGGCACATGGACACTGGCCACCACAAGCAGTACTTGGTGCAAGTCCCAAAGCAGGATGACAGATTCGAGGAGGAAGCACTGACCTGCAGAGTGACGTGGAAACCTTTGTGGGAGCCAAGCAATGGTAAGTAAAGTAAGGAGAGAGACAATTGGGAGCCAGCCAATGGTAAGTAAAGTGATGTAGGAGCCACATGGGATCCAACCAATGGTAAGTATAGGTAAGTAAGGGGTGGGTTCTAAGCTCCTTTTAATTTTTTTTCAAATACAAGAGATTTTGCAAGCAGAGTGCAGTGCTGTGCAGGTAAAACCAACAACAACAAAAAATGGTCCACGCATGTCCGGCACCACCTGATTCACCTACAGACCAGTCCTATCCTGGATGCACAGGTGAATTATGTTAAGAGGGTGTAGGTTTTTATTTGATGTTCCCCTTAAGATCTTACTATGAGTTCCACATATAGAACCTATGCAATCTTGAAAAGAACAAATCAAGTACTAAGTGCTACATTTCTCTACAAAAAAAGTTAGTATGTGTAAACATATAAAACAAGGACCGGTTTCTCCTATAGTTTCTTCTGACAAAAAAGACCTTTGGGGCCATATAGAGTACATGCAGGAACACTAAACAGTATTGCCTTTGCAGAGCTGACCAGGGTATTTTTAAGCCTTCGGGCATTCATGGCACTGGAAAAAGGTCATTTGTTGTCACTAACAACATCTCTCACTCAAAAAGTAGATTGGCCCTGCCATTTGTGTTTTGTGAACAAGCATGCAAACACATAGCAATTCTGGGCCAAAGTCTGTAATGTCATACATATAATAATGCAATAATGAGGCCACTGTACTGCTCTGTGCTGCTTCTTCAAGATAGGTGAGTGGCAAATCATACAATCATCTTTCTGTGCCAAGGCACATCAAAATTTTATATTATATATATATATATTGGGAAGAAGTCCTGCTATTCTTCCTGCGCTCGCCTATCGAGGTTGGTGCACAGAACAAAGGGCGCAGGACCCATTTAATAATAACCATCACGTGCTAATCAAACGCTGGCACTCCATGCAGTTACTGTTCTTTATTCATTCCAAGAGACTCTTATATATATATATCTTAAACTTTATAAAGGTGGAGATCATATCCTCATGACCTGTCTAATGCATCGAATGTCATAAGCTTTCCAACCACCCTCTTAGCTGACGTGGTTTGTGTCACCAACTGCCCAGTGTGAAAGAATTTTGACTGTATTAATTCTGACTCTTTAGTAGCCTTTCCTAATTTTTTGCATATTTTCAACTACTATGTACTTCAAAATCGTTGAATTCTAGCTAAAGAAAACTCATCTTTTATTCTAAAAAGCTGCTTCATAGGAGGGAACTCTAGCATGTGAGATAGTTTATTTAAGATTCATTTTGGTGCTTTTAGTCAAATAAAATTCACAGTCTGCTCTTGGGGTCTCTGTCCTATGTGAAGAGTGAATCAAAATAGAAGCATCTTCACATTCACAACTAACACCACATTGGAGGCCAGTGATACCTAACAAGAGGAATCAAGCAACCAAGATTTCTTTCAAGTAAAAAACCTTAGCCAAGCTGTTTGAAATCTAAATTTAGTGCATTCTGGGAATACTTTTAGTATATTTTAAAGAGCCACATGTCATGATTATTTGAGAAGTGACTCAATTACAGGAAATAAAGAATCTGCGAACGAGAACATTTTCTGGTTAATCGTTACTAAAACAGGGTCATGGGGGAACCATCACAGTAGTGTAGGCAAGACCTAATTGATTAAGGACAAGATCCACTAACTGATGCATCTAGCATTTGGACCTCAATAAAAAAAAAACAGCAAACACCGAATATCATTACCATAATATCGCCTTATTGTAGGCTGCTGCTCAGGGCAATACAGCTTATTTAATAGTCCTGAACCAGAGTTAGAGGTCTCAGCCCCAGGTGAGGGTCCATAGCAAGGAAGAGGGTAATTAACACTTGATATAGCCTGAGGCAGAAGAGCTTGAATCCTATTAGAAAATTCCATCCACTGATGGTGGAATGTTCTAAATTTAAAAGGGAGAAACAGAAATACAAATACTGGGATGTTGAAGCAGAAGAACATTGTCAGTCATTATTAGCCCTGAGCCCCTCCATTGTTGGTGGTCAATGGAGCTCTCAACATTCCAATGTGTAAATTAAGCATTATAGCCACCTGGTGAGGACTGTAACAGCTATTAAAGGCACTGAATGGCAAGGTTTTATTACGCAATCGAGGGCCTTTAACAAAGAGTGTAGACCAAGACAGAATGGATATAAAGCCAATATATCAATCCACCCACATAGGTTAGAATATTATAAAATAAACAGAAGGACATTGACCCCTCCTCTGCCAGGCCTTTCCCCCCTCAGGTGCCAAGCCTTTTTTTTTTTACTATTTGGGGTAGTTCGTGTTCAGGTCCTCATAACATTTTGTCCACATAAGCTACCCACGCCAAATTTGCGTCCTTTTTTTCCAACATCCTAGAGATTCTAGAGGTACCCAGAATTTGTGGGTTCCCTTGGAGAAGACCAAAAAAATAGCCAACATACAGCAAAAATTTCATTTTTTTTTTTAAATGGGGAAACAGGGCTGCAGAAGAAGGTTTGTGTTTTTCCCCTGAAAATAGCATCAAAAAAGGTTTGTGGTGCTAAAATCACAATTTTCCCAGCTTTGAGAAACAGGCAGACTTGAATCAGAAAACCACATTTTCAACACAATTATGGCATTTTACTGGGACATACCCCATTTTTACTATTGTTTGTGCTTTCAGCCTCCTTCCAGTTAGTGACAGAAATGGATGTGAAACCAATGCTGGATCCAAGACAGCTAAACATTTCTAAAAAGTAGACTAAATTCTGAATTCAGCAAGGGGTAGTTTGTGTAGATCCCTCAAGGTTCTCTTATAGAAATCAACAGCTAAATTAAAAACAATATTGAAATTGAGGTGAAAAAAGAACCATTTCTGTCCATGTTTTCTTCTATAACATTTTCCAGCTATGGCAGATTTGTTAAAGCAATATACTGTTATGTCTGCTGGATTCTTCTGGTTGCGAGGATATATTGGGCTTGTAGGTTCATCAAGAACTCTAGGTACCCAGAGCCAATAAATGAGCTGCACCTTGCAATGAGTTTTCATTGTATACCAGGTATTCAACAATTCATATGGTGAAATATAAAGAGTGAAAAATAGCTATCACGGAAACCTTTGTATTTCCACAACGGGCACAAGATAAGGTGTTGAGAAGCAGTGGTTACGTGCACATCTCTGAATTCTGGGGTCCCCATGCTTGCATGTGAATTACAGGGCATTTCTCCAATAGTCTTCTTTTTTATACACTGCCTTACATTTGGAAGGAACAAATGTAGAGAAAGACAAGGGGCAATAATACTTGTTCTTCTATTCTGGTTTCCCCCAAGTCTCCCGATAAAAATGGTGCCTCACTTGTGGCACCTCATTAGGGTAGGCCTAGTGCCCACGACAGGAAATGCAACATGGCACATCACACTTTTACATTGACACCTGATGTGTTTTTTAGAAAGAGCCTACCTGTGGATTTTGGCCTCTAGCTCAGCCGGCACCTAGGGAAACTTACCAAACCTGTGCATTTCTAAAAACTAGGCACTGAAGGGAATCCAGGATGGGGTGACTTGTGATGCTTTCACCAGGTTCTGTTACCCAGAATCCTTTGCAAACTTCAAAATTTGGCAAAACGAACCACTTTTCCCTCACATTCCGGTGCTGCAAAATTCTGGAATCTGAGAGTAGCCACAAACTTCGCTCCACTCAGAATTCCCCCAGGTCTCTTGATAAAAATGGTACCTCACTTGTGTGGATAGGCCTAGTGCCCACAGCAGGAAATGCCCCAAAACACAATGTGGACACATCACATTTTCCAAAGAAAACTGACCTGTTTTTTGCAAATGTCTAGCTGTGGATTTTGGACACTAGCTCAGTCGGCACCTAGGGAAACCTAGAAAACCTATACATTTTTTTAAAGTAGACACCTAGGGGAATGAATTCAGAATGGGGTGACTTGTGGGGCTCTCACCAGGTTCTGTTACCCAGAATCTTTCTGAGTTCTGGAATCTGAGGGGAGCCACAAACTTCCTTCTAGTTTAGTTTAGTTTAGTTTTAAACGCTTATAAAGCGCGTAGTTACCCTAAGGCATCCCAGCGCTGACATAACATGACTACTACCAGAGACAAGGAAGATCCAGAGAAATTAGCTACAGAAAAGGATAGTTTTTAGTTTCTTCCTAAAAAGCTGCTCTGAGGGTTCATGACGGAACTCAGAGGAAAGAGCATTCCAAAGGTGGACGGCCTTGATGGAAAAGGAATTAGCTCCCCAGGCTCTCTTGAACCGAGAGATATTAACACGTCGGAAGGAAGAAGGTCTCAGACTTCTGGAGGGGGCGTAGATAAGGATCCGTTTTCTAAAGAACATCGGACCCTTATCATGGAGAGCCCTGTGAACAATGCTTAATAGGGAGCCAGTGGAGTATTGAAAGAGCCGGCTTCGCAGACAGATGTCTGGGAAGATCAGTGAGAAGCCTGGCTGCTGCATTCTGCACTGTCTGCAACTTCTTTATCACATAGGCCGGGGAACTGAGAAACAGAGAGTTCCCGTAGTCAAGGCGGGAACGAATCAGAGTTTGAAAAAGAATTCTTCTGGCCGTGGAGGGTAGAAGGTTAAAAATCTTCCTAAGGACTATTAAGAGACCAAAACATGTAGAAGAGACTTTTTTAGTTTGAAAATCCATAGTCAAGCGAGAATCCAACCAAAAGCCAAGACTTTTTACCTGAGCTTTGGGAGGAGGAAGTTTGTTAAAAACCTCTGAGTACGATGAGAGGGGGGAGGCTGGGGAACCATTACCTAAAACAATAACTTCTGATTTTCCATTATTAAATTTAAGTTTAGATTGAATCATCCAGTCTCCAATGTCCTTCATACAGCAAGAAAGATTGGCCGCGGATGAGTCCCCAGAGCTAGATAGCGATACAACAAGCTGGGTATCGTCGGCATGGGTGACCAAAGAAAAGTTATAAGGAGCAATCACTTTAGCCAGTGGGGATAGATAAACGTTGAAAAGAGTCGGACTCAGGGAGGAACCCTGAGGGACTCCACAAGTCAATGGAAAAATCTCAGAGAAAAAGGCTTGATCCAAAACTTGAAAGGATCTTCCTTTAAGAAAGGCAGAGAGCCAAGACATGGCTAAACCTCCTATCCCTAATTCAGAGAGCCTGCAGCAGAGAAGATTATGGTCCACTGTATCAAAAGCTGCGCTAAGATCCAGTAAAATGATGGCCACGTAAGCCCCTTTTTCCAAAAGTTGACGGGTTGACTCAGTCACCGTAAGGAGAGCTGACTCCGTACTGTGATGAGCTCTAAAGCCCATTTGAGTAGGGTGGAGGAGCTCATGGCTCTCCAGGTAACTGGTTAATTGATAGTTAACATGTTTCTCCAGAATTTTTGCTGAGATGGGAAGAAGAGCAATATGTCTATAATTCTCCAGTAAAGAAGGATCCAGCTTGGGCTTTTTTAGAAGAGGCTTAATAATGGCGTGCTTGAAGGATGGAGGGAGAGAACCTGAAGATAAGGAGTGATTCAGTATTTTTGTGAGAGGAGGGACAATAATATCTGAAACCCACGAAAGAATGGCTGGGGGAGCGGGGTTAAGGGGAGAGCCCGATTTAATTTTGAGGAGGAAATTGGCTGTTACGGCATCCGTAAGAGGTGCAAAAGCAGTCAGTGAAATTCCAGAAAAAGCGTAGTCCATAGCTTGATCTTCTAAGGACTCCTGGGGAAGGGAGGAAGAGAACCCAGAATATATCTTGATGACTTTATCATGGAAATAAGATGCAAAACGGTTACTATATTCAATGGAGGCCCCTGTGGGTGGGGCTGGCATAGGGGTTATGGTGAGTTCTTTAAAGATCTGAAAATTTTCCTTCTGTGAGCAGGAAGAGTTTTCTATTTTAGTGCCATAGTAAGTGGACTGGGCGGCTTTAATATTTTGGTGATAAAGTCTGATGGATTGCCTATAAACTTCTCTGGCAGAGGGACTGTAGTTCTTTCTCCATATTATTTCTAATTTTTTACATTTCTTTCTCAATTCTAATAAGAAAGGAGAGAACCAGGGTTTAGCCTTATGGGATAGTTTATTTACTCTTGATTTAATAGGCAGAATACCATCCAAGGAGGAGGAAATCCACTCATCAAATAAATCTGCAGAGGCAGAGAAGCTATTGAACCTAAGGGAGGCTTGGAGAGCAGCATGCCACTCACTGGAAACCAGCTTTGACCAGATGCGTCCGGAGGTTAAAGAGCTAGATTGCAGATCTCGCATGGCATTATAGGAAAAAGAAAATGGTAGGAGGACGTGATCTGTTCAAGTTAGAGGCAAAGGAGCCAGGGCAGTAAGATCAGGGGAATTGCTGAATATAAGGTCCAGAGTAAGGCCTATAATGTGAGTGGATCCAATTACATGTTGAGTTAAGTCAAGCGCAGTGAGAGAAGCTAATAGTGATTTAGCTTGAGGACAGTCTTCATTATCAAGATGGATATTGAAATCCCCAAGGATAGTAAAATTAGGGGATTTACAAATGAGACTGGCTACAACCTCAGGTAAAGTATCTAAAAAGCGAGTACCAGGTCCCGGAGGCCAATAGAGAAGCATTCCAGAGAAAGTAAAAGTGGGCGACAGATAAAGAGAGAAAGTTAGACTTTCACAGTCTGGAATGTCGAAGGATGATGTGACGCACCTAAAGGTGTTTTTATAAATAATGGCTATACCGCCACCTTTCGCAAGGGGTCGATCCACGTGTGCCATAGAGTAAGTAGAGGGTAAAGAATTGTAGATATCCACTGCAGAGTCATCACCCAACCAAGTTTCAGTAAGAAACAGGGCATCAGGAGAAAGCTCTTCCAAAAGAGTATAAATATGTAAGGAGTGAGCTGGCAGAGAACGACTGCATTCCCCCCATCTCCTGATAAAAATAGTACCTCACTAGTGTGGGTAGGCCTAGTGCCCGTGACAGGAAATGCCCCAAAACAGTACGTGGACAGATCAAAATTATCAGTTACAAAACTACCTGCTTTTGCAGAGATAGGGACCTACGTTTTTGTTGCTGTTAGGGAAACCTACCAAACCCAGATATTTCTGAAATCTAGACACCTGAGGGAGACTAGGGTTGTGTGGCTTTTGTGGCTCCCACAGTGTTTTCTTACCCAGAATCCTCAACAAACCTCAAATTTAGCTAAAAAATCTAATTTTTCCCATATTTCTGTGTGGGATAACTGCACCGGCACAAATTTCCTCCCACCCAATGTTTTCCTCAGTCTCCTGATAAAAAATGCTACCTCACATGTGTAGGTGGTCCACGTGCCTGTGACAGGGAAGAGCCAAAAACATGACGGAATTGAGAGGGAACCAAAGCGGGTCCAAAAGGGCCTCCCCAAACAAAACACACACACCAATCCCTGGTGCCTACGTGGTTTCTGCCCCCGCGACCCTTGCCTAAGGGGTCACTCCTCATCTGTAAAAAAAAAAAAAAAAAAAATGGTGCCTAGTGGTTTAGGCCCCTCTTGGGGGCAGATCGGCCTAATTAAAATAGGCCGATCTGCTCCCAAGAGGGACAGAATTGGCCTAAAATAAATTTGCCCCCCCAGGGGAGTGACCCTTGCCTAAGGGTCTGCTCCTCTCCTGTAAAAAAAAAGTTATCCCTGGTGCCTAGAGGCTTCTGCCCCCCTCGGGAGGTAGATGGGCCTATCTAACTTAGGCCTATCTGCCCCCAAAGGGGGGCAGAAATGGCCTAAAAATATTTTGGCCTCCTGAGGTACGGCCTTTGCCTAAGGGGTCGCTCGCCTCATGTCAAGAACTAAAAAAATGTATCCCTGGTGTCTAGTGGGCAGTCCTGCCTCACAATCGCTCTGCGATGGTGCTGCAGGAATCCTCAGGGAGACATGAAAAGGAAAGGAAAAGCCTTTCCTTTCTTTTTCATGCCTCTCTGACCTCCCTTGCCCCGGTACTGAGGAGTGGAAATAATCAGTTTCTCCTCAGATCGCACTGGAAGCCATGTTTCCAGCGCGATGGAGGCCACCTCTGATGAGGTCAGTGAGCGATTGTGCGCTGACTTTATCAGACGTCACTGGAGAGTTCGGGGTGGAAGGGGAACTGATTCCCCTTCCATCCCTGCCCGGGGGGGGGGGTGCTGCCCGTGGGGGAGCACTAGTGCTTCCCCCGTGGGCCGGATGCAGGACGAGCTGGTTATGTCCTCGGCACACAAGCGCCATGGCCGAGGACGTAACCAGCTCGCTCCAGGCACGGCACCCAAGGGGTTAAAAGAGAAACACTGGAGTGTTGAAGAAGGAACTATGCCAGCCATTATTGTCTTGAGCTACTTTCTTGTTTTCAATGGCGCTCTCAATATTCTAATGTTCTAATAAGGCTTTCAAAAGAGAAAAGTTCAAACGCTGCTGGGTGAAGTACATCATTGATCTTCTACACAACCAGACCAATCCTATCTGTTGATATCTTTGGCAGTTTGAAAACCCTGGACACTACTTACTCCTTCACTCGGATATCCATGGGATTCCTGGTTTGGGAGAAAATGTGGGTTTGTGCCTGAATCGTGATTCTGATGTCTTGAAAAGTCAACACAAAGAAAGTTTTTTTCCATGTAGACCATTTGGTCAGGTAAAGCAGCTGGAAAAAAATGCAACATCAGTTTTATGTCTCGGAATGGGACTCCTTCTGAAGGTAAATGAGGTTTTGTCATTGATGCCCTAGAAACAATGAGTGTTTGTTGCTGTATGTGAAAACAGAAGTCACTCAACAATATAGCCATCCCTCTCTTGTATCACAGCCTGTTAGTCTCCACTCCCATCTTGCACCACTCTCCATGCTTTGGATACCCCAACTGTTGGACTATTTACTGTGAAGCATAATTTCTACTGATTTGTATTGTCCTTCCATTGCATCATCTTTGTTACAGATTGGCGTCATCTGGAAAAGGGTGGGCCTCTCCTTCCATTACTTCCACATCATTGCTGATAAAAGCATTAAAAAGAGATAGGCTTCATTAATGATTCATATGGCACTTAGCTAATTACACCCTAATTACACCCTTTTCTGAGTGACCTTCTAACAGCACACCGCCTCCAGTCAATGAGAGGGTGAGGAGCCTGATTATTGACAACTTAATATCATGGGACACTAATATCGTAAACAGAACATAGAGGGACAAATTATTGAAAGGTAAATATGTTTAGATTTTCTATACCTAACTGACCATCTATGCACCTTGACAATACATATCTTCAAGGTAAATAGATGTGGAGTTAAAAATAGTAAATCTATACTTCTCTATATGCACCTACCTTTCAATACTTTGTCCCTTGATATTTTGTCCGCACTATTAGTGTGCCACAATATTCTTGTACTCAATATTGCAGAGTATAATACAATGGGAAATCAGCTGAGACGAATTTTAAAAATCCTTGGTATTGTAAATATAGAAGAGACCCAGGAATCCATACAAATTATTAACCTCAACAAAAGTAAAAATCAGTTATTTAATTTATGAGATGGTGATTGAATTGAAAGAAGAGAAGGGGACTGAAATATTATTGTGATGCATACTATTGTTTTTGTTTCAAAGGCTGAAAACAAACGCTCTGAAATTCTGTATTTTATCCAATCAGTTTACTTTTGGGATGTAAAGTAGATTATGGGGGTCATTCCAACCCTGGCGGTCAATGACCGCCGGGTTGGAGGACCGCGGGAGCACCGCCGACAGGCCGGCGGTGCTCCCAAGGGCATTCCGACCGCGGCGGTAAAGCCACGGTCGGACCGGCAACACTGGCGGTCTCCCGCCAGTGTACCGCCGCCCTTTGGAATCCTCCAAGGCGGCGCAGCTAGCTGCGCCACCGAGGGGATTCCGACCCCCCCTACTGCCATCCAGTTCCCGGCGGTCCGCCCGCCGGGAACCGGAAGGCGGTAGGGGGGGTCGCGGGGCCCCTGGGGGCCCCTGCAGTGCCCATGCCACTGGCATGGGCACTGCAGGGGCCCCCGTAAGAGGGCCCCTACAAGTATTTCACTGTCTGCTTGGCAGACAGTGAAATACGCGACGGGTGCAACAGCACCCGTCGCACCTTCCCACTCCGCCGGCTCGATTATGAGCCGGCATCCTCGTGGGAAGGGAGTTTTTCCCTGGGCTGGCGGGCGGTCTTTTGGCGACCGCCCGCCAGCCCAGGGAAAAACTTAGAATACCCTCCGCGGTCTTTCGACCGCGGAGCGGTATTTCGGAGGGGGGAAGTCTGGCGGGCGGCCTCCGCCGCCCGCCAGACTTGGAATGACCCCCTATGTGTTCTAAATGTAGGGTCTGTGAATTAAGAGAAGAAATCGGATGGCAGAACAGTCAGGGGCGTTTATCTGAGTACACATATGCGCAAAGGGATTGGTGGAAACATCAATCAATTCACTAAATGTCAAGGGGTATGAAAGTGACATCATGCACTGAATTTTGACTGGGAGGAGACGTGACCCGACAGCGGATGGTGAGGGGGCACCAAGAGAGGGTACTGCCTTTCCATCTACAACAAAGAGTAATTAAGTGGCGCTCCAGAGGGGGGAAATAAAACCAAATATAAACAGAAAGTCTTAAAGGAAGAAGATATTCACTACATTAGCAACCATTAAAGTGAGAACTTGCAAGCATAAGGATTGCGAGGGGGCAAAACAGCATTGTCACCAAATTACTGGGACAGAAAAGTGTATACAAATAAAAGTGACTATCTAAAGCAGCAAGGTGTAAACCGAATGTAGAACAGTAAAGACATTTATATGGAACCGAATAGTAGCAGTTCATCAATTATTCACGTACAGGTTGACCACACGTGCCTGACAAATGATGGATTCAGTCCCCACACAGAAACCACACAAGGGTGAGCAATTTGAATGCTTCCAAATAGCCCTGGTGAGCCACTCTTAATTCAGGAGCGGCTCCTTCATGAGAGCGAAGAAGCGTCGCCCCGCTCAAAAAATGGTAATAAGCTTTATTTATTACCATTTTATTTTTCAAAAATCCGTCCTGAACTGAGTGTCAGGGCAGGGTGGGGCAATTGCTTCTGAGTGGCAGCAGGGGGCTTTGCAGTTATGTTCAAAGAGCACATGTCCCTTTGGCCAGCCTTCTTGTCACAGCCAGCCACACATGCACATTTTAAGCTTCTCTAACTTAGCTGTCTTAAGACAGCTGGGTCAGAGAAAGCACATGCCTCCAGTGCTCCTAAGAGCACTGAGAGAGTCTGCTTCCTCCAATCCTGATGCTTCTCTCATGTTGTTTAACAGCATGAGAGCAGCACTGGGACTGGGTAGTGCAGTTTCTTGGGTCTGGAGCTTCAAGGAGAGAATACGCCGAAGCAATGAGGACGGTGAGGGAAGTCAATAAGGTAAGTGCCATTTTTTCTTATTAGATTAACCTCACCTGTATTTTGCCCGCTCCGCCACTCAAAATACATCGCAGCTGCCACTATTAAAGTTATGAATATGACATGAAAAGTTGGAGATTTGAGGATAATGGAGAAGGAAAACAATAAGGACATATCAGCTATAGAGGTGAGAGGGATTGTGAGGCAGAGCTTTGAGGGATAGGGATACTTCCAGGAACATCACCATGGTCAAAGGTCACATGGGCTCATTGCCGGAAAGACAGCAAAGGCCATATGATGTCACTCCAGTGATGCACTGGGATCAAATGGCATGTGATGTCAGTTTTTCTGGCATGAGGACCACTTGGACCTGAGTTGGTTCCCCTGTTTAATATTCATTATATAGTTTACCTTTTTACATGTTTTTAGCTGCATCGCTTTTAACAATTTATATAACAAACTTTTCTTGTATAATATTTTTCTGGGAATATGCTGCACAAACTGCTTATTTAGTTAGGTTTTTCTCGACATGTATTCAGAACATTTTTTTCATGGCTAAGAACACTGTACACAATATCTTGGTTCTTGTGTTGCCCATTTAGGAGACAGCTTCTGACATCCAGACTTAGCATTACATCAGAACTGTGATGCAAACTGCAATGCGCACAGCGCAGTGTGGGTTTGTTACATAAGTGATGTACTAACCCGAAAGGGGCAGAGGGGTATTCTAGCCGCAACCATCCTAGGACAAATGATTTAACAGATATGCAGCTTTATTGGTGCTAATCTTCAGCTTCCTGAGAGGATTGCCATACACACTGCAGGCTGACTCCTGACACTATGTCCAGGTAAGGGACTTAGACTAATCCCTTAAATCGGACTAGGCAAAAGGTTACACCCATTATGCTCTCAGTGTAGTATTAGGGTAAGGAAGGAACCTCTAGAACCTCTGGAACATCTAGAACCCATGTACAATGGTTGTATTATTCACTGTTTTTACCATGTTCATAATGCTGGTTATTTAGCTTTTTAGGGTATGCATAGTTATCACACCTCATTCTCTCTATGTAAGATTACAATTGTTTCAAAAATTATATTCAAAACTTATCTCGTATAGCTCTTGTTTTTTTGTCTGGACATGCATAAGTAATACAACAAAAGGGTGAGACCTGTTTCCATGGCTTCCCTAAGAAGTCAGAGTGTCATATTCAGGTTGCCGTAATCAACCTCCACCCCGGTAGGTTTAGGGGTTTGGGTGAGGCACTGTGAGCTAGCCAGCAATTGGACTGACAATTTCCGATGGATTGGACAGACGTTTTAAACCTACACGTCGATCTGCATTTCAGCATTAGAATATAAATGTGATTCATATGCAATAGGCACTGTGTCACCTTCATTGAATATGACATTAGTGAGGCCAATGAAGGTGACACAGTGCCAATTACACATAAATCTCTTGTATATTCTAATGCTGAAATGAGTATTGCATCCACTGTAAAAAATACTGACTGCAGTTCAGATGGCTGTCATAAAGGAAAGACCATTGGCTCAAGGAAAACTCATTATTGCTGTTACTCCCGTCCTAGCCTTAGAGGCTGTTACAAAGGCTGGCATCCCTAACTCAGAAGCCTTACATCCTAGATGGATAAAATGGGCCACATTCTTGACTCGCAGTGATATAGATTACGTTTTTAACCTATACTACAAACTTAAGAATGTCTCCAGTGTTTTCCTCTTGATCAGTTTAAATACATCATATATACTGACAGTTTAGCTGAATCTCCGGTAGGCACCAAATACCAATACTACATGGGTTGCACAGCTGTTCATGGGGTCCTGAGGGATAGAGAGTGCCACCCTCAACAAACGTTTACGCTGTCCCTAGGGGACTGCATTGCACAACTGGCTGAACTAAAAGCTTTAATTCTCGTACTGGAGCATACAGATCCTGAATTCCCCACACTTATAGTGTGCGCTTGGCATTACTGTGCCCAGTCCTTTAATGACAACTTGCATTACTGGTACCTAAATGAATTCAGTGATTCTAAAAGAAATACTATCAAGCATAAAGCGCTTTGGGTAAAGTGGTAGAGCTTTATTATAGGCTGCCACTGGCTCATGTAAAACATACACTTTTCAAAGAACGCTGAAGCCAACAGACCACCAGGTCTGCTGACCGGCATATTAGGATTTGTTGGAGGACTTTCGCCCATTTATGGGTGGAAGTCCGAATCCGTCGGCCTGGCCGATGGGGCTGAAGAGGCAGGTGCATCGCCAGCAGTGCCACACCAGCAAGACTCCGACCCTTGTATTACAAACTGTAATACGGCATGGCGGAGACTTGACGGTGTGGTGGTGCTGGCAGTGCATAAGTTTGCGGAGGGGGAAGTGTGTTAATGTATGCATGCATGGAGGGGGCAGGAGTGTGCATGAATCCGAAGGGGGTGGGTGTGTGAATGATTGTGGAGGGGAATGCGTGTGTGAGCAGTTGTTTATGGATGGAGGTTGGGGGTGAGTGAGTGTGGCTAGGGGGATGTGGAGGATTTCTGGGGGTGCGTTTGTGTGAGTGAATGGGGAGAGCGGGTGAGTATATGTATGCAGTGCAGGGGGGATTGGGGAGTAAGTATATGTATGTGGTGCAGGGGGAGGGAGAGTGAGAGTATGTATGCAGTGCAGGAGAGAGGGGGAATGAGTAAATGTATGTGGTGCAGGGGGAGGTGTTGGAGGTGTGAATGTTTGCGGAGGGGGGTGCGTATGTGTGAGTGGGGAGGTGTGTATGTCAGTGTGAGAGCAGATGGGGGTGTTTGGATGGATGTGTACATTTGGGGAGTGTTTGGAAGTGTGTGGATGGGTGGGGGGTGTTTAGAAGTGTATGGACAGGTGTGGGGGTGCTTGGAGGTGTGGAGACATATGTGCACGTGTGTGAGAGCGACAGGAATGAGGATTCATGTCACCAGGTGCGTTACCACCAGGGTTTTCATGGCGGGGTGACTGCCACAGAAAGCCTGGCAGTTTGCAGTTTCATAATCTGGCCGGCAGGCTGAGGCCAGCCGCCGGGGTGGAGGTGCTGCTCACCGCCGGCCACTTCAGTGCAACCGTACCAGCGGGCCATGCGGTGTTGTGGTGGTTTGGATTTTGCCAAACCCCACAACTTGTAATGCGGCGGTCTTTACAGCTAGGTCCGCAAATTAAGACCACCACATCGAGGCTGGAGGTCTGATGACCGCCAGCCAAGTAAATCAAATCAAATCAAATCAAATCATTAACATTTATAAAGCGCGCTACTCACCCGTGCGGGTCTCAAGGCGCTAGGGGGAAGGGGGAGTTACTGCTGCTCGAAAAGCCAGGTCTTGAGGAGTCTCCGGAATGCGGAGTGGTCCTGGGTGGTCCTGAGGCTGGTGGGGAGGGTGTTCCAGGTTTTGGCTGCCAGGAAGGAGAAGGACCTCCCACCCACCGTGGAGCGGCGGATGCGAGGGACAGCAGCGAGCACGAGACCAGAGGAATGGAGGAGATGGGTGGGGGCGTAGAAGCTGAGGCGACGGTTGAGGTATTCTGGTCCCTTGTTGTGGAGGGCTTTGTGTGCGTGGGTGAGAAGTCGGAAGGTGATCCTTTTGCTGACTGGGAGCCAATGCAGGTGTCTCAGGTGTGCGGAGATGTGGCTGTAGCGGGGTACGTCGAGGATGAGGTGGGCCGAGGCGTTTTGAATACGTTGCAGGCGTTTTTGGAGTTTAGCGGTGGTCCCAGCATAGAGGGTGTTGCCGTAGTCCAGGCGGCTTGTGACGAGTGCGTGAGTCACGGTTTTTCTAGTGTCGGCGGGGATCCAGTGGAAGATCTTGCGAAGCATGCGGAGGGTGAGGAAGCAGGCGGAGGACACGGCGTTGACTTGCTTGGTCATGGTGAGAAGAGGGTCCAAGATGAAGCCGAGGTTGCGGGCGTGGTCTGAGGGGGTCCAAGCGGACGGGGTGTTGCCGAGGATGAGGACTTCCGTTTTGTCAAAGTTCAGCTTTAGGCGGCTGAGCCTCATCCAATCTGCGACGTCCTTCATGCCCTCTTGTAGGTTGGTCTTGGCGCTGGCGGGGTCCTTGGTGAGGGAGAGTATAAATTGGGTGTCGTCGGCGTAGGAGGTGATGATGATGTCGTGCTTGCGTACGATGTCGGCGAGGATGCTCATGTAGACATTGAAGAGTGTCGGGCTGAGCGATGAGCCTTGAGGTACGCCGCAGATGATTTAGGTGGGGTCTGAGCGAAACGGTGGGAGGTAAACTCTTTGAGAGCGGTTTGAGAGGAAGGAGGCGATCCAGTCCAGGGCCTGGCCTTGGATCCCGGTGGAGCGGAGGCGGGTTATTAGGGTGCGGTGACAGACGGTGTCGAAGGCCGCCGAGAGGTCGAGGAGGATGAGGGCGACTGTTTCACCGTTGTCCATCAGGGTTCTGATGTCGTCTGTGACTGAGATGAGGGCGGTTTCAGTGCTGTGGTTGGTTCGGAATCCGGTTTGTGAAGGGTCGAGCAGGTTGTTGTCTTCCAGGAAGGTGGTAAGCTGTTTGTTGACGGTCTTCTCTATTACCTTGGCAGGGAAGGGGAGGAGCGAGAATGGGCGGAAGTTTTTCAGGTCGCTAGGGTCAGCCGTAGGTTTCTTTAGTAGGGCGTTGACTTCGACGTGTTTCCAGCTTTCGGGGAAGGTAGCAGAAGAAAATGAAGAGTTGATGACGGCCTGGAGGTGCGGGGCGATGATGTTGTCGGCTTTATTGAAGATGAAGTGAGGGCAGGGGTCCGATGGGGCGCCAGAGTGGATAGAGTTCATGGTGGTTTTGGTTTCTTCAGTGTTGATGTGGGTCCAGGCGTTGAGGGTGATGTCCGGGGGTGTGGGTTCGGTGATGCTTGGTTGGGTCTGGTGTCCGAAGCTGTCGTGGAGGTCGCTGATCTTGCGATGGAAGAAGGTGGCGAGGGAGTTGCACAAGTCTTGTGAGGGCGTGACGGCGTTGGCGTTGGCGTTGGGGTTGGAGAACTCTTTGACGATGCTGAAAAGTTCTCTGCTGTTGTGGCTGTTTTTGTCCAGTCTGTCGGTGAAAAAGTTCCTTTTGGCTGCGCGGATCAGGTGGTGGTGTTCGCGGGTTGCGTTTTTGAGGGCGGTCATGTTGTCGGCGGTGTGGTCCTTGCGCCAGGCCTTCTCGAGGGCGCAACATGTTTTCTTCGATTCTTTAAGGGTGTCAGAGAACCAGAGAGGTTTTTTGGTGATGGCCTGTTGATGCGTGCATCTGAGGGGAGCAAGGTTGTCTGCGCAGTTGGAAATCCTGTTCGAGAGGCTGAGGGCTGCGTCGTTGGGGTCGGTGGTGAGGGTAGGTTGGTTGATGGCGAGTGCGGAGAGGAGTTGCTCTTCGGGGATTTTGTTCCACTGTCGACGAGGGATGGGTTGAGTGCGGAGGTGGCGGGTCTCGCGTCGGAATGTGAAATGGACACAGCTGTGGTCGGTCCAGTGTAGAGCGGAGGCGTGGCTGAAGGAGACGTGTTTGCTGGCGGAGAAGATAGGGTCAAGCGTGTGTCCGGCGATGTGGGTGGCGGTGTTCACCAGTTGCTTGAGGCCGAGGTTGGCGAGGTTGTCGAGCAGGGCGGTGGTGTTGGGGTCGTTGTTTTGTTCCAGATGGAAGTTGAGGTCGCCTAGGAGAATGTAGTCCGGCGAGGCGAGGGCGTGCGGGGAGACGAAGTCGGCGATGGAGTCGCTGAAAGGGGCGCGCGGTCCGGGGGGACGGTAGACGAGAGATCCTCTGAGGGTGGTCCTGGGGTCGGTGCGAATCTGTAAATGCAGATGTTCAGCGGCGAGAGGGGTGTCTTTGGTGGAGGTGGTGACGCTGATGGAGTCTTTGAAGACGATGGCGATACCTCCTCCTACTTGGTTGGTGCGGTCTTTTCTGGAAATCTTGTAGCCTTTGGGGATGGCAGTGGCGATGTCTGGGGCCGAAGAGGCGTTCATCCAGGTCTCCGTGATGAAGGCGACGTCCGGTGCTGTGGAGTCCAGGAGGTCCCAGAGTTCAACGGCGTGCTTGTGTACAGATCGAGCGTTGACCAGGATGCACTTGAGGTGGTTGATGGCGCGTGGGCTGGTGGTCGTGGTAGTTGCGTGGTGGAAGATGCGTTTGCAGGAGTTGCAGGCGAAGGGTCCATGGGTGCGTTTGGGGTGAGCTTGGAAGCAGGTGTTGGAGCGCCCTGGGTTGAGGGCGTGGAGGGTGGTGGGGTCGTAGCGGAGCAGCGGGGTTTGGGAGAGCTGGGGACCAGGGGTCGTGGCGCTGGGCACGGGCCAGGCGCGGACGGGCGCAGACGGGCATGCCTCTGGCGCGCCAGCGGCGCAGTCGCGCAGCGGCCGCCATGAGAGGGAGGAGGGGGGGACGGGTCAGCTGGGGGCGAATGGGAGCTGGGGGGCGGGGGCGTGCAGGAGGTCGCGGCGGGAAAGCGGGAGGGAGGGGGGGACAGGTAGAGTGAGAAGAGCTGGGGAGGGGGGTTTAAGGGTGGAGGGGGGTGGGTGTTAGGAAGTTTTGGAGATTAAGGAGAGAGATAGGAGTAGGGTTGGGAAGATAGGGGAGGGGGGGTTGTAGAGGTGGGTGAGGGTGAGAGGTAGAGTGAGAGGGTAGGAAGATAGGGGTGGTAACAGAGGGGGTGGCGGGAGGGGGGAGAGATAGAGAAATAGGTAGATAGGAGGAGGTGGTGAGTGAGGGAGATAGATAGTGAGATAGAGAGATAGGGAGATTGGTAGATAGGAGGAGTGAGGGAGGCAGATAGCGAACGGGGTAGATAGGGGTGATAGAGAGGGGGAGGCGAGTGAGGGAGAGAGATGAGACAGGATCAGGAGGGCAGGCGCGGGAAGAACAGAAGACGGAGGACGAAGAGACAGAAGAACAGAAGACAGAAGAACAGAAGAACAGAAGAACAGAAGATGAAGAACAGAAGACAGAAGACAGAGGATGAAGAAGCAGAAGACAGAAGATCACAGAAGAAGATACAGAAGACGAAGAACAGAAGGCAGAAGACCACAGAAGAAGATGAAGAAGAAGAGAGGCGACAGGAGAGGCTGAGAAGCACACAGATGAAGAGAGAAGATGGGGAAAAGAGGAGTACAGAAGAAGATTACAGAAGAGAAGCGAGGAGGAAGAACAGAGAGGAAGTAAAGAAGCAGGAGCAGGAGAGAGGGTGAGTAGCGCGGGGCAGGGCGAGGGGCTGGGAGGTGGGGGGTACTTACTGCGAGGTAGCTGGGCGGTCTCAGGAACCTGGATGAGCTGGAGGAGCTGCAGCGGCAAGGGGAGCGACCTACCCTTGGGTCAAGGGTCGCTACCACTGTCGTGCAGCGGCCGCCATAAGAGGGAGGAGGGGGGGAGGGGTCAGCTGGGGGCGAATGGGAGCTGGGGGGCGGGGGCGTGCAGGAGGTCGCGGCGGGAAAGCGGGAGGGAGGGGGGGACAGGTAGAGTGAGAAGAGCTGGGGGAGGGGGGTTTAAGGGTGGAGGGGGTGGGTGTTAGAAAGTTTAGGAGATTAGGGAGAGAGATAGGAGTATGGTTGGAAAGATAGGGGAGGGGGGTTGTAGAGGTGTGTGAGGGTGAGAGGTAGAGTGAGAGGATAAGAAGATAGGGGTGGTAACAGAGGGGGTGGCGGCAGGGGGGAGAGATAGAGAAATAGGTAGATAGGAGGAGGTGGTGAGTGAGGGAGATAGATAGTGAGATAGAGAGATAGGTAGATTGGTAGATAGGAGGAGTGAGGGAGGCAGATAGCGAACAGGGTAGATAGGGGTGATAGAGAGGGGGAGGCGAGTGAGGGAGAGAGATGAGACAGGAGCAGGAGGGCAGGCGCGGGAAGAACAGAAGACGGAGGACGAAGAGACAGAAGAACAGAAGACAGAAGAACAGAAGAACAGAAGAACAGAAGATGAAGAACAGAAGACAGAAGACAGAGTATGAAGAAGCAGAAGACAGAAGATCACAGAAGAAGATACAGAAGATGAAGAACAGAAGGCAGAAGACCACAGAAGAAGATGAAGAAGAAGAGAGGCGACAGGAGAGGCTGAGAAGCACACAGATGAAGAGAGAAGATGGGGAAAAGAGGAGTACAGAAGAAGATTACAGAAGAGAAGCGAGGAGGAAGAACAGAGAGGAAGAAAAGAAGCAGGAGCAGGAGAGAGGGTGAGTAGCGCGGGGCAGGGCGAGGGGCTGGGAGGTGGGGGTACTTACTGCGAGGTAGCTGGGCGGTCTCAGGAACCTGGATGAGCTGGAGGAGCTGCAGCGGCAAGGGGAGCGACCTACCCTTGGGTCAAGGGTCGCTACCACTGTCGCGCAGCGGCCGCCATAAGAGGGAGGAGGGGGGGAGGGGTCAGCTGGGGGCGAATGGGAGCTGGGGGGCGTGCAGGAGGTCGCGGCGGGAAAGCGGGAGGGAGGGGGGGACAGGTAGAGTGAGAAGAGCTGGGGGAGGGGGGTTTAAGGGTGGAGGGGGTGGGTGTTAGAAAGTTTAGGAGATTAGGGAGAGAGATAGGAGTATGGTTGGGAAGATAGGGGAGGGGGGTTTGTAGAGGTGTGTGAGGGTGAGAGGTAGAGTGAGAGGATAAGAAGATAGGGGTGGTAACAGAGGGGGTGGCGGGAGGGGGGAGAGATAGAGAAATAGGTAGATAGGAGGAGGTGGTGAGTGAGGGAGATAGATAGTGAGATAGAGAGATAGGTAGATTGGTAGATAGGAGGAGTGAGGGAGGCAGATAGCGAACAGGGTAGATAGGGGTGATGGAGAGGGGGAGGCGAGTGAGGGAGAGAGATGAAACAGGAGCAGGAGGGCAGGCGCGGGAAGAACAGAAGACGGAGGACGAAGAGACAGAAGAACAGAAGACAAGAACAGAAGAACAGAAGAACAGAAAATGAAGAACAGAACACAGAAGACAGAGGATGAAGAAGCAGAAGACAGAAGATCACAGAAGAAGATACAGAAGACGAAGAACAGAAGGCAGAAGACCACAGAAGAAGATGAAGAAGAAGAGAGGCGACAGGAGAGGCTGAGAAGCACACAGATGAAGAGAGAAGACGGGGAAAAGAAGAGTACAGAAGAACATTACAGAAGAGGAGCTAGGAGGAAGTACAGAGAGGAAGAACAGAAGCAGGAGCAGGAGAGAGGGTGAGTAGCGCGGGGCAGGGCGAGGGGCTGGGAGGTGGGGGGTACTTACTGCGAGGTAGCTGGGCGGTCTCAGGAACCTGGAGGAGCTGGAGGAGCTGCAGCGGCAGGGGGAGCAACCTACCCTTGGGTCAAGGGTCGCTACCACTGTCGCGCAGCGGCCTCCATAAGAGGGAGGAGGGGTGGGGGGAGGGGTCAGCTGGGGGCGAATGGGAGCCGGGGGGTGGGGCGTGCAGGAGGTCGCGGCGGGAAAGCCGTAGGGAGGGGGGACAGGTAGAGTGAGAAGAGCTGGGGGAGGGGGGTTTAAGGGTGGAGGGGGGTGGGTGTTAGGAAGTTTAGGAGATTAAGGAGAGAGATAGGAGTAGGGTTGGGAAGATAGGGGAGGGGGGGTTGTAGAGGTGGGTGAGGGTGAGAGGTAGAGTGAGAGGGTAGGGAGATAGGGGTGGTAACAGAGGGGGTGGCGGGAGGGGGGAGAGATAGAGAAATAGGTAGATAGGAGGAGGTGGTGAGTGAGGGAGATAGATAGTGAGATAGAGAGATAGGTAGATTGGTAGATAGGAGGAGTGAGGGAGGCAGATAGCGAACGGGGTAGATAGGGGTGATAGAGAGGGGGAGGCGAGTGAGGGAGAGAGATGAGACAGGAGCAGGAGGGCAGGCGCGGGAAGAACAGAAGACGGAGGACGAAGAGACAGAAGAACAGAAGACAGAAGGACAGAAGAACAGAAGAACAGAAGAACAGAAGAACAGAAGAACAGAAGATGAAGAACAGAAAACAGAAGACAGAGGACGAAGAAGCAGAAGACAGAAGATCACAGAAGAAGATACATAAGACGAAGAACAGAAGGCAGAAGACCACAGAAGAAGATGAAGAAGAAGAGAGGCGACAGGAGAGGCTGAGAAGCACACAGATGAAGAGAGAAGATGGGGAAAAGAGGAGTACAGAAGAAGATTACAGAAGAGAAGCGAGGAGGAAGAACAGAGAGGAAGAAAAGAAGCAGGAGCAGGAGAGAGGGTGAGTAGCGCGGGGCAGGGCGAGGGGCTGGGAGGTGGGGGGTACTTACTGCGAGGTAGCTGGGCGGTCTCAGGAACCTGGATGAGCTGGAGGAGCTGCAGCGGCAAGGGGAGCGACCTACACTTGGGTCAAGGGTCGCTACCACTGTCGCGCAGCGGCCGCCATAAGAGGGAGGAGGGGGGGAGGGGTCAGCTGGGGGCGAATGGGAGCTGGGGGGCGGGGGCGTGCAGGAGGTCGCGGTGGGAAAGCGGGAGGGAGGGGGGGACAGGTAGAGTGAGAAGAGCTGGGGGAGGGGGGTTTAAGGGTGGAGGGGGTGGGTGTTAGAAAGTTTAGGAGATTAGGGAGAGAGATAGGAGTAGGGTTGGGAAGATAGGGGAGGGGGGTTGTAGAGGTGTGTGAGGGTGAGAGGTAGAGTGAGAGGATAGGAAGATAGGGGTGGTAACAGAGGGGGTGGCGGGAGGGGGGAGAGATAGAGAAATAGGTAGATAGGAGGAGGTGGTGAGTGAGGGAGATAGATAGTGAGATAGAGAGATAGGTAGATTGGTAGATAGGAGGAGTGAGGGAGGCAGATAGCGAACGGGGTAGATAGGGGTGATAGAGAGGGGGAGGCGAGTGAGGGAGAGAGATGAAACAGGAGCAGGAGGGCAGGCGCGGGAAGAACAGAAGACGGAGGACGAAGAGACAGAAGAACAGAAGACAAGAACAGAAGAACAGAAGAACAGAAGATGAACAACAGAAGACAGAGGATGAAGAAGCAGAAGACAGAAGATCACAGAAGAAGATACAGAAGACGAAGAACAGAAGGCAGAAGACCACAGAAGAAGATGAAGAAGAAGAGAGGCGACAGGAGAGGCTGAGAAGCACACAGATGAAGAGAGAAGACGGGGAAAAGAAGAGTACAGAAGAACATTACAGAAGAGGAGCTAGGAGGAAGTACAGAGAGGAAGAACAGAAGCAGGAGCAGGAGAGAGGGTGAGTAGCGCGGGGCAGGGCGAGGGGCTGGGAGGTGGGGGGTACTTACTGCGAGGTAGCTGGGCAGTCTCAGGAACCTGGAGGAGCTGGAGGAGCGGCAGGGGGAGCAACCTACCCTTGGGTCAAGGGTCGCTACCACTGTCGCGCAGCGGCCGCCATAAGAGGGAGGAGGGGTGGGGGGAGGGGTCAGCTGGGGGCGAATGGGAGCTGGGGGGCGGGGGCATGCAGGAGGTCGCGGCGGGAAAGCCGGAGGGAGGGGGGACAGGTAGAGTGAGAAGAGCTGGGGGAGGGGAGTTTAAGGGTGGAGGGGGGTGGGTGTTAGGAAGTTTAGGAGATTAAGGAGAGAGATAGGAGTAGGGTTGGGATGATAGGGGAGGGGGGGTTGTAGAGGTGGGTGAGGGTGAGAGGTAGAGTGAGAGGATAGGAAGATAGTGGTGGTAACAGAGGGGGTGGCGGGAGGGGGGGAGAGATAGAGAAATAGGTAGATAGGAGGAGGTGGTGAGTGAGGGAGATAGATAGTGAGATAGAGAGATAGGTAGACTGGTAGATAGGAGGAGTGAGGGAGGCAGATAGCGAACGGGGTAGATAGGGGTGATAGAGAGGGGGAGGCGAGTGAGGGAGAGAGATGAGACAGGAGCAGGAGGGCAGGCGCGGGAAGAACAGAAGACGGAGGACGAAGAGACAGAAGAACAGAAGACAGAAGAACAGAAGAACAGAAGAACAGAAGAACAGAAGATGAAGAACAGAAGACAGAGGACGAAGAAGCAGAAGACAGAAGATCACAGAAGAAGATACAGAAGACGAAGAACAGAAGGCAGAAGACCACAGAAGAAGATGAAGAAGAAGAGAGGCGACAGGAGAGGCTGAGAAGCACACAGATGAAGAGAGAAGACGGGGAAAAGAAGAGTACAGAAGAACATTACAGAAGAGGAGCTAGGAGGAAGTACAGAGAGGAAGAAAAGAAGCAGGAGCAGGAGAGAGGGTGAGTAGCGCGGGACAGGGCGAGGGGCTGGGAGGTGGGGGGTACTTACTGCGAGGTAGCTGGGCGGTCTCAGGAACCTGGAGGAGCTGGAGGAGCTGCAGCGGCAGGGGGAGCGACCTACCCTTGGGTCAAGGGTCGCTACCACTGTCGCGCAGCGGCCGCCATAAGAGGGAGGAGGGGGGGGAGGGGTCAGCTGGGGGCGAATGGGAGCTGGGGGGCGGGGGCGTGCAGGAGGTCGCGGCGGGAAAGCGGGAGGGAGGGGGGGGCAGGTAGAGTGAGAAGAGCTGGGGGAGGGGGGTTTAAGGGTGGAGGGGGTGGGTGTTAGGAAGTTTAGGAGATTAGGGAGAGAGATAGGAGTAGGGTTGGGAAGATAGGGGATGGGGGGTTGTAGAGGTGGGTGAGGGTGAGAGGTAGAGTGAGAGGATAGGAAGATAGGGGTGGTAACAGAGGGGGTGGCGGGAGGGGGGGAGAGATAGAGAAATAGGTAGATAGGAGGAGGTGGTGAGTGAGGGAGATAGATAGTGAGATAGAGAGATAGCTAGATTGGTAGATAGGAGGAGTGAGGGAGGCAGATAGCGAACGGGGTAGATAGGGGTGATAGAGAGGTGGAGACGAGTGAGGGAGAGAGATGAGACAGGAGCAGGAGGGCAGGCGCGGGAAGAACAGAAGACGGAGGACGAAGAGACAGAAGAACAGAAGACAGAAGAACAGAAGAACAGAAGAACAGAAGATGAAGAACAGAAGACAGAGGACGAAGAAGCAGAAGACAGAAGATCACAGAAGAAGATACAGAAGACCAAGAACAGAAGGCAGAAGACCACAGAAGAAGATGAAGAAGAAGAGAGGCGACAGGAGAGGCTGAGAAGCACACAGATGAAGAGAGAAGACGGGGAAAAGAAGAGTACAGAAGAAGATTACAGAAGAGGAGCGAGGAGGCAGAACAGAGAGGAAGAAAAGAAGCAGGAGCAGGAGAGAGGGTGAGTAGCGCGGGGCAGGGCGAGGGGCTGGGAGGTGGGGGGTACTTACTGCGAGGTAGCTGGCCGTTCTCAGGAACCTGGAGGAGCTGCAGCGGCAGGGGGAGCGACCTACCCTTGGGTCAAGGGTCGCTACCACTGTCGCGCAGCGGCTGCCATAAGAGGGAGGAGGGGGGAAGGGGTCAGCTGGGGGCGAATGGGAGCTGGGGGGCGGGGGCGTGCAGGAGGTCACGGCGGGAAAGCGGGAGGGTGGGGGGGACAGGTAGAGTGAGAAGAGCTGGGGGAGGGGTGTGTAAGGGTGGAGGGGGGTGGGTGTTAGGAAGTTTAGGAGATTAGGGAGAGAGATAGGAGTACGGTTGGGAAGATAGGGGAGGGGGTTGTAGAGGTGGGTGAGGGTGAGAGGTAGAGTGAGAGGATAGGAAGATAGGGGTGGTAACAGAGGGGGTGGCGGGAGGGGGGGAGAGTTAGAGAAATAGGTAGATAGGAGGAGGTGGTGAGTGAGGGAGATAGATAGTGAGATAGAGAGATAGGTAGATTGGTAGATAGGAGTAGTGAGGGAGGCAGATAGCGAACGGGGTAGATAGGGGTCATAGAGAGGCGGAGGCGAGTGAGGGAGAGAGATGAGACAGGAGCAGGAGGGCAGGCGCGGGAAGAACAGAAGACGGAGGACGAAGAGACAGAAGAACAGAAGACAGAAGAACAGAAGAACAGAAGAACAAAAGAACAGAAGAACAGAAGATGAAGGACAGAAGACAGAGGAGGAAGAAGCAGAAGACAGAAGATCACAGAAGAAGATACAGAAGACGAAGAACAGAAGGCAGAAGACCACAGAAGAAGATGAAGAAGAAGAGAGGCGACAGGAGAGGCTGAGAAGCACACAGATGAAGAGAGAAGACGGGGAAAAGAAGAGTACAGAAGAAGATTACAGAAGAGGAGCGAGGAGGAAGAACAGAGAGGAAGAAAAGAAGCAGGAGAGAGGGTGAGTAGCGCGGGGCAGGGCGAGGGGCTGGGAGGTGGGGGGTACTTACTGCGAGGTAGCTGGGCGGTCTCAGGAACCTGGAGGAGCTGGAGGAGCTGCAGCGGCAAGGGGTGCGACCTACCCTTGGGTCAAGGGTCGCTACCACTGTCGCGCAGCGGCCGCCATAAGAGGGAGGAGGGGGGGAGGGGTCAGTTGGGGGCGAATGGGAGCTGGGGGGCGGGGGCGTGCAGGAGGTCGTGGCGGGAAAGCGGGAGGGAGGGGGGGACAGGTAGAGTGAGAAGAGCTGGGGGAGGGGGGTTTAAGGGTGGAGGGGGGTGGGTGTTAGGAAGTTTAGGAGATTAGGGAGAGAGATAGGAGTAGGGTTGGGATGATAGGGGAGGGGGGGTTGTAGAGGTGGGTGAGGGTGAGAGGTAGAGTGAGAGGATAGGAAGATAGGGGTGGTAACAGAGGGGGTGGCGGGAGGGGGGAGAGATAGAGAAATAGGTAGATAGGAGGAGGTGGTGAGTGAGGGAGATAGATAGTGAGATAGAGAGATAGGTAGATTGGTAGATAGGAGGAGTGAGGGAGGCAGATAGCGAACGGGGTAGATAGGGGTGATAGAGAGGGGGAGGCGAGTGAGGGAGAGAGATGAGACAGGAGCAGGAGGGCAGGCGCGGGAAGAACAGAAGACGGAGGACGAAGAGACAGAAGAACAGAAGACAAGAACAGAAGAACAGAAGAACAGAAGAACAGAAGATGAAGAATAGAAGAGAGAAGACAGAGGACGAAGAAGCAGAAGACAGAAGATCACAGAAGAAGATACAGAAGACGAAGAACAGAAGGCAGAAGACCACAGCAGAAGATGAAGAAGAAGAGAGGCGACAGGAGAGGCTGAGAAGCACACAGATGAAGAGAGAAGACGGGGAAAAGAAGAGTACAGAAGAACATTACAGAAGAGGAGCTAGGAGGAAGAACAGAGAGGAAGAAAAGAAGCAGGAGCAGGAGAGAGGGTGAGTAGCGCGGGGCAGGGCGAGGGGCTGGGAGGTGGGGGGTACTTACTGCGAGGTAGCTGGGCGGTCTCAGGAACCTGGAGGAGCTGGAGGAGCTGCAGCGGCAGGGGGAGCAACCTACCCTTGGGTCAAGGGTCGCTACCACTGTCGCGCAGAGGCTGCCATAAGAGGGAGGAGGGGTGGGGAGAGGGGTCAGCTGGGGGCGAATGGGAGCTGGGGGGTGTGGGCGTGCAGGAGGTCGCGGCGGGAAAGCGGGGGGGAGGGGGGGACAGGTAGAGTGAGAAAAGCTGGGGGAGGGGGGTCTAAGGGTGGAGCGGGGTGGGTGTTAGGAAGTTTAGGAGATTAGGGAGAGAGATAGGAGTAGGGTTGGGATGATATGGGAGTGGGGGTTGTAGAGGTGGGTGAGGGTGAGAGGTAGAGTGAGAGGATAGGAAGATAGGGGTGGTAACAGAGGGGGTGGCGGGAGGGGGGGAGAGATAGAGAAATAGGTAGATAGGAGGAGGTGGTGAGTGAGGGAGATAGATAGTGAGATAGAGAGATAGGTAGATTGGTAGATAGGAGGAGTGAGGGAGGCAGATAGCGAACGGGGTAGATAGGGGTGATAGAGAGGGGGAGGCGAGTGAGGGAGAGAGATGAGACAGGAGCAGGAGGGCAGGCGCGGGAAGAACAGAAGACGGAGGACGAAGAGACAGAAGAACAGAAGACAGAAGAACAGAAGAACAGAAGAACAGAAGATGAAGAACAGAAGACAGAGGATGAAGAAGCAGAAGACAGAAGATCACAGAAGAAGATACAGAAGACGAAGAACAGAAGGCAGAAGACCACAGCAGAAGATGAAGAAGAAGAGAGGCGACAGGAGAGGCTGAGAAGCACACAGATGAAGAGAGAAGACGGGGAAAAGAAGAGTACAGAAGAACATTACAGAAGAGGAGCTAGGAGGAAGAACAGAGAGGAAGAAAAGAAGCAGGAGCAGGAGAGAGGGTGAGTAGCGCGGGGCAGGGCGAGGGGCTGGGAGGTGGGGGGTACTTACTGCGAGGTAGCTGGGCGGTCTCAGGAACCTGGAGGAGCTGGAGGAGCTGCAGCGGCAGGGGGAGCAACCTACCCTTGGGTCAAGGGTCGCTACCACTGTCGCGCAGAGGCTGCCATAAGAGGGAGGAGGGGTGGGGAGAGGGGTCAGCTGGGGGCGAATGGGAGCTGGGGGGTGTGGGCGTGCAGGAGGTCGCGGCGGGAAAGCGGGAGGGAGGGGGGGACAGGTAGAGTGAGAAAAGCTGGGGGAGGGGGGTCTAAGGGTGGAGGGGGGTGGGTGTTAGGAAGTTTAGGAGATTAGGGAGAGAGATAGGAGTAGGGTTGGGATGATATGGGAGGGGGGGTTGTAGAGGTGGGTGAGGGTGAGAGGTAGAGTGAGAGGATAGGAAGATAGGGGTGGTAACAGAGGGGGTGGCGGGAGGGGGGGAGAGATAGAGAAATAGGTAGATAGGAGGAGGTGGTGAGTGAGGGAGATAGATAGTGAGATAGAGAGATAGGTAGATTGGTAGATAGGAGGAGTGAGGGAGGCAGATAGCGAACGGGGTAGATAGGGGTGATAGAGAGGGGGAGGCGAGTGAGGGAGAGAGATGAGACAGGAGCAGGAGGGCAGGCGCGGGAAGAACAGAAGACGGAGGACGAAGAGACAGAAGAACAGAAGACAGAAGAACAGAAGAACAGAAGAACAGAAGAACAGAAGATGAAGAACAGAAGACAGAGGATGAAGAAGCAGAAGACAGAAGATCACAGAAGAAGATACAGAAGACGAAGAACAGAAGGCAGAAGACCACAGCAGAAGATGAAGAAGAAGAGAGGCGACAGGAGAGGCTGAGAAGCACACAGATGAAGAGAGAAGACGGGGAAAAGAAGAGTACAGAAGAACATTACAGAAGAGGAGCTAGGAGGAAGAACAGAGAGGAAGAAAAGAAGCAGGAGCAGGAGAGAGGGTGAGTAGCGCGGGGCAGGGCGAGGGGCTGGGAGGTGGGGGGTACTTACTGCGAGGTAGCTGGGCGGTCTCAGGAACCTGGAGGAGCTGGAGGAGCTGCAGCGGCAGGGGGAGCGACCTACCCTTGGGTCAAGGGTCGCTACCACTGTCGCGCAGCGGCCGCCATAAGAGGGAGGAGGGGGGGAGGGGTCAGCTGGGGGCGAATGGGAGCTGGGGGGCGGGGGCGTGCAGGAGGTCGCGGCGGGAAAGCGGGAGGGAGGGGGGGACAGGTAGAGTGAGAAGAGCTGGGGGAGGGGGGTTTAAGGGTGGAGGGGGTGGGTGTTAGGAAGTTTAGGAGATTAGGGAGAGAGATAGGAGTAGGGTTGGGAAGATAGGGGATGGGGGGTTGTAGAGGTGGGTGAGGGTGAGAGGTAGAGTGAGAGGATAGGAAGATAGGGGTGGTAACAGAGGGGGTGGCGGGAGGGGGGGAGAGATAGAGAAATAGGTAGATAGGAGGAGGTGGTGAGTGAGGGAGATAGATAGTGAGATAGAGAGATAGCTAGATTGGTAGATAGGAGGAGTGAGGGAGGCAGATAGCGAACGGGGTAGATAGGGGTGATAGAGAGGTGGAGACGAGTGAGGGAGAGAGATGAGACAGGAGCAGGAGGGCAGGCGCGGGAAGAACAGAAGACGGAGGACGAAGAGACAGAAGAACAGAAGACAGAAGAACAGAAGAACAGAAGAACAGAAGATGAAGAACAGAAGACAGAGGACAAAGAAGCAGAAGACAGAAGATCACAGAAGAAGATACAGAAGACGAAGAACAGAAGGCAGAAGACCACAGAAGAAGATGAAGAAGAAGAGAGGCGACAGGAGAGGCTGAGAAGCACACAGATGAAGAGAGAAGACGGGGAAAAGAAGAGTACAGAAGAAGATTACAGAAGAGGAGCGAGGAGGCAGAACAGAGAGGAAGAAAAGAAGCAGGAGCAGGAGAGAGGGTGAGTAGCGCGGGGCAGGGCGAGGGGCTGGGAGGTGGGGGGTACTTACTGCGAGGTAGCTGGGCAGTCTCAGGAACCTGGAGGAGCTGGAGGAGCTGCAGCGGCAGGGGGAGCGACCTACCCTTGGGTCAAGGGTCGCTACCACTGTCACGCAGCGGCCGCCATAAGAGGGAGGAGGGGGGGGAGGGGTCAGCTGGGGGCGAATGGGAGCTGGGGGGCGGGGCGTGCAGGAGGTCGCGGCGGGAAAGCGGGAGGGAGGGGGGACAGGTAGAGTGAGAAGAGCTGGGGGAGGGGGGTTTAAGGGTGGAGGGGGGTGGGTGTTAGGAAGTTTAGGAGATTAGGGAGATAGATAGGAGTAGGGTTGGGAAGATAGGGGAGGGGGTGTTGTAGAGGTGGGTGAGGGTGAGAGGTAGAGTGAGAGGATAGGAAGATAGGGGTGGTAACAGAGGGGGTGGCGGGAGGGGGGGAGAGATAGAGAAATAGGTAGATAGGAGGAGGTGGTGAGTGAGGGAGATAGATAGTGAGATAGAGAGATAGGTAGATTGTTAGATAGGAGAAGTGAGGGAGGCAGATAGCGAACGGGGTAGATAGGGGTGATAGAGAGGGGGAGGCGAGTGAGGTAGAGAGATGAGACAGGAGCAGGAGGGCAGGCGCGGGAAGAACAGAAGACGGAGGACGAAGAGACAGAAGAACAGAAGACAGAAGAACAGAAGAACAGAAGATGAAGAACAGAAGACAGAGGACGAAGAAGCAGAAGACAGAAGATCACAGAAGAAGATACAGAAGACGAAGAACAGAAGGCAGAACACCACAGAAGAAGATGAAGAAGAAGAGAGGCGACATGAGAGGCTGAGAAGCACACAGATGAAGAGAGAAGACGGGGAAAAGAAGAGTACAGAAGAAGATTACAGAAGAGGAGCGAGGAGGCAGAACAGAGAGGAAGAAAAGAAGCAGGAGCAGGAAAGAGGGTGAGTAGCGCGGGGCAGGGCGAGGGGCTGGGAGGTGGGGGGTACTTACTGCGAGGTAGCTGGGCGTTCTCAGGAACCTGGAGGAGCTGCAGCGGCATGGGGAGCGACCTACCCTTGGGTCAAGGGTCGCTACCACTGTCGCGCAGCGGGCGCCATAAGAGGGAGGAGGGGGGGAGGGGTCAGCTGGGGGCGAATGGGAGCTGGGGGGCGGGGGCGTGCAGGAGGTCACGGCGGGAAAGCTGGAGGGAGGGGGGGACAGGTAGAGTGAGAAGAGCTGGGGGAGGGGGGTTTAAGGGTGGAGGGGGGTGGGTGTTAGGAAGTTTAGGAGATTAGGGAGAGAGATAGGAGTAGGGTTGGGATGATAGGAGAGGGGGGTTGTAGAGGTGGGTGAGGGTGAGAGGTAGAGTGAGAGGATAGGAAGATAGGGGTGGTAACAGAGGGGGTGTCGGGAGGGGGGGAGAGATAGAGAAATAGGTAGATAGGAGGAGGTGGTGAGTGAGGGAGATAGATAGTGAGATAGAGAGATAGGTAGATTGGTAGATAGGAGGAGTGAGGGAGGCAGATAGCGAACGGGGTAGATAGGGGTGATAGAGAGTGGGAGGTGAGTGAGGGAGAGAGATGAGACAGGAGCAGGAGGGCAGGCGCGGGAAGAACAGAAGACGGAGGACGAACAGACAGAAGAGCAGAAGACAGAAGAACAGAAGAACAGAAGAACAGAAGAACAGAAGAACAGAAGATGAAGAACAGAATACAGAGGACGAAGAAGCAGAAGACAGAAGATCACAGAAGAAGATACAGAAGACGAAGAACAGAAGGCAGAAGACCACAGAAGAAGATGAAGAAGAAGAGAGGCGACAGGAGAGGCTGAGAAGCACACAGATGAAGAGAGAAGACGGGCAAAAGAAGAGTACAGAAGAAGATTACAGAAGAGGAGCGAGGAGGAAGAACAGAGAGGAAGAAAAGAAGCAGGAGCAGGAGAGAGGGTGAGTAGCGCGGGGCAGGGCGAGGGGCTGGGGGGTACTTACTGCGAGGTAGCTGGGCGGTCTCAGGAACCTGGAGGAGCTGGAGGAGCTGCAGCGGCAGGGGGAGCGACCTACCCTTGGGTCAAGGGTCGCTACCACTGTCGCGCAGCGGCCGCCATAAGAGGGAGGGGGGGGAGGGGTCAGCTGGGAGCGAATGGGAGCTGGGGGGCGGGGCGTGCAGGAGGTCGCGGCGGGAAAGCTGGAGGGAGGGGGGGACAGGTAGAGTGAGAAGAGCTGGGGGAGGGGGGTTTAAGGGTGGAGGGGGGTGGGTGTTAGGAAGTTTAGGAGATTAGGCAGAGAGATAGGAGTAGGGTTGGGAAGATAGGGGAGGGGGGGTTGTAGAGGTGGGTGAGGGTGAGAGGTAGAGTGAGAGAATAGGAAGATAGGGGTGGTAACAGAGGGGGTGGCGGGAGGGGGGGAGAGATAGAGAAATAGGTAGATAGGAGGAGGTGGTGAGTGAGGGAGATAGATAGTGAGATAGAGAGATAGGTAGATTGGTAGATAGGAGGAGTGAGGGAGGCAGATAGCGAACGGGGTAGATAGGGGTGATAGAGAGGGGGAGGCGAGTGAGGGATAGAGATGAGACAGGAGCAGGAGGGCAGGCGCGGGAAGAACAGAAGACGGAGGACGAAGAGACAGAAGAACAGAAGACAGAAGAACAGAAGAACAGAAGAACAGAAGATGAAGAACAGAAGACAGAGGACGAAGAAGCAGAAGACAGAAGATCACAGAAGAAGATACAGAAGACGAAGAACAGAAGGCAGAAGACCACAGAAGAAGATGAAGAAGAAGAGAGGCGACAGGAGAGGCTGAGAAGCACACAGATGAAGAGAGAAGACGGGGAAAAGAAGAGTACAGAAGACGATTACAGAAGAGGAGCGAGGAGGCAGAACAGAGAGGAAGAAAAGAAGCAGGAGGGTGAGAGGTAGAGTGAGAGGATAGGAAGATAGGGGTGGTAATAGAGGGGGTGGCGGGAGGGGGGAGAGATAGAGAAATAGGTAGACAGGAGGAGGTGGTGAGTGAGGGAGATAGATAGTGAGATAGAGAGATAGGTAGATTGGTAGATAGGAGGAGTGAGGGAGGCAGATAGCGAACAGGGTAGATAGGGGTGACAGAGAGGGGGATGCGAGTGAGGTAGAGAGATGAGACAGGAGCAGGAGGGCAGGCGCGGGAAGAACAGAAGATGGAGGACGAAGAGACAGAAGAACAGAAGACAGAAGAACAGAAGAACAGAAGAACAGAAGATGAAGAACAGAAGACAGAAGACAGAGGACGAAGAAGCAGAAGACAGAAGATCACAGAAGAAGATACAGAAGACGAAGAACAGAAGGCAGAAGACCACAGAAGAAGATGAAGAAGAAGAGAGGCGACAGGAGAGGCTGAGAAGCACACAGATGAAGAGAGAAGACGGGGAAAAGAAGAGTACAGAAGAAGATTACAGAAGAGGAGGAAGAACAGAGAGGAAGAAAAGAAGCAGGAGCAGGAGAGAGGGTGAGTACCGCGGGGCAGGGCGAGGGGCTGGGAGGTGGGGGGTACTTACTGCGAGGTAGCTGGGCTGTCTCAGGAACCTGGAGGAGCTGGAGGAGCTGCAGCGGCAGGGGGAGCGACCTACCCTTGGGTCAAGGGTCGCTACCACTGTCGCGCAGCGGGCGCCATAAGAGGGAGGAGGGGGGGAGGGGTCAGCTGGGGGCGAATGGGAGCTGGGGGGCGGGGGCGTGCAGGAGGTCGCGGCGGGAAAGCGGGAGGGAGGGGGGGACAGGTAGAGTGAGAAGAGCTGGGGGAGGGGGGTTTAAGGGTGGAGGGGGATGGGTGTTAGGTAGTTTAGGAGATTAGGGAGAGAGATAGGAGTAGGGTTGGGAAGATAGGGGAGGTGGGGTTGTACAGGTGGGTGAGAGGTAGAGTGAGAGGATAGGAAGATAGGGGTGGTAACAGAGGGGGTGGTGGGAGGGGGGGAGAGATAGAGAAATAGGTAGATAGGAGGAGGTGGTGAGTGAGGGAGATAGCTAGTGAGATAGAGAGATAGGTAGATTGGTAGATAGGAGGAGTGAGGGAGGCAGATAGCGAACGGGGTAGATAGGGGTGATAGAGAGTGGGAGGCGAGTGAGGGAGAGAGATGAGACAGGAGCAGGAGGGCAGGCGTGGGAAGAACAGAAGACGGAGGACGAAGAGACAGAAGAACAGAAGACAGAAGAACAGAAGAACAGAAGATGAAGAACAGAAGACAGAAGACAGAGGACGAAGAAGCAGAAGACAGAAGATCACAGAAGAAGATACAGTAGACGAAGAACAGAAGGCAGAAGACCACAGAAGAAGATGAAGAAGAAGAGAGGCGACAGGAGAGGCTGAGAAGCACACAGATGAAGAGAGAAGACGGGGAAAAGAAGAGTACAGAAGAAGATTACAGAAGAGGAGCGAGGAGGAAGAACAGAGAGGAAGAAAAGAAGCAGGAGCAGGAGAGAGGGTGAGTAGCGCGGGGCAGGGCGAGGGGCTGGGAGGTGGGGGGTACTTACTGCGAGGTAGCTGGGCGGTCTCAGGAACCTGGAGGAGCTGGAGGAGCTGCAGCGGCAGGGGGAGCGACCTACCCTTGGGTCAAGGGTCGCTACCACTGTCGCGCAGCGGCCGCCATAAGAGGGAGGAGGGGTCATCTGGGGGCGAATGGGAGCTGGTGGGCAGGGGCGTGCAGGAGGTCACGGCGGGAAAGCGGGAGGGAGGGGGGGACAGGTAGAGTGAGAAGAGCTGGGGGAGGGGGTTTTAAGGGTGGAGGGGGGTGTGTGTTAGGAAGTTTAGGAGATTAGGGAGAGAGATAGTAGTAGGGTTGGGAAGATAGGGGAGGGGGGGTTGTAGATGTGGGTCAGGGTGAGAAGTAGAGTGAGAGGATAGGAAGATAGGGGTTGTAACAGAGGGGGTGGCGGGAGGGGGAGAGATAGAGAAATAGGTAGATAGGAGGAGGTGGTGAGTGAGGGAGATAGATAGTGAGATAGAGAGATAGGTAGATTGGTAGATAGGAGGAGTGAGGGAGGCAGATAGCGAACGGGGTAGATAGGGGTGATAGAGAGGGGGAGGTGAGTGAGGGAGAGAGATGAGACAGGAGCAGGAGGGCAGGCGCGGGAAGAACAGAAGACGGAGGACGAAGAGACAGAAGAACAGAAGACAGAAGAACAGAAGAACAGAAGAACAGAAGATGAAGAACAGAAGACAGAGGACGAAGAAGCAGAAGACAGAAGATCACAGAAGAAGATACAGAAGACGAAGAGCAGAAGGCAGAAGACCACAGAAGAAGATGAAGAAGAAGAGAGGCGACAGGAGAGGCTGAGAAGCACACAGATGAAGAGAGAAGACGGGGAAAAGAAGAGTACAGAAGAAGATTACAGAAGAGGAGCGAGGAGGAAGAACAGAGAGGAAGAAAAGAAGCAAGAGCAGGAGAGAGGGTGAGTAGCGCGGGGCAGGGTGAGTGGCTGGGAGGTGGGGGGTACTTACTGCGAGGTAGCTGGGCGGTCTCAGGAACCTGGAGGAGCTGGAGGAGCTGCAGCGGCAGGGGGAGCGACCTACCCTTGGGTCAAGGGTCGCTACCACTGTCGCGCAGCGGGCGCCATAAGAGGGAGGAGGGGGGGAGTGGTCAGCTGGGGGCGAATGGGAGCTGGGGGGCGGGGCGTGCAGGAGGTTGCGGCGGGAAAGCGGGAGGGAGGGGGGGATAGGTAGAGTGAGAAGAGCTGGGGGAGGGGGGTTTAAGGGTGGAAGGGGGTGGGTGTTAGGAAGTTTAGGAGATTAGGGAGAGAGATAGGAGTAGGGTTGGGAAGATAGGGGAGGGGGGGTTGTAGAGGTGGGTGAGGGTGAGAGGTAGAGTGAGAGGATAGGAAGATAGGGGTGGTAACAGAGGGGGTGGCGGGAGGGGGGAGAGTTAGAGAAATAGGTAGATAGGAGGAGGTGGTGAGTGAGGGAGATAGTGAGATAGAGAGATAGGTAGATTGGTAGATAGGAGGAGTGAGGGAGGCAGATAGCGAATGGGGTAGATAGGGGTGATAGAGAGGGGGAGGCGAGTGAGGGAGATAGATGAGGCAGGAGCAGGAGGGCAGGCGTGGGAAGAACAGAAGACATAGGACGAAGAGACAGAAGAACAGAAGACAGAAGAACAGAAGAACAGAAGATGAAGAACAGAAGACAGAAGACAGAGGACGAAGAAGCAGAAGACAGAAGATCACAGAAGAAGATACAGAAGACAAAGAACAGAAGGCAGAAGACCACAGAAGAAGATGAAGAAGAAGAGAGGCGACAGGAGAGGCTGAGAAGCACACAGATGAAGAGAGAAGACGGGGAAAAGAAGAGTACAGAAGAAGATTACAGAAGAGGAGCGAGGAGGAAGAACAGAGGGGAAGAAAAGAAGCAGGAGCAGGAGAGAGGGTGAGTAGCGTGGGGCAGGGCAAGGGGCTGGGAGGTGGGGGTACTTACTGCGAGGTAGCTGGGTGGTCTCAGGAACCTGGAGGAGCTGGAGGAGCTGCAGCGGCAGGGGGAGCGACCTACCCTTGGGTCAAGGGTCGCTACCACTGTCGCGCAGCGGCCGCCGTAAGAGGGAGGGGGGGAGGGGTCAGCTGGGGGCGAATGGGAGCTGGGGGGCGGGGGCGTGCAGGAGGTCGAGGCTGGAAAGCGGGAGGGGGGGGACAGGTAGAGTGAGAAGAGCTGGGGGAGGGGGGTTTAAGGGTGGAGGGGGCGGGGTGATAGGAAGTTTAGGAGATTAGGGAGAGAGATAGGAGTAATGTTGTGAAGATAGGGGAGGGGGGGTTGTAGAGGTCGGTGAGGGTGAGAGGTAGAGTGAGAGGATAGGAAGATAGGGGTGGTAACAGAGGAGGTGGCGGGAGGGGGGAGAGATAGAGAAATAGGTTGATAGGAGGAGGTGGTGAGTGAGGGAGATAGATAGTGAGATAGAGAGATAGGTAGATTGGTAGATAGGAGGAGTGAGGGAGGCAGATAGCGAACGGGGTAGATAGGGGTGATAGAAAGGGGGAGGCAAGTGAGGGAGAGAGATGAGACAGGAGCAGGAGGGGAGGCGCGGGAAGAACAGAAGACAGAGGACGAAGAGACAGAAGAACAGAAGACAGAAGAACAGAAGAACAGAAGATAAAGAACAGAAGACAGAGGACGAAGAAGCAGAAGACAGAAGATCACAGAAGAAGATACAGAAGACGAAGAACAGAAGGCAGAAGACCACAGAAGAAGATGAAGAAGAAGAGAGGTGACAGGAGAGGCTGAGAAGCACACAGATGAAGAAAGAAGACGGGGAAAAGAAGAGTACAGAAGAAGATTACAGAAGAGGAGCGAGGAGGAAGAACAGAGAGGAAGAACAGAAGCAGGAGCAGGAGAGAGGGTGAGTAGCACGGGGCAGGGCGAGGGGCTGGGAGGTGGGGGGTACTTACTGCGAGGTAGCTGGGTGGTCTCAGGAACCTGGAGGAGCTGGAGGAGCTGCAGCGGCAGGGGGAGCGACGTTCCCTTGGGTCAAGGGTCGCTACCACTGTCGTGCAGCGGCCGCCATAAGAGGGAGGAGGGGGGTGAGGGGTCAGCTGGGGGCGAATGGGACCTGGGGGGCGGGGCGTGCAGGAGGTCGCGGCGGGAAAGCGGGAGGGAGGGGGGGACAGGTAGAGTGAGAAGAGCTGGGGGAGGGGGGTTTAAGGGTGGAGGGGGTGGGTGTTAGGAAGTTTAGGAGATTAGGGAGAGAGATAGGAGTAGGGTTGGGAAGATAGGGGAGGGGGGGTTGTAGAGGTGGGTGAGGGTGAGAGGTAGAGTGAGAGGATAGGAAGATAGGGGTGGTAACAGAGGGGGTGGCGGGAGGGGGGAGAGTTAGAGAAATAGGTAGATAGGAGGAGGTGGTGAGTGAGGGAGATAGATAGTGAGATAGAGAGATAGGTAGATTGGTAGATAGGAGGAGTGAGGGAGGCAGATAGTGAACGGGGTAGATAGGGGTGATAGAGAGGGGGAGGCGAGTGAGGGAGAGAGATGAGACAGGAGCATGAGGGCAGGCGCGGGAAGAACAGAAGACAGAGGACGAAGAGACAGAAGAACAGAAGACAGAAGAACAGAAGAACAGAAGATGAAGAACAGAAGACAGAAGATAGAGGACGAAGAAGCAGAAGACAGAAGATCACAGAAGAAGATACAGAAGACGAAGAACAGAAGGCAGAAGACCACAGAAGAAGATGAAGAAGAAGAGAGGCGACAGGAGAGGCTGAGAAGCACACAGATGAAGAGAGAAGACGGGGAAAAGAAGAGTACAGAAGAAGATTACAGAAGAGGAGCGAGGAGGAAGAACAGAGAGGAAGAAAAGAAGCAGGAGCAGGAGAGAGGGTGAGTAGCGTGGGGCAGGGCGAGGGGCTGGCAGGTGGGGGTACTTACTGGGAGGTAGCTAGGTGGTCTCAGGAACCTGGAGGAGCTGGAGGAGCTGCAGCGGCAGGGGGAGCGACCTACCCTTGGGTCAAGGGTCGCTACCACTGTCGCGCAGCGGCCGCCGTAAGAGGGAGGAGGGCGGGAGGGGTCAGCTGGGGGCGAATGGGAGCTGGGGGGCGGGGGCGTGCAGGAGGTCGCGGCGGGAAAGCGGGAGGGAGGGGAGGACAGGTAGAGTGAGAAGAGCTGGGGGAGGGGGGTTTAAGGGTGGAGGGGGGTGTGTGTTAGGAAGTTTAGGAGATTAGGGAGAGAGATAGGAGTAATGTTGGGAAGATAGGGGAGGGGGGGTTGTAGAGGTGGGTGAGGGTGAGAGGTAGAGTGAGAGGATAGGAAGATAGGGGTGGTAACAGAGGGGGTGGTGGGAAAGGGGAGAGATAGAGAAATAGGTAGATAGGAGGAGGTGGTGAGTGAGGGAGATAGATAGTGAGATAGAGAGATAGGTAGATTGGTAGATAGGAGGAGTGAGGGAGGCAGATAGCGAACGGGGTAGATAGGGGTGATAGAGAGGGGGAGGCGAGTGAGGGAGAGAGATGAGACAGGAGCAGGAGGGCAGGCGCGGGAAGAACAGAAGACGGAGGACGAAGAGACAGAAGAACAGAAGACAGAAGAACAGAAGAACAGAAGAACAGAAGAACAGAAGATGAAGAACAGAAGACAGAAGACAGAGGACGAAGAAGCAGAAGACAGAAGATCACAGAAGAAGATACAGAAGACGAAGAACAGAAGGCAGAAGACCACAGAAGAAGATGAAGAAGAAGAGAGGTGACAGGAGAGGCTGAGAAGCACACAGATGAAGAGAGAAGACGGGGAAAAGAAGAGTACAGAAGAAGATTACAGAAGAGGAGCGAGGAGGAAGAACAGAGAGGAAGAAAAGAAGCTGGAGCAGGAGAGAGGGTGAGTAGCGCTGGGCAAGGCGAGGGGCTGGGAGGTGGGGGGTACTTACTGCGAGGTAGCTGGGCGGTCTCAGGAACCTGGAGAAGCTGGAGGAGCTGCAGCGGCAGGGGGAGCGACCTACCCTTGGGTCAAGGGTCGCTTCCACTGTCGCGCAGCGGCCACCATAAGAGGGAGGAGGTGGGAGGAGGGGTCAGCTGGGGGCGAATGGGAGCTGGGGGGCGGGGCGTGCAGGGGGTCTTGTCGGGAAATCGGGAGGGAGGGGGGGACAGGTAGAGTGAGAAGAGCTGGGGGAGGGGGGGTTTAAGGGTGGAGGGGGGTGGGTGTTAGGAAGTTTAGGAGATTAGGGAGATAGATAGGAGTAGGGTTGGGAAGATAGGGGAGGGGGGGTTGTAGAGGTGGGTGAGGGTGAGAGGTAGAGTGAGAGGATAAGAAGATAGGGGTGGTAACAGAGGGGGTGGCGGGAGGGGGGGAAAGATAGAGAAATAGGTAGATAGGAGGAGGTGGTGAGTGAGGGAGATAGATAGTGAGATAGAGAGATAGGTAGATTGGTAGATAGGACGAGTGAGGGAGGCAGATAGCGAACGGGGTAGATAGGGGTGATAGAGAGGGGGAGGCGAGTGAGGGAGAGAGATGAGACAGGAGCAGGCCTGAGTCATCACCATGTTGGGATACAGATTGTAGGTATCGGCAGATGAAGCAGCCAAATCTCCAGTTAAGACTGCTACTGTTGCTGTGATTACTCATTCCCACATAAAGGGGGAGGGTGTTAAGAATCTCTGGCTGCCATAAATGCTTTGGCCAACGGCACCCCTTTACCAAAAACATATTCAGAAAAATATTTCTTCCACTTAAGCGCCCAAAACATCCCTTATGTAACCATTCCAGGGATTGGTGATTTGGTGATCCCTAACCAAGACCGCAGATTAAAACTGATGACAGCAGCACATGAATGGGTTGCGTCTGACCATGCCACTGTGGTGGCTACAGTTTCTCAGCTACAAAAACACTATGGTGGCATTGTCTGTACAAACAGGCAAAGCACTATGGGTGTGATTCTGACCCCGGCGGTCTTAGACCGCCGGGGCCTGGGTCGGCGGGAGCACCGCCGACAGGCCGGCGGTGCCCCGCAGGGCATTCTGACCGTGGCGCTTTGGCCGCGGTCAGTGCAGGAAAACCGGCGGTCTCCCACCGGTTTTCCGCTGCCCCTAAGAATCCTCCAAGGCGGCGCAGCTCGCTGCGCCGCCTTGGGGATTCTGACACCCCCTACCGCCATCCTGTTCCTGGCGGGTCTCCCGCCAGGAACAGGATGGCGGTAGGGGGTGTCGCGGGGCCCCTGGGGGCCCCTGCAGTGCCCATGCCAATGGCATGGGCACTGCAGGGGCCCCCGTAAGAGGGCCCGCTTGTATTTCACTGTCTGCATTGCAGACAGTGAAATACGCGACGGGTGTAGTAGCACCCGTCGCACCTTCCCACTCCGCCGGCTCGATTACGAGCCGGCTTCATGGTGGGAAGGTCGTTTTCCCCTGGGCTGGCGGGCGGCCTTTTGGCGGCCGCCCGCCAGCCCAGGGGAAAACTTGAAATACCCGCCGCGGTCTTTTGACCGCGGCGCGGTATTTTGGGGACGGAATTCTGGCGGGCGGCCTCCGCCGCCCGCCAGAATCAGAATCACCCCCTATGTCCTTAGTTTGAGATTTGCCAACAAAAAAGGTTCTATCATCAAACACCCACCACATCCACCCCACCTTGTCCCAAACAAATCACTGCAGTGTGTATATCTGGACCATTGAGGCACCCTAAGTTTGGATGGTGCATTTAAATATATTCTACTTGCTGTAGATTCTTGCTCCAGATTCCTCTGGGCATAGCAACAGTGACCGGCTGGTGCTTGCACTGTTATTAAAGCTTTGCAAGCCTTCATCAGGACATATGCAGTAGCTGCATCCACTCAGACCAGGGCCCTGTTTTTGCCTCTAAAGCATACAAGGATACTATGGGAACCCTGGGTTTGGTTGTACATTATTCCTCACCCTACCATCATGAGGGAAATGTAATAGAAAAGAGGATAAACTGAGACGTAAAGCAAATCCTTAACAGCTAGAGTATTAGGTTCAGATTGCAGTTGGATCCACCACCTTTATGGAGTCCAGAGAGCCTTAAGTAATCTGCCTAGAAGGTTTTTGTTGGCCAGACCCCATGTGAATTTCTGTTTGGCCTCCAGATGTATGTCCCAGATCTTAATAGTCTTGGCACAGTGGCATCAGCAACACCTTTGACATAAATGAACATCTCACTGTCTTACAAGAACTCCAAGACTTCTGAGATGAGTGTTCTACTACGCATGGTGCCACTGAAGGAGTAAGGGACCGACCAGCACCTACCAACATTTGGGATTTGATTTGGGATTTGTTTTGGGAAAAGATTTTGGTGGAGAAAGAAGTTGGCCCATTATAACCTGCACCAGTGCCAGTCCTTGGAATTCAAGGTACCAGAACAGTTATTTTGCCACCATTTGCCTGTTGTAAAAACAAACAATTTGTTTCCTTTAATCAAGTAAAATTGCATCATGTTGCCGATACCCTACACTAGGGCCAGAGGACTCCTAGGTAATTCCTTAACCTCTCACACTCCCATACAGGAAAAACCTCTTTCGTTGTTTCCCCTTGGTTGGGTAGGGTGGATAATGAATGTTTGTTAGTTTCAGTTACCAATGCAAATACAAGAAACACACCAGATGTGAGTCTACAATTTTCTACTACTTTTTAAACAGTTGTTTATGATGAACTACCTTTGGAGGTGTCTACCAGATCTCTTTCACCTGCTGTGGCTCCTGTTTTCACAAAGACTGCTTCTGGGTACTTTAACAACATTGACGACTCTTCTTCAGATTCTACTACCACTTCTCTTTGTGGTATAAATGAATATCTTCATTTGCTTAACTTATCTGATCCGTCCATTGTCCTATTTGTTGATTATACTTGCCTTGTTGGCTCCCTTCTTGTGAACTGGGTTTGTGACAGTTTTCGTCATGCTTATAAGTGTGCATTATCTACCTGAATACTCTGCTGTTGAGTTAGGAGATAAGGTACTGAAGCCTCATTTGACTTCCCACAAAGTGCAAACAAACCTGTCGCTTTCTACTGTTCTATCTGAACATTTCTACTGTTCTGGTTTCTGATAAAAAAATTCGGGATAAGGTCATTTATGATATATTTCGTCCTGTAGACACTATTCAAATTCCATATGTTTTAAAAATAGCTATGGACGTCGTAATTACACCCAGTGTTGTATCTGATGATTGGCACGTAAAAACAGTTTACTCAATGCTATCTGAACTGAAATATTATACTGTATTTGAATGTGAAGATGCACATGAATTCAGATAACTACGGTGAAACACTTGGGGGCATATTTATACTCCGTTTGCGCCGAATTTGCGTCGTTTTTTTCGACGCAAATTCGGCGCAAAACTAACGCCATATTTATACTTTGGCGTTAGACGCGTCTAGCGCCAAAGTATGGGCAAATAGCGTCATTTTTTTGCATGAACGCCTTCCTTGCGTTAATGAGATGCAAGGAAGGCGTTCCCGTCTAAAAAAATGACGGCGACGCAAATGCGTCGTATTTATACTCCCAGGCAAAAATCACGCCCGGGAGTGGTCGGGTCAAAAAACCCCGCATTTGCGCCACTTTTTAACGCCTGGGTCAGGGTAGGCGTTAAGGGGCCTGTGGGCTCAAAATGAGCCCACAGGTGCCCTCCCATGCCCCCAGGGACCCCCCCTGCCACCCTTGCCCACCCCAGGAGGACACCCAAGGCTGGAGGGACCCACCCCAGGGACATTCAGGTAAGTTCAGGTAAGTATACATTTTTTTTTTTTTTATATTTTTTTTTTGGCATAGGGGGGCCTGATTTGTGCCCCCCTACATGCCACAATGCCCAATGACCATGCCCCGGGGACATAAGTCCCCTGGGCATGGCCATTGGGCAAGGGGGCATGACTCCTGTCTTTACTAAGACAGGAGTCATGTAAATGGCGTCTGGGCGTCGTTTAAAATGGCGCAAATCGGGTTAAGACGATTTTTTAGCGTCAACCTGACTTGCGCCATTTTAAGACGCCCTAACGCCATTTTTCCCAACGCCGGCGCTGCCTGGTGTACGTGGTTTTTTTCCACGCACACCAGGCAGCGCCGGTCTGCTTGCGTCGGCTAACGCCATTCAATAAATACGGCGCCCGCATGGCGCTTCAGAATGGCGTTAGCCGGCGCAAAATTTTTTGACGCTAAACTGCGTTAGCGCAGTTTAGCGTCAAAAAGTATAAATACGGGCCTTGGTTCCCATCATTATGCACACCAATACCTACATAGAGCTAATACTCCATGTGCAGTTTTTAATTATACACAATGGGAACATTGCCCCACCCCACCAATGGGTAGTTCAGAAACATATTCAGATAAATTCACTTATTTTCCTGGGCATGATACTTCTGATACTGCATCTTACTATTTTAAAGTAACACCTTCAAAAGCAAAGACAACTATGCTCACCAACACAAAACAATTTTATTCATATTCATTCATTCCACAACTAGCTATTAAAAGATATGAATACTGGAAAGAAAAAAATAATTTGAAATCAGCTGGGGGAGCAAACAATTGGCAAACACAAGGCATGGATGGCTTTTTTTATAGCATGTCAGATTTCACCGCAGATGATTTTTCTGAATGACAATTCAGCAGACTACCTGTCCAGCAAAAATTTAAGAAATTAATGTGCCCAGTATTTCCTCAATTGCAGGTTTTGACAATTGGCCACATTTAGTAAATTACACCAAAGAACAGCTCAATGGTATAGTTCAGGAAGGTTAATTCAGTTCTCCACTTTAAAGTCCTAACAGCTGGCAATCGATGTTGAGATAGAATTGACTGTGTGAAAATGGGCTACCTACTCCAAACTACAGAACAGGCATATATTGTCCAAAACGTTGTGCTACATTTACCATGATTTTGTAATGGGGTTACATTAATTGTGCAGCCCGTTGTGCAATTTTTGTCATTTACTAAGCCACGCAAAGCCACTATGTGCAGATTTATGTGGTTTAGAAAATCCAAAGAACCTCAATGCAACACTAAGCCCCGCCTTGCATTACTTTTCATCAGGAAGGCATCGTCTGGGTGGAACACCAGGGTTCCCATGCATCCATCCATGCATTTGGATGCACACCTAGATTTACAAAGACGTGTAACGTGGATTTGTGTCCAAAGGGTGTGCCTGCCCAACAGACCTAACAAGGGGAAATATTTTCATTTCTCCTTGTCACTTCCTCTTTCCACATGTGCTTCATTCTGCAGCACACGTGGAAAGAGCAATATGGCTCTAAGGATTTTTTTGTGCAGGAAAGTGTTGATTCCTGCACAAAAACAAGTCTGCCCATAACGCAGGCACCCTTGTACTATGTGGCAAGGATGCCTAGGTTGGTGCCAGGCAGCAGACCAGTGGTAGACTAAGCAGAAGTACTCCATATCTTTGTAAATATGAATCATTTCTGCTCTTTCTCTCTCTTTCGTGGAACTCAGCACAACAGGCTACTTTGCCGTGCTGTGTTGCATGAAATAATATTAAAGGTCCCCCTTTATTTATAAAGCCAAATGGGTATATATTGACACAATTGTGCAGGTCACTTGCAGCAGCTTTATTTCAAGCCTATTCCCTATCAACTGAGGGATGGATGCCCACTTTCCTCCCATTTCCTCCTATTGAAGTTCAAGCCCCTATCAATCACTATATGGCGATAATCAAGAATAAAAGAAAAAGATAATACAGCCTGCCAAGTGAAATACCTTCTATGTGCCAACAACATCTTCTTAAAAAGTACAGACTGCAAAACTACATAAAACACCTTAATGGCACCAGAAGACTCCTCCAAAATATCGTTCTACAAAATAAGCTGGGGAAAACACTTCTTTTAATGCAGATGTCTGCAAAGGGGTGTCAAAGCATAATGCAAGAAAGAACTGGAAGGAACAAAGTGGAAACAACCAGCTGTACCAATTCATATAGATGCCTCACTTAAATCATTTGAAAGACTGAAATTGAATTTGCACTACCAGAATCTGTCACTTGAAATACCGCCAACTAAACCACTGTTTGAGTAGAAGAGACTCACTGATCCCATTGTCAGTGCCATCCAGCATGAGCTACATGGAGCATGTGGGTCTCACAGATACGTAATACTGGGGCTATATAATATACTCCCTGGCCATTTATATTGTAAATAGGTTCCGTCCCACACTAGATTTTTGGCCGCACAAAATGAAGAAAGACTATATGGAAGTAGATTAGACATTATTGTTAGATGCATATGATAATATCATTAGGGAAACCAAACTAAAATGTTTATTTTTTAAGATAAAGGATGTAACACCACTGTGATCTATTCCACTTCTTATGTCACTGTCCATGTCTAAGATGTCTACTGACAAGCAATACGGAAGGAATTATCACTAACATTTGATGAACTGGGAACATCCGCGACACATCTAGGACTTTTGCATGACATGAGTAACTTAGAAAGCACCTTGCATCACAGAAAGTGATGGCATGTCATGACTTTAGCTGCCAGAAAACTCTGTGGCCCTCATTACAACTTTGGCGGTCGGTGTTAAAGTGGCAGTAATACCGCAAACAGGCCGGCGAAAAAAAAAAATGGAATCACGACCATGGCTGAAACCGCCAACACAGATAGCCAACTTTAACACTCCTACTGCCACGGCGGTAGCAACAAACACCGCGGCGGTTACCGCGAACAGACAGGCGGAAGACAATGTGCCACCCACATTATTACAAGGCACCAATTCATCAGCTTTTCCGGGGCGGTACCAACCCCATCAAAAGCACAGCGGAAACAGGAATTGGAAGGGAAACCACTCACCTCTCGACAATCAACAAAGAACTAGGACACCATGGAGCCCGAGTTACAGGTCGTGCCCATGTTGCTGTATCTGTTACTACACGACGAAGTGGAAAGAAGGCAGCAGCGTTGACGACGGTGAGTACTGCACCTAGCACACAGGGGAGGGGAGGAAGGAAAAGAGAGTGACACACACATGCAAAACGCAACCCCCCCAACCCCCACCCACAACAACACACTCACACACATATGCAAAAACATCACAGATACACCCAGTCACCCCCTGGAAGAGCGCAAGGATAAAACAAAATGAGTTTAACTAGTGTAATATTCGAACATTCAGATATAGCAAGAGATATTCTAAAAATCAGTATAAACAAATATTTACAGCAAGTACACAAGTCCGTACACTGTCCCATCAAATGTCCATGGACCAGTGGTCCCAAAAAGCATGGGCGAAGCCCACACATGACACCTGCCTCAAAAACGGAAAGAACACTGCAGGGGCATCAGGTCAAAAAAAATTACAGGCATCTCAGGGGGAAGGGGGGGGCACCTCAGCCGGATGATGGTACGACTCCACTGCTCCTCGAGGGGGCTCCATGCCCACTGCTTGGTCCTGGGGAGTGCTAAGCCACAGTCTCTCAAGTCTCTCAAGTGGGTTCACTACCCACTGCTTGGTCCTGGGGAGTGCAAAGCCACAGTCTCTCAAGTGGGTGGGTTGGCCACTGCCTGGTTCTGGGGAGTGCAAAGCCACAGTCTCTCAAGTGGGTGGTTTGCACACTGCTTGGTCCTGGGGAGTGCAAAGCCACAGTCTCTCAAGTGGGTGATTTTCCCACTGCTTGGTCCTGGGGAGTGCTAAGCTACAGTCTCTCAAGTCTCTCAAGTGGGTTCACTGCCCACTGCTTGGTCCTGGGGAGTGCAAAGCTACAGTCTCTCAAGTGGGTGGGTTGGCCACTGCATGGTCCTGGGGAGTGCAAAGCCACAGTCTCACTAGTGGATGCCTTCTCCACTGGTTCTTGAGGGAGCTTTGTGCCCAGAGTGCTTCATCCTGCCAAGGACTGTGTTAGTGGATGCTTTTCCCCACTGGTTCTGGAGGGGTCTTTGTGCCCAGTGTGCTTCATCCTGCCAAGGACTGTGTTAGTGGATGCTTTTCTTCACAGGTTCTGGAGGGGGCTTTGTGCCCAGAGCGCTTCATCCTGCCAAGGACTGGGTTAGTGGATGCTTTTCTCCACTGGTTCTGGAGGGGGCTTTGTGCCCAGAGTGCTTCATCCTGCCAAGGACTGTGTTAGTGGATGCTTTTCTCCACTGGTTCTGGAGGGGGCTTTGTGCCCAGTGAAGCTGCACCTGGGGTGTGGCAGTTGACCTCGTCTCACCTGGGTGTCTTTGCCACACGATGTACCTGGAACAGGTAGCATGATACTCCATGGAGGCAGACCCACACTCCATCCTGCGGCGACTTAGGCTGCCAAGTGCTGGTCCGTGTCAGTGCTGGAGGTGGTGTCTCAAGTGCGTGTCCAGGGTCCAGGTCGTTACCTGCATACTCTGATGGCTGCACACTGGGGATGCTGCTGACGTCCGACAGAGTGGCATCGGCTGTGCATGTGGTGGTGCTGATGGTGGTGCAGGAGGCGGTGGCTGTGGCGGAGAGGCTGCTCCTGCTTGCCGTGGTGCAAGTGACTGTTGCGGTGGATGGAGACACCATACCGTTTCAGGCTGCCTCGGATGGCTGATCCATGGGGAGGATGCTGCCGACTTTCGTTGTGGCAGCGGCAGTGCAGGTGGCGATGCAGGTTGTGGGGCAGGTAGCAGTGGAGCAGGCGGAGGTGCAGGTGGCGGTGGTGACTGTGGTGCATGTGGCTGCCATCCCTGAAGATTTGGTGGTCACCAGCCCCTCACCAGGTGACATCGTGCCCAGAGGTGATGTACCCTTTGGCTTGTGGCCCTTCCCCATCTTGACAGTCACTGCAGGGACCTTGGCACTGTCCACTCGGTGTTTGTGCGAGGCCTTGCTGGGTGGGTGATGTGACTGTCACCTGCTAGAAGCCGGCCCCTTTTTGACTTTTGCAGGTGGTGGAATAGGGTGGTCCTTCTTTCCCTTCGGTGGCACACTGGCAGCTCTGACAGGTGCCCCCTTAGACCGTACTAGAGTAGCACGGACCACAGCTGATGCAGATGTGCTGGCTGATGTGCTGGACTGGGATCTAGACATCCTGGCCCTAGGGGAAGGACAGGGGAGGTGTAGGGAAAAGGTCAAAGTTAGCTAGGAAAAGTTTTTTTGACACACAGGGATGGGAAGATGGAGGGGGTTTGGGAGTGGCGGATGAGGTAGCAGATGAGGTAGCGGTTGTAGGAGGTCTACGTCTGCTGAGTTTGGGTGAAGGTGCATGGGCTGGAGGCTGTTGTGAGGTGGATGGCTTTTGAGTGGGTGTATGCCTTCATTTGTGAACTTTGGGAGGAGGGCTTAAAGACACACTGGGAGAGGACACAGGGGAGGTGTGAATGGTAGTGGGGGTGGTGATTACACATGAGCGGTGTGTAGTGATGGGCGTGCTGGTGATGGAGGTGGTGGCTGAGGATGTAGTGCATGCAGGTGTGAGTGGAGACGAGACTGGGAGGGAGGTGGAGGATGGGGACACAGTGGAGGCAGTGGATGTTGGTGTGTCAGCATGGGTATGGTGCTTGTGTGAGTGCCTGTGAGATGTGTGGTGCTTATGTTTGCCTGAGCCACTTTTGTGTGTTGATATGTGTGCATGCTGGTCTGATGGTGTGCTTGGGAAAGGCTGAGGTAGAGGCAATTGGGTCTGGGTAGTGGAAGTTGGAGGGGGTTTGCTGCAAATGCCTCTCAACATCATGGATGGCATTCAGAATGGTTGACAGCCCAAAAGTGAAGGATCTCAGGAGGTCAATAGCCTCTTCACTGAGGGCAGCAGGGCTGACTGGGGCAGGGCCTGAGGTGCCTAGGGCCAAGGAGATGCCCACCCTCCTGGGTGAGCGGGTACGGGAAACACGCTGAGGGCCTGCTGGGAGGGCGGTGCTGGTAGGGGGGTGGAGGCTGTACCTGTTGTTGCGGTGGGCACAGAGGTGCCCGTCACTGCAGGGGAGCTCCCATCAGAGGAGGAGTCGCTGTCGCTGATGTCCCCTCCTGTCCCCGTCGTGGAGATCCCCTCGCCCTCCCTCCCACTGATGCCTTCAGACTCCCTAGATTCACCGTCCAGGGCCATGTGGGATGCAGCTCCCTCCATCGCCGGTGCCTCTGCTCCTCCGCCAGATGATGCTAATTCACACAGGGTGACAAAACAAATTGGGGGGGAAAGACAGAGTAGACACATGGTCAATTACAGCAACACCACTACCGTTGGCAGACACAACACACAGGGAGCAGCCCTATGCACTAGGTTATGCATTAGCAGTTAGTAGGAAAATCACCTGCCCTTGGGGTACTATGCCTAACACCATTTGCTGCACACTTGGAACCCAAAGGACCCTGCCTAGTTGTAGAAGCCCACTAACACTATTGGGGTTGGAGTGCCTCAGAGCCTGCCTAACAAGGGACCTACCCTACCAAGTTCGCCTTGGCCTAGGTCAGAGGTCTTCAAACTGGGGGGCGGGCCCCCCTTCGGGGGCCTCAAGTGGTCCCAGGGGGGGGCGCCAAACTCTGACCAAAAGAAGCATTATACAGATAACAGGCCTTTGTTTTAAGCAAAAGCATGTTATTGCATTTTTAAAAAGGTAACAGTACCTAACTGCAATGTTTAAATAGGTCTGGACATATTTAAACATTGCCATCTTCCTAAAATATTTGTGAAACATTCTGAGGGGGGGCTCATAGATTTTTATTTTTCAACTGGGGGGGGCGCGGCATTAAGAAGTTTGGAGACCACTGGCCTAGGTGAAACCTCAGCCCACATCCCCCACACAGACACTTCGTAAAGCGTGCAGAGTCAGCTGAATGACACTGTACTCACCCCCTTGTGGCTGCTGTGATGCCCTCAAGTTCCCATCCAACTCCGGATATGCCACCGCCAGGATCCAGAACATCAGGGGGGTCATGGTGCGACGGGCACCCCTTCCACGTTGGGAGGCCAGCCCCAGCTGGGCCTCCGACGTCTTCTTGCTCCAGCGGTGCAGGTCCTCCCATCTCTTGCAGCAGTGGGTGCTCCGTCTATGATAGACCCCACTTCCTTCACGATGGCACGCCAAATTGCCTTCTTCTGGTGGGTGCTGAACTAGAGGAAAGGTACAGGATGAAAGGAAATTACTTTCCTGTCCGGCCCATCATACTCATTGCCCACCAGTTCCCACCCATGCCCTGATGCACATACACTCACCATCCTCACATGCAGACCTCAGGACCCCCACCCCACATGAATCTTCCATCCACACCACTCCAAACAGGCATTGTCCATGCATCATGCTCACAGTTTACTCACCTGTTTGTCTGTAGGACCATAGAGTAGCGTGTACTGGGGGAGGACCCCATCCACCAGTTTGTCCAACTCCTCCGCGTTGAAGGCAGGGGCCCTTTCCCCAGACACATGAGCCATTGTCGCTTCCAGACCGAGGTCACAGCAGCACTTGCAGTATAGGTCCTCTTCTGTTGAAGGTCAGGTATCAAGTGAGTGAAGAGATAGAAAATGGCGGTCACGTCTACGGTGGTACGTACCGTCACCACCGGCGTACATCGTCATTGGCTCATGGAACCCATAGGGCCCAATGATAACCAATGCTTTGACCACCTACCGCGATGCTGCACAACGCCAGCGCAGTTACCTCATTTTCCATTGTCCCTCCTTACAGGTCAGGCAGCCGCCATTTCAGGGGGGCACAAGGCATGGCACCTAACTGCGTCACAGAACTATTCTACAGATATATGGCCAGACAATGCCACACACGGATTTACTCACATTACTGAAAACACACTTGTGCAACCTAAGTGGTACATGACCCTCTTCTCACCATTCTTCTCCATAGGGCACATACGCTGGGGCAGATGATGAGATGGCGTCGTCCTCCAGTGTACAGACCCCTGGTGGACCTGTCGACAATGGAAGACAGACACATCATTATCACCTACAGACTTGATCGTTCAACAATCCAAGAACTGTGTGCCCAATTGGAGCCAGACCTGATGTCAGCTATCCGCCATCCCACAGGAATCCCCCTTCTAGTGCAGGTCCTGTCAGTGCTCCATTTCCTGGCAAGTGGCTCCTTTCAAATTACAGTGGCCATGGCATCAGAGATGTCTCAGCCAATGTTTTCTAACGTGTTGACCAGAGTGTTGTCAGCCCAGCTGAAACACATGCGCAGCTACATCATTTTCCCCCAGGTGGAGGATTTGCCCACAGTGAAGGCTGACTTTTATGCCCTGGGACATATCCCCAACATCATTGGTGCCATTGATGGTACACATGTGGCATTCGTCTCCCCCCGCAGAAATGAACAAGTGTACAGAAATCGCAAAAGCTACCATTGTTTGAATGTGCAGATGGAGTGTTTGGCAGACCAGTACATCTCTCATGTGAATGCCAAGTATCCTGGCTCTGTGCATGACGCTTACAATTTGAGGAATAGCAGTATCCCTTATGTGATGGGCCAACTCCAGAGGCACCGGATGTGGCTAATAGGTGAGCCCAAGGTCCCCACACAGTATGAGTAGGTGTCTGGGTATGGGGTCATCCCTATTGGTTAGTGTGTGTCTAACAGATATCCCTCGACATTTGCAGGTGACTCTGGTTACCCCAGCCTCTCATGGCTACTGACCCCAGTGAGGAATGCCAGGACAAGGGCAGAGGAACGCTACAATGAGGCACATGGGCAGACTAGGCGTATTATTGAGAGGACGTTTGGCCTCCTGAAGGCCAGATTCCAGTGCCTCCATCTAACAGGTGGCTCCCTATACTACTCACCGAAGAAGGTGTGCCAGATAATCGTGGCATGCTGCATGTTGCACAACCTGGCATTGCAACACCAGGTGCCTTTTCTGCAGGAGGATGGGCATGATGATGGTCTTATGGCAGCTGTGGAGCCTGTGGACAGTGAGGAAGAGGAGGCAGAGGAAGAAGATATTGACAACCAAAATAACATCATCATGCAGTACTTCCAGTGACACACAGGTAAGTGACTCGCACTGCTCCTCTCATATCTGACTACTGTAGGACATTGTATAAGTCAGCCTATTAACATCTGTCTATGGACACTGACAGGTCACTTTGGCTTTCTATTTCACAGATCTGGGAACCTCATTCTGCCTTCTGCTATATTTTCTGCTGCCCAACAACTGTCATACAGTGGTATGAGCACATGAACATTTACGTTGATATTAGTGGATGATGTTATAATTATACATTTGTGAAAGAACAGACTGACTCGAGATTGGTTTGTGATTTGAGGGTGTTTATTTATGGGCTAATGTGTATAGAGGTATGTGAAAGGGGCTGGGGTGATGGTGGAGGAAGTTCCATAGTAGAGTCCAGTCTATTGGTATCACAGGTGCATTGTCCAAGGGGGCATTGGAAGGGGAGCAATGTCAGTTCCAGGTTGGACAGGGTGACAGAGTGGGACAGGAGGGTGACATTCAGGAGAGCCTTATTTCCTGGCAGAGTCTTGGCAATGTTCTCTGTCTTCTGCCTGGATCGCAGGGACCATTTGCGGGGTGGTTCTCCTTCTTCAGGGGGTGGGGTGCTGGTGGCCTGTTGGTCCTGTGGCGGGGCCTCCTGTCCACTAACGCCGGCGGAGGTGGAAGGCTATTCATTGGTTGGGCTGGTGTCAGGGGCCCGGTGGTATGCCATTTCTCCCTCATGGTGTTGGCCATGTCTGCCAGCACCCCTGCAATGATGACCAGGGTGGTGTTAATGGACTTCAAGTCCTCCCTGATCCCCAGGTACTGTTCCTCCTGCAGCCGTTAGATCTCCTGAAACGTGGCCAGTACCGTGCCCATGGTCTCCTGGGAATGGTGGTATGCTCCCATGATGTTTGAGAGTGCATCGTGGAGAGTGGGTTCCCTTGGCCTGTCCTCCCCCTGTCGCACAGCAGTCCTCCCAGCTTCCTGGTTTTCCTGTGCCTCTGTCCCCTGAACCGTGTGCCCACTGCCACTGACCCCAGGTCCTTGATTTTCTTGGGTTAGTGGGTTTGCCTGGGGTGCCTGTAGTGGTGGACACACTGCTGATTGACGTGTCCTGGGAAGAGTAGCATGGGCCCGCTGGGTGGGTGCTGTGGTGGTGTTTCCTGAGGGGGAGGTTCTGTGGTGGCTTGGGACTGTGGCAGGGGAACCGACTGTCCAGAGGTCCCTGAGGGGCCGGGCTGGTCATGTTGATCCAGGCGTGCAGAGATGCTGTCATTACTGTGGGCCTCTTCGGTGGGGGGACTGGATATAGCTGGCACCTCCTGTCCAGTGACGTTGGGTAGGGGTCCTGTTGGGGTGTAAATGCATTGTTATTGTATCTGTGTGTGCCATCTTGTGCAATGGGTGTGTTTTCCTCTATTACTGTGCTTGCACTATCGCCTTGACCCTTGTGTGAGTGGTGATTGTGTGCCCTGGGTGAGTCTCTCTCTTGGACATGCTTTTGTGATGGGTGTCCATGCAGGTCTGTGATAGGTGTCCATGCATTGGTGTTGCAAGCAGGGCTTGGTATTGAAATGGGTGGGTTGTGATGGTGGGGTATATGTGAGGTGGTGGAGTGATGAGTGTGAAGGTAGGATTAGGAGTTTGTGATGGCATGCAGGTAGTGTGGTGGATATATTAGTAAAGATTTGCCTTACAAGAGTCCAGTCCTCCTGCTACTCCTGCAAGGCCCTAAGGATGCATGATCGGCAAGACTTGCTCCTCCCATGTCGTAATTGTGGGGTAGGAGGTTGGGGTTCACCGCCAGTCCTCCGTACGGCTACCTGGTGTCTGGATACCACGAAATGTACCTTCCCCCGTAGGTCGTTCCACCTCTTCCTGATGTCATCCCGTGTTCTTGGATCCTGTCCCACTGTGTTGACCCTGTCGACAATTCTCCACCATAGCTCCATCTTCCTAGCAATGGATGTCTGCTGCACCTGTGATCCGAATAGCTGTGGTTCTAGCCGGATGATTTCTCCCACCATAACCCTGAGCTCCTCCTCAGAAAACCTGGGGTGTCTTTGAGGTGCCATGATGTGGTGTGAGTGATGTGTGAAGTGATGTGTGATGTGATGTGTGGGGTGATGTTTTGGGGTGTGTGGTGTTTTGTGCGTGGTTAGTGTATGAGTGATGGTGTTGTGTGCCTCTGGATGCTGGTGTTGTCTTTCCTTTTCTCTCTCTCTCTGCTTCTTCCAAATTTTTCGGTGTAAGGATTTGTGGGTAATGTGGGTGTGTGTTTTATAGTAGTGTGAGTGTGTGGGTGTGTTGTGTGTATGTGTGGCAGGTGTCTGTATTTTGAATTGTCCAATGCGGTTGGGTTTTGTAAGTGTGTATGTATTTTGAGCGCAGCTGTGTACCGCCAATGGTTTACCGTGGTTGAATGACCGCCGTGTTGAATTGTGGATCGTGATAGTGTGGGCGTATTCCTGTTGGCATGACGGTGTGGGTTTTTCTATTGCCAGTTTATCACTGACCTTTGGTGTGGTGGACTTGTGTGGGTGTCTGTATTCTGGAGGATTTCTCAGTGTGGGTCATAATACCCAGAGCGGAATTCCGCCACGGACATGGTATGTTGGCGGCCGTCAGTACGGCGGTCAGCGTCATTTACCCCCAATGTTGTAATGAGGTCCTGTATCTTGAGTTACCAGAGATCACTCTCAATACCCACCTTGGAAGACTGTCACACATAAATTATTAGGATTGTGCACTGAAACCTTGAAGACCACATAAACATATTTAGGTTCATCTGGGAAATTGCCTTGAAGATGGTAATGCTTTCGTAACAGAATAATGACTGAAACAGATGAGCAACAAAGATGGCTGGTTCACAGGGGAAATTGTCTTGAAGATGGTAATACTTTAGCTATAGAATAATGACTAAACCAGATGAACAGCGAAGTTGGCAGCCAAATGGTAACAACTTACATTGCAAGGCAACACAGTCAGACACATATCTGTTAAACAGATGCTTACAGACGATACAATATAAACCGTCAGTTTCTACAATCAAATACAACCAAGAGTTGTGAAACCCCTTTCACGTCTCTCCAAGGATGTAAAACTGCACACAGGCATGGAACGTGCCCTACCTCCCCAAGCACCAGTAGTAAAACAATCGGCCTTCACCAGTCCGCCAATGCCTTTCAACTAGGAACAGTGGATAAATCCCTCTGCATTGTTAAAAGTGGTATACTAACCGGGGAAAGGGCCCCCTAAAATCCTTCCCTTGCTTTAATTCAAAACATCATACTTTAATAAGGAACACCTTGTCATCAACACTAGATCTGGATGGAAATGTATAGGAACAGGATTGATAACATAACAGCACCAACTGTGAATATAAATGTCAAGGTTAATGTAAGACACCAGTCAAATAGATTCTGAGAAACATATCGATCACGGATGATTCCCTTCCCTTTTTCCATCTTCTTTTCTCACTGTTCTTACTTCTTAGTTAACATTTTACATTCTTTATCTGATATGTGTACTAAAGTTTGAAACTTGTAATGTTAATACAGAAAACCTATATTTCAGTGAAATTACATCCAAACAACCCACACTCTCATTCATGGAAAGCAAAGTAAAATAATCAATCTCTTGTGAACCACTTCATAAAGAGAAATGAGAGGCAGAAGTCTGCAGAGACATTGATTTAGATGGAAGCTTAGTATCTGTGTCTGGTTTGGTTAGAGGCATAGTAAGAAGGAGCCTGAAGAATGTGATCATATAGGGCCTAATTTAGAGTATGGTGTACTTGATACTCCATTGCAAATGAGAAGGAAAACTAATAACGTGTACTAAAAGGGCCTAAACAGAGAAACGTGTTAGAAAAATAAACGTGCAACTTTAAAACTGATGGACATGGTGTCCACCATGACGAAGTGCTATGTGAAATAATAAATGCTAATGGTAAATGTATTTTTATTAATTATAACTACATGCGTTGACAAAATATGAGTGATATTATTGCACTACAAAACAAATGGTTTGAAGTTACTTTAATTGTTTTATTCTTCGTGTTTAGCATTAGTTAAAATGCCCACGTTTTGGTATTTTTCCAGAAGCAGAAGCACAATGTTTAACTGTAATGTTGATTTTGCTGAAATGCTTGGCAAACATTGTTTTATTAAACATCCTGTGTGACTTGCAGAGTGGAAATATATGTCCTGCTTTTGCTGCTGTGTTGTATTTCCTTGAGATAAATGTTGTAATCTTTAACAATGAGCCTCAGTTTTTTAAAGCAGCCTTAGCTAAATGTTGTGTTCTCTGCTGCTGTTTATTTCAAAATTGCAATATTTCTATGGAAGCTGTCAACCTGAGAGGAGCATGAATGGGACACTATCTTGGAAGGAACAAAGAAGAAATACAACTGAAGCATGGATGATGTTTTATTGGCTGAGCACTAACCCACCTCATAATCTTGTCCAATAAAGACTTAGCTAGTAATTTTTTCGTCTTTAATTTAGCAAAGCTTTATATGATGCATGTCAGTTTTAGAGATTCCTTTTACTTCCATGTAGAGGCATATTTGATCCTATTTAGCTTCTGTTAAGTACTGTTATTCATCTCTTTACTGTGATTCAAACATTTCAGATACCGTAGGCTCAACATTACTGAACTGTGCCCCCCTTCGTGTTCCTTATGCTGACTGAAGACCCAGTGTGACCTATGCTCTACTTATGAAGAATCTGCAAACTGCTGTCTCATTTAGGAGAGATATAACCAATGTGCATTTATTTTTCTTTTGCAGGTTTTCCTCTTTAGAAACCCAACCACATGTTCTTGTTAACACCATAGTTAGATGTTTTCCAAATTAATTTTTGTCTTATTTTCATTTTTGCATGAAGCCAGCACATGCTTTCTGAATTAGATTTAAGGAGCTAGGATGCCTGGCCCAATATTTTATTTGAATGTATATTAATTGATTGTGATTAATTCAACTGCACAAACTATATGTATAATGTTTCTTTCATTCACTTAATTATGTTGTTATTCTGTCTTGTTATTCTGGAGTGTTTAAAGGTAAATGTATTAGCAAGATAGAGATTCTTTATACACAGTGGACAGCCTGTATTGTTTCTGTATTACTATCACTTGGTTTTGTACATCATTTACATGACTTTAGCATTGTCAATGTAAGGCAATAAGGGGATCATTCCAACTTCGGCGGGCGGCGGAGGCCGCCCGCCAAAGTTCCCCCGTCGAAAGACCGCTCCGTGGTCAAAAGACCACGGGGTCATTTCAACTTTCCCGCTGGGCCGGCGGGCGACCGCCAAAAGGGCGCCGGGCCCGCCGGCCCAGCGGGAAAGACCCTGCAACAATGAAGCCGGCTCCGAATGGAGCCGGCGGAGTTGCTGGGGTGCGACGGGTGCAGTTGCACCCGTCGCAATTTTCACTGTCTGCAAAGCAGACAGTGAAAATCTTAATGGGGCCCTGTTAGGGGGCCCCTGCACTGCCCATGCCAATGGCATGGGCAGTTCAGGGGCCCCCACGGGCCCCACGACACCCGTTCCCGCCATCCTGGTTCTGGCGGTGTAAACTGCCAGAAACAGGCTGGCGGGAAGGGGGTCGAAATCCCCATGGCGGCGCTGCAAGCAGCGCCGCCATGGAGGATTCTCTGGTCCAGGGGTAATCCGGTGGGAAACCGCCGGATCCCCTTTTCTGACCGTGGCTTTACCGCCGCGGTCAGAATAGCCCTGGAAGCACCGCCAGCCTGTTGGCGGTGCTTCTGTTGCCCTCCGCCCTGGCGGTCATAGACCGCCAGGGTTGGAATGAGAGCCTAAATCTTTAAACTTTACCAAATTGTTGTGGTGATTCATGGTCACATAGGTCATGGTGTTTTTAAAGTACTGACTCATTATTGCATATTCTGTTATTGTTTGATGGCTATTGATTCTCATTGTTTGATTGCATAATCTCATATTCCTGTCTGAGTCAAAAGATTTTATTTGACCTCTGAGGGTGGTAGATGTCACTGCCCTCTTACGTGTCAACTTATCATATTAATATAAAATAAATAAGGTCACACAACCACAGATTATGACAGCAGAGGATGGTTTTGTCTTAATAGGAGAGGATCATCCTGGTTTTGATGGTTTTGTCTCAATAGGAGAGAATAATCCTGAATTTGAGAGATTTGGTTTTGCCAATGCTTTTTGAAAATTCTGATTTTGGGAAATTTGGTTTTGCCAATGCTTGTTATGATGCGATTTGGTAAGGTTTCGCACTTGCAATGCTTTGGCAAATAGCAGGTGAATTGTGATTTATGAGAGAAGTAGGGAGTTTGCGTACTCCAACGTAGCTGAGTAGGGAGTTTGCATACTAGAGGGTGAATGTAGAGAAGTCATCGTACTTCAAGTGAATGTGGCTCTTTGTGCTCAAACATTTCCCACATGGTTGTTGACGTAACGGACCCTGCGTGGTCTAAGACCGTGGAGTATTGTACATTGTACTAGTGTATGAGACACTTGGTTGTTGTTGTTCACTTGTCCGCAGCTGGTGTAGTTGTATTCCTAGGGTGTGTGTTAAGGAAGTGCTAGTTTGACAGGTACTAGGTGATTCCTGAGCGCGCAGGGAGGACCTGATATTAGTCATGGGTGAAATTGGCAGGTTGAATTTTACTTGCACATGGGAGAAAGCTATAGTCAAAGGAGTAACTGTCAGAGCTAAAAGCCGCAGTTTCGTAAGGCTTCCGAAGTGATTGAGTCCTACCTGTTGTAAGCAGACAAGTTGGTTTTTGTTGATTTTTCGCAGTATTTAGCAGTTAGTTTCCTATTTTAATCGAGCTTGAAGGATGAGCCACAAGGCTTTGTCAGCCACTGTGTGAGTGAGTGTGACGTCACTGGGTTTCACACTGAGATTGGTTGGTTGGTAAAAGAGCCACTATCAGATTGGTGGACAACCGTAAACAGCTATTGGTCGAGGGTAGCAAGTGAAAAGGATTTTTGGATTGAAATACTTCCTGTTTTGAATTTAATTTGTAGTTTTAAGCCCAATTAAAGGTAAAAATGAAATTTTTAAAAAGTGCAATAAGAGGAGATGCTTTCATTCCAGTTAGAGTAGGAGAAATTGCCTCATCAGAAGGTACGCCTTCATACATAATAAATTAAGACAAAGGTACATCACCATGTATTTAGTTAAGACACTTGTGAAAAATAACAGAGAAGGAAGGGAGCTTAGCGTTTCCTGCTCATGGAAGTTTTTCTATGAGAATATTAGAAGAGAACTTTATGAATTAAAGCCCAATCCAAGACCAGCACAATTTGAAGCTTTAGCTTTTTGGGAGTTAGTAGCCAGCCAATAAGAGAAATAAAATTTGAGAGACAAATGTGAAAAGCTGAGAAAACATTGCTAGGAGCCAAATGGGATAATGAGAGGTAATTTTGGAAGTATTGGTATTGGAATTGGAATGTTGTGTGTAATTTCACAAGCGAAAGGAAACAGTGACAGACCAAAGACAAAGAAAAAGAATAAGAATTATGACAAAGCTGAGATAATGTCAGATGAAACTAAGAAATCGCTGACTTATGATAGTGATTCAGATGAGGATTAATTCATAACATAAATATTGTTAAATCATCCTCCCCATATGAGACACAAGAGGCAAGTCAAATTGTTAGTGCTAGTCCAAGTGCACCTCCAGTTGTGGTAACACAGAGTCAAGTACAGGTCGCAACTAATGTTCCTGCTATTACAGTAACTCAGACTCCTGTGATTCAGACTGTAGCTCAGCCTGTAGTGCATTCTACAACAGCTAATGTTGTTAGTTCTACACTGAGTATTACAGTACCGGTGGCACCACAGATTTTCCAGAAACCAATGATGGTTCAGGTGGAGTCTACACCTAACTCAATGGCTCCGGTGCAAGTTGTTAGTCAAGCCCAGACAATGCCACGGTATACTTCAGTAACAATATCGCAGTCGAGTTCCTCAGTGTTTGCAGGTCAGAGTTTTGGAATGATTTACTTGAGAAATCAGAATACTCCATCAAGCCCAGATCCTGATCACAATTGGTCCAGTTGTTCTATAGTATGCTCAGGGAAATAATGAAAGTAATATGCAGAATCTTTTTTTTTTTTTTATTCAGAAATGGAGAAACTCAATGCTACAGCAAGAGTTATATCTCCAATAAATCAGATTTTCTAAGCAGGTTGTGGGCAGCCAATTACACTTCTTCTTTTTGCACGCGTATTCTCAAAAATTCACAAATTTTCACGATTGGCAAGCATCCACACCGCTAGATATACAAATTTATTTTCCCTTTGATATCTCAAAAACTACTGAACAAATTTACACCAAATAAGCAAAAGCTTGATCTGTGTACCGAAAGCTTGCCTTCTGCCAAATTTGGTGTAATTCCGTCCAGCGGTTCAGGCTGTAGTTGTGACTAAGGAACCTATGCGAAATACAATGGCAAACACAACATTTTTTGACCGCTGCTTGATGGACCACTCTAAAACTTTCCAAGTGCAACAGGAATCACCAGGCCATTTTTTTTGGAGGAAATGTTTGTGAAGATTTTTCAAATGGTGCCAAAGATATAAGCAAGTAAAAAATTGCTTTTTAATGGAAACTTGATCCTAACTTTAACTACCTAGTGGAAACCATCACTATGATTTATATAAATACATACAGACACATATATATATAATAAAAAAGCAGAGAATTCACTTCCCTGGCATATACTTACTATTTCATTGTAAAGACATGCATGGGAAAGGCATTGCATGGTAATGGACATGTGTTAAAGGCATGCCTGGTAACAACATGCTTGGTTCCATCAGACATCCAGAATGCAGAAATGACAACTGTTGATGACTTTGTCGAGGGTATTAATGTTATAAACCCATTTCTACAATTCTCTACAAGTATCTCTAATTAAAAACGTATTTTCCGAGAGCTCACAATCAAAATCAAATGTAGGTCTCCTAGGGCAAAAATGTTCAGGAAAGTGACAGATCTGTAATTGTCTACTCCATTTTGACAGCCATCATCCCCAAGCTCTCAGGAAGATTCTTCCCTTTGCTCAGTTCCTCAGTATGAGGGGAATTGTAGTATCCTCATTGACTATGAACCACAGGCAACAAGCTCATTATAGGCAATATCCACACCATATTATTAACAAGGTCCAAAAACGAGCTGGGAATAACAATAGGGAAGCATTATTTGAACCCAAAGAACATATTGCAACCAAGACACTCACATATCTCACTCCATGTTCTGACACTATGAAAAAGATCACCGAAAAAATGTGTAATCTTTTCATTTTAAATTTTTAATGGGGACCCTCCCAATAAAGCAGTTTAATAACTAGGGATCGGGCTAAATTCCTAGACCCACATGACAAAATATGAGAAAAAGATCTCCAGCAAACAGCCCCTTTTGAGAGGCCTCTTGGGCATTGCAGTGCCAGACCATACTGGAGCTAGCCCACTGTTGAAGCATGCCACCCCTAGGGATGGATGACGGCTCGTGCTCTGATTTATTTAATATCCCATCCGGCCTGTGATTGATTAGGTTACACAATTGTTGTTGACTCTGCTCCACTATGAAACAGCACATTGTTTAGTTAATCACTATAGATGAGAGAGTCTATGTGCTGGACCTTGAATACTCCCAGCACCTATCCACCCCCTTTTTCTTTTCTGCAGGGAGATTAAAATAATGCAGAAATTCCAGAAAGGATTTGAACTCCCTGTCTTTGGGCAAGTCGCCAAACAGTGTATGTTACAGCCTTTACTGGTAGACTAACTGACCTCTGTCTGCCCAGCCCTAATTGCAGCATTGCAACGTTGGGGGGGCTGCCACATGCAAAAATGCCGAAACCCACAGCATGGCAAGTGCCCATTGTCACACCTCCATGGAAGACTGTATAACAGGATTAGTTTTCTGTGTGTCCTTCATAGGTCTAGTGTAGTATGTCATCAGGTCCTCCTTTGCCTATAGGATATCATGCTCTAAGGGAATCCACATAGGTGTCTCCCTGAAAAGTCTTAATCATGTATACTGAATGGGCTAGCTTCTGGACGATCCGATAACATTCCATACGAGGCAGCCAGAATCCTCCCCTTTTTGTGGTAGCACACAACTTGGAGCCTTTCAATTGCTAATTCCTTACACCCCTTCATTTTCACCACTTGCCCACTCCGCCATAGAGACAAGTTGAACTGTTTCCAAATTTTGAAGTCAGCAGTCCTTTTCTCTATCATAGCAAGGACTTTTCTCTGCATCATGTCCCCCAGGCCTCCACTAACATAGATTCCCAGATATTTAAGACACCAATGTTTCTGCTTCCAAGGCAAGTTATCCATTGAAGCTTGAGTCATGGTCATGGTGAGGTCCAGATTTTCACATTTAGCCCAATTAATGCAATAACCTGAGAAACGTGAGAAAAGATCAATCAGGGTCACCACTTTTTTGCTGTTTGTCAGAGAAATCATCAGCATAGAAAAATGTTTTGTGGACTCTCGCTGCAGATTGTACTCTTGTGATCTCAACTTCCTGGCTCATCACTATTGGCAGTGGATCTAGCACCAGAAGAAACAGCAGCAGAGATAAAGGGTGTCCCTGCTGTTTTCCACATCCCACCTGGAATTAGAGAGATGTTAAGCTCCCAGAACTGACCACCGCCACTGGATCCTCATACATACCCTGCTCCCAGGTCAGGAAATTTAGGCCAAAGCCCATTCACACCATGGTGTGGAGAAGGTTCCCTCACTCCTCTTTATTAAAAGCATTCTTGATAACTTGGGGGGGGGGATACTTTCTCATTCCCATCATCTTTAAAATGCCAGAAAATATAAGACATAAGTCTGTGGTGGATGGTAGAGGCATATACCAGATGAATCCAACCTGGTTAGGATGGATTAGGACAGTAATACACTTCCTTTAGACTGACTGCTAATATATTCAAAAGGTTCTTAGTGTCCTCATTGATTAAGGGGATCGTCCTGTAGTTGGCCTACTCCAAGGGATCTCTAGCTGATTTAGGGATTAAAACAAGCCTAGTCTTGATAAAGTCTGAGGGGATCTGCCAGTTGTAAATGCTTTTAGGAAGACTCTACATGATAAAGGGGGAACCGGGGGTATTGTGATTTTATAAAATTCTACCAGCTAACCATTTCTTCCCAGTGTTTTCTGTTCTGTAAATCACCTGTTGCCTGCAGTACCTCTTCCTCCATGATGGCTGCTCAACAGACAGTGTGAGATAGGGACGGTATCCATAAATCTGTCTTTCTCTGTCTGATCTGAGGGGGGTTTTGACTTATACAGCTGACAGTAGAAGTCATGACAAGCTCAAATAACATTATCTGGGTGAGTCAAGAGTTCCACCTTCTTATAGTGAATAGAAGAAATAATCCAACTCACCTTCATTTGTTGTAGCTGAGAGGCCAAAAGTTGGCCAGCTTTCTCCCCTCTTTCAAAGTGTCATTTTAGGAGAAGTAGGGCTTTTTAGGCCTGCTTGGTTTACAGAACATTCAGGTCATATTTGGCCTTAATTAATTCTCTAAGAATATCCAGGAAGGGGAGGCATGCATATGTGGATGTAAGACAAACAATTAAAGCCTCTAGGGACTTTCTCTACCTGTCTGTTTGTTTTTTGGCTACAGCTGAGACTCGTATCATCTCATATGCTCCCACAGCATCAATGGGGACTGAAGTGATCCCTCCTTCTCATTCAAAAAACACTGGATCTGTAAAAGCAATTGTTGTTTATCTGTTGGATCCATATATTAAGACGTCTTCATATACTACAGACTAGGGGTCAGGAGAAGATGTGTTAAGGTCCACCATAAGTGCTATCATATCATGATCAAAAGGTCCCACAAGTATAATCTGTGCCTCCCTATAATCTCGCAAGACATAAGCTGTTGTTAAGAAGTAGTCTATCCAAGTACTCATCCCGTGGACACATAAAGTAAAAGTGTAAGCACATCCTCTCAAGTTCAATGGCCTCCATGGGTCAACTAGGGCAAAATCTGAAAGTAAGTTTGGCAAATAATACCACTCGCTGTCATGTTTGGAGTCTGGCCTACAGATCCTAACAATCATCATGGCAATGGTGAGATTCCCCATTCACCTGCGATCATGATCGTAGTCTTTTAGGACACCAGTAATCTGCTAAATCTAGATTTATTAACTACTGGGGCATAAACACAGCCCACAACTAAGTAAGCATCCTACAACTGTGGCTTTAAAAAGACATTTCTCCCATCCTCATCTGTCCATGTGTTATGCAACCTATACATGAGGGCCTTATGAAGGAGTATTGCCACCTTTCTGGTCCTGTGACTCAGGGTGTGGTCTGTATCAAGGCCTGATGTGTACTGGGACAAGCGTAAATCACCCAAACCACTCTCTCTGCGTACTTTGTCACAATCTTGTGATGAAAAATGGGGTTCCTGGATCAGTGCGAACAAAACCATTTCATCTAAATAGTTTCATGGAAATAATTCAGGATGAATGGCATTCCCCTTTTCATAGAAAGTCTGATTTAGAACTTGGCAGACTTGTTACTTCATCACAACGGTGACGGATATCCTGTCTGCTGAAATCTAATCCTATTAACTATGATGGGATTTAGATTTCGGCAGCCTGGATATCTGTCACTGTTATGACGGATTCACCCGTCCATCGAGTTCTAAATCAGTCACTAAGGGCCTGATTTATGAAATGTTAGTGCCGCCTTTTTGTCATTTTTTGATGCAAAAGAGGTGCAAACTATCAGGCTCTACGTCTTATTTTCAGAATGGGCTTTTGCACACTTATTATATTTTAAAGGTGTAAATGAAATAGTTTCAGGGCTTACATTCAGAAACATTTTTGCCAATGGTATTTATTTCAATCCTTTATGTCAAGGGACATTATTTCAGATTTATATCTTTTACATTGTGCGGTAGTTACTTTGGATGATTTTCACTGATCCTTTACCACCCCTACACATCATTCATCTCTGCCCCCTAAAAATGCCTCACCATGTATAAACTACATCTATCTCTAACCCCTAAACTTCATCATTCCCTGAATCCTTTAAAGGTCTTTCTACTTCTAAACTCTACCCATCTCATAACCTAAAACCCTCCCACGACTGCTAAATTCCACCCATTCTTGAACCCTAAAAAACCCTTTCTATACGTAAACCCCACCTATCCCTGATCCCTTCAAATCCTACACCAACCCTAAGCTCCCCTCAACCTTGTACCCTAAAAAAAACCCTCACCACCACTAAAACCACTCATTTGTGACCTCTAAAGCCCCTTCCCACTCTTAAACTTCTGCATCCCTGAACCTTAAAAACTATTTCTACATATAAACTCCACTTATCTATGAACTCTTAAAACCCCACACCACCCTAAACTCCACCCATTCTTGAACACTAAAAACCCTTCACCGCTCCAAAACTCTACCCATCACTTAACGTTATAACCCTCACCAGTCCTTAACTCCACTCATCTGTAAAACATCCCTACACACCACTGTTAGACTTGGCATACAGTGGTAGTGGTTCTCCCAAAGTTTTTTGCTTTGATCTAGGATGTTTTTGATGGTTCTTTCAAAGGGCCTACTGGCCCGGAGCACTTTGCCACTGGAAATACAGTGTGAAAGTGCCAGCACCATCCTTCCATCCACCTAGAAGTATCACTCGCCTGGCATGCAACTTGCATCCTGGTAGTTTTGCTATGTAGGTAGGAGAGCTGGCATCACTTGCCAGGGTGTTCACATTTGCGTACGGGTATCGTATTATAAGAATTGATCCTGATAGAAAAGGCTGCTATTGGTGCACGTGTACCTTTGCAGTGGATTTGATAAAAGTGCCACCATGCACCGGCAGGCATGGACGTGCACCAGGACACATGTGCCGAACACTAGTGCATGTTGGCGCTGCCCTTCAGCGCTGCTCTACCCATAAGGTAACGTGGGACAATGAGTCTTATTAACCCAGGCTACAATAGTGGATTTCAGGGGAGCAGTCTCATGATGTTTAGTATAGTTGAACTCAGGATGACAAACTCCTTCTGACGATAATGGAGGTTTTGTCATTGATGCCCTAGAAACAACACTTCCTGGAAGTAGGCATTTCTAGGTTCTGAAGTGGTTCTGGTGTCTTATAAATTAGACTTCATTCTACGGGTCACAGTGATAGAGCACATCAGTGCATTTCCCTGTCGACCGCTATAAAACTTGGGCTTCGAGAACAACAAAAACCTGACATTTTGTGTCTGGATAGATAGAGTGGGGGGAGAGGTTTTTGACATTTGGACTCGGAGTCAGAGAATGTTCCCACTAAAAATAAAGGTCTGCATTCCAGAGCCTCAGGACTGAAAGGGAGGAAATTTAGGGGACACATCTGTGGTTCAATTGAGAACCCTGTGAACCATCTCCAACTTCAAAAGGAACCATCTAGTATAACTAGGGGTACTCAATGTCTTCAAGGTAGAGTAACCTATACGGGGATGTGGGACTGGTGCTGCTGGACCCCGTGGGCACACTGCCAGAGGAATCTGTTGTGCCTAGCAGTATAACTGTCCAAGGAGAGGATCCACACTCAGTGGTTGCTGGGAAATTTAGGAGGGAGGTGGGTGGGACACACATACACACTCACACTCACTCATTCATTCATTCACTCTCTCACACACATGCACGCGCACACACACATCCATTCACAGCACTTATTATCAAATATTGCAAACATACACCCACACACCCACCGAACATTCATTTTAAAAAACACACACACACTTACCTTCAGCTCTGCCTCAGAGGTTCCAGGAGGGACCTTAGGACAACCAATGAGGGAAGGTAGCAGTCCCAACTTCATCAGAGAGTGGGATGGGGTCAGTGAGGCTTCTGACCCCACCCCACTCTGTGACAAGGTGTCACTGATTGACAGTTGCCCTGGGAGCTTCAGGGCTTAAACCTGAAGTGCCTAGGTCAGAGTCAATGGGTTATGCTTTCCCTCATCACCGAGGGGGAGGGCCTCAAGGAACCTTTGTTGAGCTGAGGAGGTCACGCCCATTGGAACTCTGACCTCTTCAGCCCAGCAAAGTTCAGCTCAAGCAGCCAGGAGCCTGCACAAATCACTCATGTCTAGTTCCTGGCTGGCTGATCTGAAAAGAAGAGTGTGTGTCAGGCTGACCTTTGCTCAGCCTGACAGACACTCTTCTTGAGGGGCAAAAGTTAGGGAGGCATGGCCTCTCAGACCCATTGGACTGGCCATAGCTGTCCATGCTCCCCTTCTTGCTTGGAGACTGGACTAAGGCTGATTACCTGCTGTTGTGTGGCATCCTGAAGGGTAACTCTCTAAGGGCAGGTTGGCTTGCCCCCGCTCTCTGAGGAGGTCTCAGGGACATCAAAGATCTTTTGGGTAGGACATACATCGACGACCGGTAAAATCTGGAAAGCGGTGCCCTCTGCTTCATCTACATCATATGCTGAACATCACCTGGAAGCAGTGGTCTTAGCTTGGCCTAAGTATTGTGTCTGGAGACCGGAAATGTCTGGTGAGGAGCTTGCCAAGGACTGCCTGAAATTCAGGTGAGTGGCCCATCATTGTGGGGACCACTGCATGCCGAAACGTCTTGTTGTTGTGAACAAGATCACCCAGTGTGAGACCTCGCGGGGCCCGCTATTGTCAAGTGTGTTGCATTTCTTTCGTGTGAACCTCTCCTGCATGCTCATTATGTGTGGTGCCCTGTTCTTTGGTTGCAACCCTTGTAGGTGGGGGTGCAGCCTTGGGTGTGCTGTACTTGGCCTCATATGGCACCGCTGAACTTGCATTGAAGTGTGTGACTGGGGAGTCTGGCGCGACTACAACTCATTGTGTATTAGACAGTGTGCCTAAATCCAGAGAGGTATGGAAACCAAGTTGCGAGTGTGACCAGTGTGACTCAAGTCATTGTGTGTTAGATGTTTTTCCTCCCAGAGTGGCATGGGATTGATATCCTTTATGTGAGATACTGGGAGTGTCTGGTGCAGTTCAACTCATCACATACCAGACTGGTGCCTCTGTCCGAGGCAGTATTATCTTGAGAAATGACATGTGAATGAATGTACGGTCAGAGAAACTCAGATCAGTGGACTCCTAGTGTTGTGCCTTCTTTTTGTGGAGAGCACTTTTCACATGGGATCGTAACCATCCCGGGTCACTTGAGTGTTCGTGCCCCTGACATGGCATCTCTTGCTACAGGAGGTATGGGCCTAGTAACTTCTTGTGTGCAATTGGAAATGTTGAAGGCGACTCAAACCGAGAAGCCTTAATGGTGCCTCTCTATTTCTGAGGTGCTGAAACTGGCAACCATTTTCTAATATTGTACTGACTGGCTGGGCTTGGTGCCTCTGTGTCTAATGGTGGCTCAGTGACCCTCCACCTGTGTTTTGCTAACCTCTGAGTGAACCTCCTGTGGGGAGCCCGAACTTCTCCTCCTTGTTTAAAGGCTGTTGTCTTTCCTTTCACCCACCTTGACTTTGGAATCCTGTGACTTGTGCCTTTGCGACAAGCAGACCAGTAATCAGGAAAAGGTTGATGCATCTTTGATTCATGGAAGGGCGGGATCGTCAAAGCTGGTTGGTGGGTAATGGGCAGTTTGGGACCCAGGGGGCTTTCAAACACAGTGGCATCCACTACTCAGATGTTAGGGTACCTCATTAGGGCATTGAGCGTGAGTGCGTAGAAGTGAATGTGGACACGCACTGATGCCCATGGCACTGCAGGGTGGTGCAAAGTGTATGTGAAGGAGTAAGTGCGGGTGAATGCAAAGGCAGTATTTTGGTGAAGCTGGTCACGTTTATCCTGTCAGTGAGTTTTTGCAGTAGGCATTACGTCTTACTAGTGGAACTTCAACCACAGTGCTCCACGAAAGTGTTGTAAACCTTGTATGTACATTTTGCTGCTAATAGTGGGAACCTGGGTGCACCCTGAATTTATGTGTTACACTGATTGTGAGGAATTCTAGGGTAGGTCTTGTGCTGACAATGTTTGGCACCTTAAGTGAGTGGTAGGAGGGAAGGTACCGTTTTCCTCATGTGTACATGCAGTCAAAGTATTTACCGCAGCTGGGCCTCATGATGTGACTGCCATTGTAAATTGGGGCATAGGCCCTGAGTTACATTATAAACATACTGTAGTGTTGACAAGGTGTGTGTTGAATATAATCTTTTTAGACATATACTGTATGTGAAGTCTCCTTTGTACCACTCAGCTTGGTTGTGGCAGGGAAGTGCTGTGTCTTTGCTTTACACATTGCCTGTGTGATAAGCCTGAATGCTCTGTGCAAAGCTACCCAAGGGTGAACACACGTTACACAGAAAGTGTAATCACCCACCCTAGACAGGAGTGGCAGGTTCTGCCTGGCTAGGGTCTTGCCTCAGCCAACAGAATGTGCTGATTCCAACAACCACCCTTCCCTGAACCCTAAAAAACCCTCACCATCCCTAAAGCCACTCATCTGTAAACCCTAACCCCATACCACCCTAAATTTCACCTATGACTGATCTCTAAAGAACTCTCACCACCCTAACCTCCACCCATCTCTAAACCCTACAAATCCCTCAGCGCTCCTAAACATCACCCATTCCTAAACCCAAAAAACCCTCACTACCCATAATCTTCATCCAAGGGTGTGATTTTGGATATTTCCTTAACATTATCTTTCCTTCAAAATGTTTTCTTTTTTTTTCTATTTAGCTGTATTGCTTTGAAAGCAGTTTTCCTTAAAATCGATTTATTTTTCCATGATTTGGCTTCTTAATTTTCCTCACATAAATCACCACCCAGTATACTGTGTTGGGAGTTCGTGTAGGAAGCACTGCAGGGGTCGCATCATCCAAAACAATCATATTTCTCAAGTAAGGGGTGTTGCGTACTGTGTGATAGGTAAGGCCATCAAAACTATCCAAAGAGAGAAACTGTTTGACATCCGATAAGGGAGTTTCCAGGAACACCATATATGAGAGAAAGAGAAACTACCATTGACAGGTACTGTAAACATGGGAATGAAGAAAAGATACTTGGGGCCAAACAAAAGCCCCCCTCAAATCAACTTTAACTCTGGGATCACCAGCAAAAGCTGTACCAGAGATGACGTGGCCCTAGGCCACCCCATTGCATAACAATCTAACAATTAACATTGAACCAAATGGAAGGAATTCCATAACATTAGGGATACAAGACCACCCAGGGGGGAAAGTGATCCCCTTAATAGAAAACATTTTAGAATCAAGAGTAGTATCCTTTAAACTACAAAATCTGGCCACCCATATAGCCCTCTCACTCATGTTCACCATATTTCCAAAATGAGTGAGGTGTAGGCGAGTCTGACCGGACTCTTGAACAGTTAATTGGGGTTCCCACACAGGGGGCTCTGGCACTGCAAGAGCGAAGGGCAGACGTAACTATGCAAAGTGATACAGTACCAGAAAGGGGTGGCAGAAGCAAGGCAGAGCCTTCTCTCCAAAAGACAGGAGGTGGATGTGACCTTAGCATATGGATCGACCCACCACTCCCTGGTTCCTGGAATGGCACCTTGTACTAGACGAAAGTTGTCCAGAAGTACGCTGCTCTTCCTCCACAGAGAGGGACACAGTCATGAGTAGGTGAAGGCATACATTACAGTTTTATGGGAGAGCGTAACTTGTCTCCACCAGCCCGGTCTTCCTATTGTCACGGCTTGGGATCCTTCCTTCCATCTTGATGTCACTTCCTTTATACATCTGCTTTCCTCTGAGTTCTTCCACTTCAAATCGGGCCTACTATCATGAGCCAGGGTTGTCTTCTGAGAAACAGTGTCCATATGGGTATCGTCTATCCTTTCAAATTAGACTCATCATCTTTCCAGGTATTCGTTTCGTCGTATTCACTGCTCTGGCCATCCATGATCAGCATTCTCGCTGGTTCCAGCAGCCCATACTTCACTTCTTTTTTCCTCAATCGGGGTCTGAGCACCAAGAACTGTTTCTTTTTCAGGTTAGTTTCAATTAAAAGTCTGTCAGGAAAAGTATTTGATTTTGTTTGTACACGTAATTCCCATGTTGCTTTGCCGAAGTTAGAATTTGTTGGGCGGCTGGTTCTGGGAGCAAAATCAAGAATTTGCCTTGAACAAGACAGAGAGGGTTTGTGGCCTGATCTCACCTAGAGTGCTCTCTGGAACGCCAAAGGAGAGTTGAAAGTCATGTTCTTGAAGGTTGGGAGCAGGGTGCTGGGAAACCTCACCATGTTAACCTTTTCTGCATTCTCAGGAATGCTGGATATCTGCATGTTGTTCTTATGGCTCCACTCTTCCCAGTCAATGGCTCACCAATGGTATATCCAAAGCTCAGGGCCGCAGCCAGGCAGAGTGTCCCATTTGGATTCCATCTTCCATCACCCTCTGTTCTAGGACATACAGCTTGGAGTGAAAAGTATGAATGTCCCCTTGAAAGGACTGTACTTCAGCAAAGGTGGTAGATGCTATATCAGTAATAGTGAATAAACAGAGCTTAGCATCTGCCAGTTCCTTCAGCAATGAGGATCATGAGGTATTTTACACCCCAGGTCGCCATTTTTGTCCATGCTACCATGTCTTCCCTTGGTACGTTATTTCTTCCTTTCCTTGCCACACTTCTGAAAATGTTATTTACCTGGTGGGTTTTATGGTCTTGAACCTAGTGACATGGGTGTCAATGAGGTGACGGCGGCACCTGTCTTTTCCAGATTATTCTGTTCCATGTATGGGGGCTGCCTCAGGGATTCAATAAAAAAATCTCAGATAAGCCCCAGACCATTGCCAGTCCCTCCCAGTTGTGTTATCCCCACCTGCATACACTCCAGAGATGCCCTTGAATCGCACCTGTGGTAGGAGATTGCAGTAACACAATGATAACCTCCAAATATAATAACAGGGAGCAATGAACCTGTGGGCCACCCTCCAAGCTAGTCCCCAGAAAACATTCCTGCTTTAGAGAGGTAGAAGAAAATAAGGAGGCAAGTGAAAATAATGGCCTGAAGAATAAAATGTGACAAGGGGTGTCAAAAGAAGATTAGTGGAGAGGCATTGAGAGGGAGGACTGCATGATCAGACAACACATGGCGTGGGCACACTGATAAAAGCTTGTGTGTGAGCCTGATTTAAGATTGCATACCGTTACAGTTTCTGGTCATCCACCTCCTACCGGTTCCAGTTAGGAACGACTGTTAATTCCAGCCTCCCACACTGGGAGCATCAGTTCCTCGCCTCAATGACCCCAAAACAAATTTATGTGTAGCAAGTAAGGCCCTCTGGTAAGCCAAACTAAACATAGTAGGATCAGTTGGCTAGCCATCCAGGGGTGGCACCGTGCATCAGGAATGTCTGTTGGGGAGAAGAGGGCACTGTAAAGAGAGGCCACATGCCTCTCCCAGTTCCATTCCGCTTTGTCCCCCAGTGCGCACATTATCCTTTACCTTACCAAATTTCGGGGGAGAGGCCACAGGTACAGTTGTCAGGGACTGAGCAGGGCCTGAGTAGACATTTGACAATGGGACCCCCTCCATTTTCAAGGTGTTCACTGCCTCAGGGCTTCCTTTGTGGCTTCAGGCCTACATACAATGCGGAATCTTCAGCCCAGTGCAGCTATGCTCTTTGATGTAAAGCCACGCCCCCACCTCTCTCCATTTGGCACTTTTGATTCCCTATTAGAGAACTAAAAGGCCGAGTGAAATTACTGAACGGCTCTAATCTATTTATTTTAATTGCCACTGATGTTCACCTGTGACTTCCCCAACCAATGATTGCACAGTGATGGCCCAGAACAGTGGTTCCCAACCTGTGGTCCGGGGACCCCTGGAGGTCCGCGAAGCTTTCTCACTGGGTCAACGACTGCTTAGAAAATTTAATAAAATTAACAGGTTAGGTCCCCAGCTTTCAGTAATGACCCATTGGGGGTCCCCTGATTCCAATAAGGATTCAGTGGGGTCCTTGGATTCCAGTACTGATAAAGTGGGGGTCCACAGAAGTCAAAAGATTGGGAACCACTGGCCTAGAAAAAGGAGTTACAAATTATATTGGCTTGAGGTACTGTTCCACAATGTTAGAAGACAATGAAGTCAATGGGGATCAGCAGCAACTGGAAGAAAATAAAATGATATAGAGCACAAGCAAAAAAAACAAAGTAGGGAAGATCAGGGGGAAATATTCAGAAGACATCTGATTGAGCAGGGATTGGGAGCTATGGAAAGAAAGACAAGAAAGTCGTAGTGGGGTGAGAAGTATTCAGAAGATGAAAAAATGGACTGCAGTGGATCCACAAAATTAAAAAAGTAAATAATAATCAGGGATCTGGAGCAATCGGTAGAAAATAATAAAGCAAACAAGTATTGGCAAAGCCAATAGGAATATGTTTTAGCCATGTTGTACACCAGTATGGCTGATGTTCAGCATGGTTAAAGGTTAGTGGGGTAAAAGAGAGTGGAGTGGAATATCTTAAAGTGGAGTAGAGTGAAATGTTAAGGAGTAGTGTAGAGATTCATGGAGTGGCGTAGAGTGGCATACAGTGGTATGGAGTGGCATACAGTGCTGCAGAGTAGAGTGGCATGAAGTGAAGTGCAGCATCACAGAGTGGCATACAGTGGAGTGGTGTAGAATGTGGTGGAGTATTGTGGAGGGACTAGTGTGTTGTAGCATGGAAGGGCATAGAGTGGGGTAGAATTGAGTGGCATAAAGAGGAGTAGAGTGTGAGTGGGGAGTAGAGTGTCATGTAGTGGCATAGTGTGTCATGGAGTGGTAGAGAGCACAGTGAAGTGGCATAGAGGGTGTGGTGTAGAGTCGAGTACAGTGTTGTAGAGTAGAACGAAGCAGAGTGGAGTAGATTGCGGTGGAGTGGCATAGAATGGAGTAGTGTAGGAGAGTTAAATGGCGTGGAGTGGAGTGTTGTAGAGTTGATTGGCATATAGTGGAGTGACATGGCATAAAGTGCCATGGAGTTATGTAGAGCAGAGTGGAGTGGCACATAGCATGTTGGAGAGAGTGGAGTAGAGTTAAGTTAAGAGTACAGTGACACAGAGCTGAGTAGATTGTCATATAGTGGAGTGGCATGGAGTGGAGCAGTGAAGGAGGGTGGAATGGCATGGAGTGAAGCTGAGTAGTATTGTAGAATTGATTGCCATAGAGTAGAGTGGCAATGAGTGTCAGAGTGGAGTGGCAGATTTACAAAAACACAAGGTTAAAGTAGATGAAGTGTGCTTGATGCGTTATTCAGAAGGCGGATTAGGGTTCTTGCACCGAAATTAAGCACAGGGACTGTGATAGCAGATGTTTACCCTAGCTTACACTTTGTTGCCCCTGGCACCTTGCTTCCCCTGATCTCAGATTATAGTCGAAGACAGAAGAGATGAAATGCTAGTCTCATTCGGTGATCCACTTTCATGATCCACTTTCACAATGCGTACCTGTTCTTAATGTGTGATCTTAGATGAAAATGAGCACTTTCGCTCTTGACAAATGTCTGGCTTTCATTTTAAAATGGCACTTCCCACATTGAGAAAGCTGACGGCTCAGACGTGCCATTAACCTTCTTGATACCAAACAGCAAGGCCGCGGTTTTCGGAGGCCGATCGATGGCGCGCTCAAGAAGCTCGAGCCCCAGCTTTGATAAGCGCTGCAGCGGCAGGTGGGTGAAAAATGGGCCCGATGTGAGGGGGAGTTCGAGAGCGCAAGGAAACGCTTTGGAGTTGGCGGCGTTTCCAAGCTTGACTTGTTTGAGCTGTGATCTTCAACAAGTGCCAACAGAGCGGCATTTCAATGTGTACGTGTGTGGGGGGCTGTGACATTTCTAAAAGGAAACTAAAGGCGTGATATTAGAAATGAGGTAATCCATCACAGGGCCATGTTTATCAGCTTTTGTGGCACCTTGAGGTACAGCGCCACTCTGTACCCACTAGCCCCCGCCGCGGACCTCGGAGTGATGCATTTCAATTTAATAACTGCTCTGCGATAGATAATAAAATCTGATCCGGCGGATTCAGCCAAAAATAACACCTGTCACCTTTCTTTGCCACATATGCAGAATAAGCTCCCAATGTTGACATAATTAGCGGCCATACCTTTGCTCTGCCAATTTTAGAACTCTCACTAGATAATCATCTAAATTAAAGTTGAAACATAAAAATCACAGCCGCTGACTAAAATACGGTGACTCATATAAACTGTCACACAATATTGGATTTTTGTGCTAGTTTTGTCAATGTTGTTTGATGCTTGTTGCCTAGAACTTTATATGCTTTTGTCACCTTTTACTGGAATGACTGCTGTCAAAGATAGCTCTTTCTCTTTCTTTATGGAGTTTAATAAAAATAAATAATATTTACTTTCGCTCACTGACTTGCGAAATACCCTGCACTTTTTTGACAAGCCACTAACCTGAACGGGTTGCCTCAGAGACATATTGAGTTCTGTCCTCTGGCCTCATGGCACATCTAAGTCAGTACTAGGTGTCTCTAAGGAAAAGTTGAAGAAGCAGCACAACAATCTCAATTGGGAGCAACCAGTTTTTGTAACTGTTTGAGCAATGCTTGTAGTTCTCCAGTTGTATGCAAGACCCTCACAAAGGAAGTAGGTCCTTGTGACAGGCCTCACAGCAACTAATGCTTTAAGTCAGAATATATATCTCTTATAGATAGTCAGTCCTTTGTCCAACCAGGTGATCTTGCTATGCTCTTTTCCTTCTATATGTCTGTGGTTAATCACTCCATAACACATGCTGTTTTTTGCAACATTAATGTACTTGCTGCCATTAATAACCCTTTGACTTATTTGCACTAAGCTTAGGGGAAACAATAATCAAGCCTTGTCTCGCACACCAATTCAGACACCGGCCAAGGACTGATAAATGTCCCTCCTTCACCCAGCTAGAAGTGTTATTCATACACCAGGCCAGTTAGGCTGGGATATACAAAAAAATGATAATCAACCCCCAACCTTGCATAGAGGCCAGGGAGCTACCTATTTTAACGAAAGTGGCACTCCATCAAAACCCTTCAAAAGAGTTGGTAAGGGGAAAGAGATTTTTTTTAAAACAAGACTCGTCACAATAATGGTGGGTATGAAGTGTTGCAAACCCCAGCGAACACCTCAAGCGCTGGGGGGAGATGGGATGGGGGTAATGTTTTGCCACCCCAGCCCATCTTACCCTCGGCCCCAGCTATTGTGTATTCCCCACACTGTGCACAAGTGTGGAAGGAGATTTTATATGCCCCCTTCATCAATTTTGTTTGCTTTGATTAAGTGTGGGTGGTGAGATGAGCGTGGCCTAGAACATTTGGCAATCCACATAGGATCCATGATTTTGATTTCTGTCATGAAGGGGTTATCAGTGAAAACAACTGCCTCTCCTACAGTTGGGTACTAAAGGGGAAGGGTAGGAGGTCAACCACCACCTTTCGTCAGCATAAAATAACAGGGGGCGTGATGGCACCACCCATGGTTAAACAGTATGGAATGTAGCCAAAGTTTTAAAGCTGAGATTCATCACTGATTTGAGAAATGTTCTAAAAATATCATAATTACGGGACAGATTTTGTTCTTCTGCCCAAAACATATTCGATGTATGGATGCCACACTTTTTCTGATACAGTTACTATTTTTTACGGAGATCGTTGAACAAATCTGTAAAACAGTAAAACACATTTTTACCTCTCAATAAATGATAGTGGGAAATAGCAGGGTGGCAACTCCTGCCTGTGCCATCACAATGAAATTGTGCCTGTTCGTCATCTCTTGACAGGCTTTTTATTTCATAGTTTTGAACATTGCACGTTGAGTGTGCAATTTCCCAATTTTCCATGAGACGTTTTTGAAAAGTGGCAAATTTAAAAGACTTAAACTTATTTTGGTGTTTCAATATTTCTCAGGACCAAAAATGAATTACTTATTTCACACTCAGAAAATGTCCTGGTTTTGGTATTGTCTTTTTGTTGCAAGTTATACTGTTCTCATTTTTTCTACTTACTCACATTTGACTTCTTTTTGGACTGTGTTTGTTTGTGTACACTGCTTTTCCTTTATTTTCACCAGATGAAAAAGGAAGTGCTCTATACCTTTAAGTTAACTGTTTTTCAAGATTATTAATCGTAAAGACGAAGCAGGGCTGACAATTAGGCGCATTGATGACATTCATGGTCTGCCCGGATCATTCAGAATTTGAGATGTTCTATTGGTCAATGCCACTCTTCCAGGCTGAAGGAAACACATCTCCTTGTTTCAGATTAATCGTGACAATAACACGGGAGACAGAGGTGCATAGGTGGGGCGTCTTCTGAAGGATCACTTGTGCAATTTGTGTGGGATTGTTACAAACATTTTGGCGCTTATGTCTCATTCTACCTGTCTACCGTCTGAGGGCTTCTTTCTTCAATGTTATTTTAGCAGGAAAAGGAAGAAGGGTTTGGCAATCAATGCAGGGTAGGTGCAATGCCATTTATCATACGGTAAATTACTTTATGGTAAATGTTCATATGGCTGAAAGAGATGACAACTTTGTAAATATTATTATTATTATTATTCATAATAATAATTTTAGCAATAGGATTATTGTTATGTTTTGTAAGTTGAGTTTCATGCTGTACTTGAGGGAATGTTCTAAACTGAAAATGTACCTATTTTACGAAATGAGGGGCATATTTACTAGTCCCTTGCTCATCGTTGCACCACATTAGCATATGTTTTTTACGCTAATGTGGCGTTAAGTGTGCATTTTCAACGTGCCATATTTACAAAGTGGTGCAATGCTTGAAGTGCACCACTTTGTAAACCATTGTGCCACATTATGCCTGTGCCAGGCAGAATGTACTCAAGGGGGCTGTTCCCACGTAGGGAGACTCAGAAAAAATAGTGCAGTAAAATTTACTAGATTTCACTGCGTCATTTTTTTGCGTCATTATTAATGATTGCCTAAGGGTGGCATTATGATGACTCTCCCATTGAAAACAATGGGCCTTCCTGTGCTTTGCTGCATTAGCGCCATAATTATGACGCTAATCCAGCAAAGCACAACATTTTGTGCCATAATTAATGACGCTACTCTGAACACAACCTCCATGGTGTGCCATATTGTAAATATGGCGCACACATTATGTTGTTAGGGGGGCATAATGAGGTGCTATAAAAGTGGAGCATCATGAATGATGTGCCACTTTTCCATAAATATGACCCCTAGAAGCCACTGCATCATGAAAACCTCAGCTCTTCTTCAAGCTTATGATCTATGTAAACTCATCTTAGGCAGGCTTTGACTGCAGTAACAGGCGTTTACAAACTGAGGTTCAAAAAGTGTGAATGTCATTTTCCAGTAAGAGGCGGGAAATAAAGCGGTAAGTGTTTCAGAGATTTTGAAGTGACTTGCACATAAATAACACATACATAAAATTACGAGGGTATCTAAAAAGGTCATGATAAACACAACTACACAGGGCAGAATGAGCCAGAGGATGCATAGGTAAAGAAGTTGGCCCTTTTATCTTCAGATTAATGGTACAGCTCCATGCATAATGCAGTGCTGGAAAAGTCCTACCACACACATAAACACATTCACACAGGTACAGCTGAGATGGCAGCCTTTGAAAACACTTTGCCTAATAATCAAAGGCGCACATGTCACTAGTCAAATCGACCTCATTGGAGATAGGCTTCTTGAAAATGGTACACAAATATCAGATCACCAGCGTAATATTGCTGACAGGTGGTGGAAAATAACCTAGGTATTTTTGCTTCAAAAATTAATAGAGTCTCTTTTGTGTAATTTACTTATGTTTTCACCCACTGACTCAGAGAGCTGAGGGTTTCTGATGGAGAAAGTAGCAAACAAAGGCCCCTATTTATACTCTCTTTGTGCCGGATTAGAGTCATTTTTTTTTACACTAATCCGGCGCAAACTTAACACCATATTTATACTTTGAAGCTAGACCCGTCTAACGTCAAAATATCCTAGTGTGAGCCATTTTCTGGATGCGTGAAACTGCCTTGCGTCAATGAGATGCAAGGTAGGTGTTCCTGTCCAAAAAATGACTTAAACACCCCTCCGCCATATTTATTCAACCGTACAAAAATGGCGCACGTCTGGTAGGCGGAGCCGGAAAATGACGCAAATATCGATTTGCGCCACAATTTAACGCCTGGGTCAGGGCAGGTGTTAAAATGGGGCAAACACACCACTACTTAAGGAAAACTCTCACAAGCAACATCATAGCTCAAAAAGGAAGACATGGAGGTGATACTCATGCAGAATGCACGAAGTTGCAGAGCACAGGAGCAACAGCAGCAGTTTCCACCACACCAACATGGCCCCCAAATGCAACGCAGAAGGCAGGAGAGGATATTCAGGACCAAGACAACCCTTCAGGGCCTCAGGGGACATGACATCATCCCGAGGTACAGACTAAACTGGCAAGCCATACAGCTGCTGCGCCACATTGAGCAGCAGTTGGCACCCAGCTTGCAGACACCCCAAATCATTCCACCGGAGACCAAGCTGCAAGCTGTCCTGCACTTGTTGGCAAGTGGCTCTTTTCAAATCACTGGTGCCCTGGTTGCCAGGATCTCACAGCCCTCATTCTCTGCCTTCCTTCCCAAGGTACTTGGGGCCACGTGTAGCTAGCTTTTTGCACGTCACAAACAGCAACCTGGTTACCGAATCGCAAAATGGGTTTGCGACTCACAATTAAGAAGGGGTGTTCCCTTCCTAATTGCAAGTCGCAGTGCAATGTAGGATTGGTTTGTGACTGCAAACACGGTCACAAACCAATCGCATTTTGCACCCATTTCAAATGGGTGGTAACCCATGAATGTCACTGTAAACATTTTTTCAGAGCAGGCATTGGTAAAAATGAAACGAAAACGTTTCATGTTTTGTTTTTGTAATGCATCTAGTTTTCCTTTAAGGAAAATGGGCTGCATTACAAAAAATAAAATACTGCTTTATTGAAAAGCAGTCACAGACATGGTGGTCTGCTGTCCGCAGCAGGCCACCATCCCTGTGAGTGCCGCCATTCGCAAGGGGGTCACAAATTGCGACCCACCTCATGATTATTCATGAGGTGGGCATTTGCGATCTCCTTGCGAATCGCAGTTGGTGTCAGGAACACCATCCAACATTTGGATTTGCGACTCGCAAGTTGCAAGTCGCTATGACTCGCAATTTGCGGGTGCAAATCTGAAAGTTGCTACATGTGGCCCTTGATGCCATCATCTTCCTCACACCCTGCCACATCAGCTTCCCCAACCCACAGCAGAAACAGCAGGTGACCAAACAGGGGTTTTATCAAATTCATGGCTTCCCTCACATGCTTGGTGCCATTGACTGCACACATGTCCGGATTGTGCCACCTGCTGCAACCGAGCGCCTATACCGCAACAGGAAGCACACACACTCCATCAATGTGCAGGCCATTGTGGATCACCATGGATTGTTCACCAACATCATGGCAAAGTATCCTGGGAGTGTACATGATTCATTCATCTTCCGCCACAGCACCATCAATCAGCACTTCCAGGATGGACGTTGTGGCAATGGCCTACTTGTTAGTAAGTACAGAAACCTAATCATTTACACACAGCACAGCAACCCTGTAGGACACCCAACACATACACCACTACATTGACACGTGGCCAGGAAGATACTGAGGTGTGACACTGGTAGTCATGTTTGATATCCTGACCCAATGGGATACACACCTATGGACAAATAACAGATGCAAATAACAAGAGATGCCACTCTAGAGCCACACAGGACCAATTTAAAACCACACAGTGACAATGACATGGCCTTAACTGGCAGTACATCTTGGAAGATTAACCTTTCAAAATAACTTCAATAATACTCAATCCCACACCCTTCCAAGCAATACGTCCTGTGTAAAGGGTGTGTAATGTGTGTTGCTGCAGATCAAACACCATGAGACACATAGCATTATGACGCTGACTCTAATGAAGGTGACATGGAATCATTGAGGCAGTACCAACATCTCACATCACTCCTGGGGTGACATTACCATCTAGCAATAAGAAAGTGGACTGTGCTATGAAAAGATGTGGATGTGACACTAATGCAAAGTGCACACTCCTACACATAAGGATTGAGACAATTCCCCATATACATAACAGATATACAGGCAAATGGACCTTCCAAAACTAAAACCTTCACCCCCACAACCAAGCTAGCCAGCTTACCTGGAGCAAGTTCAGTAGTGTAGGTACATGTTATGTACATGAGCCAACTCAGTGAAGGCAAAAATATTGGTTGGCATAGAACGTGTCACACATATGATAATTGTGCATTGTCAATTGTGAACACTTCAGTGCTCCCAACTTATGGAGATATGTTGTGCACTGTCACCTAGCCAAATCAACAGGCCTCACTGTTGCATTTCACCTGCAATTATATATGTTGAATTGGATGGGATGTTCAGCCCATATAGTGCAACCATGTTACCACCATAGTGGAATTGATTGTGTGTGTGGAAGTATCATGTCACCTCCAGTGAAGGCCCACAGACACTTCTTTCACATTACATAACACATGGGAGATACACACTGAACAGCAAGTTTCTAAATATACCACTGATATCATGTCAATCCGCCAAACATCAGTTTTGATAGTCAAACAACCCAATGCAGAAAGAACATCACAGAAGACTAGGATCCCACGCAATACCACTAACACAGATGAGTCACAGACGACGCAAGATAACAACTTCCATGCAAAGTGACATTCCTAGTGCAAACAACAACAAAATACTTACCCTCATTTTCTCTTTCAGCTTAGGAGGGTTACGGGATCCAGTCATGGATCATGACCCCAATTGCCAACCCAAGCACAGCAGCAGAGCGTGCCAATAATGAGGCACATTGTAGGACACACACCATAGTTGAGAGGACTTTTGGCATCCTGAATTCCAGATTCAGGTGCCTGGACATCACCGGAGGCAGCCTCCTATATTCCCCTAAAATGGTCTGCAAGATCATTTTGACCTGTGCCATCCTGCACAACATCTGTGTGAGGAGGAACATTCCCCTCTATGAACCGGATCAACAAATGCCTGAAGAGGAGGAAGAGGAGGATGCTGTCTGTGAAAATGAGGGGGGACATCCAAACACAGCTGCAGGATTGCATCGGAGACAACACATCGTACAAAACCTCTTCTAACTATAGTCACCATCACCACTTTGTTATCATATGTAATTAAACACCTCACTTCATCACTCAATCATGCTCTGGGTAATTATTTATGCATCACATGATCCCTAAGAATCATAATCAGAGTTTAGCCTCATGGAGCATTGCAGCAATACAAATTTGCATACTGAAAAAGCCACATCACTTTTGATGGGTATGAATGTACAGCAAACATCACACACAGTGTTAATGACATATATCCTGTCTATTTCACATTTAAAGGGCAATATCAGAGGACCACAGCTATGAGACACATCCATGTTGCCAACATGGTCCATTGCAGCATATGACACACAACTAAAACATCATCAATCATAAGGTAAAAAAAGTGCTTCATACATGAGGAAGTAGATGTGCAATTTTATTGGTAACAGGAATGTATGACCAGACCCTTGGCAGCAGTAAGTGTGACATCAGCTATCTTTGCAAGGAGCATATGTGACAAGAAGTGCATCAAACCTGAAAATGGATAGCACAAGTGCCCCAGGTATGACAAGCATTGCTCACAAGACATGCCCTGCACAGTCCATCCCAGGTAATAAGTCCTGACACTGCCATGTTTTAAGTCTCTCCCCACCCTTCTCCAGGGGGCCCTGTAAATGGACTATCTGTACCCTGAGAATCTTCATCTACACACACTCAGACTCCCATTCTGACTCCTGTGTGCTTCCGTCCTCAGTATGGCATGCCATAGTTATAGTTCCTCAGTCTGCATGGACTTCAGGTCCGATAATGCACTGCCTGGTAGTCGGTAAGACCTGTAATCAGCTGTCCATTGCTTCCCATGTGAAAGGTCCAGTTGGCCCTTTAAACTTGATTCTCAAATCCAGGACTTGTGAGAGACTGAAGGTGCACATACCTGTGAGCACTTCCATGCAGACCAGCCATTTGAACCGAGCTGCTTAGAAGCTGTCATTTTCTGAATCTCCTTATTGTGCATCGGGGTACAAATCACTTGTGTACCAGAGCCCTTGGGGGATTGTGTAACGTTGCAGACCACAACACAAACTGTTTTTTGTTCCCACAATGTTGTTCCTGCTGTCCCAGTCAGAGTCTGCTCACTGTGTATTTGCCTTGTTCATGTTTGTTCCTGACAGAGCCTGCATCCTGTTAGCCAGACTGGTTCCAGTCTTTGCGTTAACAATAGAGGTTCCCTGTAGCTACATTTGTCTCATAGTTGCTTTCCATACCCTCTGTTTCCTCCTGGGGTATTGTGTCTGGTAGGTCCACGATGAATCCTCAAATGTATAGTATAGGTTAATCAGTTTACTTATCGTATTCTGTTCTCGGACATGTATTCAAATGGCATAATCCAGCCCCCATCCCTTGTCTGGTTTTGCATGTATTCATTAGTGCCAAACAGTGACAGTGTGCTATGGCTGTATGCATGAATTTGGTACGGTGCCTACAGCACAACAAACAAGGGTTGCTAATGTGTATGGAAGGACAAATTATGTTTGTGCCCTGCTGGCCCACACACAGCTTCACTTCTACCGCCACCTTCTGATGGGGCTTGCGTGGTGACTAGCTGTGAGATTAATCAGCACAGAGGCACTGATGTTCCCTGTTGCAGTGGGAATTTTAGAGCCCACCCTGTGTACAAATGTTGTGATGAAACCTACCTGTTTCCTATTACTGATCCATAACATATTTGAGCACACCAAGGTTGCTCTGTCGTCGGCCTTATAAAAGTTTTGCAGTGCAATAAATGGACTATCTCCATGTGTGCCATTAGTTTATCCTTGGCTTTTGGTCAATTCTGTTTTGAAAGATACTCTGTTAATTCAAGGGTTGGCTCCACAGACTCATGACTAGACCTGCACGTAACTATGACAACATGGAGGCTAATACTGACACAGGGTACACATGGCCACACACCTGAACTGGACACCTTTGTGCAATGAACCATTGGAAATATGTGAACACATGCAGCATGGTCTGCTGGTCCTCCAGGAGAAACATAGGTTATTTACATGACTCAAACTGTGGTGTACATAACAATTTTAGGATTGGATTTGAGACTCTGTGTCACAAACACTATATCTACCTAGCATGTTCAAATGATGGACTCATGGGTAGTATACACACAAGTGACCATGAAGTGGTATCCAACATTTCATTACATGTGATGGGTAACATATCTGACATAGCCATTATCATCCATCCTCGATCTATCCTGTGTATAGTTCATCATGGGAAATGATTTGTCCCCAAAGTCAAGGAAGTACACACAGCAGAAGACGCAACAGATATAACAAACACATATCATGACTGATGTACCTCAATGAATGGCATCTGATGGTTATACACATTTATAACACATTCATACATGCACATTACGCCAAAATGTTCTCGTGACGTTCCCACAGAGGCACAACAACTATTTGAAGAGCCAATTCACAGACATAAACACACAGGCCACGAGTCTATTTGTTTAGTTGCGTAGCCTTGCTATCCTTCATTGATGCAACACTTGCTCAAACTACGAAATACCAATTATATTCCCAAAGTTTGTGTTGCTGTTGTGTCAGTTAAGAGAGCTAATCCTGCACACCAACATGAGTATTATGCCCCACAGTAGTATGGTCTGCCACATGTGCCCAAACACTAGGACACACACTGCAGGTCATACCATCCTATCTTTGTATAGTTCTAGGCTGCATGCATGTAAAAAATTTTAAAATCATACAAACACAATTTAAGACAGATTTTTTTATGCAAACGTGTAAAAAAAGACGCATATGCATCCAAATATAATGCATATGCATTAAAAAATGATGCTTACACACATTATACATCAATTGGTCCCTAGCAATAACTCCAACACCGCACCCAGAAAATCGGTTATCCATTTAAAATGTTTTGATTCTTGAATGCGGGGGAATTTTCATGCATATGCGTCAAAAATTATTGACACAAACTCCGTAAGTGTCATAAAATTACACGCAATACAAAAAAACGGCCCGCAATTGAGACAGGAAGTGATGTAATAGGACATCCTGTTTACAGAAATGGTACAGTGGGTCTACTTTCACTTTCACTTTGCAGTCTGTGATTATTCTAGACTGTGTGGCTGTGTCTTGAGTTGTCTCTGTGAATATTGTGATTTTGTCTCCTGTGTGCTATTGCTATAGAATTTTGGTGTTTTGTAAGTGTCTGTGGTAATCTGCGAAAGTTTTTTTTTGTCATTTATTGTGATTAAATTTGTCTTTGTACTGATGGGAGTGTGTTTGTGGGTATCGTTAATTGGGGTATGGTTGGGCTGTTTGTGGGTTAGTTAAGTTTCCTTTCCATACCTCCTTTCCCTGTTTTTCCCTCTTTACCCTTTTCTATCCTATTTTTCTTGAGATGTTGGGAAGGCCACGTCTGGGGAGAATGGGTGAGGAGGAGCTAGGGGCTTTTGTGTGGCTGGGGTGCCACTTCCTCCCCCTGATGTTGGAGGCTGGGGGCCGGGTGATACAGGGGTATCACACGGAGGCAAGAAGGCTCAGGTGGGCAAAGGTGCTGTTCCACCTAAGAAGAATCTTCAACAGCCAGTGCAATGACCACCAATTGAAACATCGCTGGGCTGACCTGGTGGCCCGAGAGCAGGACCTGCTGGACCACCTGGGTGTGGTGATTGGTGGCCCTGTTGGTGAGTACAAATTTGACCAATGTGTACAGTACAATGCTCTGGAGTGACAGTAGCAGATTTTTTGACATGCTGCATGCAATGTTTGTGGACATGTGGAATGCAAGTTAAACAAACTGTGGCCCTGATTTATACAAATTTTGCAACGCATTACCGTAATTTGTTGATGCAAAAGCTGCACTAACTTACAAAAGGCAACTTTATCTTGTAAATTATTGCTTCTTTGGCGTCAATAGATAATGGTAATGCGGCACAAGCAAAATTATGATTCAGGGCCTGTGAGTGTACCAGGAATGGGATGTATTTCACATGCTAATACAAGGAACCAATGTAGACCCCAGTTTTTTTGTCATCTTAGGCCGATATTTCTACTTTGTTTGTGCAGCATTTGCATTATTTCTGGATGCAAAAGTATAGCACACTTGCTACAATCAAATTTTTGTGCTAATTTCCATAGCTGTACCGTAAACAAATGAAGCAAATGCAACACAAAAAAAGACACATCTGGCCCTAAGTTCATTGTTTCTGTGTGTTTACGTCTGGATAGATAATCTTTCACATGCCCAAACCCAATTGTGCCAGGATGCTACCAGATTGCAGTAGCACAAAACAGGTTCATTTCGTGGCTTTTCAGAGTAGATGTTGAAATCCTATCATTGAGAAGCATGGCCCAACAACATTTTTGCCTTGGGCGCAATTGCTGGTACAGAGCTGGTGCAGTTACCGTCTGTGTCACTTTATAGCCAAACAATTTTGTAAAGTGAATGGCTCATCATGGGATCCCTGCTCTTTGTGAATGCATGGTCACAAACTATTTATTAGCATGATGTTGTGCAAGGGACCACTGACTGCTTCCATTATACAATTTAAGTGACAAAATAGGTTGTTATTTTACTTTTGATACACCCCTGCTGATATAGTGCAGCATATGTGCAGTTATTAACTTCTCTGTATAAAGGGTATCACAGACATGGTGGTATGCTATGATCAGCAGGCCAGCATTCCTGTGAGCGCCACCATTCCCAAGGTGCTTTTAAATAGAGACCTACCTCATCAAGATTGCAGAAGTAGGACATTTGCTAACCCATGTTTTAATTAGCAGACAGTGTCAGTTCGGTTGTATTACCACAGATCACCCAACTTGGCAATTCTAAGTTAATGAATGTGGCAAATTGTGATTTAAAATACCTGATATAGTTACACAGGGCCCAGAGTAACACATTTCATATGTAATGACTACACCTGTGGACATGCATTCTGTCAGGGATGATCAAATTAGACACTGTCAGCATACATCCTTTTGCTGTTTAGAATCAGATAAGTGGCCAATCCATGTTTAGCGTAACATTGTCATCAAGTAACACACAGGATCCCTGCCATCATGTTGTCATAGGGGGCATATACGGCTCTGGGTACACTGCCAATGTGGCATATGTAACCAACATACAACACTGGCACACATATAATGGACCATTGAAAGCACAATAATTCCTGAACGCAAATCAACCCACATGAGCATCACACAGTAACTCATTGTCCCTTGATGCACAAGCCACAATACCTGAGTCACTGGTAATGCAGTACACCAGGAATGTGGCATTGCATGTGTCTCATAATTACAAATGATGAAATGGAGTACCCTCTGGAATGAATTAAGCACAAAATTGAGTAATCATGTTTGGCACCATATGTTTGTTAGGGCCAGTGCATGTGTACATATGTGTGTCTATCACTCACTGGAGTGACAGTGTTAATGCAGGTATGCAGTAGTATGTCTGTTGGCGTGTCTACATGCCTGATGTGCAGCTCTATCATATAAAATGTCACACACAGTGATTTGTTGTTCCAAGTTTTGTATAGAGCAGACATTGAGCACATATCACGCTTTTATGTTTTACAGGTGGACCAGCCCCCTATACAATTGGTGAAGTGGCTCGATTTGCGGACCCAGACATATCCAATAAGTGTTAATATGTTTGTCCTGTGTTGTGTTTGCAGCTGTTGTGTGATTGACTCTTGTGTGTTGGACTCATTGCAAGGTATGATGTGGTGGCAGGTGATCTGATATGTGACTTGACTGGAGGTTGATATTTTGTTCAATGTTAGAGTTAGACATTCTGCAGCGGAGAGTCATATATTGGGAGTCGAGTGCTGCGCCAAAGCATGGGCAGGTGAACAAGGTGATTTGTTGCTACATGTATGCCAAAAATTAATTTGGAGGTGGTCAGTGTCATAATTTAGTCAGCAAGTCATTCCCTGATCCACACAGACCAGAGATGCATACGTTTTACACACAGACCTGCACATCCCTGTTAAGTAATGAGCATGTAGGACTGTATGGGTGACATTTCTGCAGCATCTAGCTCCACATGTTGTACTCCATTTATGTGGCACTTGAGTGAAATGTCATAGGCGTGCATGCAGGTCAAGGCCAGATGGCTGCTTGCATCAATATGCTTGATTTTGGAAATGTGTCAGTGAGATCTAATGATGTTGACAATTGTCGGCAATTAAAAAAATAAATGTAGATGTGATTGTCCAATGGTTGACTCAGTCCTAGTTGGCAGGGCTCCTTACCTGTGGTGGACTGACTATACCCATGGACAGCTGTCCAAAGCTTTGTGGTTGTCCTTGATGTTTGAAAGTATGTGTTGCATGTCCATACCCCCCTTAAGGCACAGGGTTAGGGCTAGAAAATATGTGTAGCTAGGTTTGATGATCACAGTGTAGATGACAGACATGTAATTCAAGCATGTGTTACAAACTACAATGCCCCCTCATGATTACCAACTGCATACCATCCAGGCAGTTCCATATACAAATCACAGGTCTTGTGTGCCTTGATTTTGAGCCTGAAGATAGTTATTAGTCAGCCTGGCACATGTGGAGTACTTGCAGCATTTGTTATGTGACTAATAGCAGTACAAAGATGCACAGATCATTTAATTAAGTACACACCTTGTTGTGCATTGCTGTGCTGTTAGATAGTTGATGGGTAGGCTGCATTGGCATGTCATTCCTCAGGAACATTCTATCATCTGTACTGTGATTTGGACTGTATGTGCTATTTTTGATGAAGTGTTAGAATATCATCTGTAGATGTATCACACAATGATGTCACTAATGTTTGGCTGTCTCTATTTTTACAGCTGCCAACATGAATGCCAAGGAGATACAGGAATTTCAGAGGCGGGCAGTGCAATACCGCCACATACTTGATGTGGAGGCTGGGTTCCGCAATATGGCACGCAGATACCGCCAGGAGAGGGCCACAGGGGTATGGAGGGCATTTGTCCAAGGGGGGCCAGCATTGCCTACAGCTGCCACCACCACCACAGCTCAGACCACAGTGGCCCCAGGGATGACAGCCACTCCAGGAGGTCCCTCGACTTCGTCAGCCCAGGGCCCACAAGCAGCACCTTCTGCACCTCCCTCTCCAACCACAGCACCGCCACCAGCACCAGCTTCTCAAGTGGTACAGAGACAACCCCAGCTGCTGTAGTGGACATTCAAGAATTCCAAACACTAAGTCGTGACATGCAACTTATGTTGCGCCGGATGGATAGGCTGCAGCAGGGAGTGGCCCGCAATAGCAGGAGACTGCAAGGTATTAAGGATAACCTGCGGAGGGCCAATTTGTGACTTTTTGATCCTCACCTATGATTCCCTCCCCTCCCTCCTCTTTCCTCATTCTTTTCTTTAGTGGGTTTAGGGGACTTAGTGTTAGGTTAGAGTAGGCTGTTAGTTTAGTTAGTATAAGTGGGTTGAGGGGTGAAGGGTGTTATTAATTTTTTTTTGTGTGGATGATCTTGGGGTTAATGTGATTAAAAAAATACAAAAAATAAATAAATATATATATACATATATATATATATATATATATATATATATATACATATATATGTTTAGGATAAGTTAGAATGTGTTTAGGTTAGTATATGTTGTCCTATACGTGTCCCGTCATATAAGGGGGTGGGGGTTGATGTTTAGAGTGTTTAGTTAAATGTGGTAAGTAAGTTTAGCTTAGGGTAGTTAGGGCCAGTTGTGGGTAATGTATAGTTAGGATAGGTTAGGTTAGTTAAGGTGTTTCCCCTAGTTTAGGTTTCCTTTAATACTGATGTAATAAAGTTTTAGGTACTCCGTTACAGTATGTGTCATATGCTTGGGGATCAGGGGCTTTGCATAGGTGTACAGTGTCAATTTAGTATTTGCAATTGTGTTCCATCATGCATCCAAATCTCATACTTGACATGGTTATTCCCACTTCCAAATGAGCTGTCACATTGACATCTACAACAAAGCTACTTCTCTATGCATCTGCTATCCATAGCACCCACCACTCAGGGTAACTATGGTTCCCAATATGTTGTAAAGGTTTGTGTGTTTATAAATGTGTCATCGTTTGAGTCCTGTGTTAGAATCTTGGGCACTGTGGGACGTCTGCCTGCAGCCTGTGTTCATGTGAACCCTCATAAGCTGAGTGATGTCATTATCTTATGAAGTTCTGTATACATAACTCACACCTATCATTTATTACATTGTACTCCCAGGTTACATAATTGTCCATACACTCGTACACCTCCATTCCCGCTGTATGATGTGTGTGTGTGATTAAAGTTTATAGTCAGATGTCACATACATAATGATTGTCTTGAAGGGAATGTCGGCCACATTGAGTTTCATCTTGTACATACTTTGGAGCTGAGATTTTCAGTTCTACACAGCATTATACTGTTTGTGATCTTTTAACTTCAGAAATAAGCCTAAGGAAGCACAGATGATGATAAAGTCCATCCCCCAGTGCATAGTTATCAGCCCACATTCTTTCTACACTGTTGTATTGGCAATCTGTGGCCATTGACATGTTACATACATCACAAATTTCCTACACAGTTGATGTGTCACATTACACAGAGACAAAGTGGTTGTGTAAGTGCTATTTATTTTAAAGTGCTGTAGTGCAATATTTACACAGTCTAAGATTGTAAGTCGATTAGTGTGACGCCTTCTATTGTGACGCAACACAAGTGCAATGGTAAGGCACATGTCATTGGACATGCTGTGGTGAAGTGTCATTCAGTTCAGAGGAACATGAATTGCGAATGAGGTAGTGAGAGACAATTGCAGTGCATAGTGGTAAGGTAAACAGTGTGCTGGAGAACAGTGCACGTTACCAACTGTAGCAAGACTGGCATGTTAACAAGCACAGGAAATCAGTGCCCATGTGGCATGGACTTGTGCTACCGGGTACTCCTATGGGTGAAGGTGATCTGTTCCATGTCTTCATCTTCTGATGTGTGTGTGTCGTCTCCTCTGCCCTTGGTGGTGGGTTTGAAGGGGCAAAATACACTTTAGTGTTTGAAGACGTGTAGTCAGAATTCCCAGTAGCTGCCAACTGTGGGGCTATTAAGGGCATTATTGCAGCAAGGAGGAGCTTCTGGTTCTTGAGCATAGCAGCTACTTCACTGTGGTAGGCAGCCAGGTTGGCCCTGAGGGGGTCATGATTGCATTTGTGCACGCAGTGAAAGGTTTGGGATGTCAGGTGTTGTGGCAACTCCCTAACTGCTGTGGTGAAAGCCCTCACACATTGTTGTAGTCCTTACAGTAGGGATTGTTGCGCTTGCATGGCTGCTGACTGTTCTGCAGATGACATCATGCACATGCGCATCCCCTCAAGGCTGGCTGCCATATTTTGTATCCCCACCCGCAACTCCTTGGCCAGCTCCCGCTCTACTCCCACTACTGTCCTCTCAAAGGTGGTGTCAGTGTCATCAGAGTCGTTAGCTTGGTTGGAGCTGGCAGGTCGTACTACTGGAGTGGTGGGTGGGTCCTCTGTGATGGCTGCTGCATCTGTGCTCCTCCTTGCGACTGAAGGTGGGGTCTGGAGGGTTCCAAGGACATCTTGGAGGGTCTGCTGGCTAATGTTTGCCAGCTCGTCATCCATGTCATCAGGGAAGTCCAGGACAGACATATCCACAGAAGAGCCATCGTCCTCTGCAATGAGATATTGTACAATTAGTGTGTCTGTAATGTGGCAGCTGTAATGTGACTTCACTGACTTCCTATTAGTGAGACATTGTAAGCTTGGTTCCTGTTCATTGTTCCTGTCATTAATATTAGCATTCTCACAGGCCTATGCCCCACCTGCATGTCACATGTAGTGTGGGCAGTTTGGGGAATTGTCTGCGTCACATCCTCTAGGTGTAGGCTCTGTCCAAATTGTGTGTTGCCACCTTCTGGTCCTACTCAACCCTCCCTCTACTTCCATTAGCATGGTGAGGCCTTGCAATGGCTGTGGGTGTTCTGATGCCAATTGCACCACACTTAACAATATGAGACTGACCCAGTCTCTGATATTTCACATACACCTGTACGTTGCTGAGACCAAGCAAATACTATGTTTAGCAATGGCATGGCACGATACAGGTGTCAGCATTGGTAGTGTGTCATGTTGATGTTTGTGAATGTGTGCTACATTGGATTGCACTGATGGGCCTGGCAGTGTTCCATTTTCTCTTATGACTGTGCGGGTGTGTTTAACTAGCTAGACACATATGTCCCCCCCCTCAATGCTGTTGTCTTAGCAGTATGACAGTTGGGATGTTGCAAGGTGAAATTGCAGCTATTGTAACACAGGCACAGGGTGGACCCTGGAATGGGCAGCATGGGTATGACATTACTGCTGTGCATTTCATAATGTAAGTAACAATACCTGATGTTTATTGCACCTATAGACATGAGCATTTGACAGGATTTACACTTTGTTAGGAATTACAGGGGATTGATAATGTCATCACCCTGAACCCTCTATTTTGGGTGTGTTTGATCCATGGGCACCTAACTGCCATTTGCTACTTGACCAGCACACACAGCACAGGTGGTAGTGGCAAATGTTGTCAATGGTACATGCTACTTGCGGATATGGCCTGAGACTGGAAATTGAGACCTAGTTCATGTTGTGACAATGCCAGCTGTCCTGTGACAGCGGGGCAGTTTTACTTTCTACCCTACCCTCCTGAACTGGCTTGGCATTTCCAGCAGGCTTGGCATGGCGGAGTACCCCCATGCAAAGGTTGTTGGTGTAGTGTTGTGCTTTACCCCTGGTTTCCCCTGCACAGCCCATGCACCCGTGCCGTGCCCCTTTTCCCTTTCCCCTGCCTGATTTCCATGGCTGACATGCATTGTGTAGTAGGTATGTACCTCCCCCTGCCTGCAGTTAACATTTAGGCATTTTTGTCCCCCATGCAACTTACCCTGAATCTGTGTTGTTTGTTGGTAGTCTGTGCTGTCCTGCCTTGAATTCCTGTGACGATATCCTCTGGGATGACGGCTGCCACTATCTTCTCCATCTGGTCCAGGGCCTCCTGCGGTGCTGGACTCCCACCTCCAGTCTGCAGTGTTGCCTTTCTGTTCCTTGCCATTTTTTCCTTGGCCCTGTGCTTGCAGTCATGCCAGCGTTTCTTGCACTCAGTGACTGTTCTCTGTACCTCTGTCACACTGTTTAACTTGTTCACAATTTGTTGCCAAATTGCCTCTCTCCTCCCAATTGGCAATTTTGAGGTGACGAAGAGTTGATGCTGGTGTTCCGTCACCTCTTTCACCAGTATTTCCTGTTCCTCTGCACTGAAACAACACTTCATTTTCTTCTTCTCCCTCTCCTGGGTCTAGTCTGGGTCCTTCTGCCTGGTCAATTGGGGTCTCCCTTGGGTCTCTCCTGGCTCCTGGGATCCATTTTGGGGCTCCTGGGCACATTTTGCTGTGTTTGCGCCGCTTTTTGACGCTATTGCGGGTAAAAATGGCGCGTATCCGGTTTGTCACGTCGTAAACCGGATTAGAGTAATTTTCTCCACGTTAACGTCGTTTTGCTTTACGAGGTGGCGCAATGGTTAGAGTAAAAAAAAAAAGACTCTAACCCATGATTTGCACCAAGGAGCGTCAAAATATAAATTTGACGACCGGGTGGTGCAAAGAAATGGCGTTAAACTTTTTGACCCAAAACTGCGTTGGTGCAGTTTTGCGTCAAAAATATAAATATGGCCCAAAATATCTAACGATTCGGAAACAGATCACGCACCAGGTTGAGACAGATAGAACAAAAGTTTTGGCTCCACAGACGTGTCCGTATTCAGTTTATTCTGATTCACAGCCTGGTGTCTAGCACATTTCTCAGTCAAGGAAATGTTTTGATTTGTTCCACTAGAGGGGAAGCATGTTAAAAATAGGGCAGTAAAACGGGAATAAGAGTCTGAGTGAGTCCGAAACTTAAATTACGGACGTCTGGAACAGCATGCGATTCCACATTAGATATATTCATGCATCACAGGGATCAAAATTTATTGGGTGTGATAAATAGCACCCGATAATGATTATTACCCTCAAAATGGGCTTGGACATTCAGATTTTGGTGCGTATGCACTAACATCTGCATATCCCATTATTTACTGGGCATTTTTTCCCTGGTAAATTTTATCAAGTTTGACCTGCCAAAATTTACTTGGGAAGAAGCGCAGGGATTGTGATGCTTATCACACAACTCTTAATTGTGATATGTGTGGTAACAGGAGATACTATATATATATCACTATGAATTGGGCTCACTATAATTTGGGCCAAGGAGGAGGAGTGAAACACCAGGTTGAGGTGGCATTCAACTATGGGAATCAATGGGCTGAACATACAAAATCCAGTTCAAAGCCAATTCAAGACTAACCAGTGCTGGGATTACACCCACCACAATAATTCATAAGCCTGAAGCATTACTCCAGGTGACCAGCATGACAGCCAGATAATAGGTTTCATCTGTTGGCATGGGCCATTGAAGAAGTCAGATAATACGATGTCAAGGTGGAAGTGGTTTGAGCATGACAGGGAAAGAGATAACATAAAGACACCTGATGCAACATCAGTCTGTTACTACCTTGTTATCTCTATTTTAAGGTCAAACAAGAACAATAGCCAAAACAGTGTATTCTGAATTGTCATATTTTTACCTTATTTCTTTAGAAGAATGTATCTTAAACTAGCATCCTCTTGCACATTGGTTATGCCAAACATTCCTAAAGTGGTATGGGAAATTCCCATCTTAAATAAGAAGCAGTATGAAAGTACTCTACTTGGACATTTGTAAGGAGAGGTCCGTCACCCCATGTTATCGAGCAACATACTGCCAGAAAAGATTTTGTTTATGTAACATTGGCACCAACGTGGGGCCTGAAGGTTTGTGAACCCATGAGCAGTTTCTTTTATGTATGAACACACATGAACCATTATTACGTCATTACGGAGCTGTCTGTAGTAATCATGGTTACCTCCAGCAGGGAATTATGGCACACCTATTGCCGTAGGTTTGTCAAGCTTGACTTTTAAAAGGTTATTCCCCATTCTATGGATTTTCTAATTCTTTGACTATAATTTCATTTGAATCTGTTTGTTTACATGACAGCCCTATTGTGATGGTAGCAACTTACTGGGAAGCAGTTACTCAGCACCTCAAGCATCGGAGTGTCCTCTTTGTAATAGCTGCTCAGGCAGCATATGCCTTTGAGACATTTTACTCAAGGGTGGAATTTGAGGATATAGACACAGCTTCTTGGCATTTTCAGGCTTATTAGGCTGTACCACAGACAGCACACTATAGGTTTACCAAGATCTGGAAATCCCTTTGACTTACCAGGAACACCAGAACTGGTTTTCTAGTCGGGTACTAAATATGCACAGGAATGTAGAGTTGCGACCACTGAGCAATGAGGGTGCTAAGAGGCCAGTATTATCTGGTTAACACCCATTCCACTTCCACGTCCTCACACATTAGCACTCTTTGATGTTGTTGGGATTGTGAATTACACAGTCACCTTATACAGAATTTTTTTACACTTTGTACTATGTACAATCAAATCAGACCAACTCTTGTGGCTGTAACTGCAGTTCAGGGATGGATAAAATACATTAGTCCACAGTATAAAGGACAGTGGACACTTCTGAAATTCAAATTGTACTTTCTTGCCTGCATTGGCCAATACCTCCAAAAACTTCTAATCCCAGATCTGCAAGAGAAATATTTAGCTGGCATTATTATCCATTTGAGTGGGTGGAAACCCAACATTTGATGCCAAAATTGACAGTCTTAAATTCTTCAAAGAGATCAGCTTTAAAGCCTCAATGTCAAAATGTAAAGGCTATGCATAGTGGTTGAAAAAGATCAAAACTCAGAATGGAAGAGGATGTGTTCCACTATAAAATATGCCCATTTTACCAAAGAGCTTACATATTTTCATAAAACGTGACAGGAGAAGGGAATCTGGGAACTCAATGAGATCATCAATAAAGATTGGTATAATGTGTTTTTTATAGATACAAGATAAATTTTGGATAAGAATGGAAAAGTGATTCAATATTTACAAACGCTAAGTTATTTCTCTGGATATAGAAATAATTCCAACACGTTGACTGAGCCTTATTTTGCCACACTGTTTGTACAGGCTACTTTGGCTCACTACACCTCCTATTACTGAAAACCATACCCCAAACCACTTACAATATGTTCTAAATGCTCAGAAGATTTACAGATGCCACCTTCACCTAGGAAATTGGAAGATGTAAATGTAGACTTATATCAACTCCTACTTTTCTTGGTTCAAGGCAAATACAATTCTTTTGTCCAGATTGTATGCATTATATGATCCGAAGCATAAACATAATTGCACACGGGTACAATAGTCAATGCACACAGTGTCAGAATGCCCTCCCATAATGTATAAAGGTAGCATACTAGTCTGCAATCATTTTGGGCCCTTATTTGTCAGACAGATATTACAGGTATCAATCTGAATTCTGATCCAGGAGCAGCAGTCATAGGAAGGTAGGGAAATCCCTGCCTAAATAGAAGCATAGATAATCTATGTTTTTCGCCTCGTTAGTGGCAAGATCCATGTTCACACAGAATTGGAGCTAAGACACCCACATTTGCAGAACAGACCTTAAATCTGAAAACATTGAGGAGTTATATCTAGATTTCAGACTACCTTGGGCCTTTTTAAGGACTACATTCACTCTGGCGTAACACAAAATGATGGGCATAATGCAAAATGATGGGACCTTCTACAGACTGTGATTAGGGGCGAGTGAGTCTCCTATATCTCCCGGATATTCATTTACCATGGGGTGGACCAGTGCTGTTTGATTCTGTGCCAGTGTTGTGCGATGTTAAGCCAGTTTTGTGTGATCTTTCACCAGTGCTGAGTAATAGTGGGCCAGAAGCAGGAAGTACTGTACATCTACTGTGTTGATTCAGGGCTGTGTGACCTTGACTTAGATCTTGGATAAGCTCTGCACAATGTTGATCCAGCATGTATGATCCTGGGCCAGCAAGTAGTTGATTTTAGCCTTACAGAGTGTGGCATTTGATGACACATACTGTTTTGTCTTAGGACAGTAATGTGTAGACTTGGCTGGAAACTGTATGATTTTGAGCCATCCTTGACTTTAATTCAGCCATTGATGTGATTTGGGGCAGCAGTAATACTGGATGTGGGTCTTCATTCAGTTCTATCTGATCTCATCTAAGTCATTTCAGATCGTTTCCCAGTGCTGTATTATACACTACGTAAAGATAAGGGTGAGCTCACTAAGAGCAGCACTTAGGGCCTTATTTAGATTTCGTCGGACGGTTTTATCCATCACAACTGTGACGGACAGCCCATCCGCTGAAACACAAGGCCCACATGATATAATGCGATTTGTATTTCGTGGACAGGCTATCCATCACCATTGTGATGGAGTAACCTGTTGGCCGAAATATAATCAGGGCCTAAGTTCTTAATAGCATGCATGCAAAAACTCACAATGCAGGCTGGAGAGGTTTAACTTAAAATTACATTTGAACTTTCTCATGCTTTTGCCTTTACTCTGATAAAAGCTTATTGGAAATTAAAGGTATTGAAATGCATGTCTCTAAAATTAACTCTTAGGAATTCCCAATATGCTGCCATGTATACAGTGGCATCTGTAATGCGAGTCGTCATGATCTCTCGCCCTATCAATGAAAGAGATTAAGGGTGGAGTTTCTGCACAGTAGCTTCAACAAGCACATGCACAAAACATTGCTTTCCCAAATGTTTATTTTTAACAAGGTAACGCCAATCAATATCTGCGCAGTCCTGGACACAGCCCCTCCTTCAGCAATCTAGTTCTCAAGTCATCCTCATTATAAGAGCTTATTGTCTTTTCTGCTTACATGCAATGGGCATACTCATACAGTCTGTTGCAGTTATATGTGAATGGGGACACCAAACCACACAAAAAGAACCCCGTAATGATTTTAACAGATTAAGAGCTGTGCACATTGGTCATCTTTTGTGATGTTGTGTGATGTTAGCTTGCACAGTGTAGTAGATCAGTATTATGTGATCCCAGAACTGTGGGACATTGGATGTTTGTAGGATATTATGTAAATCTGAGCAATTGCTGTGCCTATATTGGAGGACCACTGTGTCATTGGGTCTACGTTTTGTGATACTAGGTCCACTGTGTGTGATACTACCATAGTGCTTAGCGAATTTGACTTACCACTACATATTTAGACGGACTGGACTTGCAGTGTGTATAGAAACAAGTGCTTCTCATGCACCAGCATAATATGCAAGGAACTGACCATACATCTCATTAAATGTTTACCAGCCTTGCTTAGAAGGTAAGTGGTTGCACCGGATGTAGAGGCATGTGTTTCCTGAAGATAAGACAGAACAACTTCACATAGTTAGCCAGATGTAGTGATGCATAAGTGATTCTTATGATGTTCTACTGCAACTGGCATAGTACTGAATAACTTTATTAAGTTAACTGAAAGTATATTTCTAGTTATCTTCTATGGTGGCAGAATTTTAAAGCACCCAGCAGCAGTGGACCAAAATGCCTTAAGAGGTCCAGACCGGATACTGTGCATAAAGTAGGAACTGGTGTCTTTCGGAGCTGTCCTTTCTTTACGAGGTGGTGGGGATAAGGATTTTAACTTTACAAATGCTATTGAAGAGCAATGTGAAGATCTGCACGGAAGTGGTCCTACACCATCAGGGAAGGAGTGCTTAAACTAGCCCGTCTGGTGAAAGCACTATTGGGACTACTGGGGTAATTGTCAATCAGCTCCAGCATCTAGCCATAGAAACTTTGGAATAGCAACATTATGAGTTACTTCTACAGCAGTTGCAGCACATACCAAAACACATGATGAGTGTATTATATAAACAAAACAGGTAACAATAAAATAAAGGCCAAACATTATGTTAAAATGTTGATTTCTGTATAGAAGGCATACATGAAGTAAAGAATTCAACATGACAAAAATTGATGATTAAGTGTACTTTATAGATTTATAATAGTCCTCAGGATTCCTTGGAAGCCCTACTTGGAAGGTAGAATGATACCTCAAATAACCAATAGTAGGAAACTAAAGGTAATACTCCTGTAGGAGGATCAAAAACCCACTCTATGTGTATTTTAAAGAATTGGTTAACTAGGCTGAAAGGGCATGCCAGACCTGAAAATAAAACAGAGGTCCATAAAGTCAAAGCCACATCTCGAACTCATGAAAAGTGATCCTCACGAACCAGCTAAAATATCAGATGCAAAGAAATGCACCATATGTCTTTGAAAAGAAAGGCATGCTATGCTAACAAATAGCAAGGTTATACTGAGCCATGTGTTTAAACAGTGAATGTGAGAACGGGTAAAGGGTCAGGACAGGACAAAGAATGAAAGATAAGGAAGACAAGACATGGAGAGAAAAACATGAAGAAAGAGAATTTAAATCTAAAGAAAGAAACAGGGCTTGATACAAAAAAGAGGCTGGTCAAAGCCCAGTTTTGGATGCCAGCGATCCAATGCTCCCTGCTGTCCAAAGATTACTTGAAGCACCACAAATAGTATTTTTGCAAAAAGTCTTAATTCTCCTGCTACATAAGCATTACCGACACAGAAATATAACTGCAAAATGTAACAAACGTTAGGATAAAGGGTAGCATGGGGCCAGAGTCCACCATCCCAGCATTCACATTCAGGAGATAAATTGACACAAATAGTGACGATTTGTGAATGCAACATCTTGGAATGCATGCGGTGGGCCATGGATCTACTGTCTGCACATCCTGGTGCCTATAGACCGCACAACCAGAATGCAGGCTGTAAAAGTATGACTGCTTAGACTGTGAAAAAGTATTACCTGACTTCGGCAGTCCCTATCCATTCCACACTTATTGTAATTGCAATAATGGTTACAAATCATCTATGCATCCCATTTCAAGCTACAAAGGTAGAGGAAAGCCCCCTTGACTGCCTCTTGAAGTTGCAATTCAGAGTGGTTTGTAATGCTTGCAGTACACCACGTAATTAATGTCCATAAAGAATCAGAATGTATATTTGCAAATTATGAATTGAGACTTTGCATTTTCTTTGTGAGTGCTTATTCTTTTGTGCACAAGCCCCTCCAGGATGTTTAGGAGTGTGAACATGTTTCTGTTGATTCTTGCATTAATGATTGCAGTGCTTAATTTTAGTCACTGGTTGCAGGTGGGGGCCACCGGCACTCATATTCCAGAACGGACACTTATTTTTCCATCAAAAGACTTTGATCCAGAGCAAGAGAGAGAGAAAAAAACACAGTGAGGGAAATAAAGACAAATTGAAAAAAGCAGAGAGAAAAAGGAACCTGCACTATTGAGATAAAGAGGTAGGGAGTGTCTGGTCGTGAATTACAGAGGCATGAGTTGAAATCAAGACTATTAAGAATTGCTACTCGCCACATTTACCTTCAATAGGCTTCTAAGTCAAAATTTGGCCCCAACACTTAGGGGCATATTTATAATATTTCAGTGCAGAGCAGTGCAGCAAAGTGTCCTTCTGTGCTGCCCTGCTTCAAAAGAAAGGGGCAGGAATGCACAGGATCTATAAGATATGGCACATTCCTGTCCTCTTCCACTCTTCCCGGTTTACAATTTGCTGTCATACGTCAACACAGGCACTCTTGCATCATGGTACAAAGGGGTCTGTGTTGTAGAAATTATTGTTTTTGTGCAGGAAGGAACATCTTCCTGCACAAAAACAGTCAATGGAGGCATTTTCCTCCTTCGATGTGTGTTGCAGAATAAAAAGAGCTGTTTTTATGTGTATGTTTATGTTACATTTTAAAGGAACAGGCCTCGGTAGAACTAAAATTCTTCATTTGTAGCTTCAGGGGGTGATTCTGATTCTGGCGGGCGGCGGAGGCCGCCCGCCAGGATTCCTCCCCCATTATACCGCTCCGCGGTCAGAAGACCGCGGAGGGTATTATGAGTTTTTCCCTGGGCTGGCGGGCGGTCTCCAAAAGACCGCCCGCCAGCCCAGGGAAAAACTCCCTTCCCACGAGGATGCCGGCTCGTAATCGAGCCGGCGGAGTGGGAAGGTGCGACGGGTGCAGTGGCACCCGTCGCGTATTTCAGTGTCTGCAAAGCAGACACTGAAATACTTTGCGGGGCCCTCTTACGGGGGCCCCTGCCGTGCCCATGCCATTGGCATGGACACGGCAGGGGCCCCCAGGGGCCCCGCGACCCCCCCTACCGCCATCCTGTTCATGGCGGCTTTCCCGCCATGAACAGGATGGCGGTAGTGGGGGTCAGAATCCTCATGGCGGTGGAGCGCGCTCCGCCGCCATGAAGGATTCCCCCGAGCAGCGGTAAGTCGGCGGGAGCCCGCCGACTTGCCGCTTCTGACCGCGGCTGAACCGCCGCGGTCAGAATGCTCGTGGGAGCACCGCCAGCCTGTTGGCGGTGCTCCCGTGGTCGGTGGCCCTGGCGGCCACCGGCCGCCAGGGTCAGAATGACCCCCTCAGTGTGCAAAATGCTAGGATAAAAAATCAGTTATTTTTCCTTCAGTTTCCTACATCTGGTTGGTGAAATCAAATTTGTAATAGCATTAGTTAAAAGCAACTTTGTAATATTCAACGTTGCGCTGGTTAGCCCAAAATTGGCATCGAATTTTTTCTGCCTTTCATCTTACCTCCAGGGGGCAGTACACTTCCAAAGCTGGAGTTAATCACCCTCCTTGCCATAGAACAATAGCCTCTCCTGTGCACCATGGATTGCAGCGGTGTTGAAATCAATATCTGGCCCGGGATTAGCCATCTGGCAGAGGGGACAGGAACAGTTTGTAGAGAAAACTGACAAACATAGACTTCTTATTTTGAGGTAGAGATGCTAAATGGGCCTGACAGATCTTCTTCCATTCCCTGATCTTCGAGCGTTAACACCAGCAGGAGGGAAGACATGTTTTGACACAAAGGGAAGGTTACGATGTGGTTCAGGGAGAGCCACCCGTCTGGCAGACAAACTAGAGGACAAGACTGACACCTCACTACTATCTGCTTAGAACATTCCTAGACCTGGTAAGACTACACCAGAAGAAGCAGGTCCTGGTGGTATAAGGAAGATTTAAGTACTCCAACTGACACCCAGAGATTTGAATTTCTCTCCTTGGGTCAGGAGATTGAAATTCTGTTTTCTTGCTTCAGGGACACAAAAGGCAGACAGGCCACTGACTGTAAAAGGGCCCAGTGGACTACAGGGGTCAGGACACTGCAAAAGTGCTGGCTTGGGAAAGATCTTGTTATTTGAAGCCTACCCTGATGACCTGGGTGCTGCAGGAGTGACCACAAGAATCTTTTCAGCAGCTAGGGAAAAAAGTCAGTTTTACATCTCAGGATGACCAGGGTAGTGTGCTGAGGCTTGCCCTGGGAGGTTGTACACCTTAGGTCATCAAGAAAACCAGATTCATACAATTTTGAACTTTTTGCTGCACTGAAAAAGTGTTCAGAGGGAGCTCACAGAAACAAATATCAAGCCTAGAGTGGCTCTGCACAGCTCAAGCTTTCAGCCATGCCCCACTGGAGGTTGTTGAGAACCAAGACAGTGATTAAGTCTGAAGGTAAAACATTGGATCCAGGTAAGCGGACAAATTCATCATAGCGGTGAAGCAACCTTCAAGGCTATCAAACCTAGCTTTATAACATTTGGAGCTCTTGGTGCCAAAATCGCCAACTTCAGTAGGAGCTCAACAGGTATCCAAATTTGACTTACCCTTATCAACTTCAGCCTAGGGCCTTTCCCCCTGGAAGACTTTGACCCCCAGAAAAAAAGACTAATGCTTTTATTTAAGCCTTGGAAGGCATCCCACATTCTCACCAGAAAGATGGAGTTGAAAACATCTGCCATCGTGGAAGAAGATAATCAACCACATTTAGAGATCCTCTCTTTCTTAACAGGGATCTCACTGCTGTGAAGGGAGCCATCACCATGACGGCTCCCTTCACAAAAGTTACGTTTGCATAGTTTGCACCATGCTTAAAGCAGGAGTTTGTTTTTTCCTGATCAATATATAAATATCCCCAACATGCATTGAGCTTTTTCCTTTGGTTTGGGGCCACAGCCAAGGGGAACTGGGTGACAGTATTCTCGCCTTCAATCTAACAACCGTCACTGAAACTCACCAGTCCTGTGGCAGATGGTCTACTGCGTTAGGCTTTACTCTCAGAAGAGTCAGAGAAGGGTCCACCAGTGGTAATACAACAGTTCTCCTTACTCCTAACGGAGCAGGGAACACACAAATTTGGCAGAGTGGAACAAATGCCAGTTTACTACATTCCTCCCACTTAGCCAAACCTTAAATAAGTCAGTCAAGCTAAAGGTAAGAACTTTAATTGGGAAACCCCTCCTGTGCATCATGGTCATCCTGGAATCATGCCATTGTGCCAGTGAACTGATATATTTTAAAGGATCTTTATTTTTTCTAGACACTTTTGCTTTAAAACTTTTAAAATTATTTTCTCTGGTTCCAGAAAACCAATTTTTAATGTTTTGGTGTACTTTCTTTAATAAATGTTTCCCCCTTTCTTCTTACAGTAATGTTGTGATTTTATTGAGTTTTGTTCGTTAATATTGCTGGTACTGCATGAGTTTAAACACTTTTCTGGAGATTGATGGCTATTGACGCCATAGCTACCAGGGACTGACATTCTATAACAACTGTGTTTTGGCCTAACTAGATTGTATTTATTAAATTGCTAGGGGTGTCCTCCCAAATGAATAACCCAATTTCTGACAAAGAGCAATAGCATTGTTGTCGGTTCAACAACCGATGAGCAAACACACACAAATATGAAACAAATTTAAATATTACGGGCCATATTTATACTTTTTGACGCAAAACTGCGCTAACGCAGTTTTGCGCCAAACAAATTAGCGCCGGCTAACGCCATTCTGAAGCGCCATGCGGGCGCCGTATTTATTGAATGGCGTTAGCCGGCGTTAGCCGACCGGCGCTGCCTGGTGTGCGTGAAAAAAAACCACGTACACCAGGCAGCGCTGGCGTAGGGAAAAATGGCGTTTGGGCGTCCAAAAATGGGGCAAGTCAGGCTGAGGCAAAAAATCGTCTTAACCTGATTTGCGCCATTTTTTTTTGGCGCCCAGACGCCATTAACATGACTCCTGTCTTAGCAAAGACAGGAGTCATGCCCCCTTACCCAATGGCCATGCCGAGGGGACTTCTGTCCCCTGGGCATGGTCACTGGGCATAGTGGCATGTAGGGGGGCACAAATCAGGCCCCCCTGTGCCACAAAAAAAAATAAAAAAAAATACTTACCACAACTTACCTTTTCTTCCCTGGGATGGGTCCCTCCAGCCTTGGGTGTCCTCCTGGGGTGGGCAAGGGTGGCAGGGGGTGTCACTGGGGGCTTGGGAGGGCACCTCTGGGCTTATTCTGAGCCCACAGGTCCCTTAACGCCTGCCCTGACCCAGGCGCTAAAATCCGGCGCAAATGCGGGTTTTTTAGTCCCGCCCACTCCCGGGCGTCATTTTTGCCCGGGAGTATAAATACGACGCATATGCATCGCAGTCATTTTTTAAGACGGGAACGCCTACCTTGCATATCATTAACGCAAGGTTGGTGTTCATGCAAAAAAATGATGCTAACTCCATGAACTTTGGCGCTAGACGCGTCTAACGCCAAAGTATAAATATGGAGTTAGTTTTGCGTTGAATTTGCGTCAAAAAAAACGACGCAAATTCGGCGCAAACGGAGTATAAATATGCCCCTACATGTTGTTATGCAGTTCATGACTACAAGAGGGATGTGTTGTAGAGTTTCCTCTGTTATAACCAAAATGGATGTGTTTATACTCTTGTGGCATCAGAACACAGATTCCCAGCACTCCAATCCTCCTTTTTGTTTCACATTCCCTCAGATCCTCCAATGTCACGACCATGTCTGAGCAACCTTATTAATGACGTTAATTGCCTCCTTATATCATGCAGTACTGAGCAATGCCTCCTTCGATCTGTGGCTACATTCAGGTTAAGAGACAGTTGATATTTCAATGCTACAAAGTGAAGGCTGCTTGATCCTGCCGCAAGAACTCTCAGTACCATTTTACATGGGAGCACAGCCACCAGCATCACACATAAGTATTTACTGCCATTGAATGGACCTTCTTTCCCTTATATACCATCTTTGGTTTTCCACAAGTCTTTCCCTTGCATCCGTTTGTAGAAAAGATCATATTGTTCTTGGCTACTCCTTACCTCCTCCGACTCTTATAGGTTTCCCATTTTCTGCATTGTTATGCTGAAGGCACTTCCTCTGTGTGTTGTGTGACACTTCTGTCATCACCAGGACAGCACTGGAAACCTCCTTTGTCTTGTACACCAACTGACAGCCAGAGGTAACAGTAGCAGGACAGGGTCATTGTCTGAGCCCCCACCAGGTCACCTTAACAAACAGGCAGGTATGTTATTGCCCAAGGGTAAACTTAAGTTCAGTCCATATATGTCACTCAGAGTGCCTCACTTGCTTTCTCCTTTCCCTGTCAGTAGCCTTATTCAGTCAACTTTAAAACTGCTGACTGTTTAATACTGATGACGTGCAAACAGGCCCTAAAAACTGCAAACTGCACAGTAGAGTTGCCTCCCAGAGAGGAAGCCTGTGGGTGAACTCATATTTCACAGGCTTATTAAGACAGCCATACACAGATGGCATTACTTCTCTACTAACTCAGATACTTGAGGTTAAGAAAAGCCTCTGTAGTGTCCTTAGCTCAGATTTGTTAGTGAGATCAAACCATTAAGGCCTAAGCTCAAAAAGATGTGGTTTCTGAATGGTATCAGATGCAAGGTAACCCAGTTATTACTTAATTATGAATTTCCAGCCAGAGATATGTCCATAGCATGAAATGACATTTAAAATGGCAAAAAAGAAAAACAAGCAGATGTCTTTAGCTCTACCTGTTTTAAAGTTAGGAGCGCCAAAATGTTTCTAAAAAGCAGGGTATTACGGCATGGGACCCACATTACCCCATGAAACAATGGTATTCCATAAGGCAGTGTAAGCCATACACAGTTCGCACTGAAGACAGAAATTAAGTGACCATGTCTTGAACCCCCTTTTCAATATTATCCTCTGTAGAGATGGTCATTGTTAGATAATCACAGTCAAAGTAACGATTTAGCAATGCTTCTGAAATTAGTTGGGTGATTAGTCCTGATTTGGAAGGGTCCTACTGGAGTTTTTCATTGAAGAGCTAGGCCTAAGTTCACTAAACCTGTTCCTCTCTGTTTCATCGTGCAAGGTGACGCAGGGCAAAGCAAAAGCTTATTTCGAATTTACAAAGCAACACAAGGCTTAAATTGCATGCCCTTGTGTGGCTTTGTAAAGAAATACTAAATCAAAGCAGCAACTTGCACTGCGTTGCCTTACATTACTTAGTGGTAGGAGTTCTATGGGTGGAACATTGGTGTACCCATTCACCCGTGATTATCACACAATTCCAGGTTTAATGAGATTTTTAAAGCAGAAATTATGTGAGATGTGTATGCCTACCACAGAGAGGCACAACAAGGAGAAAAATATTTTTTCTCTTTGTTATTTCCTCTTTCAATGTGTGATGTATTCAGTATCACACATAAAAGAAGGCAGATACAACATCAGATTGTTTTTGCACAGGAAGGTATCCCTTCCTGTACAGAAAACACTCCTGCCCATGCCTGCATTGGTGCCTGGCAGCATAAAGGGCAGCAGCGTTGGAAGAGAGCTGAAGAGTGTCATATCTTAATAAATATTTCATCTCTTTTCAATTTCTGCAGCGCAGAAACATGCCGTGCTGCACTGCGCTGTGTTAATTCCTAATAAATCTGCCCCATATATTGGCTGCTATTTCTTGCCTCCCATCAGACTGTTGCTCCAATATGCAGCCAGCACGGCAGACACTTCCAAAAGTACAAGTGAAAAGGGGGGTAATACACGGAGTACCACACTATACTCACAAGTGACATAGCATGGCATTTGGTGCTGTGAATACACGAGAACTAACATCCAGTCATTCTGCACTTGTCGCTTTAAAAATAGCTGATCACGTTCGTTGTACACATTAATAAATCAAGCACACTTATTTGAACAAATAAGTGCTCTTGATTTAGTAATGGTACAGTGTGTAAATAATAGAGGAAATATTGCAGACAAAGGCCAAGCAAAAAAATCAGGCGAGCTAACATCAAAACAGACCTAGTGTAATGTGAGTCATAAAATGATCCAAGATCTGCGCTATAGGTGGACACACCATCTGGTGTGTATTTCAAGTCTTGAATGAGACATTTGTCAATTGCTCTAACTATAGAAACAGCATGTACATCCTTCAGAAAATATCTGTGGACCACTTACAGAACTTGCTTTCAGAACCTTTTACGTCCTTTCCAATTCTTTCCACACCGCACCCTGCTTCCCATACACAATTCATAACTGTGAAAATATGTTCATCCCTAGCAGACATTCTGATTTACAAAGATGTTCAACAAAGACGTCATACTTAAATTAGTCCTAGACAATAACTCCTGTGTAGCTGGGTGAAATCACAAGCGGAAATGAAACGGACTAGCCCAGAATACTAGCATACATCTAGTACAGGTTACCCATATTTCGAATAAGGACAGGCTCCTCGTTATACAGGAAATATTGTTGTGTCTGTGATTTGAACTATACTTGGTTTATATGAATTTTCTGATGTAACAAAGACTTATTAGCTGATGCATACTAAAATAATTAAACTAGAGCTCTGTCTTTTTTGATACTGTATGGAAAGGAAAATCAGAAAATAATCTCATATGATGAGAATCAATGTATTTATCACCTGCTAGTTACAGCTCATGATTAGTTAGTCTGCGTAGCTATGTTGGTGGTATATTATCATGTAATCACATTTTGTTTCTCAAATATTAGATTTGCAAATGAATTTGTATTGAAAGTCATAACTTCATGTTTTTGTTCTTTCATAATTTTATATGATTCAATGAAAATATGCATCACTATCCCTTTTCTCTTCTCGCTCCTGTGCGGTTTGGTATACTATTTGAATTTAGTTTCAAGCATAAGCAGATTTGCTGACAGATGTGTCAACAATATACTGAAACAATGTGATGTTTCTTGTTCTTGATATCAGATGTGATATCTTATAATAGCTTTGCTCGATAAAAAAAAAAATCAAATAACAATGATTTGCATTCAATGAGATCTTATCTGTATGGAATAGCTATTTATTTTATTTTGTATTGGATTTTCCATTGAAATTTAGTGATTCTTAGAACCTGTTTTGAAATTTATTATAACATTTCTAGTAATTTTTTTTTTTTTTTTTTTTTAATTAACCTAGCCCCTTGCTAAAACATTATTTTTCATTCAACCAAGAGCGCAATCCAGCCAGCTTCATTGACAAAGTATATCCAGCGGAAAAAAAGATCTCTTTATATACCATTTTGCATGGGTATATTGTTGGCATCAGTGACTAAGAGGTGGTCTTCAAATCCTTGGTGGGGGGCCTGACCGAGATCCCTGTGCTTTGGGTGGCCAAGAAACACTATGTAATTTTCTCTTGCTATGCCATCTCATGCTCCACCTCCGCAAGCTGTACCTATGTTCACTTTTCCAAAAGCATGGAGTCGGGAAATGCAAGAAAGCTGAAGCTCTGGTATGCGATCTGATGACAAAGACATTGTGATGGCTGTTTCCGCATACATCTTTGATGCATGGAAATTAAGAATACATGTCCATCAAAATACTTTAGCGGTAACACAATGATTGCCATATTACAACAGTAACACTGTAATAAGAGCCTTTTGAGCTGGATGTACCACCTGGCTAAGCATTCAGGGAAGCAGTGTCCTAACTTTGCTAGACTCACCAAATGGATTGGCAATGTTTCTGGGGTGATTAGTAATTTGTACACAGAAAATATTTAGTATTGTGCTTGCTGCGTTCTTACTACTAGGGCTGTGCCTTGATCACTCCTATTTATTTTATGAAACCACTAGGCACCTGGGATTTGTTTTTTGGCGCCAATGTCACACAGGGGGAGCGACCCCGTAGGCAAGGGTCGCTCCCGGGGAGGGGGGGCAAATTTATTTTAGGCCATTTCTGCCCCCCCTGGGGGAAGATCAGCCCATTATTAGGTCGTTCTGCCCCCAGGGGGGGGCAGAACCCTCTAGGCGCCAGGGCAGGGGTGGTTTCAGGGGTGTGGGGGGGTTCAAATTTATTTTAGGGCATTTCCGCCCCCCCCCCCCCTCCCAGGGCCGGCTGAGCTACAGGCCAAACTCCACAGGTAGGCACTTTGCAAAAAACACCTCTGTTTTCTGTGAAAAAATATGTTGTGTCCACGTTGTGTTTTGGGCCATTTCTTTTCGTGGGTGCTAGGCCTACCCACAGAAGTGAGGTACCATTTTTATCGAGAGACTTAGGGGAACGCTGGGTGGAAGGAAATTTGAGGCTCCTCTCAGACTCCAGAACTTTCTGCCACAGAAATGTGAGGCACATGTGTTTTTTTAGCCAAATTTTGAGGTCTGCAAAGGATTCTGGGTAACAGAACCTGGTCCGAGCCCCACAAGTCACCCCATCTTGGATTCCCCTAGGTCTCTAGTTTTCAAAACTGCACAGGGTTGGTAGGTTTCCCTAGGTGCCGGCTGAACTACAGGCCAAAATCCACAGGTAGGCACTGTTTTCTTTCAAAAATTTGGATGTGTCCATGTTGCGCTTTGGGGCATTTCCTGTCGCAGGCACTAGGCCTACCCACACAAGTGAGGTATCATTTTTATCGGGAGACTTGGGGGAACGCTGGGTGGAAGGAAATTTGTGGCTCCTCTCAGATTCCAGAACTTTCTGCCTCAGAAATGTGAGGAACATGTGTTTTTTTAGCCAAATTTTTAGGTTTGCAAAGGATTCTGGGTAACAGAACCTGGTCCGAGCCCCGCAAGTCACCCCTCCTTGGATTCCCCTAGGTCTCTAGTTTTCAGAAATGCACAGGTTTGGTAGGTTTCCCTAGGTGCCAGCTGAGCTAGAGGCCAAAATCTACAGGTAGGCACTTCGCAAAAAACACCTCTGTTTTCTTCCAAAAATTTGGATGTGTCCATGTTGCGCTTTGGGGCGTTTCCTGTCGCGGGCGCTAGGCCTACCCACACAAGTGAGGTATCATTTTTATCGGGAGACTTGGGGGAACGCTGTGTGGAAGGAAATTTGTGGCTCCTCTCAGATTCCAGAACTTTCTGCCACAGAAATGTGAGGAACATGTGTTTTTTTAGCCAAATTTTGAGGTTTGCAAAGGATTCTGGGTAACAGAACCTGGTCTGAGCCCCGCAAGTCACCCAATCTTGGATTCTCCTAGGTCTCTAGTTTTCAGAAATGCACAGGTTTGGTAGGTTTCCCTAGGTGCCGGCTGAGCTAGAGGCCAAAATCTACAGGTAGGCACTTCGCAAAAAACACCTCTGTTTTCTTCCAAAAATTTGGATGTGTCCACGTTGCGTTTTGGGGCGTTTCCTGTCGCGGGCGCTAGGCCTACCCACACAAGTGAGGTATCATTTTTATCGGAAGACTTGGGGGAACGCTGGGTAGAAGGAAATTTGTGGCTCCTCTCAGATTCCAGAACTTTCTGCCACAGAAATGTGAGGAACATGTGTTTTTTTAGCCAAATTTTGAGGTTTGCAAAGGATTCTGGGTAACAGAACCTGGTCCGAGCCCCGCAAGTCACCCCTCCTTGGATTTCCCTAGGTCTCTAGTTTTCAGAAATGTACAGGTTTGGTAGGTTTCCCTAGGTGCCGGCTGAGCTAGAGGTCAAAATCTACAGGTAGGCACTTCGCAAAAAACATGTACAAAAACAAGGTATACACAGTTCCACAATGTAAGTATAATCAGGGAAACCACATTGGGTCCTGATCTAAGGAAAAGATCGTAAAGAAAAGAAAGAAAGCCAGGTCCCTGGAAAATTAATTATTTTGGAACAAGAGCCCTCACTCACCAAAGGTGACATGCTTCATCCTTGGGCTTTGCTCCACGTCAGGCCGGCGCTGCAATGCCTGACGGGCCCCTCAAGGGAGGCTCTTTGCCGGAGATCTTTTGAGATATATGCCCGGTTTAGAAAGAATAGGGTATAGGATTGGAAAAATTCTATTTAAAAATAACTAGAGGTTAGGCAAATTTTATTAAATAATCCAACCACTGTCATGATTAAAACCAAAGAGCGGGGAGAGAAAAGAACAAGGTCTACGCTCCCCAAAAAATTATTCACTTCCTCACTCAATTTGAGGTTAGGAATTGTACGTACAGGATCCCCTGTACGATTCACCAAAAGGTCAACATGTTTCTCGCTATTGATGTCCTATGGATCTAACGCGATTCTTCAGGACCTAAACTACCTAATCCTATGTGTAAATGTAACCAATAGTAAGGAATATTAGTATAATTCCAGGAACACCGAGACGGGGCAGGTGATGCCGCGAACTTCGGACAGGTCCCAACTCAGTAGGACCTCCGTTACTTGGTGCTTTACCTGATGCGGCCCATCCACTAGTATGAGGAGGGTGCCTGCATTGTACTAATATTCCTTACTATAGGTTACATTTACACATAGGATTAGGTAGTTTAGGTCCTGAAGTATCGCGTTAGATCCATAGGACATCAATAGCGAGAAACATGTTGACCTTTTGGTGAATCGTACAGGGGATCCTGTACGTACAATTCCTAACCTCAAATTGAGTGAGGAAGTGAATAATTTTTTGGGGAGCGTAGACCTTGTTCTTTTCTCTCCCCGCTCTTTGGTTTTAATCATGACAGTGGTTGGATTATTTAATAAAATTTGCCTAACCTCTAGTTATTTTTAAATAGAATTTTTCCAATCCTATACCCTATTCTTTCTAAACCGGGCATATATCTCAAAAGATCTCCGGCAAAGAGCCTCCCTTGAGGGGCCTGTCAGGCATTGCAGCACCGGCCTGACGTGGAGCAAAGCCCAAGGATGAAGCATGTCACCTTTGGTGAGTGAGGGCTCTTGTTCCAAAATAATTAATTTTCCAGGGACCTGGCTTTCTTTCTTTTCTTTACGATCTTTTCCTTGGATCAGGACCCAATGTGGTTTCCCTGATTATACTTACATTGTGGAACTGTGTATACCTTGTTTTTGTACATGTATTGGGAGCTCTATACACAGGACCAGGATTTTTCTATCCAAATCTCCCTTTTTCCAAACCCCTCTTTTAGTTGGTTTTTGATGACTTCGCAAAAAACGCCTCTGTTTTCTTTCAAAAAATTGGATGTGTCCACGTTGCGCTTTGGGGCGTTTCCTGTCACGGGCGCTAGGCCTACCCACACAAGTGAGGTATCATTTTTATCGGGAGACTTGGGGGAACATAGATTAGCAAAACAAGTGTTATTGCCCCTTGTCTTTCTCCACATTTTTTCCTTCCAAATATAGGAGAGTGTGTAAAAAAGACATCTATTTGAGAAATGCCCTGTAATTCACATGCTAGTATGGTCACCCCAGAATTCAGAGATGTGCAAATAACCACTGCTCCTCAACACCTTATCTTGTGCCCTTTTTGGAAATACAAAGGTTTTCTTGATAGCAATTTTTTACTCTTTATATTTCAGCAAATGAATTGCTGTATACCCGGTATAGAATGAAAACGCACTGCAGGGTGCAGCTCATTTATTGGCTCTGGGTTCCTTGGGTTCTTGATGAACCTACAAGCCCTATATATCCCCGCAACCAGAGGAGTCCAGCAGACGTACCGGTATATTGCTTTCGATAATCTGACATTGCAGGGAAAAGTTACAGAGTAAAACGTAGAGAAACATTTATGTTTTGTTCACCTCAATTTCAATATTTTTCTTTTTCAGTTGTTATTTTCTGTAGGAAACCCTTGTAGGAGCTATACAAATGACCCCTTGCTGAATTCAGAATTTTGTCTACTTTTCAGAAATGTTTAGGTTTCTGGGATCCAGCATTGGTTTCATGCCCATTCCTGTCACTGACTGGAAGGAGGCTGAAAGCACAAAAAATTGCAACAATGGGGTATGTCCCAGTAAAATGGCAAAATTGTGTTGACAAATTGGGTTTTCTGATTCAAGTCTGCCTGTTCCTGAAAGCTGGGAAGCTGCTGAGTTTAGCATCGCAAACCCTTTGTTGATGCCATTTTCAGGGGAAAAACCACAAGCCTTCTTCTGCAGCCACTTTTTCAATATTTTTTAAAAAACGAAATTTTCCCTGTATTTTGGCCAATTTCTTGGCCTCCTTCAGGGGAACCCACAAAGTCTGGGTAGCTCTAGAATCCCTAGGATGTTGGAAAAAAGGACGCAAATTTGGCTTGGTTAGCTTATGTGGACAAAAGGTTATGAGGGCCTAAGCGCGAACTGCCCCAAATAGGCAAAAAAAGGCCTGGCACAGGAGGGGGAAAAGGCCTGGCAGCGAAGGGGTTAATGGATGTGCGTGCATGTGTGAAAGTATGAGTGTGTGTGTGTGTGTGATCCTTTAAAATGAATGGTTGGTGAGTGCATGTTTGAATGTTATGAGTGTTGTTAATGGATTTGCGTGCGTGTGTGTGTGAAAGAATGAGTGTGTGTGTGATCTTTTAAAATGAATGTTTGGTGTGTGCGTGCATGTTTGAATGTTATGAGTGTTGTTAATGGATGTGCGTGTGTGTGTGTGTGTGAAAGAATGAGTATGTGTGTGTGTGATCTTTTAAAATGAATGTTTGGTGCATGTGTGCATGTTTGAATGTTATGAGTGTTGTTAATGGATGTGCGTGCGTGTGTGAAAGAATGAGGGTGTGTGTGTGTGATCCTTTAAAATGAATGTTTGGTGCGTGCATGTTTGAATTTTATGAGTGTTGTTAATGGATGTGCGTGGCATGTGTGTGTGAAAGAATGAGTGTGTGTGTGTGCTTCCCACCCCCCTACCTCCTAAAGCTGCCGGCCACCTCTGGGTATTGATATCAAGCACATATCTTTTTGGTACGTGCAAGCGTGTGTATGCGTCGGCGCAAGGCTGCCTTAAGTGCGTCAGTGCGGGAGGAAAGAGAACCAGCTCCATATCATAACAGAGCTGGTGCTATTCTGCTCACTGCCTCTTTGCTGTGCTTCTCTGTGTCAAACGTGAATAAATCTAGGCCACTGAGGTTTCCTATTTTTACATGCAAATATGTATCAGTCAACTAAGTGAAGTCAGTCAGATGTGTGCTGTGTATATATTTCGTCCTTGCTTTCCACACACAAATACCCAAATCACTCTAATGTGCTGCAAAAATGTGCTTTTATTATTTAAAACATCGAAAGCGTCTGCTGGAACCAAAATCAAACATGGTTGCTAAAGCTTATTAACTGATTCACACAGTAAAAGACTTAAAAAGCGTGTGGCAGAAATGAGAGAAAATGACAAGGCAAACGATCTTTATGCATGCATTTCGATAATTGCGGTCTCAGTGCTGCGGCGAACGCTCCTGTGCTTTTGTTTGGCCCGGCGTCTGCTGCTTCCTTTGTCTCTGGTATATGTCACACACCGGCTCGTGGCATTTAGAAGCGCGGCTTGCAGTCCGCGCGCCGGGCCCGCTCCTCGTCGAATGCAGCCGACCCTCATTAGCAGCTGGACCTCCTATTACAAAAGCGGCAAAGTCCCGGATCTTCCCCGTCCTCGGCACGACTTCCGCTCAAGAACTCTACGGTCCAAATGCTTGACATTTTGGAACAATTTAAAAGCGGAAAGATTACTCTGTAAAATGTAATTGACTGTTGAGCACCTAGCCAAACAAGGGACTGTATGGCTTAGGAAATGTAGCATGTCTAACAAAGGGAGAAAAACACTCGCGAGGGGTGGTGAGGGAGCAATGGCGACACAAAACACGTCTTGTTTTTTTAAAGCATCCCATTTAACAACTGCTGTCAGTCAGAGCACACAAAGATGGGTAGTCATGAGCTGCCACAGAAACACCACTGGCCTTGGCATACTGATTCATGCATTAGCGTTACCACGTACAGGGCAACAGCTTTAACGTTCTCTTCGGGAGTCCTGAATGGCAACGAGTGCACACCAATCTTCAACGTGAAAGATATTCTGAAAGAAGTCAACACATATATTTGATACAGTGATGTTAGCTGAAATAGGGACTCAATTACACCATTGGGCAGCTTCTACCACTTGGTGGTATGTCTATCTCAGCCAGAGAGTACAGGTCAGCCATTATGCAAAGCCCAGTTGGTAAGAGAGTGGGCCTCTAGCAAGAGTTCTCGTCTATCTCATTAATGTTAGTGGAAAACAAATATATCTTTGTAAAGTAAGAAGCTGCCACAGTTAACCCGAAGCTACTGAGATTGTGATGCAAACAGAACTTCCGAAGACGAATTGTGCAAATTCCCACCCTCTGCAACGTAATGGGAAACCACAACCGATTAAGCCAACATGAAACATCATTACTTCCTCTACTTGAAGCATTCCTGGAAAACAAGGAAAAGGCTTGACCCTGACATCTTGTTTCCTCTTGTCCTGAAGTGATCCATCACCACCGGAGCATCTGGATACAGCCACCAAGAAAATTATAGAGGGATCAGCATAGATCCACTTCTTCCAGACGACACGTTTATACTCCTGCAAATAATATCTTGTTTAATCACCAATCAATGCTCTCTCCTGGAACTGTGGAATCCTGTCCATTACCACATTGGCAAGCTTCACAAGATACTAATGCTAAACTTAAATACGGTGATCCAGGCAAAAATGTCAAAAATGATGCATTCTGTGACATTCTTATGTATGCTATACGTGGCACATTTTCTTTCCCTAACAGAGGAGCACTTTAATGTGAGCAAAAATATCCTAATGCTACCTTCGAATAACTTAAGGGCCTTATTTACAGTTTACGAACAGGGTGCACCATCAAAACATGCCAGTTGTCCATCCACCCTATTTAAAGAGTCATTGACTGTACTGCACTTGTAATATGATGGACTAGATATATACCACATTTTGTGGACTGGCCTGTCCACCAAACTCTAAATAGTCCAAAAGTGCATATTTCCTCTCTGAGTGAACTACTTCCTAAACAGTTTCCTGAACACGTAGTCATTCTCCTGGTTTGAGAGGAGTCAAATTCATATATCTGTGTGTGTAAAAAAAGGTTCTATTTCAGAATACCGTATACAGATAAATCATCTGATATAAATATTGTACCCTAAATGCTGTTTACAAGACTATTGTTCCACTGGGTGTAGATCAGTGGTCCCAACCTGTGTTCCGGGAAGACTCCTTGGGGGTCTGCCACTGCTTAGTAAATTAAATACTATTAACAGATTAGGTCCCCAGCTTTCAGTAATGAATCAGTGGGGGGTCCCCAGATTCCAATAATGATTTAGTGGGGGTCACTGGGTTCCAGTAATGATAAAATGGAGGTCCACAGAAGTCAAAAGGTTGGGAATCACTGCTGTGGATTTTCATTTATTAGCTCCCATAGGACCATGTTTCTGAAAACAATACCACACATGATAGATACCAAGCTTGCAGTTTCTGACACTCCTGCTGATGACAACTATGTGATAAATGGGGGTAAATTAATTTAATGGATGCTGACAAAATCTCATTATCACTGTGATGTCCCTCAAAACGATTGTAAATTAAAACATTTCAATAAAATGTTTGCAATAATCAGTTTAAAATGTACTATGATATATACACTAACAACCATAAAAATCATGTCTAATGTGCTGGGAAGAAGGTTCACTTTTCAACTTTCTCTAAGAATCGAGAAAGCTACAATAACGCAATTGCTGTCTCCGGCTGATCCACTGCCTTCATATCCTGTGCAATGAACAGCCCGTTGCCAAAGTAAATTATTTATATTCCCCTGGATCAGAGGGCTAGCATTTTAACATACTAGTGAGCCACCACAGGACTACTGGCTGGGAATGAACATCATTTATACCCTAATCTATGAAACGTCAGGGGGAAATGAAACATGCCTGGTAGCGCTATAGGCTAAACACATGCCCTGATTGCCCATACTCTATGTACCTTCCTTTGCATAAGAGAAGAAACTCTAATTTCTCCATTTGCTTCACCTCACTGGCCACACAGAACCGGCCCACTTTTTTTCACATTTCTCTTTCATCTCTATCCTTACTCCTTCCATAACGTGCATCCATGAGTGACACCAGGCCACGTTAGGTTATTTCATTTTACACGGTAGCATATTCTAAGGAGTGGAACAGTCATTGATTCCATGGAGCGATATGAAATGTCTTCATAATTGAGAAAACGTATACATTGTTTATAATGTGATAAATGTACTATGTTAAACGATTGTTTTTGCCTTATTTACTATCCTGTGTGAAAAACACAGTTGAGAATTGTTGCAAAAATGATGAAACAGGCATGTCCCCTGCATGTTGTATAGTCTTGAGTGCCCAACTGCAAGTATCCGGCATCATGGTTTTTGAATTATTGGCCTCAGACTCCTGCTAATCTAGCATGTGAGCGAAGGTCTTGGCCTGTCCCTTGAATTGAGCACATGCCTAGACCTGTCCTGGACCAGAAAAGGTGCACCAAGCAGAGTCCCTATCATGAGTACTAGCATGTCGAGAAGTGGAGGCAGCATCCTGTGTTTCAGTGATATTATGGTCGTAACCAGACCTTCTTATCTGTGTCAAGGTAGTGGTGGCTTACTGGCCCATTCATGTACAGTTCCACTTCTTCAAGCTAGACTCAGAGCTTTATGCTAACATCCTAGTGCATATGTGCCCAACTGTATGTGAGTAGTCCGCGTGATTCGTGAATTGTGTGTGTCTGAGTGAACCAGAATGAAGGCTTGACTGTTTCATTTTGGAACCCCCTGACCTTTTCATGTTAATAAGATCTACTTACCTGGACAGTAGAATTATAGTATAGGCATTCCTGATAATGGAGGAGGAAGACCTAGACAATGTGGGGAAAGATTATAAATTCAGTTTAATAGAGCGCACAAATGCCTAGGGTCCGTCTTGGCAATAGCAAACAGTAAAAAGCAAAACAACTCAAACCATTAATAAAAAAAGCTAGGTTTTAAGTTCTTTCCTAAAGAGTACTAGGTTCGACTGTGTTTTTAAATGCATGGGCAGCTTGTTCCATGCTTTTTCCCGTGGACAGCATGAAGCCCGCCCCCCCCCAAACTCCCCAGAGTGCTTTATTGAGCCTGAGGAACCTTACATTTGTAGAGAAAGCAGAGTGTAGTGTTCTGTTGTGAACATACCAGCAGAGCCTTGACTTTAAGCTCTCTGGTCCGGCGTCATACAGGGCTTTATGGGCCACACAAAGAGCCTTGAAAAGAACACGCTTATTCACCGCTAATCAATGTAAATCAGCAATTGCCTGTGAGGCTGAATGAAATTTAGGAACAGAAAATAGGAGCAGGGCGGCGGCATTTTGTAGAATCTGTAGTTTGTTTAGCAGTTGTTGTTGAAGGCAAGGCGCATATATAAAGCATTACAGTAATCGATCCTCGATAATAAAAGAGCACCAATTACTGTTTTCCTGATTTCAAAAGGAATGAAGGGGAAGATTTTTCACAGAGTTTTCAGCAGATAAAAGCAAAATAAAGTAACATGACTGATGTAGTCTGGGAAGGTCAACTTATCATCGAAGAGACTCTGAGATTTTTGGCTTTCCTGACCAGACACAGCAGGTTTCCTCGATCCTGCGGCCACCACGAGGGAGAAAAATGAAATGTCAAAGTCGAATAAAAGGACCTCTGTCTTCCTTGAATTAAGCTTAAGCCAATTTTTGTTCATCCATTTTCCCACCTCCTGTATACAGTTGCAGACGCCACTAACTTGGTGTCATCAGCATATGACACTATGGAGAACCCAAAGGAGCGTATAAGCTTAGCCAAAGGGGTAGCATAAACATTAAACAGAGTAGCTGTAGGAACCCCACGTGGAAGATAGAATGGTTTGGAGACAAAATTGCCAAGTGTAACTGCTTGCTCTTGTCCTCCTAAAAAGGACCCTAGTGCAGGCAGAGTCACTGATTGCAATGCTCTCCAGGTGGGCCAGCAATACTTTATGATCAACGGTGTCAAACACTGCCAACAAATCTAAAAGAATGAGGGCAGCTTGGTCACCATTGTCAAGTATCTCTTAAATCTCCCCTGTTGCTGTAATCAATGCTGATTTCATGCTGTGACCACCTTTGAAACCATGCTGAGATTAATCAAGCACATGGTTCATAGAAAGGAAGTAAGACAGTTCTGCATTTATGGCATTCTCAGTTATTTTGGCAGGAAACGGAAGTCATGAGATTGGGCAATAGCTACTAACTTCCACAGGATTTAGTGAGGGTTTCTTTAATAAAGGTATCGTTTGGGCTTTTTTCCAGATTGTAGGAAAATATCCAACTTTGAATATATTATTTATGAGAGTGATCAGATGTATAGCAATTGTCCGAGGGACCAAGTGCAGAATTTCCGGCAGACAGGGGTCACTGGGACCCCCAGATTTAGTGACTTCAATTAGCTTGGTTACCTGCTCTAATGACAGAGAGGAAAATTAAATTCAGTAAGATATTGTTAGGTGGGAATAGAATCATCTGGCAGGGGTTCATCAGTAATCCCTGGCAGAGTTAAAGTAAATTGGGTATAACCTCATTTACCTTCTGTTGTAAGTAGTCATCCAACTTATCACACAAGGCTTGATTATGGCCAGATGCATTTTTATTATTGCTGCTGGTTAAAGAATTGCCTGCATTAAAAAACTCTCTAGTCGAGTTTTTAGCAGCATGGATTTTTTTTTTGATTGTTTAAATTTGATCAGAAAGAGGGGACAGGGTGTCTCTTAGTGATTCAATAAGATGATTTTGCTGCAAAGATCTACTGATTAGTCTTCCAGTGTAAAGTCATTTGGTGCAATGAGGGACTTCAGAGTGTGAAGTGTTCTTTGGAAGACTCCAGCCCAGCCTTTTATCTCCTGACCACTGTATGTTTGGCTGTTGATAGTTAGTTGCATAATGTTCGCAACTCTTTGTTCCTCTGTTGTGGGTGCTCCAGCATGGAGATGGCTCTCCTGTGAGGAGCATCACTTTAGACATAGGCTAAGGCTGGAAGTCAGCCTGAGATGGACACATGAAAGGAGAACCTGCCTAAATCAGTCCTGAATGCACAGACCAAGAATACCCGTATCCTGTTTGCTGTAACTGTGCAAAAGGGAATGCTGTTGACCTGCCTGTTCTAGTTCAAAATTCTGTCTGACCAAGGACGGAGTACTTCATAGAATGCCCAGAGAACTACTGTTGAACCAGAGATGGTGTCTGCCTGACAGCCAGCTTCCCAGAGATGAGGGGACATTACATTGAGTCTTATATGGAACTGTCTCTTTGCCCTGGAACACTTGGAAGTTACCTTCCTGAGAGAAGAGGAAACCAACCCTACAGGGGAACCTGACTGCCTGTGTGGACAAGAGTGGTTGACCCCAGAGCTGAGGGTTCACCCACTAGGGACTATCAAGATCATGACTGATGTGCTCCCGGTTCGGAGCCCACCTCCCTAGGTGAAGCAGAGCATCTGTGACACTGCCAAAGTGTACCCAAGTGGATTGCCCTGATGAAACTTGTCTTCTACTAGTCTTTGCCGCTTGCTAAAATAAAATGTTTGCCTGACGGGGCCCCTGCAGTCACAGCCTGTGACACATGCTCAAACTGGTTGTGTCCTGCACCACTGAAGAACTGGTTGTTCCTGCATGTCCCAGAATATTCTTCGAGTGGTTAGCCAATGGCACTTGCCCTTTATGTGCCCCATTGGACTTTGCCGATGTTATTGAAGCTGCTGTGTTCAGACACTTGTCTAAAGCACTGACTGGAAGTCTGACATTTCGGCTAAGCAGTTGAAGCTGAATTGTGAAATGTCTTGAAGTGACCCATATGTTGCCCTGCTGAACTGCTCACTCAACAACCGTTCCTTGTACAGGAGGACCCTGTCACAACCTGTGGGTCCTAACCTCCAGCTGACTCGCTATGTACGTGGAAGAGGGCTGCTGTTGTGAAGACAGCTACACTCCTGCCTAAAAGCCCCCGCTAGACTAGCTCCAGGGCCTCACATCTGCTTCAGGGATCAGAGCAGAGAGCTGACACACCTGCAGCATCACTTCCTAAACTGCATAGCTAGGACAAAGACTGAAGTATGCAAATGGCTGGCTGAGGCCCACTGTGAAGTATTGTATTTGATGAGAAACGTAAGACTGGCAGAGTGAGTGCACAACTTTGTCTGGGGTGGGAAAACTGCACTTATACCTGAAAACCATAGCAGAGTAACCCCACAGTTTTCAAAGACTGAGTGGAAGTGGAAGAGGAGTAGGAGGGGATGAAGGTGGTGTGAAAAATTGGGTTGTTGGTTGACTGTGATGTGAGCTCTGGTAAACCAGCAACCACAGTACATGTTAGGGTAAGGCACAAGAAAACGTAAGGCACAAGAAAACTCCAGATTAACCCGTGCTCGCCCTCTGATAGCTTAGCACAGAGCAGTCAACCAATTCTGCACACACAGGCTCTGCAATGGCAGGCCTGAGATGTATTTAAAGGGCTATGTAAGTGGGTGGCACAATCAGTGCTGCAGGCCAACATGTAGCATTTAAGTTACAGGCCCTGGGCATATGTATTGCACTTTGGTAGGGACTTATAAGTAATTTAAATATGCTAATTAGATATTTGCCATTGTTACCATAATTAAGAGCACATGCACTTTAGCACTGTTTAGCAGTGGTAAAGTGCCCAGAATCCTAAAGCCAACAAACACGAATTTGGCAAAAAGTGGGGAAAGACAAAAGGTCTGAGGATGATCTACAGAAAGGGCTATTTCCAGCAGATGGGTATTCTTGCCTGTAGAACAGTACCACTGTGTCTGGAACTCTGAGTACCTAAACTTTTTTCGCACTGTGAGGTATTTTGTTTTAGAGTGTATTAAAGTACTACAATGCTGGTTAGTCAAGTTATTATGCTGTTGGGTGTTTGTTGAGTGCTGAGCCTGTTCTACAACACACTAACTTCACTGAGAAGATAGTGTGATTTCTCATCATAGCTATCACTGACAGTCAAATGCTAAAGGTTCTGTACTAGGGCCAGTTTGCAGAGCCATAGTAGGAGGGTCCTGGGACACCAAAGGCAAATGACCTCAGCCCCCACAGCTGAAGCCCTGGCTTGGCTCATGGCCCCTGAACGGAACAAATAAAACAAAACCCCTTTCAGGTCTAAACTTGCTATCCAGGGGCGTGGCCAAGATGGCGGTGCGCTAGGACGTGCCAGTCCAAGCTCCGCCGCCCTGGCCTGGAACACCGCTGACTGGCCCGGCAGGGGGACACCCTGAGGCCCCCCCGAAGTGACGGGCGCTGCTGTGGTCTGATGGTCACCCGGCAGAGGCTGTGAGGCACTCAACGCTGCTCCCAGTGGGAGAGGAGCGGCCGGCCCCGAAACGCGATCGGGGCCACGGAGCGGCTTGGGCGTCAGCCTGGGCTGCGAGGCGGGCCTTTCCCCGGCGGCTCCCTGGGCCCTGTGCCGGAGGGGCCGGGGCCCTAGAGGGTTCGTGGTGGGCCCCGCGAGTGGCGAGACCGCAGTGGGGGCCTTGACCCCTGGATTGGTGGGCGCCCAGGGAGCGGAGGGTGCCCCGTTACAGGATCTGGTCGGGGGCTGAGGGCAGCTCCCCCTACCCCAGTGGGTCTCTCCAGGTCTGAGGAGAGGCCCGAAGTACCGGGCAAAGAGAGGAGAGGTCATTGCCTTGCCCTGAGGTATCATACTCACCCGTAAGGAGGACAAATAAGTGCAGGCCCCTGCGTGAGGCTGCAGAGCCTATGAAACGCGAAGATTCGTATGAGGAGCTATAACATGCTGAGGCCAGGCGCAATCTGTGACACGGCGACACCTGGTGATTCGGCCCCAGACGGAGCTCTTGGATAGACTTCTGGGGGTGATCCGGCGAATCGAGACCATGCACGTGTGCCATGGCGGCGTCCAAATCTAAGCAGGAGCGTTCAGTGAGGGAAATGCTGACAGGGGCCCGCCTGACATCGAGTGGCATGGCTGAGGACTCATCGGCGACGAGACACCTGGAGGGTCAGACGTAGATGGATCCTGATGAGGGTTCACCGGTCACGAAGGGCTTTTTGATCTCCCTGTTTGATTCGCTTCGGACCGACATCCAGGAGCTGCGTAGGGACATTTCCCAGGAGGTGAAGGAGCTGAGAGGATAGGTTACCACCCTGGGACAGCGAGTGTCGCAGCTGGAAGATGGTGAGATTCCTCGTGGTGAAGAGGTGGCGGGCCTGCAGCAGGAGGTCGTCCACCTCCGAGAGCAGCAGTACAACCTCCAGATAGCGGTTGAGGATTTGGAAAACCGTTCGAGGAGACAAAGGGGGTCATTTTGACCCTGGCGGTCCGAGACCGCCAGGGGTAAAATGACGGAAGCACCGCCAACAGGCTGGTGGTGCTTCCTGGCCTATTACAACCACGGCGGAAGCGCCGCGGTCGCACCGCCGGGGCCGGCGGTATTCCGCCACTTTTGCCCCGGCGGTGACAATCCACCTGGGCAGCGCTGCTTGTAGCGCTGCCCAGGGGATTACGAGTCCCCGACCGCCAGCCCTTTTCTGGCGCTGTGAACCGCCAGGAAAAGGCTGGCGGTACAGGTAGTCGTGGGGCCCCTGGGGGCCCCTGCACTGCCCATGCCACTGGCATGGGCAGTGCAGGGGCCCCCTGACAGGGCCCCATGCGGCTTTTCACTGTCTGCTATGCAGACAGTGAAAAGCGCGATGGGTGCAACTGCACCCGTCGCATGGCCGCAACACCGCCGGCTCCCATGTTGTGGCCCACATCCCAGCTGGGCCGGCGGGCGGAAACTTAGCCGCCCGCCAAAGTTGTAATGACCCCCAAAATATCCGCATCAGAGGGGCCCGGTGCGGGCGGAAAAGGAGGACATTGGGGACTATGTAGTGGGCCTGTTTCGCTCTCTGCTTGGCCTGGATGAGACTCAGGAGATAGTCCTGGACAGAGTTCACCGTATGGGCCGCACTGGTGGCCCTGGAGACCGCCCCCCGGATATCCTAGCCTGTCTCCACAATTTTGTCCTTAAAGAAAAGATCCTACAGCGGGCTTGCAATCTTCAGCAGGTACTTTTTAGAGGGCATGAGCTCCAACTATTTCACGACCTCTCCGTGCGGACCTTGCAAAGGCAGAGGATTCAGACCTATCACAGAGCACTTGCGGGCGCACGATGTGTCTTACTCCTGGGCCACCCATTCTGCCTGGTCTTCCGTTGGGAGGAACAGCTCCGGCAGGTGAAATCCGTTTCAGAAGCAAACTGGATCCTGGGCTTGGATGAGATCTTCCAGGACGCGAGCGAGAAGGCGACCTTGCCGGATTGGGGTCCTCCACGTTGGCGGCGGAAGGAGAAAAGAAGGAAGCTGCAGCGCCCTATGGCCTCGGAGCTGAGGTCGGACAGGGAATCCGTTCTGAACAGTGTGGCCGCCGGAACTTCAGCCTAGAGGAGGGGGGGCAGCAGAGCCCCGAACTGCGGATGGCCTTGATGCTAACGGCATGCCGGCCGCTCAAGAGGGTCGGGGCGGAGGGGTCGACGGACCTGGGTACCAAACATGGATGGATCTACAGCCCTGTGGAGACTTTTCCTCGTGAAGATGGACGAGCGAGGACTTCTTGGTTGTGTGCACCTGTTGTGCATACTGGTTGAATGTTGTTGGGTTTCCCTGCGACGCTGGCTTTTGTGTGGAGCTATTCTCAGGCCTTGGTGTTTGAGGTGGTGTATGATCTGGCAGGGGGGTGCTCTCCCAGTGAGGTCCCTTTCCTCTTACATACTGTCCTCATTTTAGGGTATGATTATTAAATGTACAAGCTTGAATGTCCGTGGGCTCAATAACCCTACCAAGAGGCTAGCCATCCTGTCCACCTTAGAGAGGTCGGGGAGTCACATATGCCTGCTGCAGGAGACACATCTTGTCCCAAAAGACATTTATTGTATGCGCTCTAAGTGGTTCCCCAGGCAGTTCTGGTCTTTGGCATCATCAAAGCATGCAGGGGTTGCGATACTATTAGCGCGCTCATTCCCTGGGGAAGTGGTGACAAAGCTGCATGAGGTTCAAGGTAGGCTTCTAGCTATGAGAATGAGACTGGGGGGCTTTTCCTTCACTATTGCTTCTCTATACGCGCCTAATTCCCAGCAGGAAGTATTCCTAAAACAGGCTTTGACCCAGCTGCTACAATCCCCGGACGGTGCCATCCTGGTGCGGGGCGATTTCAACCTGGTGATGGATGGTGATTTGGATCGTTCAGGTCACCGGTATGGGCAGACGGGGTCAATGGCAGTTGCGGGTCGTCAGTGGCTGAGTGAGTGTGGCCTGGAAGATGTGTGGAGGAGGGCGCACCCCACATTAAGGGATTACTCATTTTACTCGGCAGCGACTAAGACGTACGCTAGGCTTGACCTTTTCTTGGCCTCGCAAGAGTTTCTTTCCTGGGTTAGGGAGTCAGCGATTGAGCCTCGAGCCCTGTCGGACCACGCCTCAGTTACAGTTGAGGTACTCATGAGCATGGAGCGCATGGGCGCATAGGGGTGGCGATTCAGGGACTCAATGCTTCAGAACGGTGCAACAGTAGAGGCGATTCGTAGTGCAATAATGGACTACCTTCGCCTTAATGACAATGGGTCTACTAGCCTGGCGACGCTGTGGGAGGCACTGAAGGCTGTATTGAAAGGTGAGGTGATGTTGCTGTCCGCTAGGGATAATAAAGCAAGGAGACTGCTTAGAGAGGATTTAGAACAGAGAGTGATGGTATTGGAGCGGTCACATAAGCATACCGGTGCACCGAGAGTATGGCGAGAGCTTGAGAAAGTAAGGCAGCAGCTGAGGAGATTGGATTGGGACAGGGCAGAGTATGCAGAAGTGCGCCTTAAGCATAAGTATTATATAGGAAGTAATAGATGTGGGAAGCTATTGGCACATCGGTTGCGAGCGCAGCGCGCAGCGTCAATGATAAAAATGGTTGCTCTCGCTCGGGAGTGGAAGCGCGCACATGCGACCAAATTGCAGAGGCGTTTGTGGAATTCTATCGGGGACTATATGGGGCTGAGGAGGTCGGTAATGCAACTCCGGAGGCCTTCTTAGAGGGTATAGCAACTACTTCCTTGACCGAGAGGGAGGCGACTTCGTTAGATCAACCTATAAGGGCGGAAGAGGTCATATCAGCAATTGCACATTTGCAGGTCGGGAAGTCACCTGGCCCCGATGGTTTTTCTGCACTTTTTTATAAGACCTTCTGTATGGAACTTGTACCTGTATTAGTGTGACTCTTCAATTCCTTTTGACAGACGGGGGCTCTCACGGCTAGCATGTTGGATGCCACTATCGTGGTTATTCCGAAGCCGGGGAAGGATCCCAAGGAGTGCGTCTCATACAGGCCAATCTCCCTTTTGATTATTGATGCTAAATTGTTCACTGGCATACTGGCACACCATCTCAATTATTACATGCCGGGCCTTGTGGATCCTGACCAGCCAGGATTTATACCGCATAGGCAGTGGAGTGATAATACCAAGCGATTGCTTCATCTATTGGATAAAACTGATCGCTCACGCAGGGAGGCGCTTTCCTTTCTATCGATGCCGAAAAGGCGTTCGATAGGGTTCATTGGCCATACCTGTTCGGGGTGCTTGAGCGCTTTGGGCTGGGCCCGGGTTTTATGGCATGGATCCGCTGTATCTATCAGGCGCCTCGGGCGGCAGTCCGGGTCAATGGGACGCTCTTGTTGCCATTCTCAATTCAAAGAGGGGCTCGGCAGGGGTGCCCGCTTTCGCCCCTCTTGTTTGCGCTCTATATGGAGGTCATGGCGCCGCGGCTTCGTGATAACCCTCAGATTACAGGCGTGAAGTTTGGGGGAGATGAGCACATCATTTCATTGTACTCAGATGACGTGATTCTTAACTTGGCGGAACCCGCGACCTCACTGCCTGTACTAATGGGTATATTAGAGAAATTCGGATGGGTCTCGGGATTCCGGATGAATATACTAAAGTCGCAGGCCATGAGCAGGTTTATCAGTGCTGAGCATGAAAGAGACCTGAAGGCCCGATTCCACTTTATATGGTCTTCCTCAAAACTCCCGTACTTAGGGGTTCAGTTAGGGTCCACTGTCGCTCGTACGGCGACGTTGAATTACACGAAACTGACTCCAGAGGTACAGCACGACCTAGAAACCTGGGGGAGACTTAAACTATCTTGGTTAGGTAGGGTGGCAGCGGTGAAGATGACCATCTTACCACGTGTACTGTACGTGTTTCAGGCACTTCCGGTGGCGCCCCGCCACAAACGATAGCAACCCTTCAAACAGCGGTTCTAAGATTTATTTGGGAGGGAAAGGCGACGCGGCTTCCATGTCGGGTGTTATATCGCCCTAAGCAGGAGGGAGGATTGGCGGTCCCCTGCCTTCTACGATACTTTCAGGCAGCACAACTGCGTTTTCTATTAGAGTGGTGTCGCCAGTCTTCCGAGAAACACTGGTGCTTCATGGACCAAGCGGTGGCGGGCTCCCATATATGGAATGAGCCCTGGCTTCGGCACCGTCACAGAGCGCGGGGGTTGTACGTATCCCTGGTTACGGAAGTGTCGATGAAGGTGTGGGATGGGGTGCTAGCAGACTGGGCTTGACGACATTCCCGTCCCCAATGACCCCCCTGGGTGCTAACACTGACTTTGGTCCGGGCCTGCAATTGGAGGCACTGCACCGTTGGTATGAAGGGGGCTTCAAAAGGGTAGGATACCTTTTTGACGAGCAGGGTGTGATCCCCTTTGATCAGATGAGGGACACTTATGGTTTAACCGAGGCTGACAGGATGATGTATTATCAGATATGACACTGGGCCCAGTTACCAGCCAATAGAGCCTTAATAGATAGGCCATTAACGCCTTTTGAAAAATGGATTTTTGTGAAAAAGGACGATAAGCGGGTGATTTCGGAGCTTTACGGTCTCTTACGTGAGGAGGCCCGCTCGCCTAAGACTAAGGGTCAGCTGAGGTGGGAGAGGGAACTTGAGAGGGAGCTCTCTGATGAGGGGTGGGAGAGCCTCTTTTATAGGACACATCACATGGCTTACAATGCGGCAGGTACAGAGACAGCCTATAAGGTGGCCTCCTATTGGTATTACACCCCAGCAAGGATTCATGCTTGGGATCCCACTAAGTCCAGCCTTTGTTGGAGGGGGCGCGGGGTGGAGGGTCACTTGTTCACCCACTATGGCATTGCCCTAAGCTTCATCGGTACTGGGAGAATATTATAGACACTATTGACACGGCGTTTGATACTCAGATCCCCAGATTTCCTGCGTACACTTTGCTGGGCCTGCCTAACCCGCTTACTTTCCCCCTGAGATCATTGAAAGGCCGACAGATGGCCTTGGCTTTAAATGTGGCAATACAGCTGATACTAACCGTGTGGGGGACTGACAAGATCCCGACAATAACATCATGGCTCCATAAGCTGTGGTTTATCCTCGCTACGGAAAAGCTCACTTTGACTTCGCAGCAGCGCAGTGGTGACTTTAAGGATTTTTGGCAACCATTCGTACAAATACTGTCCACGGAGTTCACAGAATTGACATGTCCGGCCTACTTGAGGGTTCTGGAGTTGAAGTGAGCGAATGGGAGCGAGTGTGTGGGGGAGACTTATACGGAGGACCAAGATAACATTGGAAGGAAGCCTGGGATTGAGTGATTGTTGTATGATGGGCCAGTCGCGGGGAAACAAAGTTAAAGTTGTATTCAGGTTTTCTATCACTGCACATGGAACATAGCAATTGTATTTGTGATGTTTATAATTGAAAATAACAATAAACAGATTTGATCCATAAAGTTGCTATCCAGTCCAATTTGCCTTCATATCTCAGGAAAAGGTACAGCTTGATTTAGAGTCTGGTGGACAGGGTGTGCCAATAAAAATGTGCCAGATGTACCATCCACCAAACTAGATGTTTCCCTGCTCTACATAGACTCTGTTTCTGGCAGCACAGCTAATCCTGACTCAGTTAGAGTAAAATGTATGGCTTGCTTACCATTGTGCCACCTGACAAAGTACCTAATTTAGGGCCCGACTTAGAGCTTGATGGTAATACCACTGTCCCTCCACAGTGGTGGTCCCAAATACTACGTCAAGCTCACGGTGTTCCGACTGGCGTATTTAGATCAATGGCTGTTAAGCTGCCATCTACATCGATAGAATGTACTCCGTCATGGTAGCTGTATTCCGCAACTGACGCGGCGGACTCCAATGCTGGCGAGAATCACTCCACTGCCATTGATACGGTGGCATTGCACCAACCATATTTAGATAACACAGTTGTGCTGGTGGTATACCAGCGGAAATCCCATGATGACGGGAGTCCGTCACGGGGCATATTCAGCACTGTACTAAGACTGTGACCATTGGATGGATGTTAGCAGACCACGCCTGATGCATATTGGACAGTTGTGAACATCTGCAAAACAAACTATAAACCACATTCCATTTTAGATCATGATCCTTTGCCATTCCACTGCTGACCACAAGTCTGAGGACAACCTTGCCACTGAACTTCCAGTTTTTTTTTTCAAGTCTACCTCTGTTTTTTTCACTTTTTCCTTTTTTTTAAAATTATTTTTCAAATCACTTAAAAAAATGTTTTTATCACTATGGCAGGGAGGAGGAACCCACTTTTTACAGAGGGAGGATTGACACTTATGTTGGATGAAATCATTAGAGTAGAGTCACTATTGTTTGGAGCACAAGTACAAAATATTACAGAAAAGGCAAATGTGGGGCAGAATAGTCAACAGAGTGAATGCTGTAGCTAAAAATCTGCACACACAGGACGAAATTAGGAGGAGGTGGAATGACCTGCAGGGGAGAGCCTGTTCCCTATCCTACAAGAGTCACCTGGAGACCTAGAGGACTAGTGGTGGTTCTGCCAGCCCCCATTACAACTCTTTCCCTGGGAGGAGAAGGTCTTGCAGATCCTACATCTCAAAGGCTTGATAGGAATCCATGGTGGAGTGGAGACTGGTAAGTTACACCTAAGTATGTCTCACTAATGTCAAATGGAGTCCTTGCCCTTTACTGTTTAGCTGTTCAGAATATTTCTAGACACCTATCAAAACATAAATGTTTAAAATTACTAGCATCATGGTTGTTTCTCTCTATTCAACAATGGACAATATGTATTGTCAGATTGTGTGTTGTTCTACATGGAACACCCCTTGCATTTGCCTGGTCCCTTGTTTTATCTCAGTGTGGGTTGTTGTACTTCAAAAAACAGGTTCGAAATTCCATCCTTCACGTGAAGGTATAGTGCTTGTGTGCACATATCTTAAATGTGTGTTCATTTTCACTGTAGTAATTTATGTAGGTATGTGTTACTCATTTTTTTACAAGTATTGACAATAGTGTTTACAAATGACTACAACTACAATGACGCCCGACTTTTGTCTCTGCAAAACAACAGTGCAATGTGTTGTAGCTCTACCTCCCTTTCCTTCCACATAAACACAAAAGTTAAAGCTTTATGTATTTGTCATTCACCTTTAAATGATATATAGACATTTCTGCTGTGTTGATCTAGTATGTTGTCACCCTTCTGTCACTACATTGAATTGATCTACATGCTTGCATAAATCATAAATGGATTCAAAGATTTCCAATCATGTTCTGGGGCATGCTGATTATTAATATTGATACACAATTTTCTTTGCAGTGTTCATATGATGACCAATTCCCTTAAATTCAAAAAGTAGTACAATGGTTTGTTTTTGAGGTCTTGAAATGTCTCAGCTCTCAAGTCTCCTCTCTACTGTGTTGAGTTGCATTTCTGGTACATGTAATGTACACTTTCTAAATATCATCTTATATTTCAGGACATCTCTCCATCTTTGTTACTGAGGTTTGCATCCGTCTAAGTCAACCAGCCTGACTAAAAAGTAAAAAATCATGCAAAGGCGGAAATATTTCATCAATAATATATTTTTTAAGGTTGCTACATTTGTTTGAGGTACAAAACAGACCTTTAATGTCATTTTGTTTATAATGCATATTAGGTCCAACACCCAGGGCCCATGGACCATCGCCTGCAGGACACCTCCACTCCAGACCAGTTTCAAGCCCTCAGTGAGGACACTACTCCTGCAAGTCCAGATAATGAGAAGCAGCCTGGTCCATCTGGTCTGTCTGGGCAGGCAGCCCCAGTGAGTCACCCTTGGCCACACCTACACTTCCCACCTCAGCTACTACAACAACTCAGCTTATGGATACCTCCACCTCCTATGTCCAGAGGTGCACAACTCCCACCTAGTTCACCCCTGTCCTGGATACTGTTGAGCAACCACCTCCAGTCCAGGACCCAGTGGATTGGGACACACTGCCTCAAGGGCACAGGGTAGTAGGGGTAGGGATCATTGAAGGGAATCTTTGGGCCAGCAAAGTGGGCCACTGGCATCAGTGTCACCCAGACCACCACTGACCGAGTCTTGGGAGCACTACAACAGGTCCAATACATGATGACCCAGGTCCTAACAGAGTTCTGGGACAATAAGCAGGTGCAGAGAGAGCACATTCTTGAGATGCAGAATGAACAACTCCAATTTTTGCTCCTTGACTGAGGTGATGGTTGACATATATCATCATGTGTGCAGGGCTTTTCCTGTACCATCTACCCCTGTCTGTGGTGCTCCTTCAACATCAGGAAAATATGCTCCTTCCTCAACCACAGATAGGGAGGCCCTGCCACAACAGGACATTCATCCGGACCAGCAGGAGAAGATGGCAAGACCTCCACCACCATCTCCAAGAGAAGCAGAACCTAATTTTTTCCAGTGTGTCTACCATTCACTCTGTGGACTATTTCATGGACACATTGAGCTTTTTTTGAGGGCAGCTGTATTTTGTACTTTGGGCTCCAAACAATTTGTGCTCACCAAATATAGGGGCATATTTACATGCCGTAGTACCACAGGAGAAACCCTTTTTGGGATGCTCCGGTGGCGCAGAGCACTGCGCCATATTTACAAGGCTGAATGAAGCCACTTTTTGTGGCTTAACGCTGCCTTGTAAATATAGGTCCCTCCGACACAGTTTTCTGCTACAGAGGGGCATGCAATGGGTGTTGCTGTGGGCATTCCACCGCTACACCCCTTGCTTTTGACGCTGCCCCAGATTTACAAGAATTCGTCAATCTGTGGCAGCGCCAAAAACTAATGCCTGGGGTGGTATTACCATGGCACAACCAGGAGAAATACTTTTATTTCTTCTTGTTGTGCTTTTCCTTTGTGTGCTGCATTCTGCATTCCACATAGAGAGGGCAAAACACCATGAATGATTGTTTATGTGCAGGAAGATATTCCTTCCTGCACATAAACAATCATTCATTAATGATGATTTGCTACTTCTATGTGTACAACCATTGTAGATTATTTATGTGCAGGAAGGGACACCTTCCTGCACATAAACAATCATTCCCTTCAAAGCAGACACCCTTGTACTATGGTGCAAGGATGCCTGTGCTCGCAGCTACATTTAGCGCCAGCTCTAGGGAAACACAGGAGGGTGTTGTATTTGTGTAAATACAGAACATCCCAGCATTCCAGAAGTGATGCAGCTCAGCGCTGCTAATTTTGACGCAGCACCGCACTGCGCCACTTCTGTATAAATATGCCCCATAGTTTCATCCACTATAATGTACTTTGGCCCATATTTATACTTTTTGACGCAAAACTGCGCTAACGCAGTTTTGCGTCAAAAAAATTAGCGCCGGCTAACGCCATTTGAAGCGCCATGCGGGTGTCGTATTTAATCAATGACGTTAGCCGGCGTTAGCCGCCGGCGCTACCTGGTGTGCGTGGAAAAAAACGACATACACCAGGCAGCGCCAGCGTAGGGGGATATGGGGCTTGGGCGTCAAAAAATGGGGCAAGTCAGGTTGAGGCAAATTTTTCGCCTCAACCCGATTCGCGCCATTTATTTCGACTCCCAACCCCCATAGAAATGACTCCTGTCTTAGCAAAGACAGGAGTCATGCCCCCTTGCCCAATGGCCATGCCCAGGGGACTTATGTCCCCTGGGCATGGTCATTGGGCATAGTGGCATGTAGGGGGGCACAAATTAGGCCCCCCTATGCCACAAAAAAAAATAATAAATAAACACTTACCTGAACTTACCTTAATGTCCCTGGGATGGGTCCCTCCAGCCTTGGGTGTCCTCCTGGGGTGGGCAAGGGTGACAGGGGGTGTCCCTGGGGCCATGGGAGGGCACCTCTGGGCTCCTTCAGAGCCCACAGGTCCCTTAACGCCTGCCTTTTGCAGGCGCTAAAAAACAGCGCAAAACCGGCCGTACGTCATTTTTTTTGACCCGCCCACTCCCGGGCGTGAATTTTGCCCGGGAGTGTAAATACGGCGCACATGCCTCGGAGTCAATTTTTTAGACGTGAACGCCTACCTTGCATCTCATTAACGCAAAGTAGGTGTCCACGCTAAAAAATGATGCAAACTCCATGGACTTTGGCGCTAGACGCGTCTAACGCCAAAGTATAAATATGGAGTTAGTTTTGCGTCGGAATTGCGTCAAAAAAAACGACGCAATTCCGGCGCAAACGGAGTATAAATATGCCCCTTTAGTTTTTGATTCTTGTTCTTTTTCATTCTGGTTTAAAAACATTGCCCTAATTTTTTATCAAAATAAATGCACATAAAATGAAGTCAAAGACTGGTATAGTATTTATTGTGGTAATTACTTTTCTATGTCTTTCATTCAGCATCATTTTTTAAACCTGTCAACCAAAATGATTAAACACAAATAGTAGATACCAACCTGGTTCTGTGTTTCCCATGAATAAAAATGGCAAAAAATTAAATTCACAATGTATTGGTGCCATACATTTGTATGTAACATGCCTTTGACAAAATCAAACATGATTTTCACAAACCATGCGTTACCCAAGCAGTCTGTGTCATCAGGAAGTTGACACTCCACAACCTTTACACCATGGCAGAACGGAATATTTCATAAAACTAAATTAAATAGGCAAACTATTATTGATTCATGACCCCAGCTGGAGCCATGCATACTGCCCTCACAATAGGAATCCTACCTCAATAACACCAATAGTCCACATTATGGCAGTAACACAATTTGAGGCCACATGACCATTTCAGTACACTGTGGCAGTATCTGGTGCAATGTCACAACCACTATTCAGTGGTGTGCTACAAAAATTTCTTTCAGCTATGAGTTGACACATCTACAGCGTCAAACACTGAACACAAAATGAAGCTTTACTCAATGTGAAGGGAGGTAAGTAGGTTATGGCTTGACATGTACATGTGGTTAGAGCAAGTTAAGCAGCATTAATCGCCTTGGTGGCAACATCCAACAGAAAACAGTTCTAATAGACTCTCAAGAACTTCCATTCAATCACAGTGCCAGTTGTTTCATGATGAAGGATCGTACAGCAGAATAACAAGGTAACATCAACTATTTCACATAAGAAATTTAACTGAGATGATAAGTTAGGAGGACACATATACTTAGCAAAAGCAGAGATAACTATGTCAATAAACACAGTAGTCAATGTGGGAAACTTTGATTTACAAACATCTTAGCCTTAGACTTACCTGCACTGACAATCCCTACTAAGTTACCATCACAGACTGATATGTTCAGTAAGTCACAAGTTGTTCTGACATTATATATTACAGTATGTGAAGATACACTTACACTCGGGTGAAGAAGTGGTCAATAACATCTTAATGTAGGTCAAGTCCTTCCTCTTCACCACAGTCATCTTCATTGGGCATTTCTACACCCTCACCCAGTGGCTCTTCATGGTCTCCATCCTCTGCGATGATTGGGATGTTCTGTTACAGGGTGATGTTATGCAGCATGCAGCAGACAACCGTGTTTTGGCACACATTATCAGCTGAGTAGAGGAGGTCTCCGCCAGCCTTGTCCAGACACCTAAATCTGGCCTTCAGGAGACCAAAAGTCTGCTAAACTGGCCTCTATATTCTTCCATGGGCTTCATTGAAGCATACTTCCCCTGGCTTTGTTAGATTCCTCAAGGGTGCCAACGACCATGGCTGGTTAGGGTATGCTGAGTCTCCTACGTGGAAGCAATACATTGATATATTAACATCATTTCAAGCCATTGTACATTCCTAAACTAGGATTAAAGTAAATGATCCATAAGCCATATTGTACTTACCAACAAGCCAGGCCCTCCCAGGTCCAAATTGTGACATTTGCAGGGATATGATTCTGTTATGTACCACAAAGGAATCATGTGTTGACCCTGGAATGCCAGCCCACACACTGGAGATATACAAATCCGGTAAGAAGACAACTTGCACATTGATGGAATGGAAGTTCTTCTGATTGCGGTAGGTGTGTTCCCTGGCATGTGCTGGCACCAAGGCAATATGTTTGGCATCAGTTGCTCCAACAACATGTGGGTGGCCACCCAAAGCATAAAAATCTCCATTCACATTGGCCACATCCTGATGTATTGGAAACTGGATGAAGTTGTTGATGTGTCTCATCATTGAAGCAAGAAAATCCACTGAAAGTTGGCTGTGACAGGCCTCCAAATACTGCCACACTGTATTGAAAAGATCCAATGTCCACAAAATGAAGTTGTGACATGAGTTTCACTATTGGTGTTATTGCTGTTGTATTCTTTTTGTGAGGCAGGAGATCAGGCTCCAGCTGCTGACGTAAATGTACCATAGTTTGCCTATTTATTGTGAATTTTTATATGATGTCCCTTTCCTCCATGGTGGCAAGGTCTGGAAATGGTCTGAAGACTTGGGGCCATCTTTTTCTACCCATCCCTGGGTTCATATGTATGTATGTAAGGAAGGCAAACCATCAGGATAAATTGTCACACAATAGTTTCATAGTCAGCATGCATCTTATGTCTTGGTAAGATTAGTAATCTCATACATGTGCACATAATTGTTTCAAAATGTTCCAACTTCAAATCTCTTATTTTTACATGTCAGATTTTTATTTTTTATTAATGTGAAAATAATGCATTTGAAATGTGTTATTTGCACTCTATTATTTATTTGTTTTCCAAATACTGTCAACGGAGGCATAACATACACTGCTGCACTTTCGATGTTAAACACCATTCACTTTATAATGTGTTATATTTTGCCAAAAACAGAGTTGTTCGTATCTGACATTGGTATGCAAACTAGCCATAATTTTTGGTGCTGGTGACTCACAAACAATTTAAATATACACTGCTGCACATCTTAAAATGGCGGGTGCCTGACCTTGATGTCAGAACATTGGGTATCTGACAGCAGTCAGAGGAAGTTGACCACGTAGAAGGTGTAAAACTCCACAACAGACACAGCCATAGGCCAACGTGTGTGACGGCTACGTATGAAAGCAAATGACTGTGTCTGGCTCCATCATGAATCTTGTACGTCGTGTACTTGTAGGCGGCAAAAAACAAAAAAAGTTCAGTTGCCTCCTAGAACCGCAGGCAACAGCACCTCTTTGACTTTTGCTGCTGTAACTGACCTCTGGGGGCAAGAATGCCAGGCAAAGAAGGTGACAGGGCCCCTGCCTTCTCCCCTGAGGAATTAGAAATTCTCACCAGGGAGGTCCTATAACTGTACAGCCAGCTCAATGGGAACCCAGAGGAACAGGTACATGTTTTAGTGAAAAATGTTTGTCAAACTAACTAATTCCTCCTTTGTACACCAGCTAATTTGTCCCTTTTTGTTCTGGGTGGAGTGTTGTGAATGGAGCATAGTGAACTGAATGATTTAGCTGGGTACAGAATGTTGTTTGACAGTGTTAGATATCTCTGTACATTGAAATGAAAAGTCACCTGAAAGAATAAGCAGAATTTTCAGTTCATGTTATTTACAATCCCAGATTTCATTAGACAAAGTGCAGGCCAATTACTTCCAGTGGCCATTAGACACTGTACCACTGGTATAAGTGAAAACATACAGCCCATGTCATAATGAGTGAAATGCAAAGTGCAAGAAGACTATTGAAAGATATGGAGTTGTCTAATGCTGTTCTCTCAAGCAAAATTACAGCCCATATTTTGAAATAAGAGTATATGTATGTTTTAAACATGTCATGGTTCCACATACTGTATGTGGAAAGATATTTCCTGTGCTGCTAGTCTAAATGACACAGGCTCTCAATCATCCATACAAGTATGTCCCATTACTACACACACTTGTTCATACATTACCAAAAACCATGATTTCACTGACACATAGCAGAACTTCCATATTGCCCTTAGTCACTATATGTGGTGTATACCTTAGTATCTAGTTCTTAGAAGACTAGGCATGAAGCCAATGTATCTGTGTGGTTGGGTTTTTTGCAAATAATGTACAGGTTGTTTGGCCTTTAGCAGCTCACAATGATTTGGACTAATCAAGAATGGGTCTCACTACATATGGTAAGAAGAGGAAATCGGAAGTGTTGAGGGTACTCAGCAGATCACTGCAAATTAGTATTTCCTTGGAACTTTTAAATGTTTGATAATTTTCTGTACTGGCTGCTTTAGGAATGCATGAGAGATTCAACAAAATTGTGTAACCACTACAGACAAACAAAAGTACTCTAAACCTATTTTGTTGTTACCTTTTCTCATCCATACAGGTTAATGCCCATCAAAAGCGCACCAGGTTGAAGACTATCGCCAAGGAGGTGCGGACACTGGAGGTCTATAAGCGGTGTGGCCTGCATTGCAGGAAGAGGTGGGAGGAGCTCCGATGCTAGATCAGAAAGTCAGCAAAGGTCTAGCCCAGCCAAGACAAGCATGTGCACGTGCACCTTGTGGTGGCCCACCCAGACCTAGATGGGAAGTTGAGGACCCCACAGAAGCATCAAGGGGATGAATTATTGTTTGTAGCTATTCTTGTTGTTTGAGCTTTGTATTTACAGCAATGTTGTATGGCATAAATATGATGGTTGATATGAATCCAGTGCACACAAGGATTTCTGGAAGAGTAAGTTTTTCAGACGGTGTCTGATGCTGTGTTTGGTGTATTGTTTTGTGCTAAAAGTTACCACTAGATTTTTCATCACAAGACAAGTACTGTTTTGAGCAGGCACATGGCTGCATACCAAAAAACAGGTACCTACGTTATTAGGGACAGTTGTACCAAACATGCCCCATTTGAGACTGGGTCAGGTGTGATGCTCCATAATAAATGTGAGTAGGTAATGTAAGCCCTGTTACTGGTGACATGGCATACTAAGCACACATGACACAGTTAATGTTTCAGACTTTACATTGGTAAGTTGGTACAATGACCAAATGATAATGAGCATTTGGTGCAAAAAGACTGGAAGCATGTGTACAATGGCATCATTCCTCATCTGAAACATGTTAGAAATATTTTTTCACAGGAAGATTCAGGTCAGATCATGTAACCAGTAGCAGATTGGCATGAAGCCTTAGTCCTTCACAATGTAAGCCTGTCTGCCAGCTAACATGAATTGGTAAGCCACACTGTATTGATTGAAACAGACACGAATGTGTCTACATTGGTGACCCCAAACAACATTTTAATGTCCTTAGTTATGTCCAGATGAAAAATCAAAAATGGTAAGAAATGTGAAACTTAAAAGAACATTTGAAGGTGGAAGGTTAATTCACATAGACGTTGGAGTACCCCATCTTGAAAAGTCAATATCAGGTCCAAAACATGACTCTTTTAGAAATGTGAATATGTTTCTTCTCTGTATGAAGTGGGTTAGAAATCTATCAAGACCTTTTTATTTACACTTGCTCTTTCAGTCTACCCCAAAAATAAGTTAGTAAACATCTTCAACAGCATAGGAATGTACATGTAGCGTAATACAGTGCTAAGCTAGTTCAGTCGAGATTTCAGATGATATGTGGTAAAATTGAAATGTACTTTAGTTACTTGAAGCAAGTGTTACCATTGCAAAATATTCAGACAAAGGAAACTGTTTTTCAGTTCATAGACATTTTGGTACAACATTGGAGTATTTTTGGACATACATTGATACCTATGTAACATTTTGTGAATGCACATGATGTTTATTATTTGACCTTGAAAACACACCATACAGATGTATTTCTTGTTACGTGAGTTTTGGAGATATAAGTTCAGTATTTTAAACAACAAAGCCCTAGCAATCAGAGGTGTGAAACAGTTCATGCAGAGAAATAAAAATGGATAAGAGACAAGGGCATACATGATATAGGAGCTAGCATGGGGAATTTCTAGACTGTGAGCAATTGGTTTGTGGAATCCCTCCCTACATGTATGAGATACTGATGATAAAGAAGCCAAGTTTGAGATCCTTTAAGCTGGTTAAATGAATATAAGTTGGAACCACGAATGCTGGAACCACGCATAACTAAACAACAATGTCGGAACAACGACCACAATGTTGCAACGAATGCCTTCACCACAAATGCCTTAACAACGACTTTTCGTTGTAAAGGCATTGCTGGTAAAGGCATGTGTGGAAGGCAGACGTGGTTCCAGCATGCGACCACCCCATCCCTAAAGCAATCATACCCCAACCCCCCACCCCTAAAAACAATTCTAACCCTACCACACTACCCCACCCCTTAATCTTAAACTACCACCACCCCTAAAACTACTATGACCCTCCACCCCTAAAAACTAAAAATACCAAGATGCCCCACCCCGCCCCTAAAACTACTGTGACACCCACCCTCCCTAAAACCTAAACTACCTCGACCCCGATCCCCACCCCTAAAAACTAAAAACACCCCAGCCCCCCTAAAACTACAATCACACCCCTAAAACCTAAACTACTCTGACCCCCCACCCCCAAAACTACCCATAAAAAACAAAAATACCCCAAGCCACCACCCCTGCCCCTAAAACTACAGCGGCCCCTCCAACACCCTAAAATCTAAACAACCCTGACCCCCCCCACCCCCACCCCTAAAAAAGAAAAATACCCCAACCCCCCATGCCCTCCCCTAAAACTACCGTGGCCCCCCCACCCCCCTAAAACCTAAACTACCCCGACCCCTCAACCCTGCCGCTAAAACTACCCCTAAAAACTAAAAATACCCTGACCCCCACCACCCACCCATAAAACTACTGCAACCCCCATCCCTCCCTAAAGCCTAAACTACCTCGACCCTCCACCCCACCCCTAAAAAATTAAATTACCCTAACCCCCACCCTGCCCCTAAAACGAAAGCGAACCCCCTAAAACGTAAACTACCCTGACCTCCCACTCCCATCCCTAAACCTACTGCAACTCCCATCCCCTAACACCTAAACTACCCCAACTTCCCACCCCGCCCCTAAAAACTAAAAATACCCCAACCCCCGCCCCTAAAACTACCGCAACCCCCCACCCCCTAAAACCTAAACTGCCCAACCCCCACCCCTAAAAACTAAAAATACCTCAAACCCCCCACCCCTGCGCCTAAAACCACTGTGACCTCCACCCGCTAAAATCTAAACTACCCGACCCCCCACCCCGCCCCTAAAAACTAAAAATACCCCCACCCCGCCCCTAAAACGGCCCCAGCCCCACTTACCTGATTGTGTCCTCCTCAAAAGCCGAGTCCTTTCTTCTGTGCCTTAATCAAGCATATGCATTGTTCAGCACATGCTTGGTTAAGGCACAGAAGAACAAAGTTGTGGTTAACGAAAGCGTTGTTCCACTTTCGTTGTTCTCGACTTCGCTCTTCCGGAGTCATGGTTCAGAATGTTTACCGCTTAAATATGTAGACTTGGCAAATGTTTTGTGATCAAATTTCATGTTCAGTTCTATTTACGCAGATACACTCAAACTGGTGTATCTGTGTTTTCAGCATCATCTGGGCAAGGCGAAGGTGACATTGGCAACGTCAGCGAGGAAGAAGCTGGCCACTGTTGTCCCGGTGCAGATATCAGTGGCACAGTGGCACAGAAGGATAGGGGATGGGCACAGAGGCCACCAGGGGTACATCATCATCTTCAGAGTCCTCCACAGAAGACCCAGTCCCTAGTGGTGGTGGAGCCTACCATAATATTAACACCTGCATCATTGTCCTCCCCCAACCCCTATCTCCCAGGCTGCGCACAGTAAGGAGGATATTGACCTCTTGTAGACTATTTCTGTAGGCCAGACTGCTCTATTGAATGCCATCCAGGGGCTTAGTGTGCAGACCTTACCTGGGCGGCATTCATAGTGCCATGTCTGGCCTACAGAGGTCATTCCAAGGTCTGGCCTCCTCACTGACTGCAGCCTCTCACCCATCCCAACCTCGTGCCCCAAATCCCATCACATCCCTTCACCATCCCGAATCCCTATTCCCAGCCCTATCCAATGCACAGTCACTCCTTTTGACACATCCACCCAAACAAACATAAGCAGCACACTACACATAAACACACACAGCAAAAACACAGACACACACGCACATACAGACACCACACCCTTCACCACCACAAGCATACCCGCAAGCACAACACCCCCACCATACCCACATGCACAGCCACCTATCCAACACCTGCAGACACCACACCCACATGCACAGCCACCACCACCACAAGGACAAGCATCAAACTCACCTCTACAGAAACATGCACAACCACCACTACCAGTACCACATCCGCAGACACCACATCCACCACCAAACATGCACAACCACCACACCTGCAGACACCTCACCCACCACCACACAAACATGCACAATTACCACTACATATACATGTACCAGCACATCCACAGGCACTACAACCACACACAGCACCTCACAACACACCCATCCAAACACAAATACATTAGACATTACACACACTGTACACAAATGCTCACACTCACCCGAAAAACAGACACTCAGAAAGAAACACAAATTAAAACTTACACCATATACACTATATCCACAAGCAACTGCACCATCAACAGACACACGCACATCGCTCACTTTCACGACCTCTATCTCCTAAACCCAAATCCCTGCCAACCACTCTACCCATTTCCCCATGGAAGACCTTTTATGTGCCTTGGCGCTGACCCCTTCTACATCACAAGCCACACCTCCCAAACATAAACCTACCCCTCCAATGCCCATTCCACCCCACCCACACCCCAACACACCCTTCTCAAACCCCGACCCACCTGCTCCCAAATCCAAACCCACCCCTTCCAAAACTAAGCCCACCACTCCCAAACCCAAAGACCACCCCCAAGAAAGACCACTGAGGTGCCTGCTCTTTGCCCAATAGATGCCCCTTCCTGAGGAGGTTGTATATGGCAGTGCAAATAGGAGGCAACTCTGGGTATGCAACCCTGGATGGGACTCATGACACAGGAGTGAAGTCCGGTTGAGTCATAGTCCTCAGTCCAAAGTGAGTGGTGGGAACTCTGCCCATGGATCTTGCGGTCCCACAATGTCCTCTTTGCAGGGATTTAAGGGCTGCTGATGCAGACCTTGCACTTTTGAGACACAGGGGTCATGGTGCAAATCTTTGGTGGAGGCTGGTGTCTGCCTGGGGTGACAAATCTGGTCACAACACTCATGAGGCCAACAGACATGGGTGCACCTTTTGGCAGTTGCAAAACGTCTGTGGTGGCTACCAGAGATGAGACTTGGGCTGTTTCAGCTTTGATGTCCATGTGCCGTTCTGGGGAGCCAGTCAACTGACCTTTGGAGTCTCTACTTTGGACAAGGTCTGGGAGCCAACTTTTCCCCAAGTCAGATACACAGAACAGGGTCCAACTCCACTAGCCCAAAGAACAGCAGGTGCAGTCGCTCCGGCGTCACAGCCTCTCTTTGTGCACTTCCAATGGGTGCAAAGTGTTCTTCATCTAGTCCCCTTCCAAGTCAATTAGTACTGAGGGTCAACATACCAGGGGTGATATATTTATCCCAGGAAAATGCTCAGCGGGAAACATGTGGTCACTAGGCAATGGGCTACTGGGTCTCCTCCTACCTAGTGATGAAGTTCCTGTGATGTGTGGCATCTGGCTGTCCCAGAATATCACATTCCTGCCCCTTTCAGGATGTCTCAATCCTTCTTTGGGCGTGAGGCGCAAAGTAGCCTGCTCTAGAGGTGTAGCTACCTGAGGGCAACATGCCCACAGTAAAACCGGTTTAGGAGCAAGTTACCCCTCTCTCACCCTGTTTCCACACTGTCTGCAGGAACAAAAGGCATCCTGCTAACAGGTGTTGGGCCAGGTGGCCCATCAAAGTCAGCTTCCTCTTTGAAGCTTGCCTCTGAGCTAACTCCAGAGTGGCCACTCAGGCAGAAGAGGTGGCACTTTGCTGCTGCTGATGCACTACCCTTTGTTCCTGAGCCTGGGAGTTGTTCACACATCTCCCCAGGTGGTCCGAAAACTGTCTGAGTGTGCATGCCTTTGTGAAGCTGCTTGACAAGCAAAGCACAAAACGGCAACTTTCTAAAACCTGCCTAATATTAACAGTGACATTAATGCCCTGATTAATTTGATGCCTTACGTGACCCAGTTTGCTAGTCCCAGTCAAAAGTTAGCTGAGTGGGGATGCCACACAGTAACCTTATATATTAGCCAAAGGGGCTACTAACTTTACCCGCAGCAAAACGAAAATTTGGAAGTGCTGCTGCTATGACATATCAAAAAACGCATGTCTTCCTTAGCAAAATATTGCTCCCTGCCAAAGCACTCAATAGGTCTTCTTTAGAGGAGACTTATATATAATGTTAAGGGATATGGTGGCTTTGACATAGGTTTAAATGGCAAAGTCGAACTGGCAGTGCAAACACTGCCCTTCCAGTCTGCAGTGGTAGGCTGGAAGGCATTATGGGGGTGATTCTAATTCTGGCGGGCGGCGGAGGCCGCCCGCCAGAATTCCGCCCCCATAATACCGCTCCGCGGTCAGAAGACCGCGGAGGGTATTATGAGTTTTTCCCTGGGCTGGCGGGCGGTCTCCAAAAGACCGCCCGCCAGCCCAGGGAAAAACTCCCTTCCCACGAGGATGCCGGCTCGTAATCGAGCCGGTGGAGTGGGAAGGTGCGACGGGTGCAGTAGCACCCGTCGCGTATTTCAGTGTCTGCAAGGCAGACACTGAAATACCTTGCGGGGCCCTCTTACGGGGGCCCCTGCCGTGCCCATGCCATTGGCATGGGCACGGCAGGGGCCCCCAGGGGCCCCGCGACCCCCCCCTACCGCCATCCTGTTCATGGCGGCTTTCCCGCCATGAACAGGATGGCGGTAGGGGGGGTCAGAATCCCCCATGGCGGCGCAGCAAGCTGCGCCGCCATGGGGGATTCTGAGGGCAGCGGTAAACCGGCGGGAGACCGCCGGTTTACCCTTTCTGACCGCGGCCAAAGCACCGCGGTCAGAATGCCCTGCGGGGCACCGCCGGCCAGTCGGCAGTGCTCCCGCCGACCCTCGCCCCGGCGGTCAAAGACCACCGGGGTTAGAATCAGCCCCTATGTATGTTGCCACGCAAAGAGTGGCGCAAACAGTGCTTCAGCCCTGCGTGGACAGTCTGTCTTACAGGCCCCAGATACCATATACTACGGACTTACAAGTAAGTTATGCCTTGTTACATGGGTGTATTCAATTTGACTTCTAATTCATATGGAGTTGAAGTACTGGCACTGAGATCTGGTTAGGCTCAGTGCACTCTCAGAGTAAAAAAACAGCGCCGTCAGTCCAAGGATTTGTGCGGGTGCACATGCAAAAAGATGCATTTCCTTACAATCCTTATAAAAGAGAGTGCATAAAAGGGTATATTTTGAAGAAAATCATGAAAATCAGAAGAGTTGAATGAGCTCTGATATACAAATGAAGTTAGTTTGGAAGCTTGATGGCAAGGACGGCTCACAACTTCTCTTAGACTCTTTGATGCTGGGGTGGAGAACATGACATCAGTGTTTCTGAACAACCGGCAGAAAGGAGGTTTGTAACCAAAAAGGGTATGAAAACAAACAAAGAGGGACATTCAAATGATGGTGATTTGTCAAAAAACAGGATTTGTGTTTTGGATCTATTTAGCTTCAGTCCCATCTTTCCCAGCCAGCCTTCTTAATTTCAAAATCTTAGGGCCTTATTTTCGACCCCAAGCGCCACACTGTGTCAACGGAGCTTCATTTTTTTAATGCTCCGACAGTGCAGTGTGCCAGCCTTTATTAACAAGGCCATGCAAAGCCACCTTGTGTGGCTTTTCATGTCCTTGTAAATATGGACCCCTTTCACACATAACAATGTGTGAAAGGGATGTTCCATGGGTGTTGTTTGCGGAGTTCCAACTCAACACCCATGCAACCCGAAGAAAACTGTTGCATTCTCAGATTTACAAGTCTGGGAATGCATCAGATTCCTACACCACCTCAGGGGTGGCGTATGAGTGACGCAACAAGGAGAAATATCTTTATTTCTCCCTGTTTTTTCCTTTTTCTATGTGTGCTGCATTATGCAGCACACATAGAAGGAGGAAAACACCTCTTGTGATTTTTGTGTGCAGGAAGGTGCCCCTTTCTGCACAAAAAAATCATCCGCACAACGCAGGGACCCTTGCACCCTTTTTCAAGGGTGCCTGTGTTGGCACATGGCAGCAATTTGTCTGTCAGGGCAGGAGGAGAGGACAGAAATGTGCCCTTTCCTGAGGTGTAGGGTAGTGCCACGGGCCTTGTAAGTGAGGCCATTCATTTTATGAGAAAGCTCTTCCAGAGTAATAGTGACACAATGAAGATTTCTATGTTATTGCAGTTTGAGTAGAAATCACACCCCAAACCATGGAGGAAATACAGTAGTACAGAATGGGATCACATGCAATGGCAGATTAGGTCATCTCTGGTGTACTCTGGCGTGCCAGAGGTTGGATCTGAGATGATCATGCCCAGATAAATTCCAATCAATCCTGAATTGATCATTAATCAAAGACATTCAAAACATGATGGCATAGATCTATATGATACACCCCCAACATAAAGATTACCTCATAACCTAAAAGTTGCCATAGGAGGTTTACTCCCTTACTCACTTATGCCTACTACCCCTCCTGGAATATAGGCCATCAACGAGGAGTCTCCAGCCATCTCTGTCTCAGGGTTTTCTTTCACCCTGACCCCAGGTGTAGCCCATCTCCTTGCAGTCAACCAGGAGGCCTTGGCACCAGGTGTTTCTTGGCCTTCCTCTTTTCCTTTTCCCTTGAGAATTTCAGGTCAGAGCTTGCCTAGTGGTGTTTGATATTGGTTTGCAGAGGGGGTGACCTATCCAGTTCCAGCGTCTTTTTATTATTTCATCATGGGCAAAGAGTTGGGAAGTCTGTTGCCATAGCTCCTTGTTGCTAATGCTGTTTTGCTAGCAGATTTGGAGGATTTTCTTAAGACTGGTGTTGATGAACTTCTGAACTTTGTTGATGGTGACCAGCAACAGAGGAGAGTTAGAGTCTGTAAATTACAAAGCCTACAGTCTTTTGAATTTGGAATGAAAAGTACACTCGGATATTAACACTTTGGACACTGTTTCAGAAGAATAGTTTGGCAATTCTTGCATGATTTTAATGAGAGTGTGTCATTGTGGAGCCTAGATTTTCATGATTTAATGAGAGTGTGTCATTGTGGAGCCTAGATTTTCTTTGAAGTACATTGCCTTTGGAGCAAAGTCAGTTCCTAAAGATGGTATATGTGTGTTGGTGTAGTGTTTTAACCTGTAAGTATTTATGAGAAATGTGATGCCACAATTGTACTGTATGGTGTCTTATGTATACTTACAGGCCCATGTATAGTGGGATACCAGGGCTTCCACTATAAACCAGAGCCTCGTCCACCCTCTTCTGCTTTATCATGTTCCATTATTAGCCTTCACAATGGTGTGGCCCCCACCAGGTCTGCTGTCGGGAAACGCCCTTAAGGCCGACTCCTGAACAACGAAGTCCTGGTTAACGAAAGTGGAACAATGCTTTCCTTAACCACGACTTCGTTGTTTTGTGCCTTAACCACGCATGTGCTGAACAACGCACATGCGTGGTTAAGGCACAAACAAGGGAGTCGGCTGAGGAGGACCACGCAACGAGGCGACGACTCAGATAAGTGGGGTGGGGGGGTCGGGGTTTTAGTTTTAGGGTTGGGGTGGGGGAGTCGGGGTATTTTCCGTTTTAGGGGTGGGGTGGGGGGTCGGGGTTTTAGTTTTAGGGGTGGGGTGGGGGTTCGAGGTATTTTCTGTTTTAGGGGCGGGGTGGGGGTGGGGGTGGGCGTTTGGGGTTTTCATTTTAGGGCCGGGGGTTGGGGTATTTTCAGTTTTAGGGTTGGGGTTTTAGGTTTTAGGGGTGGGTTGGGGGGTTGGGTAATTTTAGGGGCTGGGTGGGGGGTTGGGGATTTAGGTTTAGGGTCAGGGTGGGGGGCTCGGAGTAATTTTAGGGGTGGGGGTTGTGGTACTTTAGGTTTCAGGAATGGGTTGGGGTTGTTTAAGGTTTTGGGGGTAGGGTGGGGGTCAGTTATAGGGGCAGGGGCGGGGGTTGGGGTTTTAGGTTTTAGGGGTGGGTTGGGGGTCGGGTAATTTTAGGGCAGGGTGGGGTGTTGGGGGGGTTTAGGTTTAGGGGCAGGGTGGGGGGCTCGGAGTAGTTTTAGGGGTGGGGGTTGGGGTACTTTAGGTTCCAGGGATGGGGTGGGGGTTGGGGTTGTTTTAGATTTTGGGGGTAGGGTGGGGGTCAGTTTTAGGGCCGGGGTGGGGGGGCGGGAATGGGGGGTTGGGGTTTTAGGTTTTAGGGGTGGGTTGGGGGGTCTGGTAATTTTAGGGGCAGGGTGGGGGGGTTTAGGTTAGGGACAGGATGGGGGGCTCGGAGTAGTTTTAGGGTTGGGATACTTTAGGTTTCAGGGATGGGGTGGGGTGGGGTTTGGGGTTGTTTTAGGTTTTGGGGGTAGGGTGGGGGTCACGGTAATTTTAGGGAGGAGGTGGGGGTTGGGGTAGTTTTAGGGTCAAGGGTGGGGGGTTGGTTTGGTTTTAGGGGGGTGGGGTGGTTGCAGTAATTTTTAGGGGTGGGGGGCCCTGGGGGACACATGCAGGAACAATGGATGTCTATCACTAATGCCTTTACCAGGAATGCCTTTACAACAAAAAATCGTTGTTAAGGCATTCGTGGTAAAGGCATTAGTGGTAACAACGAGGTCGTTGTTCGGACCTCGTTGTTCAGGCTTTCGTTGCTCCGGCAGGTGTCGTTACGACATACATTCTCTGCTGTCAGCTACATCATGTCTCAATGCTGAAGTTGATAACAATATGGTTGAACGCTGACAAATTAGGAATTGCTGTTAAAATATACAGTAAGGTTAGTAATATGCTGTCTAAAAACAGTATGCTCATTTAACAATATACACAATAATACGATGTACTCTATAAGTGCAGTTAAAAATGAAGCCATCCAGCTAGCAGCAAAGAAATAACACGTTAGCTATAGGATGAATTGCTCCTTGGCTTTGTCAAGACAAGGTACTTTGTAAAAATAGGCCTTAAAAATCTGCTATGAAGTTCCCAAAACATTGGACACTCTTTTAAAGCATGCATAAGTGAGCGTGTGGCATTATAAGAGCAAAGTAACATACACTCTTTTGAGTATACCTTTGAAAAGAAGCCTCGAATAGCAAATATAGTATTAAGGGCCAGATGTAGATAGGTTCCGATTTGCGACTTGCAAATTGTGAGTCAGAGCGACTCACAATTTGTGAGTCGCAAATCGAAATGTAGGATGGTGTCCCTGACAATTTGCTACCCCCTTGAGACTAGGGGCACTGACAGGGATGGTGGCCTGCTGGAGACAGCAGACCACCATGTCTGTGACGGCTTTTAAATAAAGCAGTTTTTTTTTGTTTTGTTTTTTGTAATGCAGACCATTTTCCTTAAAGGAAAACAAGATGCATTACAAAACTAAAAAATGAAACATTTTCGTTTGATTTTTTCAGAGCCTGCTCTGGAAAAATGTTTTTAATGCCATTCACAAAGGGGAAGGGGTCCCATGGGGACCCCTTCCCTTTTGCGAATGGGTTAGCACCCATTTGAAATGGGTGCTAACTGTGATTGTTTTGTGACAGCGTTCGCGGTCACATAACAATACAACATCGCGCTGCGACTCGCAATTAGGAAGGGAACATCCCTTCCTAATTGCGACTCGCAATCCTGTTTTGTGATTCGGTAACCAGGTTACTGAATCGCAAAACAGGGTTTGGGCATCGCAATGTGCTTTTTACATGTCTCAAACAGCTAAATTCCCTGTTTACGACGTGCAAAACGTTTAGTACATCTGGCCCTAAATTCCAAATAGAACTTTAAAACCTCAACTCATAATTTATTATCACACAAGGCAAAAGTGTATGGGAACAAATGTTCATTTTCAAGTGAGGTCAAAGTGAGGGCAGCAGATGTTTTTACTAGGTAATCCTTAGCTTTAACAAGCAAGAAAATAACGCCACTATTCAAAAACATTTGTGAGGGAAAGGGTTCTCAGCTTGCTAAATTAGCTTTCTTTATAATTATGTTTAAAACTGTTTTCCTTCGGGGATTATCTCTTGGCATAGCCTTACTCTTTTGTCCTTCACAATGTCAGGATGGGTTTGGTACCTTGCGGATTTCTCCAGAACTATCTTCATCATCATGCCAAAGTATTTTTCCTTTGTGAGTTTTTCTTACTTAATGTGGCCGTCTTAGATGACATTTGTCATTTTAAACATTATTTGTGCAGGTTGGCATTGTGGCTACTGAGAGGAGTCCCACTTTCCCCAGCCAATCTATATGAGCACTCAAAAGACCTTGACATCCAGTACTTGACAACATAGCAAGAAGTGGAAACCCTTCTTTCAGGAAAGATATAGGCTCTGCTTGGTTTATGCAGCATGTAATCTGCCCAATGCATGAAGTATTCTAATGCCACTATTTGGCTTCTAGATGCCTCTGCAGGACTCTTGCATGACGGAAGGCATGTGTTTTTTTGCACAGTGGAAAGAATGCTATATATCTCTTATTCGCAGCCGAGGAGGGCACAAGCACACTTGAAAAGCATCCCAAGCCTTTAATGAAAGAATGGGCTGGAGGTGATCTTATGAAGAGCATAAGCATCTGAAGATGTCCTAGGCTTCTAATGCTGTTTTGGGCAAATTGTTAGGTGAGGGTAAGAGGCTGCACTAGGCTTATCAGTCTGTACATGGCGTTTGAGGAAATAGTATGGCACAAGATGGCTTACCTAGAACATAAGACGTCCTTAGACATATGAAACTGAATCTGGCACATAATGATTGTTCCATACGTTTGGAGAATAGTTGCCATGTGATGGCAATGTCTAGGCATATGTAGCTTTATCTTGGCACAAAGCTGTGCCTAGTGTCGAAGAAACTTCAGTAATCTGTTTTGATTCAGTCAGCAAAACCATATAAACGTATTTAGTGAAAAGAAATGATCACAAAAATTGGGCAGTTGTCCTGCCAGACAAAGAGAGGTACTCCCGAAGGCTAAATAGCAAATGCATTTATTGGATTCATCATAAGTTTCTAGAATCAAGTCACATGGTTGAGTTTTGGCTACTTCAATTTGCAGGTGCAGGACTGAGATCATGGGGAGCAGCGACTCTGAGTATAAGTGTTTTTCAGTGGTATCAAAACACTGGGATTAGCATCCCATTATTTTATATGCACAATACCATTTTGAAAATCATGCTTCAGGTGTCAAGTACAAATCCAGTCTCGCTGCAAGGCTTGGGCTTCTCAGTACATCAATCATGCTAATTAAAAGATGGCTACTGCCAGTTACATGGCTAAATGTTCAACACTGAGCACAGAATGGTGCGTGTTGTTGTACGATGGCTGTGCCCTGACAAACAAGGCTAAGCCCAGATGCACAAAATTGTGCATGCATGAAAACGTACAGATATATAATGAAGTTATTATGTACCCTACAGGAATACCTGAACATATGAGGCTGTACCTTGACATATGATGAAGTGTCGGCCTTATGGTTAGTATACTTTGGCATATAATGCTTCCTTTAGCACCCGGAAGCAAGACACAGGTGTAGGAAAGTGCCATTTTTGGATGGTCACCCCAACACATTTTGTTGTAGTTGCTGTTGGTTATGACTCTGAAAGTGCATTGGAGATTGCTAACCAATCCCCCTGCCAGTGCTCTCTCCCTAAATTGGCAACTGTGAATTGGTATTCCCAATTGGCAATTACTTTAACCCCCTTATAAGTCCCTAGTATATGGTGCCAGTGGTACCCAGATCATGGGAGTTAAAGGGGTCATCAGGGCCTGAAGCAATATTTGTGCCACCCTGAGTGACACAAGTAAACTACTGAGAGCAGGCCTGCCTTTGCAGACAGCAGGAGTAGTGTATATTGCTCAAACTGAACTGTGTCCACACCATGTGTGGCACAGCCCCAGCACTAGCTTTAAGATTTGTCACGTACCCAAAGGTAGGCCTCCTGAGCCCAGAAGGCAGGGCGCATTATATTAAAAGTGTGCACACATAACTGCAATCTTATTTGTCCCTATAGTGTCCTTTTCCATCAAAGGCTACTATAAGTGAACAATGGTCCATAGGATAAAATGGACGGGCAAACCTGAGGTCACCAGCTCCATTATGGTACTGCAGAAATGGGTCATGTTTGGTATCAAACAATGTGCCTTCTCATCCCTGACATGATTCTTGTGCCAAGGGCAATGTGGCATGGACCCAGAAAGAAACCTCAGAGGTTGCCCACTGATTCACCCAAGTTTTGCTGTGCTCTTGCTGCCCGCCCGCAGCTACTGCTGCCAAGACTGGATTCTGAACCACTGGGCAGAGGTGTAACTATGCTGAGGAGTCAGGACAATATCCTGGATGGGAAAAAAGTCACATCTACCTCCCTCCTAGGAAGACTAGGAAAGTGGCAAATCAAAACAGTGAGCTTCATAGGGCACACTGCCTCTGATATTCAAGCAGGCTGTCTCCCAGTGGAGGACAAAGCTACCCCCATGCCCCCAGTCACCTGGTCAGGTGGGAATATTAATTAGTCAGGAGGCATACAGCCCCAGAAGGCTAGCCACCCCTCTAGAGTGGGCAGCCTGGTCTGTACAGCTGAGGAAGGCTTCTGCCATCTTGAAAAGTGGCAAGTCAGAGTGTTATAGGTAGAAAAGGTGCCACTACCCATGACTTCAGGGACGGATTAGCTGATGGGGCCTAGTAACCCATTGGCTAATGTACCCACACCCCTAAGTCTAAGATTTAAGGGGTTCCCATGGCACCAGAACCTCAGATCTGTAATAGCATGAGAAGAAAAGACACAAGAAGACTGGCATTAACGACAACAGGAACCTGCACTAACAAAAGGAGTGATGCCTTGAACCTGTGACAACCTCCTGGAACTGTTCAACTAAGGCTCGCCCTGGACCAAAGACTGCTTCCCCCAGCGACAGGGAACCCTTTGAGAGCCAAAGACAAGACCAGACTAAGTTGGACTAGTGGCACTAGTCCCCTGTCCACCGCAGGTAAAAAGTACTCACCCGATCCGAAGAAGAGATGACCATAGGGTCATCCAAGGGATTGCACAAAGACAGGTGATCCATTGTATTGTGGGAAGTGTAGTCCTGCTTCCTACCAAGTTACAGCCAGCTACCATTTTTCCCTGGACCTCCAGAAGGGAAAATAGCTTCTCCTCCACCTTATCACGGCTTATTGGTGGCCAGCCAGTCATTACCTTTACTCGATGCTGAAGCTCGAGGGCACACTGCAACACATTCATCCAATGTCACCAGTGGATCCCCTGTCAAGTTTTTGCATCTGTTTCCTCACCTGCACCGTCTCAGTGGTAAAACCACAACCCCAGCTCCCATTCAACATCAAGGATAGCCAAGCACACCTCTGCACCCAAGGTGCCCAAGCTAGGTGGAGTTGTTCTGTCTGGTGAATCCTGGTTCAGGGGCCCACAGAAGTTTAATCTACAGTGGGCTCCCACAAACTCGACCTGCAAGTGACCAAGTGTCACAAGTACCATTTTTCAGCACGAGGGGCTCCCACATTCAGCACCAAGGACAGCCAGGACAGCTCTGCACCCAGGCCCCATGAGATAGGTAAAATTGGTCTGACTGTTGCAGCTTGGTCCTGGAACATGCACAACCTTAACTACTAGTGGGTTCCTCTAAACTCACCCTGCAAGTGACCGACTGTCACTAGTGACTTTCTCCATTGACCGCACTGGTAGAGTTTGACAGCTTGTAAATATGCTGATTTTATTTTGACTAAAATCCATAACTCCGGTTATACATATCTGATTTACTTTGTTTTGGTGTCTAAATTTATATAAAAATCTGCTGTATTTTTATAAAGAGTTGTCAGATTTCTTTTGAGTTGTGTCAATTATTTATCTACCATTTCGGTACTCTGAAATGCTTAACACATGTTCCTCTAGTAAAGCCTGACTGCTCTTTGCCACACTACCAGGATTGAGCTAAGGATTTATTACTGTGCAAGTATTTCACAGTGAAGCCTAACCAGCTTCACTGCATAATACTCAGTGCTTAATTTGTGCTTGTTGTTTCCGGTGCAGAGCACCAGCACTTATTTTTGAGGGCCGGCGCTTATTTTTTCTGCCTCATGCATTTACTGCGAGCAAAAGACACAAATGGGAAGATGGAGGAAGAGAAAAAAGAAAAAGCGTCACAATGGGAGAAAGCAGAAAGCTGCAAGAGTGAGCTGAAGGGACAGAGTGACTTTCAATTAATTGAGGAGGCCTGAGATGGTTTCAGAACTACTCTGCCTCAGTATTCCGTGTTCGCACATCTAATTGCAGCAGTCGCGTTTTTAAGAGAAGGGCTTTGAGCACCAGCACCTTTTTATTCAAAAACTAAGTACTGATCGTATGTCAATAAAGCACTCCTATGCAATCACATAAAACAGAATTTGATATAACCGGCCACAATGGCCCAAAGGAACCACAAATGGCGACCTTCCATAAAAAGCAATGCATCTTGTAGCGTGGTTTCGTTTCCGTCGAGCGCATTCACTAGCCATTCGTTGACTCGAAAAGCCAAAAGTACTCAAACCTTGCTAGAAATCTTCAAGTAATTTTGGAACTGAGCTCCTTCAGACATAGGGGTGTAAATCATCAATAAATGATACACTGTTTATAGCACACACTACCCCAGGGCCTCTGGGTTTTGCTCATTTCAAAACGAAGTACATTTGACAAATGACTCGGATGCTCCCGGAAGGAATTCCATAAACTGATCATGACACTGAAGAAGCTCTGCTAATCTCCAGCTTGAACTCGGCTCAGGAAGACAAGGAGAGCGACCTTTCATCCTGGTTGTGGATGACAGAGCAAGTGGCGCCAGGGAGGCTTTTATGGCACGGGATTGTTCACACACTTTCAAACAAACTGTTTCACAAGTCGGCATCCTTAGGCGTGACCTTCAATCCTGTGACACAGGCTGCCTGGCCGGGAGTGGCTTGGTCTGTATGATTGGTGGGGGAGGGGGGGGTGTTAGCTTCAGGTTTCCCAGAGCACGCTGGCACATGAAGTTGAAATACATTCTAGCAGTGCTTCATTTGTGCTTGTTGTTTCCGGTGCTGAGCACCGGCACTTATTTGTGAGGGCCGGGGCTTGTTCTTAAGCCTCAAGCATTTGCTGCGAGCAAAAGACACATTAGGGAAAGAAGGAAGAAGAAAAAACTAAAAAGTGTCATAAAGGGGGAAAGTGGAAAGTTGCAGAATGAGCTGAAGGGGCAGGGGTGGCCGTAAATGGATTGAGGAGGCCCAAGATGGCTTCAGGATTATGCTGCCTCAGTATTCAGTGTTGGCAGATTTAATTACAGCAGTCTCGTGTTTAAGAGAAGGGCTTTGAGCACCGGCACCTTTTTATTTACAAATTAAGCACTGATAATACTCCAGTATCCTACAACAGGTATGTAAGTATGTGTCATGGCATGAAGGCTGGGTGGGAGTAGCTTAGTACGACAGTGCCTCAATTTATTCATTTGTCTATCAGTACACGAGGCAGTATCTGGCATATGATGCTGCTCTTGGCATATGAAAAAAATACTGGGACATGTAATCTGCATTTTGGCTGCTCTTGTCATATGATGGTGTACGAGGGAATATAATTAATGGCTTTATAAAGGCCTGATTGGTAGTGTTTCACATGGCTGAACCTGATGAGTCATTGTCAGGCCAATGATGACCGTGGTTGTAGGTGTGCATGAAACTGTACCCGGGAACATGTTGCTGGGTGTTGAAAGGAATTCAAGGCATTCCTTTCAACAGCATTCTAAAGTTTTATTTGGTATTGAAAGCAGTACCAGCATTTGAGGAGCAACTTGGCACATGAAGGTGTACTTGTGCTTATGTTGTCTATAATTGGGCATCTTAGGCTGTGTTTGAACATGTGAGGAAATGAATAACACACACCATTTATATGGATCCATATGGCACTGCTGTAGACTTGTAAAATGTAAAGACTGTAAGCCACCATGTACCCTGGAATGTATGGAACACCTTGGCATATGAGGCTGGCATAAAATAGTTGTGATTTGGCACATGCAACTTCACCTGGGCACATCACACTGTACTAAGTGTACATAGACTGTGCCACTGGCATATCATACCTGTAATAAGAAAATATCCTGGCAGCACTTTAATAATGGTTGATATTTAAATAAAGTAGATTAGCTGCTGTAGTTAGATCTGCGTATTATTCTTTATTTAAGGTCTGATTTAGAGTTTGGTAGCCGAGTTACTCCGTCTTAAACGTGATGGATATCCCGTCAGCTGTATTACGATTCCATTATATCCTTTGGAAATCGTAAATCGGTGGATGGGATATCCATCATGTTTAAGACGGAGTAACCCATTCACCAAACTCTAAATCAGGCCTTAAGTCTAATATTTATTGTATGTTTTTTTTTAATTAGCTTTAGAGATTTCATTTACAGTGATTGCTTTAGGATTAAATGTCACATGATTTTCCTTATTGTGAAATAAGTATCACAAGAGATCATAATGTGACACTTCCTGATATTTCATTTCAAGGCATATCAAAGAGGAGTGGGCATGTCCAGCACCATATTTCATTTGATATTTTATTTATAAGGTGACACGTATAATGTAACCATCTATTACCCTTAGAGGTGGACCTGAACCTTTTGACTCAGGCAGGAGTGTGATAACGTCCTAACAATCAACATTAACAATATCAAATCAATAAACATCGATTTCAATTTTAGAGTCAATAATTTATACGCACCATGACCTATGTGGCCATGAATCACCACACTGGTTTAATAAAGTTCAAACATTTATTGCCTTTTAGATTAACAATGCTAAGATCACGTGAATCAGATGCAAAACCAAATTATATAAGTACAAGAACAACACAAGCTGACCAAATTGTTGAAGGAATCTCAATCTAGACAAAATATGTGTCATTAAACATTCAAGAATACCAGTGCAGAATAACAACAATAACAAATGAATGATGGAAACAGAATACATTTAGTTATTGCAGATGAATTATTAACATTAACTTATATAACAATCAACTTTAGATTTTGGCATACTTATCTATTCCTCTAATTAGATAAGAATGTTTGGGCTTCATGAAACAATAAAAATAAAATACAATTTCAATTTGGAAAACATCTAGCTATGTCACTAACCAAAATAGCAGTTGGATTTTCTGAAATATGCAAGAAAATCAAATGTAGATTTGGTTATGCCTCTGATAAATGGATCAGCAAGTAGCAATGTCTTAATCAGTTGAGCATCTGGTCTTCATTGTCCACATCACTATTATGAATGAGGAAAGAGTTCAGTAAAGTTTGGGCCTATAGTATCTGAACTGTAAATTATAGAAAGTTAAGGATACAACACATCATTTGACTAGCTGAGAAACTAAGAATCTGAGCTTACATAACCTAAACTTTGCTCTATTAAAATCCCAGAAAGCAACTAGCTAAGTTTCTATTCGTCAAACTATGGGGTGTTTTAGTGTGCACCAATAAACTCAGATCCATGTTTCAGGAGTATCTTTATTCATTTTCTGCACCCACGATTGCCTCATCTTCTCTCGCTCCTGGTCACCGGTTTCCTCTCAAAAATTACATTTCAGCAGTGTAGAAAAACATTACATGTGCTTCCAGCCAAAAACTAAAACTCAAGCAAGTACAAATATTCTAACATGAAACATGACATTGAGCACTGAAGTCTATTGTTTAGTTTGTATGTTATTATCTCATCTCAGGAAACAAATGCTACAAGAAACATAACTTTTCCACAGTATGCAAGTCACACAGGATATTTGAAGAAACATCATTTTGCAGAGTTAACAGTCTCTAAGCATCCTGCCTTTGGAAAATTACTAAAACGTGAGGCTTTTTAAACTAATGCTAAATCATGAAATAAAACATTTCCTAATATTTAAACTATTAATCATTTTAGTACATGTTAATACTCATTTTTCAGTACATTTAAATGTAATTAAGCAAAATCAATTTTCATTAGACATTATATTTTTATGTTAATACACGTTGTTTATGGTGTCCACCATATCAGCTACATGTTTTTATGTATTAATACATGGATTCAGTTAGGCCTTTTGATACATGTTATTTCATTATGTTTGAGTGACTCAATTTTTATTAATAATGTTTGCACTCTAACAGAGGTAAGGTCTGCTAACGCACCTGTATAAAAGTTCAGAAGACCTGTAAATTAAAGTTAGTAGTGACAAGATGGTAGATATGACTGCAAGAGAATGTGGGTGCACTCTTTGCTTCAAGACCCATGCACTCTGGATTTCTGTTGTGGCTGAGGCGGAAACTCTATTGTAAATCTGCCCTTTACCTACCACTGTTCTTCTTGCTCCACTCTTTGGGATTAATCCCCAAACCATAGGGAGGCACTTTCCCATACACGTGTGTGAAGAAAACCTGAAATCTGACAAGCAGAGGTAGAAGGAAACTCCTTCTACAGAGTTGTTGTTCTCAAATCCAGCGAGCCCTGGTATACTCAAAAGGAAACAACTTTAAGCCAGCCACTAAAACTCTAAAACTCTGACTAGCAAGAAGAACATTTTAGCCAATCTGACAAGTGTACATGGAAGATGGGCTCTTTATGCCCTTTTGCTGCCCACTCCCCTACAACATATTGTCTCAAGAAGACGTAATTGGGCCATTACCTGACTTGAAGCTGGAAACATATCCAGATCTGACTGAAGCAATTCCTGCTGCATCGGTCAGAGAAAATCCTTCAAATTGCCCTCTAGCCCGCTCCTCCAGTCTTAAATATATATTTAAAACATTTTCTGATTAGAATAGAAGTCCTTGACTTCAACTTGGTCTACAGGACTTGTGCTCGCCTCCTCAGAACATAAAAGTGATTCACAGGTGGGCGAAGCTGTGAAATCAGACACTGCACAGCTGTATTACACTTTCTTTAAACTGCAACAGCTTTGTGGTGTGCACATTGAGAACTACAGTTAAAAAGAGGCCCAGTCTGGAAGCGAGGACCTTCCGACTGCTGTGTAGTGCTAGGAGTGGCAGCTACTTACCTTTTTTGACAGCACTGTGTTCCTTCTCCTTTCTCCATTGCCAGGAATCTCAAGGCTGGAGTCGGGAAAGGCGATGATGTGGTTGAGCAGTAGGAATTGTGTTACCTTGCATTCATTCCATTCAAGAACTGAAGAGAATCATAATTTCCTACTGTGTAAAGTTCCCATAAAGTGCCCGGATGTGGCATCAACTATGACCTATAAAGTGTAGATAAGCAGCACCCATATGAAAAGTATCCCTGACTTCCTGCAAGCTTTCTACCAACACTTTGCAAGACTTTTCATATAGGTCTACCTTTGTTTGCATAGAGGTCTTGAACAGGTCCGCATGCAAGGATACCATGCAAACTACGACTGTTTCCATGTCGCTGCCGAAAATGGCATTGGATCTTCTTGCCTATACTGAGCAGCTGCTTTGATGCCATTAACGGCATCATCAGAACTAGTCACGAGTGCACCCTCCGCTTTGGGTCAGCAAAATGTAGAGGTGGGTGGATAGCACGACTGTGTTAATTTTTTTACGGAAGTTCCATTACTTCATCCCTGTTTATCAGGACAAAAGCATATCTGTAAGTGGATATTCCTAATTGGATATGATCATTTTAATTGACATTGTGCCTGAACCTGAACCATCTGACCTTAGTTACCACATAAAAGTAAGTGACACAAAGAGAATCTTTCACAGACTAACATTCACAGGCAACAACATTTATGGCAATAGGAAGAGATGACAATACCCTGCACTGGAATGGGCCCTGTACTATCACTGCCACTTGCACAGGAGAAGATGCCTCACACCTCGGAAGCCCACTAGAGGAGCAAAGCTAGACTTTGACATGGTTAAACGCTTGGTTGATGCTGGCTTTAGCTTCTATAATGCCAGCACACTTCGCTATGATTCTGTTTCAAAAATTGATCCGTCTTGAGCTGCAAGTGCCATTCCTCTCCCACTGTTAACTCCTCTTGAATTACAGAGTAGCATGAGTGGCAGAGGTGGAAATATGAAAGGATAATAACACAGAATGATCAAAAACAAAAGAGCAATTAACACTGTGTCTTGTTTGTGTGAGTTATGTGTTTTCTTGAGTAGGGACACACTTGAAAGGCCTTTGCCAATGTTAGATGGGACGAAAGAATGTTCAAACAGAAAACTTAAGTGTCTGTTGAAGTTGATATCATAATTTAGAATAAAGTGGGGAGAGATAATTGTTATATATATATGCTGGGGAGAACTGAAAGGATTTGAAAATGTATTCCTTGGGGACATTACGGGTAGTGCTGGAGGCACGACGTACCAGGGCTAGAATGACAGATTCCAGCCGTTAATACCTATGCTGGACTTGGCTTTTCCGAGCTCCTCGACCTGGAATGTGTGCTAAAATGCAGGCATCACAATTTTTAACCACTTCTCGCATTCACCCTGGCCATTTCCACTCAGGAATGCCTCTTGCTTTAAGCGCGGGAATTCTGTGCAGAAACAGCTGACAAGACACCAAATGAATGTCCACAATCAGTGTATTCATAAGAGGACACCTGGTGTCCTGCTCATGGCATCCCACTAGTGACAATCTTTGAATCCATGAGGTTATTTTGAACAGTAAAAGTGAAGAGGAGATATAAAGCATAGAAGCCTAATGGAAAAGACGGTGAAAACATTAAATAATGTATTTTATGTTGGCTTTAAAGTATACTTTTCATGCATTAAAGTGTAGGCATGTGTGAACGCCGAATCTTTATTAATGAGTATCCATGTACTTTAAATTATGACTCTGCATAGAAAATGAATTATTATAGAAAATAACGCACAATATGGAAACTGTGCCTACTTGAGTGGCCATCAGTAATGACAAAGTGTCCTTATTAATTGCATATTAATATGAAATGATATGCTCATGTTCGGATTAATGGAGTAGTATGTTATATTAATGATTACTTATTATGTATTTGCTTTATTAATTGTAGGCCTTAAGTTAGCAAGGTTTGGGCCTAGTTGCACAGCCTCATTAGTTGCACCGTTTAAACAATTCACATAAAATGGCTGTTTAGAGAAATGAATACTTTCATTGTTTCACTGGTTTGACCAAATGCTAGTAGATGATTTTACTTTTCCATGAGAACTGCTTGCTAGAATATGCTGTGCTAGTTATCGTTACAATGTAAAGTTAAGTGTGTGTGAAAGCGATGTTCCCAGGAGCTAACAATGGATGCACTGACTGATGAAACGAGCAATACAAAATTGTTACCTGACGAGTCAGACGATGGGAACAGGAGAAGAAGAGCCAATCATCGACATGTGAAAGTCAGTTTAGTTATATCTTAGATTTGAAGTTCTACTTTCATTGGACTAAATGTAAACAGATGATTCTTTGACCAATGGCAATGGCAGGGTTTGGAAGATTTTAACTCGGCCCGACTGCACAGAGAGTAATGCACCATTCACTCGATCATTTTCGCCTTCTATGCTCGTTCCTATTTGATCCCTTACCTAGAGAATTCTGTCTTTAACTTAATTGCTTCTGGATGCTGATCCTTAGACTTTGCTTTACCATGGTTCGGATAGTTTAGAGACCCCGAGATTCTGAACCACTTCTTTCTGTGGTCCGATGCTGATGCTGACCAAACAGATGTCCAATTGACGAAGACAGTTGCAGCTTGCTGATCCATATTGAGGAGAGCTATCAACCAAATGTTATTGTGTTTGATGTACTTTGTCTTTTGTCCCTAGGTACCAACCGCTATTTTGATAGAGCCATAGCAAGATGTTTTTTCAAATTTGTGTTCACTAAAAGTGTTTTCGCATGAAGCTCAACATGCTAATGCTAATTAGAGGGTTAGAGAGGGAAGTCCTGAAATACTAACAGATTGTTGTTAACAAATAATTGCTGCTACTCAGTTGCTGAATCTAAATGTATGTTAATTCTGTTGCGCAGTTCTTGCTATTGATTTGTACTGTAACTCTAGAAGGCATAGTGTTCCATGCTTTGATTAAATTGAGATTCTTTAGAAGATTCGGTCAACCAGTGCTATTTTTATATGTGTATCAAATTGTGTTGAGATTGATTCACATGATATTAGCATTGTTAATACAGGGAAATAAACATTCTAACTTTTATATAAAGGTGTGATCATTCATGGCCAAAGGGGTCATGGGGTGTACTAATTACTGACTCGTAAGATTATCGTTACTGTTGATTGGTATTGAGATTGGGTCACATGGTGGGAATTCCTCTAAGCGGAGTCAAAAGGTCCATCGCACCTCTAATGCGTCCCCTTATAAATTAAAATAAGAAACCAAATAAGGTCAGACGCACTCACATGTTCAGAGTGATGCAGGGTGAAGGAAGACAACTCTGACACATGTTCTGGGCATCACATGTTTAGCATACAAACATGCAGCATGCATCAAAGCAAATATTTTGGCTTTTTGACAAGGTTTGTTTTACTTGGCTGAAACATTTTGCTGCTCTTCTCGCATTACTGCAAGAAATGTGTTAGACACAATCTTTTTTTTAAAATAAAAATGTATATGCCATACATTTTTAGATAAATGTACTTTTAGTCTGCGGTTTTCAGTCACCAGTCGTGAGGTCGAAGTGGGTGGGTTCAAAGTGCCCATACTTTTTTAAATATAAAAAAAAAGAGTTCCTCTACTTTTTGTGAAAAGGATACTGTCCCTGGAAGGTTAAATCCGACAGCTGAAATGCTTCAGCAGAAATATAAGGCGTGAAGTCTCCACTGCTTTTAAACGGGGGTCGCAGACAGCTAAACATGCCTTCTTGTCAGGGTGCCTGCTTGCCTGAAAGAAATGTAAATATGCACCACAGTTTAATTTGCTAATGTAAAGGGTTGTTGGAGCCCATATTGGCTTTACTAGATGGAATCACTTGAGGCTTCCTGATGGCACAAATGTATTCCTTTTGAGTGATACTGCAAGGGAGTTACCAGCTGAGCTGTGAAGTGTGTGATTTTAAAAGGTGCGTTATAAAATAAAATTGTACTACCTAAGGTCGGGTATTACTAAAATCTATATTTCTGAAACACTTTATCTTGAACCTTTTTGCACACTTTGTAGTAGTCTAACTTAAACTGTGTGTAATGCAAGCTTAAAATAGGAACTTACATAGTCACAGTGTTTTCTGTCTCAGACTGGTACCTCATAGCACTGAACCAGGACCACTGGAATTCTGCAATTGTGCGACCACAGCGTTTTTTGCATAATAATGGAGCTGACACATTTACCACACAATCCATAATCTGCGGCATAATCTGCAGATTTTCACAAAAAAAATTGTTTCTAGCTCAATGGGTTCAAAAGTTACTAAAAATGGCAGCCGTGTGTTGTTGCACAGTAGAAGGCCATTTGCAAAGGTTGACTTGCCACCTTTCTGTTGCTTATTGCCATATTTGGGTATTAAACTTGTGTGAATGAGGTATAACATATGCCCAGACATGTTAACAAGTTTAAAAAATGATAAAATGATGAAGTAATACTATCAGAAAATGTGCTGCATTATGCAGCATGTTATCTTCTCTTGCCGCATAATTTAGTCAATCCTACAGCATAAATTGGCACTCTCCTGCCACATAATTCCAGTTGCTCTACACTAAACATACACAAGTCCCTATTCTCCACTACACCAACTAAGATTGAATTCAGTGATTGTCTGGTTACACACCCCAGAACTCTGCAGTGTATTAACTATTAGAGGTTTCATAATGTACAATAGTGCATTTCCCACTGATTAACTTAACTTGCATTCATTTTTTATTTAAGAGGTGTGTTATTTTATATGTAGTTACCTGAAGACTATTGACCAAAAAAGTTACAGAATATTTAGTTTTTTAGCCATACCTTTGACCCTGCCTCAATGCTCACTCACTCTGCCCTCACTGTGCACAGCATCACAGTTCCCATACTTTTTTTAATGCACTTCAACCGCTGCTGTGGTGTCATTCAGGTTTTGCTTCCACCCAACACAGCATACAGCATGGGATAAAGGTCAGCCCACTTCAGCCCATAGGTTACACAATTGTGATAGCTTTCTGCTGTTGCGAAAGGTGCACATAAGTACAATAAATATTCCCTTTTAGTGCCAGGGACTACAGTAGAAATGTGTGATTTTACATTACAAAATATTTTAACATTTAAACAATGCTTGTTTTACTTAGTCAAGGGACTTGCCCCTGCTTCAACACTGCCATCAACTTGGCCTGGCCTGCTTTTGTGCTACTTCTCATCATACGAAACCCATTTGTCCATAAAATAGGCTTTGGTAATGCCAAAACATCAGCAGCCACAGTCGGACCGATTGCCTTTGTCACTGCTTGCTTTTTATATATTGCACTCACTCATCCATCTAGACTGGCAAGTAGTTTTATATTGCATGCACGCACTTACATCCTGAACAATACGTTTAATTTGTGATAACATTTAGCAATCAAGCAAAGCACAGCCATCAATCAAGAACAGCGCACACTGATGTACTCCCAAGGCACCATCACATATTTAACTAATCAAATGCTCAATGCTCTGTGCCTCCGGGTGCAGGGCTAGGGACTTTTAAAGGGAAGCATACAATAGGTTCATCCACAATTTTGGACTGATACTTTGGGCAGTCTGGCACTGCAGATGGGCAAGGGTGAAAGGGGCAGCGTGTGGCCTGTTTTTTTTGTTTTTTTTTGGTTGCGTTACAGCCGATGGGATGAAAAAATGGTCTTTCAAACTGGTCCTATCTGCCAGTGCCAGCCCGCCAGCCCAAGAACATGTATAGATACATAAGAGCATGCGTTCATACTGTAGACTGACATGCAATGAGAAGATTACAGTATTTACTATGTATCCGAGCTTTCGTACAACACTGACACACTGATGCAAGACTGACTTCTTAACAGCAATGTTTTGCATACATGCCAACACTTTAGAACAAGCAACTGGGTGATTTTGAAAAAAAAATATGGAAAAGTAATTTTCCCCAATTGCTACTACTGAAGCAGAGGCAATTTTCAGGCGGGCGACAGATAAAATAAAGCCATTTTAGGCTTTAAAAAATCTAGGCCCTTATTCTCAAAGGTTTATCATCGGGTTAAGGTTACTTTTGTAAATTAGTATTTGCTTTGGTTTATGTGGCATTTGCATTACTTTGCATCAAGGGGGCGTTACATGGCTGGTACAAGGGCATACATTCTACCACCCATGTTCGTTGCTGCTAAATCCTATTTTGAAACTTTAGGGCCAAAAATTATCTCCACTTAAAAGCAGGTGCTAAACAGAGAAATATTTTTTATTTCTCCCTACTTTTCTGACTTTGCATGTGAGCTGCACAGTACACATACAAAGTAGGATAAACATTTCCACTTGTCTAGGCATAGCGTTTTGTACAGGAAGGGTAACCTGCCTGTACAAAACCCTATGGTAGACTCACGTAAACACCCTAGCACTATGGTGCTAAGGTGTGTGCATGGCGCATGGCAGGTGTGTGCATGGCACATGGCAGCTGAAATCAGCGCCAGCGCTAGGGAGACAGAAAGGGAATAACTATTTCCTTGTGATTATAGTGCTCTCGAGCACTCTTCTTGTCACGGAGCATTTTTGGCTGCAGCGTGACACCTTTCAGAATCTGGACCCTAAATGCTCACCTCTGAATGGAGTCTGTTGGCATGTATGCTTTTTGTTCACACCTAAACCGACTCTTCCAGGACTGCATCAATAGAGCAGAGATGCAGGGTTCCCATTTAGCAGAACTCACTTCATTGCGTGCAAGAGCTATCTACTTCCGTCCAGTGTCAGGCTGGCATCACCCTCTACTAGGACCATGCCAGCTGGGTGAGTCGCAGCGAGCCCTGTCCTCTCTAGCCAGTCTACTGACGGAGGCGCTGAGTGTCAGCGGAAACTTCCCATCACGTTTAATATTCAGCTGCGCCAGAGACGCTCGCGCTCTGTCACTTTGCATCTTCTCACGCACCAGTTCTGGATGTTAACAGCGCCTCCTCGAGGGAAAGAAGCACCTGTCTTGGGCCTACGGCGGGAGCAAATACTATCAAACATTCATGGAACGCTTCCGTACGCTGTCAAAAGCCCCTCTTCCTCAGCGCTCAATATTCGACGACGCTTTGTCATTTGAATGAAACCTAGCGTTTCCTAACGTCGTCTCGTTCTCTGCTGACGTTGCGGACCTTTTATTGTTCCTCAAGGGAAGAGTATATAAGAAACGAATCCCATCAACTATGTAGGAAAATCTATTTAAATGTCCTCGAGTCCTCATTATCGGTTCATCTTCCGTAAAACTGCCCTGAATGTCTCACCCTACCTATTGTGGCTTTGCGTAAAAAGCATAGACAGTTACACAACTGCATTATTTCAAAGCTGCGTTCCTGTCTTTTAAGCCTTTTCAGGTCTCAATAAACCTTCTCCTAACTTGTTCTACTATCGCGTCTAGTTTTTAACGCCGATCGGGCACATTGTTAAGTGTTGAATATCAACTACTTACTGCGTTATGAAATTAATATAGGTAAGTATACATTTATTATTCACATCCGCATCTGTATGCCTTGACAAAACACACACACACGCACAAATATATATGCAGATGCAAATTTGTACACGCTGTTCGTTACCATTGTTGAGTATGGTGACCGACCTGAATGAGTTTTGATGTCTTTCCTTCAATTATGGTAATAAAGAGCATAATCCACTCTAGATTGGTACATACGGTTTATCCATTGGCATTTTTTTCATGTGAGTTTATTTCAACAAAAGTATTTAACCAGAACCACGATTCAATTGATAAAATGTAAGCATTATGGTAAAACTATATCGATGAGACCCAGTGAATGCCAGAGAATGATGTTTTCCTGCATAAAGTAATTGTTACATACAATCTGCGAGCAAAAAGTGTTTTTTCATGTCGATTTCGCTGTATTGCAATAAAATCTAATTTGTCATAATGTGAGTATTCTAGTAATGTGTTAATGCCAGTGCTTTAATTTGGTAGGTACCGTCCGGTACTCAGTGCTTAATTTGTAGATAAAAAGGTGCCGTGCCTAAAGCCCTCCTCTTAAACATGCGGCTGCTGCAATTAAATGTGTGAACAAGGAATACTGAGGCAGCGTAATCCTGAAGCCATCATGGGCCTCTTCAATCCATGTAAAGCCACTCCCTGCCCATTCAGCTCACTCTAGCAGCTTTCTGCTTTCTCCCTTTGTGATGCTTTTTCGTTATTCCCTTCCTTCGTCTTTCCCATGTGTCTTTTGCTCGCAGCAAATGCTTGAGGCAGAAGACTAAGCCCAGGCCCGCAAAAATAAGTGCCAGTGTTCAGCACCGGAAATAACAAGCACAAATAAAGTACTGCCGGAACTGAGTACCCACACTTTTTTATTTTGAGACGTGGAGTACCTGCACTTCTCAGGAAAAACTTAATACTTTTAATTGGAGAGTACCAACACTTCTCAGAAACAAACAGGTACTCTAATAAAGAGTACCTGCACTTCTAATTTTCCATTTCAACACTGTTTAATGCACCTATATTGGTACAGTTGATCTAAGTAATGTGTTAATGGGCCACAACGGTTGTTTTTTTTAACTATTTTTACTGCTATCTATCTATCTATCTATCTATCTATCTATCTATCTATCTATCTATCTATCTATCTATCTATCTATCTATCTATCTATCTATCACTAAAATAAACTAAAGTTAGAGGCATGTTATAGTTCTTATAGAAATTCAGCTGTTATAATTAGTTACTTCTAGTAACTATAACTCATGCTCTAAGATAACTGTAAATTGCTACCCGCCATGCAGTTGTCTCATCAATAATTTTATTGCAAATGTTGCAGTGGTAATATCAATGATGCCCTAGAAGATGTCATCAATGATGTAACATGTGGGGTAATTAGCTGCGCATGGCGAGTACCCGAGTTATAGTTATCATAAGCCACAAGTTACAGTTACTTTTAATAACTAACTATGACAGCTGAATTTCTATAGTTTTGTGCGTGTAAATTCAGAACCTAACTATAACGTCCCTCTACCCTTTGTGTTTTTTCAGTGAATTTCTAAGGTTTTTAAAATGCTAATTCCTAACTATAATATTCCTGTAACCTTTGTATTTTTAGTGAGTTTCTGTGTTTTTTAAAAAGCAGCAGGTGGGTCGGCCGACCCCAGCCAGCCATCCAATCCCAACCTCACGCAAAGCCTTTGGCTTTGCTCTGATAGAGAGGGTCGCAGGGCCTTGCGCCACACATGGCCTTTGCCCTTATGTGGCGCGGTATGCTGCAGGGCCTGGCCAGGACCTTAGGCCTACCTCCGTAGGCACCCAAATCCCACACCATGCGTGGCCTTCGGCTGTGCACAGTGGAGGTTGGCCGCAGAGCCTGGCCTGTGGCCAGGCCCCTTGGCCAACCCTCTAGTCACCTTTAGTGGAGAAGTGTGGCACAATGGTTAGAGCGGCAGACCCTGAAGCAGAGATCTGGCTCAAGACAAGGGTTCAAGTCCTGCTTCGGCAGGCCTTGGGCTCAATTCCCTTGGACCAGATAATTCTTGCCTCTGTGCCTAATCTAATTAATGAGTCCCACTCTGTAACTCTGGGCAATAGCTTGCTTAATCTCCACAACGGCCCCAACAGCGCTTGGATGCCTGGCTTCACCCTGGGGGTGCCCAGGAGTGGGCACCTCACAGGGAAAAGCCAGGAGGGGTTCCATAGCGGTATGCGTACAGCGCCTTGAGACCCTAACGGGTGAGTAGTGCGCTATACAAGTGCAAAGTTTACAGTTTACAGTTTACCTTAGGGGTGGTTGACGTTTAAATTACGTGAAATGAGCATCAGTGCTAGAATACATCCTGACCTGTTTATTTATCCACGCAGTTTTGCGCAAAATGTCTACCCAACTGGAGTACTTTCTACTTATTAGTAAATGCTACCTTGTTGGAGAAAGGTATAGTGCATATTCAATATTACAGCCGCGTAGAAGTCCCCAAGGTAAAGTGTCCAGTGACCCTGTGTGTCTGTAATCTTGGCAATGTGATTGTTCCTCAAGCGTCTCCATACAGAAATCTGCAATAAAATGTGTCCTCATGTAGAGAAGAGGACGTGACTGCAAAAAGTTTAATCATCACCAAACATGGGTATTCCCTCTTAATTATATGTAATAAGTGCTTCTTTGTTTGGTGGAGATGTGTCATATTCTGTTGCATCAACAGCACATCTCCAAAATAGTTGTGAAACACATTCCAGGGGCTTTTTAGTAAGATATCCAGCATCCTGGAAAAAGGCGGTAAGACTTTGCATACCACTATCTTATATGTGGGGGGGCAAACAAGTGGGGCTTGTAGCTTCATTTACATATTGGTACTGGTTAAAACTGAGAACAACTATCTCTTAGTTTCTTGGAGAATGCAGGGAGAGCCTCAAGGCCCACGCAGTCCCTGCCAGCTCCCTGTCCCCAGCCGGAGTCAGCATTGCTCCTGCAAGCAGGGAGAAGCTAAAAATGCTGTTCCCTGTGTGCAGGAGCAATCCTTTAATCTGTTTTCCTGCCTGCTTGCCAGTGGGCAGAAAACAGATGAAAAATCCACTCCCAGTGAGGGGGAGCAGTTTTCCTGCTCCTCCTTGCTGGGAGTGGACTTACAGTTTGCTCTCGCTTGGCGTGCACTGTCAAACTTCCAGCCAAGTAGAGCAAACTGCTATCTCCTGAGGCTGGGCACCTCAGGAGATAAGGAGCCCATCCTGGGGGTGGCAATCCTGAGGGCCATTAGTGGCACCAGGAGGGGGGCCGCAGCTACAGGGCACTAACAGGGTGCCTCCGACCCAGGGAGTGGCATGACAAATCGGCGACACATTGGGCCCCTGGGTAATTACACAGCTGGGAGTGACAGAGTTCTCTAGACTCCCCTGAAAAACATGTGAGAGTTATATTGGCACGACACAGCAAGGATACTGCTCTTAGTATTGGCACCTACTGATAATCTGGCCCTGCGACCAAGTCCCTCCTCCCCCATTACTCAATCAACTTTAGCAGGCTGCCTCTATAAAGGCAGAAACAGCAAATCTCTTTTCAGAGTGGAAGGTGTGGGATTATTCTGCCACAGGTCCCAGTATGAAGCCCACAGTGAAGAGGACGAGATCTAACTCACGCCTGCTAGCACTAGCGCAGCAACACCTGTGAAATCGCCCCTCAGTTGCCTTTCCTACATTATATGCCCTATGGTGCTTGAGTGGGCCCCTGAAGCAGCCTTGACTGCTCATGTCCCCTTGTGTGCTACCCAGTGTGACAACGAGGGGTAAGGGGGGTCCCCAAACTGCGTACTGCAGCCTGGGACTCTTTACCCCTCATACCCTTCCTGTCACTGCTACAAGGTTGTCGGATTGGGATGATCTAAGATGCGAAGCGGTGTGGGGCTTCAACTAAATCTCCGACTCCCCTCTCTGAAAGACTAATCACTCGCTTTGATTGCTCATGGAACCCTGATACTTCTGTGGGGTCCAGGGGTTTGGTTGGTCTGAAGGAGTGTGGTGGGTTAGGCTGTCCAGTTTCAATTGCACCAAAGCAAGGCAACACAGCCTCCCGGCCGATGAGCTCTGGGGAATCTGTGATTACTGCTGCCCTGGACACAGCACTAGTTAACTTCTCAAACGCCCATACGGATGCAAAACTTGACAAAATATTGGAAGCTATTGTGGACACCAAACAAAAGCTCTGTGGAAGATTAGATGCAGTGGCGTTTGAGCTGGGACTACTAAGGGAAGACCACCATAAACCTACCTCCTCAGTCACTCCTACAGAACCTGCCATCAGAGACCTCCGTCCTCGCCAGTCAGAATTGAAGTGATCAGTTTCTTCCCTCACACAAGGTTTGCAAACTTGAACAGAGAGTGGAGGATTCAGGGGGAGATCTTGCTGCAGTAACCTCCAAAGAGTGGGGTTCCCCGAAGGAGCAGAGGGTTCGGACAGGGTACAATTCCAGACCAGATAGTGGTGCCCACACAGTTGTCCCCATATTTTCTAGTGGAATACGCCCTCGGGTCTCTGCACGCAGACCTCCGTTGGGGTGACCTCTGTGCCCAGTAGTGGTGAGATTGTGGAATTATATAGACAAGGAAACTATCCTTTGTGCGTTGTCATCAAAAAGTCTAATTCAGCATAAGAACACACAAATCTGTCGTATCCCAGACTGCACAGTCCCAGTGCAGTGCAGAGGAGCTTCATTCCTGGTGATAAAAAAGAAACTCCGCCATGCTGGCCTCCGATTGTCCTTACTGTTTCCAGCCAAGTTGAAAGTGATGGTCAATAATACCAGATATTTTTTCACCAAACCAACAGATGCCTGGGATTGGGTGGAACAGAGAAGGTACAATACGGACGTACGGACATCACCCACACAGCAATCGAGTGCTGACGAACCACAACACTGGAGAAGGTGAAGGCTGTGGAATGAGGAGACTATCGACCCCAATGGAACTCCTTTTCTGGAACAGGCAAAGGAAGGCCAGACACAGGCCCTGTCCACAGCATCCTCTTGGTGGGCTGAACAGCAAACTTCCAACCCTCCAACCTTGCAGGGCACAGCATCAGAAACGGACTCCTGGGCCTCACTGGGCAGTGCTGAATCCATGAACCTCCCAGTAGTCACCCCACAGACAGCCGACACCTTGGTGTAAGTCGCAAGTGACTGCCACTGCTGCGCCATACTCACACCTCACCTATGTTTTTCCACCCCAGGTTGGGCAGGAACACAGTGATCCCTGCCTGCTCTGCGGAAAACGACTGCTGTCCAGAACCACCAGGACCCTAAGCTCTGACGAAGGGGGACTCTTACGGCAGTGCTCAGAACTGATGGCACAGTTCATCGACTAGTCAGACTTTAATGTTATTTTACTACCATCTCTAATGTAGACATAGGTCATAAATCCACCTTTTTAGCTCACTCCTCCGAAGTACCCAGTGTGCTACTCTACCCGGGCACTGCTCCTACTGTTGTCATCAAGGAGCCGCACTGCACAGGATTGCCTACTAAAGAGCCTTCCCCTTATGTGATTCTGGTTAACGGTTTGGGCAGCCGCCTGTTTTGCGGCCACCCTGGGTTTGGAGTTGTGGGTTTTCTTTGTTAGATTGTTTAGCAGGTCATGTGAAGTGAATTGGTCACAGCAACTGCACTCTCATTCCCTCCATAGAGCATTATATATAGATGCAAACATGAAACTCCCTCACAACATACCCCTTCCCTCTTCTCCTACAACCCTTCCCCCAGCCTAAGCAAACATGCCTAGAATAGGTTTTTAAAGGCACGTTGAATCCAGTCTGTAAATTCAATAGATGTTTTATTATGTCATATATAAAGGAGAACAACGGCAGACACGTGTTTCACCCCCTAACGGTATGCAAACCTGGGTCGTTCTCAAGGCTAAACATCTTTACTTAAGCATATATCTACCATCGCTCTGCGAATCACTTCTGGTGTCCCTTCCCAAACCAGATAGAGACCCCTTAGAAGTCCTCATACCATCCACTATCAATTCTTGAAATGGATTACAAATTCTTAAGTAAGATAATTGCAACCTACCTCTTAGAACATATGACCCAACTGGTACACCCAGAATTAAATGGGCTCATAAACGGCAGAGCTACTACCCTTAACATTTGGAGGTTGCATAGAATAATGGAATTGGCCATACACAGCCTGTCGAGTTCTAGACCTTGAAAAAGCTTTCAGCACTGTGGACTGGAGATCAATGCTCTCCATTTTGATGACTTTGGGTATTGGTGGTAAGCTGGGTAGTCTCACCAAATTACTCTACACAAAGCCCGCGGTGCGAGTTAAGAAAGGCCAATATATCTCTCCTCCATCCCCTGTGAATAGAGAACCTGGCAAAGCTGTTCCCTATCCCCATTGCGATTCACCCTGGCCATGAAGTCATTGGCACAGGTCAAGCATGGGGCATACCTGCGCACAAATGGGTGCATGCAGTATGCCTATACCTGGACGACATCCTGATTTGGAAAATAGTGGAGATCCTATCAGAGTTCCAAAAGGCCTCAGGATTGGGAATTAGTTGGACTAAATGTTGCATATTCCCACTTGATGCCCACTGTCCACCGCAGCACTTAACAGTGGACACCCACCCTGTGCCCTGGGAGCTTCATATTTTCTGCTACTTTGGCATTCGTATATTTCATGACACTAATAACCTCATTGACGGAAATCTCACCAGGGCTATCTCCTCCTCATGTCCCCAGATGTCCTCTTGGAGCACCTTTCCCCTTACTGTTCAAGGAAGAGTATCATTGGCCAAGATGGTGATGCTCCCTTGTCTTCTGTTTTATTTCCCCATAATTTACCAGTGGGTATACCATCATCCACTTTCCATGCACTCCATGTAACACTGAGGAGCTTCATTTGGGATAAGGGCAGAAGACAAGTTGGGTAGCATAAACCTCAATTGCCTGTTGAAAAAGGGAGTTTGGGTGCTCCTAACTTTGAATATTATTACTTAGCAGCACAACTGCAATGGCATGCCCCGATGGTTGACGGATATACTGACAGAAGAACTGGGGCTATGAGCAGCAGCAAGTGCACGAAAGGTGATTAGGAAGCACTATTACCCACCCCAAAGCTCCCTAAAGAAGCAAACAATCTGTTGCGCATTGCATACAACAGTTATCGTAGGAGCCTGAAACTCATGCCAGCCCTTATGCTATACTATACTGAGATCCGGATGAATATTATCTCTTCCTTTTGAGACCTAATAGGGAGAGACAGGGTAGAGGTTTGGGAGGAGGCTGGAGTGAAAACAGCTGAGCTGCCTCCTTTTGACCAGCTGCAAACTTCTGCAAACCTCTATCTCATGCCGCACTGGTGGCTAAGCTGGGTTGCCTAAGGCACATAACTGACACAAAGCCGGACTAACACCTGTTAGTGCACACACTCTAAATCAGACTCATTGCTTGGTTCACTGGAGCCTTGGCGTATACCACCCAGGATCCCGTACTACCAATATGTTGGTGCTGGGATAGAGACTTAGGTTGACCCATAGAGCCTAAAGATTGGTATACAGTGCTCTAATACCCATGGAAAGTGTCACGAAAATGCCAAGTTTCAGTACATCCAGCATAGCATTTTTCATAAGGCATACCTCACACCGGAGAACTTAAACAAAATGTCCCTATCCCCCTTCCTGTGCCCCATGTGTCAGGAGCCAAACACAAATATGTTACACATATTCTGGAGCTTCCTGGTGGTTGCAACCTTGTGGAGGGAGGTTACAGATGCACTGCATGACCTGCTTATTGCAAAGAGTGCTATACTAGGTCTGTTCAAATGGAAGAAGTCCCACGTGGTTACTAATTGACTCATTGATCTGGCACTACTCATTGTCCGGAAATTCGGATAGCCATGCACTGGAATGAAGCTACACTACCAGGGTGTGCTGCTACATTAAAGTCTGGCAAGGCTGAAGCTGTAGTGCTTAGGCGTAAAGAAGTGTGTGGTTTGCTCAGAATTCCTATATCGGCCAACTGGGACACCTTGTTACTAGACTTGCAGACCTTCCAAGAAACCCTCACAGACTAAACTTCCACAAGCTCTGCCCATACAACTGCCTCTACCATACCACTGACTACCACATTGTATTACTTGCTGTATACTCCCTACACTTTCTTATTGCTCACCCATGATGCCAGGGTATACCTAGCAAGGGGCATCGGGACATTTGTCATTTTAGTGAGACTGATGGGAGGAGTTGGAAAGGGCTGTGACATGTATTGTGAAGGGTTTGTGAGAACGCAGAAGTTTCTACATTGTCATGATCATATGTTTGTTCTTGTTCGTACACAAATGTAATGAACCAGTTCTTCCTACTACACTACTGATCTTGATGATTGATGTGGAATCTATACTGAGTTTCGTATCTCTAGTGCATTATGTAATACTGACTTGATGAAAACTAAAAAAATTGGTTTAAAAAAACACTTGCACTGTAGTTATATTATTATAGTTTAGGAGGGACTAACCTTCTGCCACGTCAGCTCTGCTGAATGTGTCCTTTTTTTGCAGCTCAATGAACTTTCAGGTGAGGGTCTATGATTGCAGGTGTATGGGTGTTCAGTCCGGAATAAGAGTGAGACACGCAGTTAGTGGGTGACTGGGCAGGTATATGTCGTCAAGGTATGTATATATGGAGTTAGGAATAGTAAATCAATGATTACCTATAACTGCTTACATTGATGGAATAGTGGTAGCTGATATTTTGCAAACAATATTGCTGCAGGTCCATATTTTGTCAATTAATATCGTGACACACACTGACATTTATTGTTTCTCGAAGTAAATTTGCATAGTGTGAGCCACTGCATCAGCTGCAGTGTGCTGAATCAACAGCGGGGCTTAGCATTGTGGTTATGTGCACGAAACACACTGAGTTTGAACGATTCACATGATACAAAATTGTTGTTGCCAAGATTGAAAATATTCATTATTGCCATCGGATTACAAAAAAAACATAAAAATACTAATAGCCCTCCGTTTTTGACGCAAACATTTCAGCAGTTTCTTGAATCTTCAGGAATTTATCACCAGAGGAGCATGCCATGGAGGTCTCGTGCCAATAGTAAGGTTGAGGGCTTTTGTACAATTTGAAGTAATGAGGCTCGCACTGGGTTAAGAGAATGATTTAGAAGTGCACCATTCAAATTGATGAGTGAATTCCAGTAGTCCCCTTACTACTCAACGAATGGCGTTCATGCAGCAGGACTGTCAAGATAAGCTGTCACCCCTATTCATTCCTCATATAGTCTCCACCTAAGCTGTACTCAGACCTAATGGAGGCCTTTACAAGAAGAAATAATAACCGGCAGAACCTTCACAAGGATAGAAAATCGTTTTCCAATAAGAAGAAATAGATAAATTATAAGCTGTCCAATTACAGGTATGATGGCCCTGCCTTCCAAGGTAATGCTCCAATGCCTGAGACACCAAATGCACCAGTGAAGACAACTTGTGGCTCAGTCCCCCATAAATTGTAACGAGTGTCACATTAGATCTGCTCCTGCTGCTTCCTGCAGACTGAGATGCTACACTGTATGAACCCCTTTATTTTGAAAACTATATTGTAGAACAATATATCAAACAAAATAAATAGAGGACAGAAAAAATAATTTTACAAAGTCAAACAGCAGTGGGATCCAAGTGACAAAGTTGTTTGTCATGTACAGTTGCAATCAATAACATTGTGTCATGCCTTGTGTCATTTAGAGCAAGATGCGGCCCCATTCACGATTGTCACCAATACTGGACAATACACATTAGAAGGAGCATGTATAGTTCTCTGGTAAAGCTCTCCTTCCGAAATGTGTTACATTCTGCACAAATCCCTCAATTCTACTATATATTCTGCTCCTTTATGGTCGGCTTCAACTGCAGTCATACATATATATTGTGCCACCATTTGCTCATCAAAATCCTTACACTACAGGTCAACCTGGGGCCTCTGCCCTGCATTCAATGTATTGGCCATCAGGGGTATTGTATGACCTATGTAGTTATTTAAAAATAATAAGCCAGAATCTGGTGTTGCTAGTCACTGTCTTCGTATATGCCAGAAATGTGGCCTAGTTTGAATCTAGAATCTGCATACCACAATCCCTTTCCCATTTTACTTTACTTCGTAGGTCTTGACTTGGCGTGTCCTTAACATGTACTGTATAGTTACTATGATTCAGGTGGTCTACTATGCCTCATAGGTGTCATATGTTTTTCTAGATACTCCAGCATGGAAGACAATGCTCAGACCTCATGCCCATGTGTTGTCTGGCTTCTTTTAAGGTCTCCTTACGATATATGTCTTCTATCAGCATGTAGCCCATGGATGCAGTATATAGTTCATTAGCATGCTGCTGGACATGTTGTTTTTGTTTCTTTTATTTAGTGAAAAATCTGGCTTGAAAGAGATGTTATGCGCACTTTGGGGGCAACACAGTCCCTTTCAGGAGGGATGCGCAGCACTTGAGATCATCATCAATATCCGCTTCGCACTATGAGATACATAACACACATAAACCCTGTGCAGCCAATCCCGTACTGAGTAGTATGTTTCTAAACCTTCCCCTTCGCAGAAACGCCCTTTGATTTGGGCTTCCCCTAACATATAAATGAGAATTCCTTCCAGCGAAAATTCTACATTTGATTGGATAGGAAAAGAGGGCTCTGCAGAGACTAGGTTCTTATCTTATCTTATCTTATCTTATCTTGTTTTTTATAACACCTTCTATAAAAACGCATTAAGCCTAGCAGGGGGCATGGAAAGGTCTACTTAAATCCCAAGACAATACTATGCCATTAGTGTGGCATCCTGGCACTTTGATTCACTCCTCCTGAGGTGTGGAGAGTGCACTTGCCGGCTGACTGCCCGCTTTTATGCATGGATTGACTTACCGACTTGGCACAGATCCGAAGCAAAGAATTTACAGTTATTTGAAGAAGTTCCCTCCAAAGAGAAATGTTCTTTGCTTTTTTCACACATCAACAGGAGTGCCGATTCCAGAAATTCAATCTAATTCTACCAAGCGAGTGATGATGTGTGAATACGCCGTGAAGTGTTTGTTTTTTGCTCAGACCGCAGACTCGGAAGCGAGTAAGACTGGCGAGTCCATGCTGCGAGCATCTGTTTATCAAGCGGAGGTCACGTCGTGGCGGAGTGGGGTTTTTGCACTGTGTAAGGTCGTATTTTTGTTCGCCGCTTCCTGTTTTCTCTTCAAGGTTGGAACACTTCATGTGAACATAGTTGCAGCTGCGTGTTGTTCACCACATTTTGTTTGTAAACGAACAGCAATTTGCCACTTTTCATAATGTACAAGAGAGCCACCTTTCAGTCCAAGAAAGAACGTGATTTTTCAGGGAACCAGATGCAAAGTGCGCAGTCCTGGAAATCGAAAGCATATTGCGAGAACCCTTAAATTGTGGGTCGCGGTGTGGAAACAACGGAAAAGGGGTGGAGTGAGAAGGAGCTTGACAAGAAAAGCTGAGTCTGACAGTCAACTTACAGATTTATTTTGAAGAACTTTAAAAGAAATTGGCAGCACAGACAAATGTGGGAGTCTGTCTTTTCTGGCTAAGTTAACTGGTCACAAAGAGGCTGCATTTTAAAATATCTTATGGGATTAAGGCACCTGCTGCAGAGATCTTTGTGTGGCCAGCAATCTCCAGGGGACATTATTAACTAAAATATAACTCTGGTGATTGATACACTTCCCAAAGATGTATGTATTTTGTTTAGTTCTAAAGTAGCATTGAGTCTGTAAAGCACATCTGTAACATACTGACAACAAATGTTTATTATATGTTTATCGGCTAGTGGGTTATTGCTTTTCACACAGTTATCATTTTGTTAATTACAGTTCATAAATTGCAGTTCTTCAAAGACAGCACAATGAGTAATGAACTGCATCTAGGAAATGCATGCAAACTACAATGAGTGGGTGGAAAGCCTTATATTTTTTCTTATTGTGATGTTATTCTAAGGTTGCTAAAAAGAGTTCCTTTTGCTAGTGATAAAGTCTTAGAGAACAGATAACTCCAGTCACTGAGTTGTGTTTTAATTCCTTAATTTATTTCTCCCGAGCGGGTACTCCTAACACATAATGCCTATCAGTACGAATGGAATGTGGCTCCTCCACCTTGTAATCAATGTTCCATCTTTTTTGAGTTCCTCTATGTGCGGCAATAATGGTACTCTAGAAACGGCAGCTAAGACTGCATGCACTGAAGACAAGCTACAAATTAATTTGTGCTTGCAAATACAGTGTAGTAAGCTAACATGCAGTGTGTAAATTAACAAAATCAGTGGCATAGTAAGGGTGCCATGCGCCCTAATGCAAACCAGAAAAAAATGACCTCCTTCACCTCTGTATTGGCATAAAAAGACACCATTACTGGGGAGTAGTGGGCTCCTTGCACCCCTGGGTGTGGGTGCCTCTACATCTTGTGTCCTAATCATTCTACCTATAATTCCTATTTATTTGCTGTCTCCATGCCACTCTTATTTCCTCCTATCACTTTTTCTTATCCCTGTTCAGTTCCACTTAATTTCCTCGCTTGTCCTTATCTCCTTCCTCCCTCTTTTTAGTTGTTTTATTCTTTCCTTGTTCCTCTTCACACTCTCCAGTTTTTTCTTTATTTCCTCTCTGCTCCACTTCTCCCGCATTCTGTCTCCTCTCTTCAATCTACGTCTTCCCTCATTCCACCCTTATTCTAGCAAATCTATTTCTTGACTATGATTCTCTCTCACTCATTTCACTCCTTTCCTTTTCTCCAACCTCCTTGTTTGTCACCGCTTGGTCTACCTATCCACTTTTGGTTGTTTTAGCACCCTTTCCTTCCTTCTTGCTTTCCCTCCTTTTTTCCTCTCATTTTCTACATTCACTCCCCTTTTTTCTTTTTCTCTCCATTTTTTGCTTATTCACTTCTTCCTTTTTCTATCTCACTTCCATAGCTCTTCCGCTCTATACATTTCTGCTTTTCTCTCTACACTGAATTGTTCCCTCTCCCTCACACTCTCAAATCTTATTTCCTCTTCATAAATCTATTAGTTCTGCTTTTGATTCTCTTCTCCTTTCCTATCCAGTACCTTTTTTTTCCAATCCCCGTTCTCATTTTTACTCTTTTTCTCCACTCTCATCTTTCTTTCCAATTTGTCTTTTCAGTCTCCTTGTTCAATTCTAATGCTGTCTCACCTCTTCCAAATTCTCTATACTTCATATCCTAGTCTTATCCCTCCATTTTTCCCCTCCATAATATCTCGCCTCAACAGCTGCCCTCCTCCTCCCAAACTCATTGTATCCACCTATATTTCATTCCACAATTCTGTTTTTCTTCATTTCTGCTGCCTTTTTGCCTTATCGATCAACTTCCACACCGTCTCCTTGTCATCTTTTCTACTCCATGACAAGCTCCTGCACAAATCCATTGAAGGAATGTTTGGCTTTTGCTGTGCTATATCCTCTGTTCTGAGTTTTACTAGTGCCTGCCTGGGACCGGTTTCATGCTGTGTGGCAATGACCGTTCCCCAACCCCTACCAGAAGAAGAGACCACATAGAGCTAATCCCAGGAGATACTAAAAAATATACTTAGCAAAATCAGGGTGAAACTGGTCTTGGGTTGCGTATGTTCTGGTTCAGGGAGGACCTGGCCTGGTACTTTGGCTGGACTGTTCCTGTTGCATTAGAGTCAAGATAAATTTGCATATGAGTAGGTTTAAATTGAGTTGGTGCCATGGGCAAAATAACAGTGGTTTGGAATGGTACCTTGAGTTATTGTGAGTGGTTAGACCTCCTGCAAGCATTCCTCCCATCACCTTTTTGTGTGTTTTATGTAGTGCGCTAAGTGGTCAAGGGAATGCCCAAATGTCACCCCCCTTTTCTTTACTGTGTCACTGGAACCAAGCTACACCTGACTGAAGAGCACCAATCAGGGTAAAATTGGTCTTAGGTTGTTGGTGTTCTGGTTTCTGGAGGACTGGCAGTTTGGACTGGACTATTCCTGGACTGTTCTTAATGGAGCAGAGTTAAAACTGGTTTGCTTATGGCTGGGTCCAAGTTGAGGTGGCCCAGTGGGCAGAAGAACAATAGGTTATAATGCTATCCAAAGTGATTGCCAGTGGTTAGGCTTACTGCAAACATTCCACCCATTACCTTTTATGTCTCTAATGTGAAACAAATTGCAGCCAGTGCAGAGAAGACTCATATCTTAGTAGTGGTGTCTTTGCCCTGGCTGCAGTAAAAATAGCCACACCCCTCACTAAAATGACATATGAGCACCACAGGTGGCACTTATGTCTCCTCTGCCCCACTTGTCTAACCTCCTCTAGAATATTCACAAGGTAATGGGGCAGGGAGACTTGGCCAGGCCAGGTGCCACCACCATTGATACCAATGAGAGGCCTGTATTCACACCTCATCACTTATGTTGGTGTTAAAACACGAACATTGATGTGGTTGTTTGGCCCTCTTGTATTTGTATGGTGCTTAACATTCTTTACAAAGCTGTGATGTATTCTGACTTTCTTGTGATGCTTGGCACCCCTTTGAAATGCATGGTGATAAGGAAGTTAGATGTAGTGTGGCCTATAAAGAAGAAGTTGAGTGTGGATCATGAAGTTCAAAGACATGACTCAGGTTTGCCTCTGTGAACATCCCTGAAAATAGTTATTATGGGGTGCCCTAAGAGAGTGAAAATTGATCTACCATTTTGATAAAAACACTAATGTGCAGATAAGTGAATTGTCGCAGCTACATTTTAGTCCCCATTGAAAGTTTAGGTGTTTGTAAATTTATAGCACTCTTCAGAAACCATAACTAAATGATAGCTGTTGGAGCAAGTTTAGACCTTTACAATGTGGAACAAGTCTACAGAAATTTGTCATGCTCAATGCCAGACACAAACCATTTTCTTTCATGCTTCAGGGGCCCCTTCTCTTTGGCATCTTTACTGTCTTCTGATTTTACACAGTACAGCAACATTTGCTCTGCACTGGTCCTTTGGTAACCTTACATTAGCTTGCAGTAGAAACACACATCATCCTCATAATACTGACAAGTACCTGTTTTGAGATTCTGATCCAGATTTATTAGCACTTTGCTTTGAGTTCGCATCACAAAATAGACACAAGCCCATCACACAGTGTTGTGGTGGGATTTAGCTTCTAATGCAAATGGTGACTTGGTGGAAACATTGCCCACACTAACCCAAAGTAACACTATGCCCTACATTGCACTTCTTCGCATCAAGGAGGCATACTGTGGGTGGTACATGGGGGTTTCCATGCAATCAACTATTGGTTTTGAGGCAAATGCCTATCTAATAAAATTTATAGGCAGTGATTTGAGCCAAAATGACATCACCTCAAGGCAGAAGTAACAGTAGAGCAACTTTTAAAAGTCTCCATATTTTTCAAACTTTGTAGGTGTGTTGCACTGTATGGCACACATAGAGGGGGAAATGTCTAAAAGGATATTTTTCTTACTGTAAGCATCCCCTTTCAGTACAAAATATATGCTAGACAGAATGTTCAATGCCTTGTACTAAGGTCAGGGCCACAGGAATTACAAGATTTTACTGCTGTGGCCTTTTCCACATGACTATGGATTTGCCACATGTGCCATTTAATCCACCATCTGCTGTATAATCTGTAGATTTTAACCCAAATAAGTAATTTCTGCCTTGAACGGATCACAACCAGAGGCTGCAAGTGGAAGATCTTTCACAAAGGTTGACTTGTCACCTTTCTGTTGTTGCTAATTGTTGTATTTGAGTATTAAATTAGTTCTAATGAGGCGAGGCACTTGTCCTGACAGTAAAGCATGTGTGAAAATGACAAAATAATAAAGTAATACTACTATCACAAAATGCACTGCATTACACTGCATTAACTTGCCTTTTCTTGCTGCATAATTCAACCCTGCTGCATAATTTGCCCCTCTACTGCTGTGTAATTTCAGTGGTTCCTGACTAAGTTGCAAAGTAGAAGTGGGCAAGGCAACAAATTACTAGGTGACAACTGAGCCAAGAGCCAACTCTGAAACCCTCCCCCGAGGACTATGCTGTTAGTCAATTAAAATTCAGGGTCATGTGTGACCTATGTGTTGCCTAAATTATAATTATAGATGAAGCAACTTTATAGGCTACTAAATCAAACACAAGAGTTGTTGTGTACAATGCACAATCTGAATGCACACATTTTTAAGGGCCCTCATATGTGGTGATGATGAACAAAAAGAAGGATCGTTTAAAAAGTATTTGCCCACGCTTTACGGTGGATGTTTCATTTTTGTGCAGTTTTATATAACAAAATCGACTGGAACGAATTGCAACGTTTTACCTGAGCATCAAGACTAGAACCTGATTTCCCAGTTCCAAATTCAGCATCACTGTTTGTTATGCAACATCCTCACCCTCTCATTGCCGTGTGAAACAAAATCATACATCTTTTGTTCACACTGCTTGCTATGGGCCTCTTGAAACATTCTGCTCTTAAATCAAAGAAGCAACACCTTTGTCATTTAATTGATTTACTGGGCCCCTTGTGTGCCACCTGTCATGAAAAGAGAAGTTTTTTGTTTCCCTCTTGTTATGTATTTTGGATCTGAGAGCAGTGTGCACCTCCCAGAGAGTGTCTGGACCCTATAAAAAGCAAGGCTGCATGCGTCTACAGGGAAAATAGTTTGTAGCCAACCATTAGCTTTTGTAACATTTCCTGTACATTGATTTACTCACTGACTCATCTGTTGCCTCTGTTGGAAATTGGGTTACTGATAGAGAGGGATGAAACCCTACTTAAACAACAACCACAATACCTGTTAGGGTGAAACACAAGCAAACCTCAAATTAACCTCTGCTCAACCTTCTGGTAGCTTGGCACAAAAGCAGTCAGGCTTGGTTTGTGTAAAGCATAATGTGTAAAGTATTTATGCAGCACTTCTAATGTAATAAAGTGAAAATACAACACAAAAAATTCCATGTCAATTTAGAAAAATTGAGTAAAATTAAAAAAAATACATTTGACACAAAAGCAACAAACATCTTTTAATAAATTATTTGACAGCAAAATGACAAAAATCCAATGAGAGGAACCGCGGAGATATGCAATTTTAAAGATTTCAGGTATGTAAAGCACCTAAAAGCACAAAGCTCCACTCATAGTTATCTTGTCGTGCAAAACCAGGGGAAAGTCACAAGTTCAAGCTGACCTGGATGGAGGGCGGACCGGATTCAGGGACCAGGTTATTCCTACTGAAAGAGTTACCTTCAAAGTCTAGCACAAAGAGTTCCATTTGTGGTGGGAGGGGCAGGTACAAACAGTAAAATCATCATGGATGGTCTTCGATGTAGCGCGAAGAGCAGACTGGGCGTCGCTGATGGTTGTCATTCTGGTGCAAAGACCCTATCAGCCATCATGGACAGTCCGTCTGGAGCTTCGTGTTGGCAGTCATCATAAGCTGTCAATGATGTCGCCTGATGTGCAGATCCCATGCTGCCAAGCATTGTTGTCAGTCACTGTAGCGTGAATAGTAGGGGTTGCTGGAACTTTGCATTGGCAGATGGCATGGGTGACAAGATCTTAGTGTGACGTGGCACGTTTGTGTTCATGAAGAGCCCAAAACCTCATGATTTCTCATTTGCTTTGGAGAGGAACTCTAATTAGGCCACTCCAAGGGTCCAGGACCTGAGGGGCACCTCTAGGGTGTCAGGGACTCAGTAGAGCCAAACAAGATTCAGGCAGGTCAAGTTGCTGGTCTAAGCAGCAAGTTAGCTGGTCAGTTGCAGAGAGCCTCTGTAGCTTGTGATATCCCTGTATCTCAAAAAAGGAGGTCAGTCAGCTGACCCATGGAGTCACTTCAGCCTGGGGTGACGAGTGCAGGACGAGTCCTCCTTCTCAGCAAGCAGGGAAGCAAGTAACAGAGCAGCATTGCACCAGAGTCTCAGTCTTTCTGGCAGCAAAGCAGAAAATCAATACTTCTGTAGTATCCACAGGTTCAGGAGTGTAATGAAGAGTTGAGTCAGAGAGTTCAATATTTGTATATGGCGCCCACTTCAAAGATGGGTGAAGTTTCTAGATAATTCCCTTTGAAGTCCTTGAAGGTTCCTGCCTCCCTTCCCCTGGCTGGCTACATGAACAATGCAGTGGTAACCAGTGCTTTGTGTGAAGTCAGGGTACAGACTATTCAGTTGCAAGTGAGGCTGTGACCTGCTCTGCCCTCATCCCCCCAGGTGATGGTCCATCCAAGCACACCCAATCCCTCTGTTGTGTGGCTGTCTGGGAAGAATAAACACGGTCCAACTACCAACATCACTCAGTCATATGACCCAGGTGCAGGCTATAGCCATGAGATGCGGCAGAAAAATGCCACGTTTTATCAGTGGCATGTTCAAAATGATAATTTGAAATCTGAATTTGCCATTAAAGAGTAATTTAAATTTCTCAGACACACAACATGGAATCTTTAACTGTTCCCAAGCACTTATTCTTAAACATAATAAGGCTACCCAATGTTATCCTATGGTGGAAATACGCCTTGCAGAAGTGAAAAACAAATTCTAAAGTTTTTTACTAGCAGGACATGTAAAACCTAAAATGGCATGTCCAACTTTCTAAATACACTGCACCCTGCCTTACAGGTTATTTAGGGCCTACCCTAAGGGTGAGATATATATTAAAATGGAAGGTTTATTCCTGGTAAAGTGTTATTTTGCCAGGTCGTGATGGCAGTTTAAAATTCACACATAGGCTACAATGGCAAGCCTGGAATGTGTTTAAAAGGGTTACATAGGTGAGTGGCACAATCAGTACAGCAGGCCTACTGGTAGAATTTAATTTCCAGGCCCTGGGTACATGTAGTACCATTTTACTAGTGACTTACAAGTAAATTAAATGTGCCAATTGGGTGTAAGCCTATTCTTCCATGTTTAAAGGAGTGAGCACTAGTGCTTTAGCACTTGTTAGTAGTGGTAAACTACGCTGAGTCCTAAAATCCTAAAAAAACTGATTCAGAAAACAGGAAGTTGAAGGTAAAAAGTTTGGATATGCAACAGAATAAAAGGAAACATTTTCCTCAGAGTGCATAGTACTATGAAGCAGGTAGAGCGGACTTTACAAATATGGGCTGAGCAGGCCAGGTTTTCATGAACGATGAAACCTAGCTTGTGGACCACAGAAAATGGAGTAGGACAAGAACCCAGTTTAGTGGGCACCAAAGATTAGACAAAATTAATTTGGAGCCACCTATAGGTCTGACATCCTTTTTCTCTATGTTTATTTTCAGGCAGTTGCTGCTCGTTCAGCTGATAAATGCCGGCATGCCATGTTCAAAGTTGTTTTGTGCTATGCTAAATCGATCTCAAGCCTCTGAATAATCTGTGTGTCAATAGCAACAGCTCTGAACTTGAGATGTAGGATCCAACAAGTTCTGCAAACTGTTCCAAATATAGGCTGAAGAATATTTTAGAAGGCTATATATAAGAGGTGTGAATGAGGATGGTTGTGGGGAACAGTTAATGCCTGTGAATGGATTCCAAGAAAGAATGCTTTACTTTGATACCGCTGGAATAAGTGATTTGGCTGCCTTAACAACACCCTGAGGGCCAGGAAAATTACAGATGACACCATGAAAAGCCTCATGCAGCTTCTCTGAATGGATAGTAAACAGTTACAAGCACCTCCCAACAACATGTTTTCTCCTATGCTCTCTCCAGCACACCAGATCCACATGAAATGAGCCTGAGAGAACACAGAGGAACTTTGCATGCAGCACACTTAGAATGAGGAGACAACAAGGAGAAGTAAAGATATTTCTCTGCATTGCGCCTCCCTTGGGAAGATATAGCATTTTAATGCATTCTTCAGTTTACCAGTGTTGGTAAATCTGGGAATGTGCCAAAATCCATGGATTGATTTGTGGGAACACCCATGCTCCACCCAGGGAACATTTCTCTGGAATAGAGTAGCACAAGGCAGCAATTTGCACTGCCTTGCATTACTCCAGATTTATCAAGCCACTCAGGGCCACGGAGGGTTGCCTTGCACGGCTTGATTAATCTGACTTTGTTGTTGAGTCAACCTTACTACCCCTTACGTGGAGCAAGGGCATTGCAACACAATGATGGCCCTTAATGTCTGAGTCTTCAGCATGAATGGGCATGACAACATTTTCTGGTCTTACTGTATCACAAGACAGATCATTAACCTAGATGGGACTTCCTAGGAGAGGTCAAATAGTTCTCTTGGATCATCTGCACACTTTAAATAACTTTCTTCTCCAAATGTGAATACTGTTTAATTCATCCTGAACTTGTAAATAAGGTAACTTAATTTCTGACCTCGGGCGTCCTCCCGCATACCAGGTATTTTTATATCTGGGATGCAGCTAGCTTAAATGAAATGGTAGGGGCCTAATGCAAAGTTTGCAGAGTATCCATTCATTTTGTGTAATACCACTAGTGCAGCTCAGAGTACAACACATTCCAAAGTCGCACCAAGATAGTGAGGCTCTACATTGTGCCTCAACAGGTGTCACATCAAGGAGAAGAGAATTAATGCTGCCCAGCTAGAGTACCGAACAAGCAACAGCAAAGCTAATTAGTCTGGCCTAAAAGTGCTTACTGCATAAATAAGGTAACTGTGTTGTGTTAATACAGTTCTAGGTGTTGTGCTGTCATCAATGTGACTGTGTTGTTAGCACTGCCAGTGCTTTGTTGGTGTTGGCAGTGATATTGTGTCCTTGTTTAGTGTATTGTGGGCAGTGCGGGTGCTGCCATGCACTGTGCTAGTGGGCAGAAGTAACACTAGATCCATCATCCTTATACTTGGCTCACCTGTCTCTGCAAAAAAGGGTGCCCCAAGACTCCCACCTAGAGTCTACAAACATCAATCTTGGTGGTCTACAGAGCAGTGCTCTGTACCCCAGTGAAAGAGGACACTAAGGCCCTCATTCTGACCTTGGCGGGCGGCGGAGGCCGCCCGCCAAAGTCCCGCCGTCAGGTTACCGTTCCGCGGTCGAAAGACCGCGGCGGTAATTCTGACTTTCCCGCTGGGCTGGCGGGCGGTCGCCTTCAGGCCGCCTGCCAGCCCAGCGGGAAAGAGGATTCCACGATGAAGCCGGCTCGGAATCGAGCCGGCGGAGTGGAAGCTGTGCGACGGGTGCAGTTGCACCCGTCGCGTATTTCACTGTCTGCGCAGCAGACAGTGAAATACATTTAGGGGCCCTCTTACGGGGGCCCCTGCAATGCCCATGCCAGTGGCATGGGCACTGCAGGGGCCCCCAGGGGCCCCGCGACCCCCCCTACCGCCATCCGGATCCCGGCGGTCGGACCGCCGGGATCTGGATGGCGGTAGGGGGGGTCGGAATCCCCTCGGCGGCGCAGCAAGCTGCGCCGCCTTGGAGGATTCAATGGGGCGGCGGTACACTGGCGGGAGCCCGCCAGTGTTGCCGGTCCGACCGCGGCTTTACCGCCGCGGTCGGAATCCCCATTGGAGCACCGCCGGCCTGTCGGCGGTGCTCCCGCGGTCCTCCGCCCTGGCGGTCTTTGACCGCCAGGGTCAGAATGACCGCCTAAAACCCTTAAGGTATGTGGCATCTGATGTAATTTCAGGGTAGAGTAAGGTGGATTAAATTCTAGTTGATGGGACATACTTCAGTGTTAGTGGGCAACGATGGAGCCGTGATGCGGTTTTGCTTGAGTGAGGATGTGGTAAAACAGCTTTTATTTCTGGGACTCACTGCTGCAAACCTGTAGGAAAGTACCATATTGCCTGGCATGTTACCCCCATATTTCACTGTATATATGTTGTTTTAGTCTATGTGTCACTGGGACCCTGCCAGGCAGGGCCCCAGTGCTCATAAGTATGTGCCCTGTATGTGTTCCCTGTGTGATGCCTAACTGTTTCACTGAGGCTCTGCTAACCAGAACCTCAGTGGTTATGCTCTCTCTGCTTTACAAATGTGTCACTAACAGGCTAGTGACTAAATTTACCAATTCACATTGGCATACTGGTACACCCATATAATTCCCTAGTATATGGTACTGAGGTACCCAGGGTATTGGAGTTCCAGGAGATGCCTATGGGCTGCAGCATTTCTTTTGCAACCCATAGGGAGCTCTGAAAATTCTTACACAGGCCTGCCAGTGCAGCCTGCGTGAAATAACGTCCACGTTATTTCACAGCCATTTACCACTGCACTCAAGTAACTTATAAGTCACCTATATGTCTAACCTTCACCTGGTGAAGGTTGGGTGCAAAGTTACTTAGTGTGTGGGCACCCTGGCACTAGCCAAGGTGCCCCCACATCGTTCAGGGCAAATTCCCCGGACTTTGTGAGTGCGGGGACACCATTACACGCGTTCACTATACATAGGTCACTACCTATGTATAGCGTCACAATGGTAACTATGAACATGGCCATGTAACATGTCTAAGATCATGGAATTGTCACCCCAATACCGTTCTGGTATTGGGGGGACAATTCCATGATCCCCTGGGTCTCTAGCACAGTACCCGGGTACTGCCAAACTGCCTTTCGGGGGTCTCCACTGCAGCTGCTGCTGCTGCCAACCCCTCAGACAGGTTTCTGCCTGGCCCAGGAAGGCAGAACAAAGGATTTCCTCTGAGAGAGGGTGTTACATCCTCTCCCTTTGAAAATAGGTGTGAAGGCTGGGGAGGAGTAGCCTCCCCCAGCCTCTGGAAATGCTTTGATGGGCACAGATGGTGCCCATCTCTGCATAAGCCAGTCTACACCGGTTCAGGGATCCCCCAGCCCTGCTCTGGCGCGAAACTGGACAAAGGAAAGGGGAGTGACAACTCCCCTGACCTGCACCTCCCAGGGGAGGTGCCCAGAGCTCCTTCAGTGTGTCCCAGACCTCTGCCATCTTGGAAACAGAGGTGTTGGGGGCACACTGGACTGCTCTGAGTGGCCAGTGCCAGCAGGTAACGTCAGAGGCTCCTTCTGATAGGCTCTTACCTCTCTTGGTAGCCAATCCTCCTTCCTTGGTAGCCAAACCTCCTTTTCTGGCTACTTAGGGTCTCTGCTTTGGGGAATGCTTCAGATAACGAAGCATAGAGCTCACCAGAGTTCCTCTGCATCTCCCTCTTCACCTTCTACCAAAGGATCGACCGCTGACTGCTCAGGACACCTTCAAAACCGCAACAAAGTAGCCAGATGACTACTAGCAACATTGTAGCGCCTCATCCTGCCGGCTTTCTCGACTGTTTCCAGGTAGTGCATGCTCTGTGGGTAGCCTGCCTTCACCCTGCACCAGAAGCTCTGAAGAAATCTCCAGTGGGTCGATGGAATCTTCCCCCTGCTAACGCAGGCACCAAAAGACAGCATCACTGGTACTCTGGGTCCCCTCTCATCCTGACGAGCGTGGTCCCTGGAACTCAGAAACTCTGTCCAAGTGACTCCCACAGTCCAGTGACTCTTCAGTCCAAGTTTGGTGGAGGTAAGTCCTTGCCTCTCCACGCTAGACTGCATTGCTGGGTAACACAGGATTTGCAGCTGCTCCTGCTCCTGTGCACTCTTCCAGGATTTCCTTCATGCACAGCCAATCCTGGTTCCCCGGCACTCCTTCCTGCAGTGCACAGCCTTCTGAGTTGTCCTCCGGCGTCGTGGGAATCCCTTTTGTGACTTTGCATGGACTCCGGTTCACTTTCCTTCCAAGTGCCTGTTCAGGTACTTCTGCGGGTGCTGCCTGCTTCTGTGAGGGCTCCCTGAGTTGCTGGGTGGCCCCTCTGTCTCCTCCTCCAAGTGACGACATCCTGGTCCCTCCTGGGCCACAGCAGCACCCAAAACCCTCTACTGCAACCCTTGCAGCTAGCAAGGCTTGTTTGCCGTCTTTCTGTGTGAGAATACCTCTGCAAGCTTCATGGTGACGTGGGACATCCATCCTCCAAAGGAGAAGTTCCTAGTCCTCTTCTTTCTTGCAGAACTCAAAGCTTCTTCCAACCAGTGGCAGCTTCCTTATACCCTCAGGTGGCATTTCCTGGGCTCCTGCCCACTCTTGACACTGTCGTGGGTATTGGACTTGGCCCCCTTGTCTTACAGGTACTCAAGTCTGGAAATCCACTGTTGTTGCATTGCTGGTGTTTGTTCTTTCCTGCAGAATCCCCCTATCACGACTTCTGTGCTTTCTGGGGGTAGTAGGTGCACTTTACACCGACCTTTCAGGGTCTTGGGGTGGGCTATTTTTCTAACCCTCACTGTTTTCTTACAGTCCCAGCGACCCTCTACAAGCTCACATAGGTTTGGGGTCCATTTGTGGTTCGCATTCCACTTTTGGAGTATATGGTTTGTGTTGCCCCTATACCTATGTGCTCCTATTGCAATCTATTGTAATTCTACACTGTTTGCATTACTTTTCTTGCTATTACTTGCCTAATTTTGGTTTGTGTACATATATCTTGTTTATATAACTTATCCTCATACTGAGTACTCACTGAGACACTTTTGGCATATTGTCATAAAAATAAAGTACCTTTATTTTTAGTAACTCTGTGTATTGTGTTTTCTTATGATATTGTGCATATGACACCAGTGGTATAGTAGGAGCTTCACATGTCTCCTAGTTCAGCCTAAGCTGCTTTGCCATAGCTACCTTCTATCAGCCTAAGCTGCTAGAAACACCTCTTCTACACTAATAAGGGATAACTGGACCTGGCACAAGGTGTAAGTACCTCTAGTACCCACTACAAGCCAGGCCAGCCTCCTACAAGTCCTGATCTTCCTTTTGTGATCAAAGTACAGCTTTTCTTACTTTGTCTCAAAAATCCTTCTAATTTATTATCCCTTTACCTTCACTTCACCAATTGCATCATCTTTAACTACAGGACAATGCTTCTTAACTAATGCAATAGTGGATGCTTCATTTACCCCCCAGCTTATCTTTCCTTTTTTAAACTTACTTTAGTCTTTTTATCTTGAAATCGCCAACGTGATCTATATGCCAAATATTACAACCTGCACTTCTCTCTATCTGCAACTCTTATCAGTGCTTCTTTTCCCTTGTACTGCTGTTCAATCTTTCCATGTCATCTTGCCTTTTCAATCCTTTATTCAAATCTCTTACAATTATTCCCCTTATATTTGCTCCTTCACTTCTAATTACTTTCAAGTTTCTCTCATGCCATTTTTGTTTAAAATATTTAAAGGCTTTGTTCATAGTCTTTAGTCAAAATATATTGTCCTTTATAATCTTTTACTTGATCTGCAGTGTGACCATTGTGACGGCCACAGCACTGAGACTGCTCTTTTTACTGTTTCTAATTATTTGCTACCCATTCTGTTCTACTTTAGTACTTTTAGATCTTTTTGCAGCTATCAATCTGTTGATTTCCACATCTTCCCTCGCTTCTGCATTCTTTACCAACATTAGAGTTGTTCTTTCTTTGCTCTCTTCCTGTCTTTGAGGGTGCTCTTTTTCAGTGTCTTGGAAAGATTTTACATCCTTCTATACTTCACTTAAGCCCTGATATACATAGCTTTGCCTCAACGCAGGGGAGTAAGCAAAGTTGGTACTTTGTCTTGTATCAATTGAAGGGAGTAGAAATGCACCTTATCTACAAACTAAGATGTGGCAAAATGATGCCCTCTCCATGTGCTGTCACACTTACTGAAGCCATGCACCAACACAGGCACCCTTATGCCATAGTGCAAGGGTGTCTACATTGTGTTCAGCATTGTTTTTGTGCAGCAAGGAGTCCCTTCCTGTACAAAGATTGCTTAAATCAATTTAATCTTTGCATGTGTGGTGCACACGTGAAAAGAGATAAAACCAAGGAGAAATAAAAATATTTCTCCTTGCTATGCCAGTCTCCGGAATGCGCAAGATTTTGGTGTGAACCCATGTTCACAAGTCTTTGTACATAAGGATTTGTGTCAAAATCCATGGGTGCCCGCACCACGCACCACCCAGGGAATGCCTCCTTGATGCAAAGGAATGCAAGCCAGTGTATTGTATTGCGTTGCATGACTTTTGGTTACAAACCAACGCAAATTGCCGTTTGCCGTAATTTGTAATACCAAACTGCATTTTGTGTCGGGTCTGGGTTAAGAAAGTAACGCATCCCCGCTCTTTGTAAATCTGGGCAAGGTTTGGTGTACCGGAGAGATCAGTACTTGTACTTAACTCATCATATATTTTAATTCTTGCACCCATTACATCCTCTTTTGGTCTTCATTCGCAGTACTGCATAGAAATCACTCACATTTACATTTCATGTCCTGCATTCATTAACTCCATTAATGCTGATCTCTCTGCGTGTTTCTGATGTGGCTGCCTTCTCATGTTCTCCATCTAAACTAATCTAATACTAAAATTATTTTCTTTCCAGCCAGAGTCTATCTTCACTCCTTCACTCATGTCTTTTCCTCCTTCACACCTTCCGTTGCTACCTACTATCTGTGTATTGTCTTTGACTCTGCTTTAACCTTTCAAAAACAAACATTTCCTGTTGTCCATGTATGTAATTTCATATCGTAAAATATTAGAATGAGTCAGCCCTATCATCCTTTTGCTGTTGCTGGCCGTATTCAGTAACTTGTTCTTTCTCGACTGAACTATTGTTTTTTCCTATATGTTGGTCTTACTTAACACTTTCCTTGCGTTTCAGAGTATTCGCTTCTCTTCTGTTCACATTGTGTTTAGTCTGAAAAACTCCACGTTACTATGTATCTACTTCATCTTCACTGGTTGTATATTGTGCACAATTTCAATTGCATTTCTTTTTTTAGAACCAATTTAATCGCACGTTTTTGCTATAATTTACAAGAATATACATAATGGCATCATCATAAGCCACAGTCACAATTACAGTCACTAATGTAGAATTAGGTAGATGATCGTCAACCTAATTCTACAAGAATCATGACTAATGTATTGGAAACTATAGAGAAGCAGCATTAAGTAAAACAGATCTCTGGAAGTGTCTCATAATATCTAATACTCAACAAAGTAAACAAAGAGGCCCACCAAAGGTAAAAACTCAACAGCGACACGCTTAGTAGGAACACTTAGGCCCATATTTATACTTTTTTAGCGCTGCATTTGTGCAGCTTTTTGATGTAAAGGCGGCGCAACCTTACAAATACAATTGTATTTTGAAAGTTTGCGCCGCCTTTGCATCAAAAAATCACGCACATGCAGCTCTAAAAATGTATCAATATGGGCCTAGGGCCCATATTGATACTTTTTGAGTGCCACATTTGAGTGCCACATTTGTATTTTGCAAGTTTGCGCTGCTTTTGCATCAAAAAATGATGCAATTGCGGCTCTAAAAAGGTATAAATATGGGTCTTAATTTCGATTTGATGACTTGTGTATTTTTCTCGTACTTATTAACTCCCTTCTTCCCCCGTACCTTTCTTATCAGGTCAGTCTTTATCAGCATGCCATAACCTTGAACCATGTTGGTCAAGGTCTTCTGTGCTAACCTTATTGTTAGAGGTTAATAGGACAGTTGAAATGTCTTAACTGAATTAGAAGGGACGTACTCTTCTGTGCTATGATGCTGAGAAAGGGGCAGCCAGCTAAGAAAGAAACAAGCCTACTTACCTGTCTGCCTGCTGCCTGAAAGAAATGTAAATGTGTGCCATTGGTTAATCTGCACATGTAAATGCACGTTGGGAGCCCTTACAGGTGTTAATTGATGAAGAGACTTTAAGCTTCCTGATGACAGATTTATTATTTTTGAGATGTATTGTAAGGGTGTTCCAAACTGAGCTGTTGAGTGGATGTTTATAATGGACAGTTATTAAAAATGTTTGCACTAAGTACAATCTGTCAATTATTCATTTCTACAGTTTGGAAGCACTTTTTAAACTTTAACCTAAATTTATTTGTGCATTTTATTGCAGCCTTGTCTTGTGCAAGTTTAAATTACTGACTTACACATTCACAGGGCTTTCTGTGATAGGCAGGGGCTACCTGGCACGGAAAATGCACAAGTCTTCGAGAAGTATAGATTAAATTCTGCATTTATTTGAGATTTAGGCCCTCATTACAAACATGGCGGGTTGGCCCTCACTTACTGCCAGTCTTCCGCCGTCAGACAGCCTGACGGTGAGTGGAAACACTATCCGCCAGGGTAGCTGCACTTCCTTGCGGATAATGTTCCCATTTCCACCAGCCTGTTCCTGGCGTATTCACCTGCCAGGGAAAGGCTGGGGGAGGGGGTGCCCCGGGGCACCCCTGGAGGCCTGTGCACTGCTCGACTTAAGGGCAGTGATCTGCGTGACGGGTGCAACTGCCGCACAGAAGCATTGACGGCGGCTCCATGTGGAGCCGCCGTCAATGTCCCGGCCAGGCCTTTCTGTGAGCCGGTGGGCGGAAACTATGTTTCCGCCCGCCAGCCCACAGAAATATTCATTATTTGGCCGGCGGGGTTCCGGGGTCTCTGGCGGTCAGTGTTTTGACCGCCAGCATGAACACGGCGGTTGTTACTACCGTGTTCATAATGACCCCCTTAATCTCTGAACTTCATCCACAACTACAGCAACACACTCACAGGAACTACCCCATTCTCACCCAGGTGCAGGTGTTACGTTCCCTGCACCTCTTAGCCTCAAGATGCTCCCAGGGTGTCATAGCTGGAGAAGGAGGGGTTTCCCAAAGAGCACTTTTGTGTTTTTTAAATATATTTCTGGATGCAATGCTCATGAAAATCCAGGATTATGTTACATTTTCAAACAAAGCACAGGAATTGCAGTTCACCAAATTAAGAGTTATCAATTAGCCCAATTCCCACATGTCAGTGGCTGCATGGATGAGACACATGCTTCAATATGAATATATCTCCAGAAATCATAAGAATACCCATTCATTGAACATTCAAGTGGTATGCAAAGCTTCTAATATGATTACTGATATAGTGGCCAGATTGCCTGGAAGTACACATGACCCTTTCATAGGTCTCCATAGTGGAATTTACAACTGGATTCTTGGTGGTGAATTTAGCGAAGGATATTTACTAGGTAAAACTTCATAAATCTGTTCAGTATGTAGTAGAGATATATACATAAATTGTCCCTACATATTTTCTTATCATTTTTCATTGTAGGAGCCAGTGTGTATGCTTTGTGCCCCTTTACTTTAACACCTTATTTGAACCCTGCCTCTTCAAGTAAATACAGCTACAATTCTTAACATGAAAGTGATAGAGATGAGATTTGCTCTGCTGAAGCGTCACTTTAATTGTCTCCACAAGAGCAGTGGAGTACTACACTAAAGACCAGAAAACTGCTGCATAATCGTTGCAACATGTGCCATTCTCCACAACATTGCAAAATCTAGGGATATACACCTTATCCCGTCAGATGCAAAGTTGGATGAAGATGAACAGCCAGAAGGCAAAGAATGATGTACAGAGTTTACACACAGTTATTTTGAAGGTAAGTTAAAAAATGAATTTAGGATTGTATTTGTCCATGTTCTTGTTCATGTTCAATACCTTAACTTCAGGTAAAATAATTGTTGATTTCAAAGAACAATATGAAATTCACATTTTGTGCCAAAACAAAATTGTCAACTCAGACATGTCAAATGTAAGCATATTTTGATAAACAGAAATGTGAACATATAACCATGTTCAAACTACTTTTTTGCACCCTCGCACTCCACTTGGCCTTTCAGTGTGCTCTGCACTTTGCCTTGGTGAGCCCTCTGTAGATGTACTGTGTCTGCTACTACAACTCCTATTCTTAATTTTGAGGCGGTAATACTACTTAGACTTTATACCTCCTCACTTTCTCCTCCACCTAAGTCTTTGGTTGCTGATGTGTGAGGTTTTTATTTGTTCAGTCGAAAGAGTGACTTGCACTAAAGCTTGTGCTAATTCTCCACTGCAATGTGCCATCTCAACTTGCATGGTGATTGCCCAGTGAGATTATGTTGCAGTTGCATTTGTCAGGCGATGGACAGATCTAGTAAAATCATGCACTGTGCCTATGAGTTGATGGTGCCGTTGTGTGTAACATTATGTTGCTGCATTACTTTGCATAATTCGATATTGGCATTTGTCAACTCCTTATAATTCTCATCAGCTGCTTTTCCCCCCTCCTCACCCGTTGTGTTCAGCTGCTTAATGCCATCTTTTATGTCATAAATGTTTTTCATTGACATCAACTGAGTCTTTAATTACTTTATATTCTCACATTGCAGTTGCTGCACCAAAAACATAGTGTCGCGTAGGCTCTCGTTATCCTAATGAGACTACTGGATTTTGAGCAGCAAGATTGTCCACAATGTGGGGGACGGAGTCTGACCCACGGTGGATGACGCTTGTCACTCCAAATCCGGGTTTTGCTCCGGCTAACTAGCAGTGCCTCATCTCTCCCAAATGGTAGAGACAATTGGGCAGCCGAGCGCATGACATATCAGTACTTCTCAGGGAAGTCGTGGTCACTCAGGTCACAACCGGTTCTCTCATACACAGTGCGGTCTCATATATAAATGACAATAAAGGCAGTATACGTTTTAAAGATTGGTTTAATAAAACAACTGCATTTTGGATAGCAAAGCGTGAACTGCAATAACCAGAACTACACAACACTGTAATATTAAAACAGTGATGATGAGAGTGAAGCACAAAAATAAGGCTATCATAGTGCCGCTAGTATCGATGGATTATTCCCTCTCTAAATTACATTTTGAGCACAGCATGTTAAGCTCTAAGCCTGCCTTTCAGGTTTCCCCGGGAGGACATCAACCCTCAAACCTGAGCAAATGCCTATACTCTGCGTCAGCATCTGCAACGGGGCATTCAGCATACAGTTGTGGTTCCCTGGCTGGAATCTCCATCTTGACGTGTACTAGGACTAGAAAGTGTTTTTATAACTAACACAGCAAATTTTCTAAGAAAATGTCCCTACGTAAGGATGTGTATTTTCTATGAATGTTGGAGACTAAACTTCTACCACGTTTACCGGCAATGTACCAGACTGTAGCCTTGACTGAAGCGCATGGCGATCAAGAATGCATTGTTTGAGAACACAGTGCTGAACGGAGCTAAACAGTGTGATAGAAGAAATTAAAACAAGACCGTAAAAACTGGTTATTGTAAAATAACAGTACGAAGCTGAATAAAATATATCTAGGGCAAAGTGCACAGCAGCCTAGTATGTGAAACTAATGTGCATGGAGCTATACTTAAAATGGCTACACAACAATAGAAGCATAAAAACCACCAAATACAGATGTACTGTCCTCAGAAGCCCTTCTAATATCAATTCTATGCCTTCTGATTACATTGTTTCTCCACCGAATAAGGGATTGATGGCTTTGTGTAAATCTCCCATCAGATGGAGTTGTAGGCATGTCTCTTGTGACTCTATCACTTTCTTCCACAAAATCAAGGGGTGGAGACACTGTTGCTTTGCATTTGGGTGTTGCGAGTGTTGTGGGTGTTGGAGTCGCAATGCTTTCAGAGCTGGATACCTGGCTTTGTCCTGAATTTCCTCCTGTTCAGTTTATTCTGCAATTGTTGCAGGTAGTTCTGTGCAATATATGATAAATAGTTTAGTTCAATATATGTTTTCTGATGTATTATTTTAGTTAGCTTGTTTCAAACAAAAATCCACAGCTAAAATGGAGCTCTTTCATGTCATTTGGTATGTCACTTTAGATAAGACTACAGAATGCTTGATCTTACAACTTTATCTGTCTATTGGGCATACAAAAACAAATCCCATAATGCTATGGTGAGCTCATAAAGTGGAGTGAATTTTTTTGAGGTAACGCTAAATTTCTAATTGTATTACTTTGTACATGATACATTTTTATATGGAGCAAAATACAATTCTTACCTTTGTTGGTACTAGATGTGGCAGAGGTATCAATGTCAGAGACCTCAACTATTGCTTTGGGCTGCAACGTAGCCTAAATCATGTCCTCCAGAGGGCTTGGTGGTGGCTGAGTTGATGGTCCCCGCCTGTTTGCAGTGCCTCAGCAAGTCTGCTATAAACATACAAAAATGGCAGGAAGGGATAAATACAATTATTAATTTGAAGAAATCAGTGATGAATCCTGATATCTGGGGACAAATTCTTTCCCTTATTTATTTTTAGTCATTTTGTAAGTAAAGGTAAGCAAGGGTTATTGGATAAACATACAATAAATATTAACATAAAACAAAACATAAAGGGGGTCATTCTGACCTCGGCGGTAAAAGGCCCTTACCGCCGGTCAGAAGTCTGCCATACTACCGCCGCGGCCGCGGTCGACCGCCACGGTCATTCTGACCACCAACTGTGAAACCGCCAAAAATCCGACATCCAAGGAAGGCCGCCACATCAGCGCGCCGCGGAAAACTGGAGATGACCAAACCTCCACCGTCACGCCAACACAAACACGCCCATGCCATTCTGACCCACCAATCCACGCGGCGGTCTTTCAACCACGGTATTCCATTGGCGGTACACACCGCCGCGCTCAAAATACACACACAGCTCCTAAACACTGCCACATTGGACAATTTGAAATACGCACACCTGACACACATACAAACAACGCTCCCACACATCCAATCAACTATAAAACACACACCCACATCACCCACAAACCCCCACTAGTTGGAAATCGGAGCGAAGGCGAGAGCGAGAGCGAGAGATAGCGATAGCGAGCACAGCATTAGAAAACCCCAACACACACAGGAACACAACTTCATCACCCACACCACATCTACGCACACATCACCACATATCACCACGCACATCACCACAAACACCACCCCACACCTCATCCACACCACCCCATGGCACCCCAAAGACACCCATGGTTTTCGGACCAGGAACTCCGGGTCATGGTGGAGGAAATCATGAGGGTTGAGCCCCAGCTCTTCGGCACACAGGTGCAGCACACCACCATAGCAAGGAAGGCTGAACTATGGCAAAGGATCGTAGACAGGGTCAACGCTGTGGGACAGCATCCCAGAAATCGGGAAGATATAAGAAAGCGATGGAACGACCTACGGGGGAAGGTGCGCTCGATGATCTCCAGGCACAACATCGCTGTGCAGAAGACTGGCGGCGGACCCCCACCCACCCCACCCCAATTCACAGCATGGGAGCAAGAGGTGGTAAACATCCTGCATCCTGATGGCCTCGCTGGAGTACAAGGAGGAATGGACTCTGGTAAGTAGAATCTCAACCACTTCACCCCCCCCCCCAAACACCCGCATGCCAACCCCCCCTCCCCCTTCACCCCCAATCTCACCCCCCAGCACATAACCTCCCTGCCAATGTCTCACCAGCACAACCCACCCTAAACAACACCAACCCCTGAATGCCAACACAAACCATAGACAGCCACCACTAATGCATGACCATTGCACATACCCATACACCCCCCCCAAACCTTCACAACACCTCCCACAAGGGAATGCCAGCACTGGGGGACAAGGGCACCCAAAATGCACGCCATGGCACACACAGAAACAATAACCATACTCCTTTACCCCTGCAGGGCCCGAACGACAACACACCGCCACGGAGGGTCCAGAGATGTCCATCCCACCCCCAGAACAGGCCCCCAGCGAGGACAGCAGCTCTGTCGACCTAGAACCTGACGACCAGCCCGGACCATCGGGGACCTCTGGACAGTCGGTTCCCCACACACAGGCCACAGCAGACCCAAACCCCCCTGGGAACATCAGCACAGCTCCCACCCAGCGGGCCCATGCCTCTGTCCCGCGGACGCGTCAATCAGCGGTGTGTCTGCCACTACAGGGCACCCAGGTTGACCCAACACCCCAACAACAACAGGGACCTGGGGGCAGTGGTAGTGGGCACACCGTCCAGGGGACAGAGGCCCGGGGAAACAGGGCAACTGGGAGGGCTGCTGTGCGACAGGGGGGGGGGGACAGGCCCAGGGAACCGACTCTCCAAGAGGCCCTCACCACCATCATGGGAGCGTATCATCACTCCCAGGACACGATGGCGACGGTACTGGCCAGGTTCACCGAGATCCAAGCACAGCGGGAGGAACGGAACATGGGGTTCAGCAATGAACTCCGGGCCATCGCTACCGCAATGGGGACCATAGTCCAGGCCCTAAACCGCATTGAAACCACATTGCGGGACCATGTGGCACCGCAAAGGGCCCCTGTCACTAGCCAGGAACAGCCTACCACCTCCGCCGGCGCTAGTGGTCAGGAGGCCCCCACAGAACGACGGGCCACCAGAACCCCACCTCCTGCTGAAGAACAACCACCCCGCAAGAGGAACCTGAGATCTCAAAGGAAGACAGAGTAGGATGCCAGGACCCCCGCCAGTCTAATATCCCCCCGGATGACATTCCACTGTCCCACAGTGTCACCCTGTCCAACCTTGAACTGCCCCTGCTCCATCCTTCCACTGCCATATGAACAATGCACCTGTGCGACCGAGAAATGGACTCTGCCATGGACATAACTCCACCCTCACCCTTCACCGTTTAATATCATGTACCAAAATATAGCACTAAAAATAAATCACTCATTGCACATAAATCATTCTGGAGTCAGCCTGTATTATTTACAAATGTATAACACATTACTTATCAAGAATGTTCTGTTATATATGTGTGGACAACATACCGATGTCAATAAGCATTAGTCCATGGGCTAACCAGGCAGAAGTCACGCAGTGGGTCATACAGCACTGAAAAGGGAAGGGAAAAGTAAACTTCAGGTTAAAAGAACTGGGGGGCAATACACAAAGTAAAGATGCAGGGGGCATTCACTAAATGGTAAATGGCGTGGGAGATTCCTACCTGTGTGCTACTGAAAATACTGTAGGATAACTCTGTCCCTGTTGTCTGGGTCGTCCTCTTCGTCTTCCTCCTCTTCACTCTCCGCAGGCTCCACAGCTGCTTCAACGCCACCATCTGGACCATCCTCCTGCAGGAAGGGCACCTGACGTCGCAATGCCAGATTGTGAAGCATACAGCAGGCCACGATGATCTGGCACACCTTCTTTGGTGAGTACATCAGGGATCCCTCTGTCATATGTAGGCACCTAAACCTGGCCTTCAGGAGGCCAAAGGTTCTTTCAATGACCCTCCTAGTTCGCCCATGGGCCTCATTGTACCGTTCCTCTGCCCTGGTCCGGGGATTCCTCACTGGGGTCAGTAGCCAAGGCAGGTTGGGGTAACCAGAGTCACCAATTAGCCACACACGTTGTCTGTGTAGCTGTTCCATCACATAAGGGATGCTGCTATTTCGCATCACATACGCATCATGCACTGACCCAGGGAACATGGCATTCACATGGGAGATGTACTGTTCAGCCAAACAGACCACCTGGACGTTCATCGAATGGTAACTTTTCCTGTTTCTGTACACCTGCTCATCGTCTTTAGGGGGTACTAAAGCCACATGGGTCCCATCAATGGCACCAATTATGTTGGGGATATGTCCAAGGGCATAAAAATCACCCTTCACAGTGGCCAAATCAACCTCCTCAGGGAATACAATGTAGCGCCGCATGTGTTTCGTCAGGGCAGACAACACTCTAGACAAGATTTTTGAAAACATAGGCTGAGACATTCCACATGACATGGCCACTGTTGTCTGGAATGAGCCACTTGCCAAAAAAAGGAGGACTGACAGAACCTGCACTAGAGGGGGAATTCCTGTGGGTTGGCGGATGGGGGACATCAGGGCTGGTTCCAGCTGGGCACACAGTTCATGTATAGTGGCTCGGTCAAGCCGGTATCGTAGTATGACATGGTGTTCTTCCATTGTCCACAGGTCCACCAGCGGGCGGTACACGCGAGGATTCATCCTTCTCCTCGCAAGTCCCAGCGGACGGTGCCTAGGAAGGACAACATTGAGCACAGAGTCAAGCAAGTCACAGGTACGTTCACCACTGCATGCACAGTACACGAAAAGGTATGGATGGCTATGTTTGGATGTGTGGCAATGCAAGGCCTAGGCCTGTGTGACGCAGTTGAAATTAAGCCATGTGGGCCCTTGAAATGGCGGCTGCCTGACCGGTGAAGTGGGACAATGGGATGTGAGGTCAATGCGCTGGCGTGGCACACCGTGGCAGTAGGCGGTCGAAGACCGCTATACGAACCCGCATTGGTTAACATTGAACCCTATGGGATTCAGGAGCCAATGACGATGTGCGCCGGCGGTCGCGGTACGCACCGCCGCGGTACGCACCGCCGTGGCCGCCATTTTCTATCTGCCTAATCACTCGATACCTGATCATCCACAGGAGAGGACCAATACTGCAAGTGCTGCTGTGACCTCGGTCTGGAAGTGACAATGGCTGCTGCGACTGGGGAAAGGGCCCCTGCCTTCACGTCTGAAGAGTTGGAGAACTAGTGGATGGGGTCCTCCCCCAGTATGCGCTACTCTACGGTCCTCCAGACCAACAGGTGAGTACACTGAGTGCACATTGAATGGGTTATACCTGTGTGGAGTGGGGTGGATGTAAGTTGTTGGGGTGGGGAGAAAATGAGGACTGCAACGCACGACAGATGAGAGAATGGGCCACATGGCAAGGTTGGGGAGGGGGGGGCATGTACTCCAAACATGCCGAAAATTCAAGTTTTCTCTTTCCCACCCTGTACATGTCTAATAGGTCAGCGCCCATCAGAAAATCGACATTTGGCGTGCCATCGCCAAGGAAGTCCGGGCCCTGGGGGTCTACACCAGACGGGGCACCCACTGCCGCAAGAGGTGGGAGGACATCCGCCGCGGAACCCGAAAGACCGCCGAGTCACTGTTGAGGATGGCCTCCCGACCTAGGAGGGGTGCCAGTCGTACCCTGACCCCCCGATGTCCCGGATCCTGGCGGTGGCCTACCCTGATTTGGATGGGCGCTTGAGGACATCACAGCAGACACAAGGGGGTCAGTACCTGCACATTCTGCTATCCTTAAGCGCAGTTGACGCGTCTGGGTGGGGGAGGAGGGCCGTGGGAGACACTAGGCAAGGGCGCTTTCTGTAGTGTAGTCCCCTCCCTTAGACATGGCCCTGTGCCCCCGCCCCCCACCTCTGTAGGGTGCCAAGTACAGCTATCCATGGTCCTGCATCACCCATGTGCGCGTCTGTTGTCCCTAGACCTGTTGGCCTAGTCAGATGTACTGAGTAGTGTACCCCAATTTCGCGGCTTAGTGCATGAGGCACCTGTGTCTGTCCTCTCCGCCAACGGTATTGACAAGGCATACACTCAACTTTGTATTATTTCTCCCCCCACCCTTATTCTTTGTCTTCTTGTGCATCAGCATCATCAGGCAGAGGAGAATTGGCGTCGGAGCACGAGGGAGCTGCAAGTCACAATGCCCCGGTGGGCACTGGAACAGACACCGAGGGCACCAGTGATCCGGAGGGCGAGGGGAGCACCACAACGGGGACCGGTGAAGACACCAGCGACACGGACACGTCCTCGTTTGGGAGCTCCCTAGCGGGGGCGGCAACATCCGGGCCCCCCGCCTCCACAGGTACAGCCGCCACCCAGCGCTCCAGCTCTGCCCTCCCAGCAGCCCCTCAGCCTTCGCTCTGTGCCCGCTCGCCCAGGAAGGCGGGCGTCTCCTTCGCCCCAGGCACCTCAGCCCCTGCCCCAGTTACCCCTGCTGCCCTCAGTGCGGAGCTCATTGACCTCGTGAGGACGCTCATTGTTGGGCAGACTACCCTTTTGAATGCCATCCAGGGGGTGGAAAGGGAGGTGCATCGGAGCAATGCCTACCTGGAGGGCATTCATTCGGGTCAGGCTGCCCATCAACGATCGTTCACTGCTCTGGCCTCAGCACTGACGGCAGCCATTGTCCCTGTCTCCAGCCTCCCTCTTCTAACTGCCTCCACCCTTTCTCTGTCTCCTGTCCCTCAGCCTATCCCATCCACACCATCAGACCAGCCTGCACACACCTCAACACCCAAGGCCAGATCATCCAGACACAAGCACCACAGGACACACAAGCATTCACCCCAGCAACACCCAGATGCAGACATTCCAACAGTCACTACCACCTCTGTGTCCCCCTCCTCCTCGTCTCCCTCCTCCCTCCCTGTGACGTCTACACTCACACCTGCATGCACACCACCATCAGCCAGTGCTTACATCACCAGCACACCCTCCACTACAGTCCTCACACGTGCAGTCACCACCCCCACTGCCATCTACACGTCCCCTGTGTCCTCTCCCACTGTGTCTGTCACCCCCTCTTCCAAGACACATAAACGCAGGCAGACACCCAAACAACAGCCAACCACCTCACGACAGCCTACGCCTCAGTCACCTGCACCCAAAGACAGCACACCTGACTCTCCTACAACCACATCCTCTTCCTCCACTTCCATCACCACTACTCCTACCCTTTACCTTGGTCCTAAGAAATGTTACCTCTCTAATCGTAACCTCTTTCCCTCCCCTGACCCACCCCCTCCATCGGTTAAGAGTCCCAAGAGCACCTCAGCCACCACCAGCCCAGCATCGAGGGTCCAAGTGGTGCATGGCTTCTGGAGTCCACCCTTTGGCGGCAGTGACACTTCACTGAGCAGCAAGGGGACATCCAGCCCACCCCCAGGCAAGAGGACACGTAAAGTGAAGGGCCGCCGTGAGAGGACTGAGACGGCTGCCCCCAAGGAGCCAACAACGGCCACTTCACCTGCCACAACAGCCAGGGGAGGCAAGGGCTCGAGAGCCCCATCTAAGGAGCGAAAGGGCAGCAGGGCGGAGAGGTCATCCATCAGGAGCGCGGAGCTGGAGGGCCCCGCAAGCCCCATCCCGCCTGCAAGGGACGACAGCAAAGGGCCCAGGACTCCGTCCCCGAAGGGGCCTGCCACTGCACATTCGGAGGGCGAGTGATCAGGGTGTCCAGCTCCCTAGACTTCCTGGAAGAGGACCGCTGAAGAGGGCCTCGCCGTGCAGAAGAGCACCGCTGAACAGGGCCCCGCCGTGCAGAAGAGCACCGCTGAAGAGGGCCCGCCGTGAAGACAGGCACCGCTGAAGAGGGCCCCGCCGTGAAGATAGCAACCGCTGAAGAGGGCCCCGCCGTGAAGACAGGCACCCCTGAAGAGGGCCCCGCCGTGCAGAAGAGCACCGCTGAACAGGGCCCCGCCGTGAAGACAGGCACCGCTGAAGAGGGCCCCGCCGTGAAGACAGGCACCGCTGAAGAGGGCCCCGCCGTGCAGAAGAGCACCGCTGAAGAGGGCCCCGCCGTGCAGAAGAGCACCGCTGAACTGGGCCCTTCCTGTCAAGCACCGCTCCGCTGGGCCCCTCCTGTCAAGCACCGCTCTGCTGGGCCCTTCCTGTCAAGCACCGCTCCGCTGGGCCCCTCCTGTCAAGCACCGCTCCGCTGGGCCCCGCCGTCTCAAGCACCGCTCCACTGGGCCCTTCCTGTCAAGCACCGCTCCGCTGGGCCCCGCCGTCTCAAGCACCGCTCCGCTGGGCCCCGCCGTCTCAGGCACCGCTCTGCTGGGCCCTTCCTGTCACGCACCGCTCCGCTGGGCCCCTCCTGTCAAGCACCGCTCCGCTGGGCCCCGCCGTCTCAAGCACCGCTCCGCTGGGCCCTTCCTGTCAAGCACCGCTCCGCTGGGCCCCTCCTGTCAAGCACCGCTCCGCTGGGCCCCGCCGTCTCAAGCACCGCTCCGCTGGGCCCTTCCTGTCAAGCACCGCTCCGCTGGGCCCCGCCGTCTCAAGCACCGCTCCGCTGGGCCCCGCCGTCTCAGGCACCGCTCCGCTGGGCCCTTCCTGTCAAGCACCGCTCCGCTGGGCCCCTCCTGTCAAGCACCGCTCCGCTGGGCCCCGCCGTCTCAAGCACCGCTCCGCTGGGCCCTTCCTGTCAAGCACCGCTCCGCTGGGCCCCTCCTGTCAAGCACCGCTCCGCTGGGCCCCTCCTGTCAAGCACCGCTCCGCTGGGCCCCGCCGTCTCAAGCACCGCTCCACTGGGCCCTTCCTGTCAAGCACCGCTCCGCTGGGCCCCTCCTGTCAAGCACCGCTCCGCTGGGCCCTTCCTGTCAAGCACCGCTCCGCTGGGCCCCGCCGTCTCAAGCACCGCTCCGCTGGGCCCCGCCATCTCAGGCACCGCTCCGCTGGGCCCTTCCTGTCAAGCACTCCCCAGGATATGGCAGTGGGCATGGTGGCCCCTTCGTGGGTCTTGCGTCGTGGACTCATGTGGCTGAGGTGCCCCCCCTTCCCTTCCCCCTGAGGTGCCTGTAGTTTTGTCATCAGATGCCCCTGCAGTGTTCTCTCCAAAGGACTCAGGTCTCGTGTGTGGGCTTTGCCCTTGTGTTGCTACACTTTGGCCCACAGACAAATCGTTACTACGTAAAATGTGCAGGACTGATTTCTGCAGTTGTCCACTGCTGTGTATATTGACTTTATAAATGTAAATATTCTGGCTAGTTGACCAATACTTATCGGAGGCTATTTTGGACATAAATATTTATTGACAATTTTGAAATGTCATTGCATTTTTTACGGGGGTTTGGTTGGTGTCGCTGTGACTTCTTGCTCTGCATTGGTGTGTACATATTGGGGGGGGGAGTTGCATATGTGTGTGCCCGTAACCTTTCGTCCTCCCCCCTCCCGTGTGTCGTAGGTGCTGTACTCACCGTTGACGTCTGCGCCGGAGTTCGTACTCGTGGTAGATGAGCAGGTATGATGTTCAATTCGGGTTCCATGCTGTCCTCTGTACTCGTGGAGTGCGTAGAGGTGAGCGTTTTCACATTCGTAGTCTGTTTCCGTAGTCCGGAAAAGGTGGCGGATTGGTGGGTCATGATAGTGTGGGCGGTACATTGTCTGCCGCCTGGCTGTTGGCGGTGACCGCCGCGCTGTTTGTCGGTCCCGCCGTGGCGGTCGGAGTGTTAATGTGGCGGGCTGTGTTGGCGGTTTCCGCCAGGTTCAGAATTCCATTTTTTGGACCGCCGGCCTGTTGGCGGTTTGGCCGCCGCTTTATCACCGACCGCCAGGGTTAGAATCACCCCCAAAATGTTTTCACATTCCAGACATACTTTAATGAAAAACACCTCATTGAGTTATGAAAAATACACAAAAAGGAAAAAAGGGTATGTGCCCCTCGTACATTCTTTATCTTGTGGTCACTATCAAGCGAGTAAAGTTGTGATCCACTGAGACACAATGGCTGAGGATCTAAACTGCACCCAGCTGTCAAATACCTGTCTCTTTATTACAAACGGTATTATATGGTGCATATCACATTTTCTTAGTACATTGACTTGTAAGCCCTCAGTCTCGTATATATTGGGTCGACGCGTTTCGGCCTATCCAAAATTGGCCTCATCAGGACTTGAGGAGGGCAACACCACCTCTACAAAAATCAACAAACATGAACTTATGTCATTAGGAGCGGTAACAAAGGAATTAGAGTATCTACATAATGTCAACCAGTACCACCCAAAACTTGTGGATACCATCATGCAGTCACTCATGTAGTTAACACCACTAAGTATCCAAATGGAATGCTATCAATTCTATTTACATCAATACAGCAAAAGCCACATATGGACCATACTAAAAATGAGGGACATGCTTTCTGTAATGGACACCAGTGTGTTAATCCCAAAAGATGCCAAACATAACACAGAGGGAGTAATATTTACCTCTAATTCTGATGGCAGGTGGAATGTATACAAAGAGCCACGTCTATTACCTACAGCACACCTGCGCAGCCAAGGATTACATGTTAGAGTATAATAACGTTCACTATTAAACAAGTGCCTTTATATAACAATTAAAAGTGACCAGCGTCAATTCTTACTTTGTTCTCTTATGTTATCAGGGGAAAAGAAGAATGGTCTGCAATTGAAATCATTCGCTCTTAATGCCGTGATTTGGAGAAATATATTCTCTTGCCTATAATAAGAACAAACGCTGTCAATAGTTGCCTTAAAAAAATATCCCGAAATCCAAAAGCATCTGGCTTGACATTAAAAGGTGTCGGCTTTGACTAACTTGCAGAACGGGGTGGGAAAATGCTCATGTCATGTCCTCGGAAACGGGCGCGAGACACATCTCATGTGCTGAACAACAGCCGCGGTGGGCGACACGCACGTGTGATTAAGAAACGTCAGTGTGTTCAAAAAGCTGGCTCGCATAGGCCGTAACAATTAGGTAAAGCACGGCGGCCATCTTGGAAAACCCGATCTCGCCGATCCCAACTGGAGATGGGGAGTTCTTTTTGGGGGGGAGAGGTCAAATGTATCATCCTACGTAGAGCTGCTGTATTTGTTTCAATTCCATAAAACCAATTAGCGACTCAAATCTTTAAATATTTAAATAAGCCTAGGTGTAGGGTCTCAGGGGCATGTGGGGTTAGTGCCTGAATTCTTTTAACCCAATCCATCCCTCAAGTATTGATTCAGGTGAGCCCTAACAACGTAGAGAAAAAAAAATACATATAGCTGTACATATCATATTCCTGACTGAACATACAAGAACCACATCATAATTTACAATATATTATCTATATACACAAAGAAGATCTTATCTATATGCACACAAGAGAGAGCCACAAGGAGGTCAATGTGTACATTCAATACATATATCAGGCTGAGGCAAATTTTTCACCTCAACCCGATTTGCGCCATTTTTTTCGACTCCCAACCTGTGTGCAGCTGTGCAGGGTCACTATAGGTGTGGTAATTGTATAGCATGCCAATACACACAAGATTCCAAAGAGATCAAGATACACGATAAAGTACATGTACAAAATGACTTCACGAATTGCAATACAAAATGCGTAATGTATTGTATTATGTGTCATTGCAATAAAGCCTATATTGGACAAACTACACAGCCTGTAAAAGCCCGGATTTTGCAACATCGTTCAAGAATTAAATGTGCAATCAAAGGAGCACCATTGGTGGAACATTTTTTGGAGTACACACATACAGCGGAAGATATACGCTGGACAGTATTAGCAGTGACACATCCCAAGATGGATGGTCCATCAATGAGAACAAGATTGCTGAAAGTGGAAGCAAGGCTAATTGAAAAATTTCAAGCAGCCAGAATTGGACTGAATGACTTTGATGAAGTTTGGACACTAATTAGTTGATTGGTCAATATCCTTGTCTTTGGAAGTTGACAGAGCTATGGCTAATCACCAGGTGCCTACAAGAGATATATGTATTGAATGTACACATTGACCTCCTTGTGGCTCTCTCTTGTGTGTATATAGATAAGATCTTCTTTGTGTATATAGATAATATATTGTAAATTATGATGTGGTTCTTGTATGTTCAGTCAGGAGTATGATATGTACAGCTATATTCGTTTTTTTTTCTCTAAGGTGTTAGGGCTTACCTGAATCAATACTTGAGGGATGGATTGGGTTAAAAGAATGCAGGCACTAACCCCACATGCCCCTGAGACCCTACACCTGGGCTTATTTAAATATTTAAAGATTTGAGTCGCTAATTGGTTTTATGGAATTGAAACAAATACAGCAGCTCTACGTAGGATGATACAGTTGACCTCTCCCCCTCAAAAAGAACTCCCCATCTCCAGTTGGGATCGGCGAGATCGGGTTTTCCAAGATGGCCACCGTGCTTTACCTAATTGTTACGGCCTATGCGGGCCAGCTTTTTGAACACACTGACGTTTCTTAATCACAAGCGCGTGTCGCCCACCGCGGCTGTTGTTCAGCACACGCGATGAGATGTGTCTCGCGCCCGTTTCCGAGGACATGACATGAGAGTTTTCCCGCCCCGTGCTGCAAGTAAGTCAAAGCCGACACCTTTTAATGTCGAGCCAGACGCTTTTGGATTTCGGGATTTTTTTTAAGGCAACTATTGACAGCGTTTGTTCTTATTATAGGCAAGAGAATATATTTCTCCAAATCACGGCATTAAGAGCAAATTATTTAAATTGCAGACGATTCTTCTTTTCCCCTGATAACATAAGAGAACAAAGTAAGAATTGACGTTGGTCACTTTTAATTGTTATATAAAGGCACTTGTTTAATAGTGGACGTTATTATACTCTAACATGTAATCCTTGGCTGCGCAGGTATGCTGTAGGTAATAGACGTGGCTCTTTGTATGCATTCCACCTGCCATCTGAATTAGAGGTAAATATTACTCCCTCTGTGTTATGTTTGGCATCTTTTGGGATTAACACACTGGTGTTCATTACAGAAAGCATGTCCCTCATTTTTAGTAGGGTCCATATGTGGCTTTTGCTGTATTAATGTAAATAGAATTGATAGCATTCCATTTGGATACTTAGTGGTGTTAACTACATGTGTGACTGCATGATGGTATCCTCAAGTTTTGGGTGGGACTGGTTGACATTATGTAGATACTCTGATTCCTTTGTTACCGCTCCTAATGACAAAAGTTCATGTTTGTTGATTTTTGTAGAGGCGGTGTTGCCCTCCTCGAGTCCTGATGAGGCCAATTTTGGATAGGCCGAAACGCGTCGACCCAATATATATACGAGACTGAGGGCTTACAAGTCAATGTACTAAGAAAATGTGATATGCACCATATAATACCGTTTGTAATAAAGAGACAGGTATTTGACAGCTGGGTGCAGTTTAGGTCCTCAGCCATTGTGTCTCAGTGGATCACAACTTTACTCGCTTGATAGTGACCACAAGATAAAGAATGTACGAGGGGCACATACCCTTTTTTCCTTTTTGTGTATTTTTCATAACTCAATGAGGTGTTTTTCGTTAAAGTATGTCTGGAATGCGAAAACATTTTATGTTTTGTTTTATGTTAATATTTATTGTATGTTCATCGAATAACCATTGCTTACCTTTACTTACAAAATGACTAAAAATAAATAAGGGAAAGAAATTGTCCCCAGATATCAGGATTCATCACTGATTTCTTCAAATTAATAATTGTATTTATCCCTTCCTGCTATTTTTGTATGTTTATTGTATGACCCTGGGCAGTGTAGGGTTAAAGGGTGCCCTCTTTCGTTGATATCAGCAAGTCTGCTAGCCACCTTTTCTTTGTTTTTTTGTAAAAATATCATACCAGCGCTGGTGTATTTCTTCAAAAGAGCACCTTGTAGCACCAACTGCATTGATCTTTACCTGAAGTGCTTTCAGATTTTTTGCTTCTCACTTTCAGAAACTTGCAGTGATCTTTTTCTAAAACGTTTGTCATGTTGCTGGACACACTCCTCAGTGAGCACCTCAAGTTCTTGCTGAATTTCAGCTTTTTCATGCACACTCCAGCCTCCTTGACATTGTCTTCAGTGGCAATGGTGGTCAAATTGCTCAAAAAACACTTTCAATTAAACTCACAGCCTGCCTTCTTCTATGGAGCTGGGCTATGGAAACTTCCTCCTTGTGATATAACTACGCTGCTCCAGAAAGTGACATTCACAAATTTCTGATTGTATAATTGCAATTGACTATTTAGTAAGTTACATTTGGTAATCGCTAAATTGCGATTGCAAATCCTAAAGAACTGCAACATCAATGTTGCTTCCTATGATACATTGGAAATTGTAATTTCCTAATAGTGGTTCTTTAAAAATCGCTGTTTGGAAATCATAATTCCCATTCTTGTTACATATTCCCCAAAGTTCTTTCATGAAAAGTTGCAATTTGGAAAACTCCGTAAAATATGCAAACTGTGCTACTTTGTGAAATGCTAAAAATTTTGAACTTTGCTCAAATTCACCTGCTCAAGTTCACCTGTGTTTGCTCAAATTCCCCTATAGGTTAAAAGTCTGGCCTCCTTTAGCACATATGTCTGTATGCACATTCTTTTATGTACCCAAAGAAGAACATATGCCATTATGGACCACCCCCTTCTGAAACCCTTGCACGAATGAGTGAGTCCCACTACACTGATGCTGACAACCAATGAGAAGAACTAAACCCCACCAAAACCCACCTTTAAGTGGAGCACATGAGAGACATTTGGAAGTGGAGCAGAGTCAACGGTAAAAGAAGGTTCTTCAGTGGAGGGCAATCTTTTACTACAGTAACTGATGTAGCCTAAAGGGGTTCTAATTCAGTATCCTCAAGACGATGTTTTTCAACTCAGTACCACTGGTTGCACCCAAAAATAAAACCTAATATTAAGCAGCACGCCATGTCATTTGAGCAGAATCTGCCATGTGCACTATGATTTTTAGGCTTTGATTCTCCCTAGAGAGGCAAAACTGGCCTTTTACAAGTACCCATCAGTAAGGCATGAAAGAGAATCACCCAAGCACTAGTTCCTGTTCTGATTCAGTCATCTTTCATATAGGAATACAGTTTGGGAATGATTGCAAAGATCCTTCTAGAGGAACTGTACATGACTAGGTGAATTGCACACACTGTCATAAATAACACCATGCTCCTGTGTGCTACTCCAGTCACCCATTGCTCTCCACGTCTTCCATACAGGTGACAGTGTCTCAATGGCAGTCGCCGCAAATGTTAGGGAGTGGGGTGGGGCGAGGAGAGAAAGGGGCGGGGGAAACAATAAAAAAAAGAAATACTGTTAAAAAAGTACCTTTATCCGCCGTTCGTGCTGACTCCTGCCGCCTCGCTCCACTTCAGGTGTCCGAACATTCACTGGAACACCAGCACAGGCTCCCCAGCAATCCTGGTGCTGCTTTCATGCTAAAGCTAGCATGAAAACAGCATTAGGATTGGTCTGAGTGGTTCGGACTGCCACTCAGACACAACCCGGGGGTCTGTGTAGTTTCTCCAGCACAACTGGGCTGGAGAAGCCTAAATGCACATGTGTGTTTGGCCAGCTGGCCAAACACACATGCACTTAGTGCACTCTCTCCAGTCCAGACTAAGGTCATTCTTCAGATCTGCTTCTTACCCTACAACTTCTAACATGTTCAGCTGCAAGAAACTCACAAAACTTTCACCTTACAGTGAGAATGGACATGCAAACTGTGCTAGAAGTTTTAATTTTTGCTAAAACACACCTACCTTATTTTTTTTTTTTACTTCTATGATCATCCATGCCCGTACCTGATCATGTTTTAAGGTGATACTTCTTCAGCTTAAGCGTAAGTAACAACTCTCGATTTCCAACCGAATGCACTAACAACTGCATTTGAATGCTTAGCCATTGACTTTAGGTGCTCCTTGTAGAATCTCAGTTATTTTCTTGACTTGGCTCTGTATCCCATTTATCATGTTTGGCACTACCTTTGTAACTTTGCTTTTAGATTTTCACATATTTTTGTGAGGGTGGAGAGGTATAGTCCGCGGGGCATCTGTCACTGGGTGGGGCACAATTATTTTTTTTCTTTGAGTTTGATAGGCCCAGAGAGCTGCATGCATCAAGAGGGCGTTCCTAAAGAAAATGAAGTTTAACATGCGTCTTCACCATTTACAAATCACAATTCAAGTGAAGAAGCTGTGAAAGGATGTGTCTAATTTTTAAATTACACCGGCATAGATGAATGAATACAGGACATTTCATATTTTGTGAAGAAGTTAAAAAGTGTGCAGATATTTGTTTTTCTCTGTTCTCAGCCAGCAGAGTAGCCGGTGTGTCATGGGCTATATTGCAAGGAAGAAAATGTATCCTATAGCTGTTGCTTACATGATCAAATACACCAATAAGTAACAGTGGGGAACAGAGGCCTGAAGGCCCCACAGGCCTCTGGGCAGTGGTGCACCTGCTGTACCGATGGAAGCTATGCCCTCACTCTCAGCTGACTGTAGTGGGGAAACAAAGTGGCTCCTGCTTAGCCAAGCCATCTCTTCTCCCCACTCGTGGAAAATTCTCAAAGCAGGCAGCATCTCTGTAACTAACCTCATCCAGTTTTTCCAAAATTTAACTACATATTTATATTTGAATGCTAGACCCGTCGAGCATCAAAATATTGGAATTAAAGTCATTTTTCGGAATGTATGAAACCACTTTGCATCAATGAGATGCAAGGTAGGCGTTCCCATAAAAAAAATAACTCAAAGCCCCAAGCTCATTATTTACCCACCCATGCAAAAATGGTGCACGGGAGGGAGGCAGGCATAAGTAATGGCGTTAAGCCTGTTGAGTGCCACTATTTAACGCGTGGGTCAAGGCAGGCACTAGGGGACCTGTGGACCAATTTCGATGGTCAAACACCATGGACAGAGCCCACAGGTGCCCACCCTGAGCCCCAGGACACCAGAGGATGGGAGACCCCATACCAGGTAAGTAGGGTAAGGAGAGGTAAGTATTTAAAAAAAAGATTAAAGTGCCATTGAGGGCCCTGAAATGGGTCCACCTACATGGCACTGGGTACAATGGCCATGCCCAGGGGACACTTGTCCCCTGTGCTGGCCATTGGGATGGTGAGCAGGACTCCTGTCTTTTATAAGACAGGAGTCGTGGTATGGATGGTTTTGTGTCAGGAAATGACTCAAGGCTAGTTAAAGGCATTTTTTTGCCTCTAACCAACCTAGCATAATTTTTTGGTGCAAAACTCCCTTCCCCATACCGCCACCGCCATCCAGCAAACATCATTTTCCCAGATTTTGACTCACCCTTTGCGCCGGCTTGTGGGATTCCATAAATTTGGCACCCGGCTGGCTGTATGCTCAGTATGTGAAAGTCAGGGGTTGTGAATCTCAAATTTCCCAACTCAAAAAACAATGGACTGCAGGGTGGAGGACAGAGAAGACTAAGGTCCGGGATGGACTTTTCCACAAGGAACAGGGTCATTAGTGATTTGCATTAGGTGGACCTCTGCCTTAAGTGGCTCAGCGGGCTAAAAATAGTGGGTGGGAATGCTATTCTGAACATTTTCTGCTGGTTAGACTATTTGCAAGCAATCATAACATCACCTTTTGGGTATTTGATTGCCAGTAGTATGACTGAAACTTAAGACTAGCACAGCTTTCCAAACCTTCTACTGCCAATATTTGTGAATTTCAAAAAGAAGAACATTTGCACCCATTCAAGGAGTATTTCAGTAGGTGCAGATTTTTTTTTTTTTTTTTAATCTTTTTAGTAAGCAACAAAAATTGGTATTGCAAAATGTAGCATACGGAAATAAGGAACACAGCATACGCCAACATCTGAGACACAAGTTACAATAGGTGTCAAGCCAACAGAGGTATAGCACTGCGATCAAAAAACCCCCATGCAAAATATTCTGGTGGATCAAGTCTGGAGCCTCCGCACGTACCCGTGTGCTCTCGTTCAGAGAATCACTCCTTACTCCAATATGTGTCCCACCCTCCTCAGATTTTCTCCCACTTTTTTGGGCATCCCCTATTCTGGTAGATTACTCTTTCAGCCCTCCCGGGCCAGATCTGACTACCATTCATGTACACTGGATGGCGAATCAGTGCCCCAAGCACACTCTACATTGTGCTTGGCCACTATTGCCACCATGGCTAACCGTAGTCCCTGATGTGTCTGCCAGGTTTTGTCCCCTACTATATTGAGAATAAACAACATGGAGTCGGGGTACTGCCCTTCCAGGCACCTGGGTTGCCACCTCTGAGACTCTTCACCAGAAAGCCTGTACCAACGGGGCATGCCCATAAAATATGATAGAACGTCTTCCTGCCCACACTGTCTCAAACACTGCGGGGTCTGTGCCCTATCCATCTTGCACAGCACTACCCTGGAGTAGTACACCCTGTGTAGAATTCACAACTGGATCAGCCTGAACATGGCCCTAATCGCAACTACCCTGGGACTCTGCTTCGTCTCCAGCCAGTCTTCATCATCCATCACTCCCAAGTCTGCCTACCATGTAGCACGGAGGGGTATGATTGGGACCGGGGAGTTGTTCATCAACTTCCTATATATCATAGAGATGGCCTTAACCTCGAAGAAGGCAGTCCTCAAAGAGGGCTGATTCCAGCAATTGATCACCTTCTGGGAAATGTCGGCACAGTGCATGCTGCAGCTACAGGTACCTATATCGCTCAGTTACCACCAAAGCATATTCTTGTTGCAGTGCATCGAACATCACCAATGCCTGTCCCCTCCAAATATCACCGAGGTTGTCTATTCCCAATAGAGACCATCTCCAGAACCGGTCCCCCATTAGATCACTGCGCCACAATGGGGTTCGGGCAGATCTCCAACCCAAAAAGCGTGTGGTGTTGTTCCATGCTCTCGCTACCGTTCCTGTGTATAGCGGCAATGTTTTCAAACTTGCGCGGATGTACAAGGTGGATTCATAGTTCTCCCCGCCCATCGCATCTCTGTTTACACCGAACGCTGGGTCCCCCAATCCGCAAAGGCCCAGTCATTAATGGTCACTAATTGTGTCGCCCAATAGTAGTGCAAGGGTTCCAGAATGGCCAAACCACCCTCGTACAACCCCTTCTTCAGTTTTTGCAATGCTACGTGGGAGCAGCCACTGTCCCACAACAGCAGTCTGATTCCCCGATCCAGCTGTTGGAACACCGCCGCCGGTATCCTATAGGGAGTATTCTGGAAGACATATAGGAGCCGTGGCAGTGTCATCATTTTGTAGAGGGAGGCTCTACCTATCAAGGAGAGCAGCAAAGCCCTCCAGTGTCCCACATCTCTGTGGAATCTATCTAACTAGGGTTGCAGGTTTCTCCAGAGGAAACATTCCTGACTTCTGGTGACATATATCCCCAAATACATAAAGCCCTCCTGGCTGATCGTACAGTACAGTCTGAGGGCTAGGTGGGGGGAGCCCCCACCAGGCGTGAAAGACCAACGATTTGTTCCAGTTAATTGGGTAACCAGAATTCTCCCCAAATATGCGAAGAATCTGCATTATCTTATCACTGGCCATCAGGGGTTGGTGACATATAGCAAAATGTCATCTGTGTACAGGGACATATACTCCTTCCATGCTTCACCAGACCATATACCCCAAATCAAGGAGTCCTGGTGGATCTAAGCCACCAGGGGCTCAAGCACTTCCGCAAATAGGATAGGGGAAAGTGGGCACCCCTGTCAAGTGCCTCTGTGCAGGGCAAAGGATCTTGAGCGCGTGACATTGACCCGCAGCCAGGCCACGGGGTTTCGGTACAATAGTCTGATTCAGTCCAGGAACTGCGGCCCGACACCAAACCCCTTAAGAGTGGTGAAAATATATGACCACTCAGCACTATCAAAGGCCATCATGGCATCAAGAGATAGGAGTGCCACCTGCTCACTGCTCTGGAAATTAGTCGCCGCAGATTCAGGCACGTGCATCTTGGCGGCATAAAGACGGATTGGTCTGGGAGTATTACCTTTGTGATGACTGCGCACAACCTGGTTGCCAAGACCTTTGCCAAAACCTTGACCTCCATATTAAGAAGGGAGATGGGTCTAAAAGAGGTGCACTCCTCCTGGGGTCTGCCTTTTTTCAGAATTACTACAATGGTTGCAGCACGCTGATCCACCAGCAGCAGCCCTACCCTCTGCGCCTCCTGAAACATAGCCAGCATATGCTTGTCTATCTTGCTCCCCATGCATTTAAAATATTCTGCTGGGAGTGCTTTTGGCCCTTCTGCCTTGCCCGACTGTAGACCGTGAAACGCCAAGGCAACCTCTTCTTCAGTCAGCTCACAATCAAAGGGCCCCTCTATCTTCTTCTGAGAGCCCAAGCAATGGAATGTCCAGCAGGAGGTCAATACAGTCTTCTCCAGCCATCCGGGTCATGAGGTGTATACCTCTTCATAATATGTAGCGAAGGCCTCCGCTATGGTGTCGTAGGACATGCAGAGGATTTCCTTCTTATTCCGTACCTCCCTTACCCATGACGATTTCTGGCCCCTCTTGTCCAGCCAGGCCAGTAGTTTATTGGCTTTGTCACCCACGTCATAAAGACGTTGTTGGGATGCCAATGAGTAAGCCCGGGCATGTTGTTCGGCTAGCATGCACAGTTCTTGTTGCTTGAGCCACAATTAGTATGGGAGACCAGAATCCATCCCCATCCGGTTGATAGCGGGCCTCAAGGGCTTCAATTTCCTGTTCGAGCTCCGCACCCGGCAGGCTTTGTTCCTTTTTCTTGCCCCCAATCAAGTCCAGAGCATATCCCCTGATTACGGTTTTGAAGGCCTCCCACAAGATACAGGCCGATTCCATTGACCCCTGAGTTTCCTCAAAATATTGCACAGCCCTCTCACTTATGTTATCCCTGAAAGACTTGTCCGTCAGATGCCAGGAGTCTAGTCTAGCCAGTAGGGAGAATGATTTTATGTGGCCCAGCAATTTAACACCTACAGGGGAGTAATCAGAAATCCCTCTTGGGTAGTGCTTGGCCTCCCTGAACCTTCCAACATGTGCCCATGTGATGAATAAATAATCCAGCCTCAACGAGCTACCATGGGGCAGAGAGGAGTAAGTGAACTGCCTTGTCCCCGGGTTGTGTTCCCTCAACAAGTCTGCTAGGCCAAACGCATCCAGAAAAGAACGCAGTGTCCCCAAGGTATCGGGCACCTTCACTCGTGTGACTCTTTCCAACCCTGGGTTGGCCACAAAGTTCAGATCAACCCCCAAAATGAGGAGCTCAAGCAGGAAATCCACAAGCAGGGCAGTGAGGTCTGCAAGAGCAGGCCACTGGAGCCTCGGCGGGGCATTGACTAAGCATATATTGAGTGTGTAGCTCTTCCACATCCCTGAGTCAGAATGAATGGTACTGATGTTTTAAGGAGGATGCCCACTCCCCTAGAGTCAGGGGTGTAACCCGCGTGTGCCACACACTGATAACAAAACCTGTCCAGCGCCTTATAGTGGTTCCCTTTTATATGCGTTTCATGTAACAGAATTAGGTCTGGGCAGTGTCTGCGCAAATATTGAAGGATGATGGTGCATTTAATTTGACTACCCAGCCCGTTCACATTTCACGTAATTACCCTAAGGGTGCATGTTAGTTTTGCTGCCATGAGGGAATGCTTCTGTACCCAACGGAGTTACTACACCTGCATCCCACTCTCTTGTACCCCCGTGTACCTCCTTGACCCCGCCCATGCCACTGGTCACTGCATGGCAGTGCAATAGCAAAGGAACAGGGTAAAACAAGAAACTGCTGATTAACAGTCCCCAACTATGAGCTTCCTCCTCCCTGCAACCCCACCAAGCAGGCTTTGAACTGCCCACCCCTCCAACCAGAGGAGTGTCTGTCACCCTTAAGAACTGAAACTCATGTGTGGGTGGGCTTGTGCCACCAGTTCTAACTTTCACCATTTGCTATCAAAAGCAATTAACTCAGATCCCCCAAAAATCTCATTTTTTGTCCTGCAATATCTGTCTGCTTTAGCTGGGCTTCGAGCTAGTAGCCAGAACCCACTCTGAGTGTGCAAAGGGCTGCCACCAGTTCCTAATAGGCAGCACCAGCATGAGGTTCAGATAGTCCCGAAGACTAGGAGTCCCAATATCCAGCCATCCTCCATGCATGGCCAGGATACACATGTGGTGTGGATTAGGAGGTCGTTGTGGCAGTCTTATATTGGATTTAACCATCTATAGTGTTGGTGACTGTGCTGCCCCCGGTCTGGGATCCTGCTTATGTGGAAGATGGTCTGCCCTTTCCGCCACCAGATCCGCCACTGTTTCTTTGCTGGCCACCACGATACATGGCTCATGACCCTCTCAAACCAGTCCCAGGCAGTGCTTAATTTGTAAAGAAAAACGTGCCGGTGCCCAAATCCCTCCTCTTAAACACACGACTGCTGCAATTAACTGTGGGAACACGAAATACTGAGGCAGCCAATCCTGAAGCCGGCTCAGGCCTCTTCAATCCCTTTACAGCCACTCCCTGCCCCTTCAGCTCACTCTTGCAGCTTTCTGCTTTCTCCCACTGTGGCGCTTTTTTGTTGTTCTCTTCCCCGGCTTTCCCCCGTGTGTCTTTTGCTTGCGGAAAATGCTTGAGGCAGAAGAGTAAGCGCCGGCCCTCAAAAATAAGTGCTGGTGCTCAGCACTGGAAACAACAAGCACAAATTAAGCACTGGTCCCAGGCCTCCTCAGGCGTGGCAAAATGCTGTGATTTGCCCTCTGCAATCACCCGCAGTATTTCTGAATGCTCAATTTTGTGTATTGCTCCAACCGTACTGTACAAGCATTGTGAAACCCAATTCGTCAGGCATTGGTTGCCACCCTTTAACCTTTGCCAGTGCTTGTTTTTGTAAAATGGTATTGCTTGGGAACTGCATGACCCTCTTCAAAATATATAAAAAACGATTGCAAACATTGGAACAGAAGCAGCTCACGTAAAGTGAACTACTTTGGGCATGAATGTGCTTCTTCTGGAACAATATACAGTCACTGAGTGAAGTCAGCCAATGGCTGAAGCGGACTCACTAATTGCCCCATGCTGTAGTTCATAGTGGACTGAGAAAATTGTGAATGACACACCAACAGACCAATGCATGAAGAGGTCTGGTTGAAAGCTCCTATAGGTAAGTGTATTATATATATCACTATAGTAAAATCAAAATAACTTGGCTAACACCAGACCTAAACAAGCATTTTCAATGCAACGGGTCTCACATTTGCTCGAGTTAGAGCTATTAGCGTTGTAAAGAAAATAAACTCAGTGTGATCGCACTATGTAAAATGCAGCGCGATCACGCTGCGTGGAAAATAAACAGATAAAGTAGTCCGGACCCCAGGCTGAAAACATCGAGCCTCGTATGTTTTTAGTAGTTTACCGGTGCTGTGTATGTGGGCTAAACACCGGAAAAGGCATGACGTATGCATGTCTTTCACAAATGAAAGCAAGCGGACTTTAAAAGGCAAGCCCACGAACCAATGTAAGTGACTGACGTGACATGGGCGTGGTTTGAAGCCCAAAGTGAGATTACAGAATAGACGGAGCGCTTTGCGCTCGCCCATAAAAAGGAGTAGAGTTTCAAAGAAGCTTTAGAACTGTAAAACAAATGCTATGCCCTGTGCTGACACAAGTGCAGGCAGGATGGCTCAGTGTAGCAAAATGAAGCATCCATGAAAACAATGAACAGAGCTACAAAACCACTTTATGAAGGCTAAAGGTAAGGATGTATTCTGTCCCCACAGCTAAGTAAAATGCATTTACAGTGATGCAATCACTGGCATGATGGCTCTTGAGTGTGCCTCATCTGTATCTCTGTTGCTGAGCCATGTGAATAATTTTGAAAAAACACACCTTGATTCCAAGTGTTCATCCAAATGAGAGCATATGGTGTACTGGTCAAAGCTGCCCACTTTTGAACTAGGGAACCACATCTGAGTCTTGGTGTCGGCTCAACACCCTGAGGTACTGGGCAAACCACATAATCTTTTGCAAAAATGAATGTGCCCTTGTGTAATATAACTGGTGGTCATGCAAAAGGCTCCAATCCTTTCGGGTCAGGTTCACGGGAGGAAGAAAACTCTGAATGACCAAACAGCACACCAAACAGATGAAGAGGGCTGGTGGGAATGCCCCTAAACGTATGTATATTGCATGTTGCCACAGTGAAGGGATTTCCTGCAAGTTGTTATGCTTTGCAACACTAATTCCAGGCTTGGATGTTGTAAATTATTGTAAAGATGCTTGATAAGTGACACTGTCTATAGCAATAAATACATAAAGCAACATGTTTGCTGATCTGCACTATATAAGCATATAGTTCTCAGAAGCTGCATAGAATGTTACGTTTTTAGAACAAGTTAGCAGTCACAAGGTATTTTAGCATGGGTTTTATATAGTGCTGAATAAAATGATGTAATTGATTTAAAATTATTTTAAACTCATCTGTGAGCAAGCGATGGCTGTGCTGCGATGTAATTGAAGGTGAAGGCTAGCCACTTAGGGGTGTATTTATGAGCCCCTCGCGCTGTTGTTGCATCACCTTTTGTGATGCAATGACGGTGCAAAACTTGAAATCATATCTATGAAGTCACGCAAAGCTACTTTGCTTGGATTGAATGGCCTCATAGATATGGAGTAAGGCAAGGTGCAAACCGCTGCATTGACTTGCAAGGGAGGCATTCCATGGTTGTAGTGGTGGGTGTTCGCTTGCAACACCCATGGACTTTGAGGCATCACTAGATTTACAAGAGCTTGTAAACTGGAAATGCCCCAAAATCTATGCCTTCCCAGGGGAGTCACATTGAGGAGAAATATCTTTATTTCTCCTCTTTTTTTCTCTTTCTATGTGCAGAATGCAGCACACATAGAAAGAGGAAAAAGCCTCCTAGAATTGTTTTTGTGCAGGAAGGTGCCTCTTCCTCCTGCCTTGACTCAGGTACCTTTGCACTATGGTGCAAGAGTGGCTGCATTGGCTCTAGGCTGGCAAAACGCTGCCGCAGTGGTAAAGGATGCTGCATTTCTTAAATACAATGCATCTCTGCCCTTTCCCTTTAACGCAGGGCAGCGCAGCAAGGTGACTTGCTGTCCTGCACCAAAGTCCATAAATGTGGGACTTAATATGTTGAAAGGGAGATTAAAGTGACCTATTGTTCCACTTTTACTGTGCATGCAACAGAGAGTGATTGCATTCTACATGTTACACGCGGAGGGACAGAGAATGTGGAGAATTTCGTACGTTTCTATACATACACGCACTGCATCAAACCTTCTCGCATCATAACTTGTCATTTGCATGATGTAGGATCTGGAACAATAAAGAGTCCTCGAAGCATGAAAGAAAGGAGTGCTGCTTTTGAAGCACCAAAGACGTTGTCCAGCCTGCAATAAGTGCTAGTCCACAATGAAAATTATCCGCTAGCAATGAAGGGATTGTCAATTTGTGGCAACTGGGCCTTTTCATTCTATGTTAAATGGAGTTATACGTAATTAGCTAATGATAAAGCTGATGAGGTCTCAGAAGGGCAGTCTGACAGTGAAGTCTAATATTCAAAAGTGACTAATGAATCCGGACTTGGCATTATGTACACGTATCCATGGACGAGGAACTTTGTGTCAACCGACAACATGATTCATTAAAAAATAAAGCAACATTTACTATTCTAAACCTCAAAACATGACAGTAGCCTGCCATTGTGTGTGGAATTTGTAAAAAGGCTCTGTGCTGACGCCAGTACAGGCCAGAAGGCTCTGTGCAGCACAATAGGGGCATGGGGCAAAGCCGACCTTTGGAAGGTCTTCCCCGGAATCATTGGAGAATGGTGCAGACCGGATGACTGTGCTCTTTTGGGCTACAGACCGCAATAGGTCGTAGCCCAAGGGTATATATCCCACCATTTTTGGCTGCTACCCACCATTTTATGGGATATGTGACATGGTGTCAGCCCAGTAGTTAGTTTTTGCTTAAGGCAATTTCCAATAGTCAGGTTAGATTAGAGTAAGCTACTCACGTGGTGATGGCTTCTGTGGATGACAAAGTGCTGCAGGTGCTCCATTTATTGAATGAAGTGGGGTGCCATGATTTGCTGGCTGAGGGAGCAACCTCTGCTAGCATGGGGCCATTGTGGAGGGCCTCAGACGTGGTGGCAGCCACAGGACTGGCTTGTTCAGCACTCTGAGGCAAACAAAGAGGGAGCCCTAAGGTAGGACAGAAGGGGGCACTCGTGAGTTCGGAGAGTGGCCCCGATGTGCACAAGTGCATTGCGTGGTATGGGGAAGGGGCTGGGTGACATCAAAAGGGCCGCAGAGGAACCTGGTGGGGCGGTGGCAGCCCCCCGCAGAGCAGCGCAACACGAGGGAGAGCTGTGAGCCAAACAGTGAGAAGGGGGCCCGTGCTATTGCAGGAAGTAGGCTCACAGGCATTGGTCAACCCCCAACCATTTGGGGAAATAGGAAGCTGGCCACGCAATGTGAATCAAGTGGCCCACTTCAGCTGTCACAAAAATAGAGGCATTGGGGTTGAGTGGGAAGGCGGGGAATATGCAAATTTGTCCTTCCAGCAGCTGGGAGAAGGGGACATAGTCCAGGCAAAGGGCAGACAGCAGAATGTAATTTCTATGAGATCCAGCCCCTGGGAGGTGAGGAGGAGTTAGAGCAGACCCCAAAAGCTTGGCTGCTATACATATATGGCAATGACAAGAAGGAGGGAAAAAACAGGCATAGTGTCTCCTTAGACAAAGGCGTCTGGTTGAACGAAGCACTTGAAGGCCTTAGGTCCCACTGGTCAAAGGAAGTCTCCTGGGGAGGTGAGTCAGTGGCCATACAGAGTGTTGCATTCCAGACCTGTCCTCTTTTTTACCGTTCGCACATCAGCACTGGTGCAATACAGACTCTAGAGTGCACAGTATTGCTCCATTACCCCGAGGTGAGGAGATGGCCTGGCACAGAACAGCCAGCCAGAACTCTTTGTGAGACTAGAGATTGGGTGACACAAGAAAGTTCAGAATGGCTTCGTCAGAAAGACTTGTGAAACAACATAGAGCCTCATTGAGTGACGGGCCATACGGGTCTCGATGGCCTGCAACGACACAGTGCCTGGGAGGGTTTGGTACAGCCCCTCAGGATATGGTTGAAGGTTAAACTATGGCTCAGACGATTTCGCCACAGAGGGCGCATCTGGCAACACAAGTGGGGTGGGAGGGGCCGAATGAACAGGTTTATTGCACACTGATGGACTATGACAAGGATAGTCCTGAGGAAGGCAAGACTGTTTAGGATGAGGTACTGTTGGAGGCTGAAAAGTGGCTGTGGCAGAGCAGGGTAGGACAGGCAGGGAAGGAACCAGTTAACCAGCTCCCAACTAGAGCGTTGCAGGCTTCGGGCAAAAGGCCAGCGAGATCCACTGAAACCAGGTTGCAGAGTATGTGGGTTCCACTGGCAAGGTGGCAGGCTTCGGAGTAGACACCAACCTTATGGCCAGGTAAGGAAACAAGGTCCCTGTGATGGTGTCGATAGGGGTGGATGCTGCACAGTCAAGAAAGCAAGAGGCACCTTGGTTGAGAAAAGGGCGATATGTGAAGGATACTCGTGTGGCACAGAAGGTCAGAAGCTGAACACAGGTTCAGTGCTGGTGATCAGAAGAAGGGTAAGACACAGGAAGACAAGGGGTTAGGGGCATAAAAGGGGGAAACAAAGTGAGGGTCACCATTATGGGGCGGACACAGACAAAAGCGTTGCGGTTACCAGGGAGACAGGGAATGAGAGTGCGGAAGGTAAAACAGAAATGCTGGTGGGCAAGAAGAGAGCATAGAACTGAAAATTAAAAAGCGACCTTACATGGGGGTGAATAAACCCTTGGAGACTCACCTTACATTGTCCACAAAAGAAAATCATTGGAAGGGTGAATACATAGAAATGTTCCGGCTACTCCATGGGGAGTTCAGGGCAAAAAAGTCTTCTAAAGAGAAGGACTATGAATTGTACAAAGGAGCTAAGGTGCCTATGACAAGCGAGAACTGGACAGCAGCCTTCTCAATCTATGCAAGTGTGCACTGCAAGAAATACCCTGAGTGGAGTGAGGTTCTGTTCAAACATATGGATGTCATACACAAAGCTCAGATCACCTATGGTAGATACGGCTTGGCACAATCTGATGATGAGTTTCGGGTGCATATGGTGATGGCCACTGAGGAAAATGGGGGAAATTCATTTAGACCAGTGGCAACACACAACGGGCCCAGCAAAATTCGGCAAGACGATTTTCACAGCAAGTGGTTTGGCTGTAGTATACTGGGCCTATCAGGGGAGCCCCACCTGGGAAGAGGTGGAGTCCATAGTCAAGCGGCAACGAGAAGTATGGGGAGCATGTTGGGACTTAACAAAGGTAAGTGTACAAGGGAATATTGCAAGTTCTGCCACAAGAGCTTTAAATGTGCAGGGATGCATTTTCTCATACACTGCTATACCAGGGACACAACAGGGTCGGCAGGCATGGAGTCATCAAGGCGCCTGGCATCAGTCACAAGGAGTGGCCACCAGTCGCCAGAATGTACTCTGCAGTGGAGGGAGAGGAGCACAATGACCTGGTAGGAAAGGCTCATACGCCAATTAAATTCGACAAGTTGGCTTTTTAGCTAAGTAAGTAAATGGGGATGATGCATCATTGTGGAGGGATGGATTTACACAGGGAATCATGCTGGGATATGAGGGCCCTACAGTGAGGGGATGGGCAGAGAATAGGAAATCGGTCAGGACACACCCACAAGTGGTTAGAGTCAAACTACAGAAGGAAATTTGTTAAGGTTGAAGGGTGGGCCCATTTGATGACTGGACCCTGCCTGACCTGACAGTGTCTCCCATAGGGGTTGTTCCCAGGAAACAGGAGCAACCTGTTCCCAGGAAACAGGTGGCAGTCTCAAATTGGATTTATGAATGGCAGTCGAAGGGCAGTCAGTCAATGATTTCATTTCTGAGGTGCTAATTTCTGTATCCTATTCTTCAACCGGCTGTAGCCATATCCCTAGTAGTACAGGCAAGGAAGGGGGCAGAGATGGCAAAAAGTGGCAGAAAATCAGTCTTCAGGTTACTACCTGTGCACCCAGATGATTTTCTACTGCTGGGGATTCACTTTGAATGGCAGTGGTATGCTTATACAGCCCTCCCGATGGGATGTTTCATTTGGTGTGCCTTGTTTGAGCATTCTAGCTCCTTTCTATAATGGCTGGTAACATAGTGTGTGGGCAGACACTGGCTGTGCATTACTAGGATGACTTTTTCTTTGTTGGATGCCCAGGCTCTGCGGACTGCCAGATGTCGATGGTAAGTTTACAAGAGCTCATGACAAATCTGGGAGTCCCTTTTGCACCAGAGAAAACAGTGGGCCCACAGACTGTGCTCTCCTTTCTGTGGATAGAGCTTGACTCAAAGGCAGTGGTGGCATGCATACTGTAGGAAAATGCCTCTCATGGCATGGTTACCCCTAACTGTTTGCCTTTTGTTGATGGTACGTATGATTGAAAGTGTGATGGGACCCTGATAACCAGGCCCCAGCACCAGTGTTCTTTCCCTAAACTGTACCTTTGTTTCCACAATTGTCACAACCCTGGCACACAGATAAGTCCCTTGTAACTGGTACCCCAGGTACCAAGAGCACCGTGGCCAGGGAAGGTCTCTAAGGGCTGCAGCATGAATTATGCCACTCTGGGGACCCCTCACTCACAGCTTGTGTGTGCTGGTGGGGAGAAAATGACTAAGTTGACATGGCACCCCCCCCTCAGAGTGCCATGCCCTCAACCCACTGACTGTTGCATAGCTAAGTCACTCCTCTAGCAGGCCTTACAGCCCTAAGCCAGGGTGCACTATACCACAGGTGAGGGCATAGTTGCATGAGCACCATGCCCCTACAGTGTCTAAGCCAAATGTTAGACATTGTAAGTGCAGGGTAGCCATAAAGAGTATATGGTCTGGGAGTCGGTCAAACACGAACTCCATAGTTCCATAATGGTTACACTGAATTCTGGGAAGTTTGGTATCAAACTTCTCAGCACAATAAATCCACACTGATGCCAGTGTGGGATTTATTGAAAAATGCACACAGAGGGCACCTTAGAGATGCCTTAGAGATGCCACCTGTATACCAGTCCAATTTGTAGTATTATGCTGACCAGTTCCTGCAAGCCGGCCCATCCAGAAGGGTTTCTTGCCACATGGGGTGAGTGCCTTTGTCACTCTGTGGCCAGGAACAAAGCCTGCACTGGATGGAGGTGCTTCTCAACTCCCCCTGCAGGAACTGTAACACCTGGCGGTGAGCCTCAAAGGCTCAAGCCTGTTGTTACAGCACCCCAGGGCACTCCAGCTAGTGGAAATGCCTGCCCCTCTGGACAAAGCCCCCACTTTTGGCAGCAAGTCCAGAGGAGATAATGAGAAAAACAAGGAGGAGTCACCCACCAGTCAGGACAGCCCCTAAGATGTCCTGAGCTGAGGTGACCCCTGCCTTAAGAAATCCTACATCTTGTTTTGGAGGATTCCCCCAATAGGAATAGGGATGTGCCCCCCTCCCCTCAGGGAGGAGGCATAAAGAGGGTTTAGCCACCCTCCAGGACAGTAGCCATTGGCTACTGCCCCCCAGACCCAAACACCCCCCTAAATTGAGTATTTAGGGGTGAACCTGAACTCAGGAAATGAGATTCCTGTAACCTGAAGAAAGAAGAAGGACGGCTGACCTGAAAGCCCCACAGAATACGACGGGACGACAACTGACTTGGCCCCAGCCCTACCGGCCTGTCTCCAGACTCAAAGAACCTGCACAGCGACGTATCCAGCGGGATCAGCAACCTCTGAGGACTCAGAGGACTGACCTGCACCTAAAGGACCAAGAACCTCCCGAGGACAGCGGCTCTGTCAAAACCAGCAACAAGAAGCCAACTTTAAAGAGACTCTCGCCTCACTCCGGAAGCGTGAGTCTTAACACTCTGCACCTGACGCCCCCAGCTCGAGTTCAGGAGAATCAACACTGCAGAGAGGACTCACAGGTGACTCCAACAATGTGGACATCCTGCACCCTCACAGCGACGCCTGCAGAGAGGATCCAGAGACTCCCCCTGACCACGACTGCCTGGTAACAAAGGAACCCAACTCCTGGACCAAGCACTGCACCCGCAGCCCCCAGGACCAAGAGAAACCACCTACCAGTGCAGGAGTGACCAGCAGATGTCCCTCATCCTAGCACAGTCAGTGGCTGGCCCAAGAAGCCCCCCCTGTGTCCTACCTGCATCACCAGAGTGACCCCTGGGTCCCTCCATTGCTTTTAACACAAAACCAGACACCTACTTTGCACTCTGCCCCCGTCCGCCACTGTGCCACTGAGGGTGTATTTCATGTGCTTGTGTGTGTGTGTCCCAGTGCTCTACAAACCCCCCCGGTCTGCTCCCTGAGGACGCAGGTACTTACCTGCTAGCAGACTGGAACCGGAGCACCCCTGTTCTCCATAGGCGCCTATGTTATTTGGGCCCTCCTTTGACCTCTGCACCTTACCGGCCCTGTGTTGCTGGTTCTGAGGGTTTGTGGTTGCCTTGAACCCCCAGAGGTGGGTTGCCTATGCCCAGGAGACTGAACTTGTAAGTGTTTTACTTACCTGAGAAACTAACCAATACTTACCTCCCCCAGGAACTGTTGATTTTTGCAGTGTCCACTTTTAAAATAGCTTATTGCCATTTTTGCCAAAACTGTGTATACTACTCTTTTAATTCAAAGCTCCATGCTTACCTGTGTGAAGTACCTTACAATTTACGTACTTACCTAAATTTTTAATCTTGTGGTTCTAAAATAAATTAAGAAAATAATATTTTTCTATATAAAAACCTATTGGCCTGCAGTTAAGTCTGTGAGTGTGTGTTCTCATTTATTGCCTGTATGTGTACAACAAATGCTTAACACTACCCTCTGATAAACCTACTGCTCAACCACACTACCACAAAACAGAGCATTAGTATTATCTAATTTTGCCACTATCAACCTCTAAGGGGAATCCGTAGACTCTGTGCACACTATCTCTCACTTTGAGATAGTATATACAGAAACAACTTCCTACACATATCATTGGATAAGAAACAACACATGCAGCTATTAATAGATGCCATGCTGGGAAAAGCTAAGGTAAATGTACATGAGGTACAGGTACTCTTGGGTCATCTCAATTTTGCTTGTAGAGTAGTGAAGGCAGGCAGGACTTTTTGTAGAATACTAGGGTTGGCGTTATCTCTATTGTTGCTTCAGCATCATCATGTGCCATTGTCAGCAGGTGTGAAGGAAGACTTGCACATGTGGTGCTTCTTTTTGGAGTCAGTCAATGGTGTGCCATTGTACAGACTGCAGGAATTGAGTGTGACATTCAGAAATACTCTGATGCCGCTGGGGAAATCGGTTTTGGGTTGTATTGGCAGGGTCAGTGGTGTGCTGAAGAGTGTCCGGAGGTGTGGAAGTGTTGGAGCCGCAGCATTGCCTTTCTGGAATTCTTTTCCCTCGTAGCTGTAATGTCTTTCTGGTGCAGGGAGCTAGCCCGCAAAAAGGATTTGTTTTGGATTGACAACTTGGTAGTTGTGCAGATTGTGAACAGATAGTCATTAGGGAGGCCCAAGTATTAAAGTTAGTGAGGGTGTTAGTTCTCGAATGCCTGCGACATAGCATACTTTCAGAGCAAAACATGTGCCAGGCGTGGACAATGACATCACAAATGCTTTGTCTCATTCACAGTGGGAAAGACTCCATGGGCTGATCTCAACATCGGAGAGGGACAAGACACCTATGCCAATAGAACTATGGAATGTAGGAGACAGAGATTTGTCCAGCTCATGGTAGGGTCATTGGCAGAGTCCAATAGGAAAACTTATCCTGAGGCCAGGGTGGAATTCTTCAATAGTGGGGCCAAAACAAGGTCAGAGAGTTGAAGTACAACAGAGGGCATAGACCAGTATACACTGCTATTGACAGAGAAAAGGTTGTCCCGGGTCAGAGTTGCGGGGAAGTTAGTGGCTATTGCATTCATGGGCAAGGTACTTTGGGGTTAAGCCCCGCAAGCGGGGGAACTGGGGAAGTGGATGTTGGACAAATGGGCTAGGGTACAGGACATTGGGGTAACAACTCGGAGACCACTGCATTAGAAGAGTTTTTCCCAACAATTGCAAATACTACCAGAAACATGCAGTGGAGAAAGGGAAGCAACGCTATTCACATCACTCATGTCTTGGATGTTCTTTGGTGTATTTAGATTGTCCAAACTGCTGGGGGGGTGGGGGAGTCGGTGGGGACTTCTCTCGGTGGACACAATGGTGCAGGAGGATGTAGTTCTGGTCCATCTGCATCATTCTATGATGGACTAGTGGCCCCTTTGACGGCCAGTGGTATTTAGAGCGTATCCATTGGAAGCAGTGTGCCTGGTTCTTGGGGGGGGAGAAACTGCAGGCACGTAGGTCATCCATAGGGGAAGAGGTGTTCAAGCATGGCAATGGGGAGCAAGTGACAGCTTTCCAGTTGCTAGCAGTGTTGAGGAAAGCTCCTACCTGCCTTGGTCTGCCAGGGAGTTTTGTACACACTCTTTTTGTATCAGGTGGCCTCTGAGGCAGGAGGGGTTGGTCCAGGAAGCAGATTATGAGGTTGGGACAGTGGTCATCAGACTGCTTTAAAGATATCTTTGGTTGGGCGAGGGGACTGTTAATAATCTGACATGTTCTTTCCCTTACAGCTTCCATGTTTTTTCAGGTTGAATGCAGGACCGGAGATGGCTGGCTTGTCAGTGTGGATCATGGGGTATTCCATCATGAAGTTGGCCTGTATTGAAGCAAAAAAGAGTGCAAAGGGGGGGTAATTTGGGTTTTGATTCCAACCTATTGTCTGTGTCATGGATCGTAAAAGGGGAATGTGATGGAGGGAGTTTTTGCTTGACCTGAACAAGTTTTGCTTAAGGAAGCATTGCCCTGATGTTTTACCCATACATCTAGGGGAGAGTAACTTGTTTGCGGGAAAAGGTCTGGCACTGTTGTGCCTGATGAAAAGGGACATGAAGGAGATCAAGGGAATGTGGTCAAGGTCTTTCTTATTATGGACAGCATTTATACCAAGAAGGAATAGGAGGGGTGCTTCAAAGCCAGCAGTGATTGATATAGCAAGGCAAAGAGTGACTAGGGAGATGAGTGATTTTTGTAGCAGGGAAGGTTTTGGCAAAGTGGAGCATTCTGACTTGAGATATGATAACAAGGAGTTCCTTATAGATGATGGAGTTTACCTTTCTCGCTTCGGGGTAGAGCTGTAATTTCTGTAAATGAAGAACTTTTTTGCTCTAACCCTGAAGAGGCAGCAGTGAGTGATAGGAAATATGGGTGGGGCAGTATAAGTCTGGCTAGAGCCTTTTTCTGGTGGCGGTTGGCCGAAACATTTGCATGGATTTAGATAATGTTATTGTTGTTATCATCAGATCTAGATTTAGATTCTGTGCTCCTCTCAGAAAGTTGAGGTTTGCTAACAAACTTCTAGCAGTGATCCCCAGAATTCAACGCTCTAGAGTGGGTGGAAGGTCTCTCCTACCTGGGTTTAGTACCATGGCACCAGCTAACTCTGATGTTGCGGAAAGTAAGTGATGCCGCAGTTTTTAAGAAAATGCTTATAACCTGCCTTGTTGTGCAGGAATAATCACTTACTGTGTTTACATTTGCCGACCTATGCTTCATGCCAGAACGCTCCTTGGAGTAGCTATGGTGCTATGGCATCATCATCAGCAGCGAACCAGGCTGAAAAGGAGGGTGTGAACAAATCACACCGGAATGAGGTAAGTAGATAAATGTTAAGTCATGTGAGGTTGTGTTTAGTAGGTGTTGACAGATCCACTGTTAAGCAGTAGGAGAAGTTAAAAAATCATAATGGCAGGATAGAAGGAGGTTATAAAGGAGATTCTTGCTGCTCACTATGTGGGTGTAGCGGGACATTTAGGGGTTTGGGTGGGAAGTTAGATAGTGAATTGTGTACAGTGAGGTTTAGTTTTGTAAAGAGGAACGCCTAGGAATTTTGTTATGTGTGCCTGTTTTCAATAAAAAATTGCCTTTTTCACACTTACAGAAGTGTCAGTGGTCTGTGCTGCACCTCTCTTACCTAATGTGCCTCATGGTATCACTGATGAAAACAATGAACAGAACTTCAAAATAAGAAGACCTCTGTCATCGCAGCCATAGGGAACGCATCTACATTGATGGCTTTTGGTGTTAGAGTGTGCAGCACATGCAGCTCCATCCCCGAGCCCAGGGAATAATTAAAATACCAGATTATGCTGGTTTTTAATATTAAAAAATAATTAAAATAGTCATACTGGTTTTAAGACTCGCGATCCAAAATCTTTATTAAAATGAGTTTATTATCCAGAACAACAAACTCCTCACACGTCCTCTCTGTGTCCACCCTTACTGCAACTGCCACAGCTGTCCTTGCACAGATAACACTCTGGAACATAGCTAACTCAGTACAGCTCACTTGGACAAGTTGCTAGGAAACAAGATATCTCCCTTTTTTCCACAAAATTATTTATTTTTTTAGACTCACCACGTATTACCTTACAATCTAAATTAGTGTCACGTTGGCTCTCATTGTAGCAATGAGGCTGCTTGATTTGGGCGACAGCATCACCTGGATTGTGGGGATCTGAGTCCAATCCCACACCATGTGACAACTGTCGGCCCAACCCATTTCCAGCCAGCTGGCAGTGCTTCATATTTGCCAGGAGCAGGGATTATTTGTGGCAACCTGGCAGATGACATTGTGACTTCTCAGGGAAAACTTGGTGGATCAGATCTAATCCTTTTCTCTCAGTTACATTAGTCCCGCACATGCAAAGAAAAACAGAGGCAGGAAATGGTTCAATAAGATTTATTGAATCAGCTGCGTTTTAGATAAAATAACATAAAATGCAATAATTAGAATGATCAAACATGCTACAAGCAAAGTGGTAACAAGAAAAGTGAAACACAGGAAAAGTCCCACCTTACTGTCACTATGCACGAGATCTGTAATTCCTACCTAAACTATGTTAGAGCACAGCAGGATAAGCCCTAATCCATCCTTCAGGATTCCCTGCTGGGAAGACATCATCCCCCATACCTGAGTATGACAGTAGTGGATAAGCCTGTTATCTATAGAGACACTATCTCCATGTGCGCAAGGGACCTGGTGGTCTCAGCGAGCAGCTGTTATGAAGTCAAACAGCCTGCAGTTGTGGTCATCTTCCCAGAACCTCCCTCTAATGTGCAGGGGACATGGAAATGTTTTTATAATAAAACAACTGATGTTCTGAGAAAGTGTCCGCATGCAAAAACATGTGTGTTTCTGTAAATGTTAGAGACGCAGTGTACCACTTGTTCTGACAACCCTATCTCGCTGCAGTCTTGAAGAAAGCACAGAGTGAAAGAATGTCATGCTAATAAATGTTATGCTTTCCTAGGTGAAAGGAAAACAAGATAAAGGAAAATTAAACACCTCCACAAATGTGGCCAATTCTAGAAGAATACAATGAAATAAAATGAAGCATTACTAGATTAAAGGGCACAAGGAGCAGGACTAGTTGCTAAAATAACGTGCCCACAGGCATCACTAAAATGTCTCTACAACAGCCTCCCCTTGTCGGTTCAGAAGTGGTGAAGCAGCCTAGCTCCAGAGTTAAAACTAAATGCAACTAAAATGCATTGCTTTAAAACATATATACATAAATGCCAATTGTAACAAGTTAAAAACACACTGGGGCATGTGAATGAAGTGGTTTATTTAGGAAGTTAGCAGTGGCGCCAATGAAGCAATTGCAGCCAGGATAATTTAAGTAACAAAGTGTTCCACTTCGGCAGGTGGGAATGTGACCAAATCAGTGCCAAGGAAAACCAAAGAGCACTCATGTTCTAAAGCTGGAGCTCCAGCAGAGACAGCAGCATTTCATGTTGTGCCTGATGTTGAGTCAGTAGCTGCATGATCTGCAAAGGGCAGCTCATAGATGGCTTCCCATAGCACATGCACCCTTAATGCGCATGTCTGGTAATGAGCCCTCAACAAGAACATAAACCGATCAGTGTCCAATGAAAGTAAGCTCCTCTTAGGAAGACAAACATTTAGTGCACATTTGAAAAGGCACCGGACTTATTGATCGAAACATGGGTTACATACAATCCAAAACCGGTCTAAATGACAGAGACCTGTTGCACTCTAGTTCTTCCTTGAGTGGTGCTCCGAAATACTGCATTATGCATTCACAATACAGTTGTACTGGTGGAAGTGCCATCAGTCTTCCTTTTTGCAATGGGACAGTCATTGCGTATAAAAAACAGCAACAGCAAGATACCACCTATTACAGCCAAAGTAATTGGAAATCCCCGAAAATACTCAAAAAAATTGAGCGCATGGCTGAAGGTCTTATGCCAAATATAGAGGAGAAAGTGTTAACAAAACCAGAACCAACAGCCTTAAAGATATATACCATTCCTGTAGTACTAGATGCATTTAAAATTTGTCCCACAAGTTCACCAAAGTTTCTTGGACAATTTGTATTTAAATGAGACTGTATTTCTGCAGATGACCTCGCCACTTGGAGCCCATAGGTCTCCTGTGCAGAGCTCAGCGCCACATGTTTTTGTAACAATAAAGCCTTTTGTCTGCCTAACTTGTCAAAATTCACATTTAAAGTAGCAGTGTAGGGCCAAATATCTGCTACTTTCATCTGCTGCATGGGGGGAAAAGGACATTACCGCAACAGGTGACGATTTGGGAGACCTAAATTACATAAGCAATTCTGGCTGGCATTCCACAACAGCTCTCACTGTTAAGAAGCACATACCTTTCATTAGAAAGCACCTGGAACACTGAACTAATCAAGGGGACTGGAGCTCCCTTCAGATAGCAAGCTAAATTCACTGCTGAAGTGTTACACGCCCCGTGCAAGGACAGCTGTTTATAACACAGAAGTCCTGCATTCACTGCTGCAAAGAAAGACCTCTTTCATTCCATTTAGAGATGTATGTGACAAGGAAAGCTCCCATACCTCATGAATGTAACTATCTCCTAGCCTTTCATATCTGCCCACTGGAATGTGTTTTAAGCAGAACGTGAATTGCAGCTTTGAAATAGTTTGATTGATAACCTCATATATCACCCACTCAGCAGATGGTATTTCAGAAACAGTAAAAAGCAACTTTTCGAACTTCTCAATGTTTAACATAACATAAGTTGATTCCTTTTTAGCCATTATTTGTTGCTGTTGAGTCAAATAAAATGCTGAAAAAATATACCTCGCCCTGACATGTTGCCAGGGAACGTGACCAGATTTCAATGTTTATAATGTCCAACCCAAATGAATAATGGACCTAAGCTGGCTTGTCCATGTTGTAAAAATTACATATAACTTTGAACAATGTCTATTTTAGATGAAACAATGTTGTTTAAAGTGTATATGCAGTCAGAAAATGTGGTAATCCCATTATCTCCAATGGCTAATGCTTTCTGTAAATTTTCCTGATCTATTTGACATAACTGGGCAGCAGATTCTTGTTGGGAAAGCTTCCAAATTTCATTATAAATGTGCATATAAGATGCACTTTTATGTTGTTTTCTGTGGCCTAACAAGAAATCCTGCAAGTCTGTGTTGCTAGATAGGAGACTGAGGCATTCTTTAACAGCATCTAGTGAGGAACTTTTTTAAAAATTGTTTGCAAAATTTCCCTACACTGTATGTTGTTACTATAACTGAATGTTCTGATGACACATAGCGAGCATCTGGTCGATTCGTTCTAAAAAAAAACGTGGAGTTTACAAAATATGCATGACAACCATTTGTGTCCACTGGTCACAATAACCACCTACCAGAACGTGAAAGTGATGTGTTAAATGTTCCATTTTGTAACCACCCATCAAACTGATCATCAGTTGCCTTAATATATTTTTGCCACTTTTAAAATTTAGCAGGGACAGGGATACTGGACGCTTTTAATTCCATACTTTTTGCCAAGCCTGAACAACATGTCTGTTGTACAGTTTCATTTAAAAATATCATGTGAACAAGTATCAGGCATGCTCTAAATAAAGCTTCCTTTACCCTTATTTGCTAATTTTTAGTTCTCCATACACTCTTTAAGTCAATCATCTTCAGCCAATATTCATAGCCTTCTATAGCCAACCGGGAATCAAAGAAATCAGAATAAATCAACTTTGCATCAGTCAACAAAATATGGTGCAATTCCATTAATGGCAATTTAAAATAATACAACTCAGCATTTTAAATATTGTTATCAGAAAAATATGCAAACTTTTCAGAGTATGTTTTAGAACTCCCCACTGGCGGAGTTGGACAGTGTTCCCATTGTGTGTAATTAAAAATAGCCTTTCAGGTACTTGCTCTATAAATGTAATGATGTACATAATAATTGTAACAGAACGTCTCAAAAATATCCTTTTGATTGATAAACATCCACACTTTCAAATACAGTAAAATACTCTAGTTCAGATAACATAGAATCAACTGTTTTTACATTCCAATCATCAGAAACAACTCTAGGTGTTATTACATCATTCATATATATGGAATTTAAATACCTCCGTTGGGCCATATATATAAAAATATACTTTATCCCAAACAATCCCATCAGGAATTAGTATAGCAAAAATGATCACTAGGGGCAATTCTCTGCAGACCTTATGGGAGGGAAAATGTGATTAAGACCTCATCCACCAGTTCAACTGTAGAGTGTTCAAGAAGCTAATGACTATGTATCAGATACAAAAAGACGATGGCAAACCCAATCCAATGAAGGAAGGCAAGTACAGTTAATAAGAGTCACAGATAGTTCCATGGACGAATGAAATAGTCAATTTTGAGCCAATTTATCAGCTTACTTACTTTTGACAGTCTTGTTGCAGAAGGGACAGAAGAGTCGGTGAAAGAGTCATTGACGTTGGCAAAATATCCAGAAGCGGTTCATACAAAAACTGGAGCCGTGTTTGGAGGAGGAAAACTGTCAGAAGTCTGCCTTGGTGGTTCTTAGTAAACTATTCCATCCATTTTGAGTTGAATTTGAGTAAAATTGCTCAATATTGTTGGCATTGCTCGTCACAGAAGAAGTTACTGGAACTAATGAGAGATCATTTTCCACCCTCCCGAAGCTCGGAGAGGTGTCAGCATTGCTGCTCAAAACCTGTAGAGAAACATCCTGGTCTGTAGTGAGAGGGAGTCGTGGACTACCCAGGAGTCCTCTAGGTCTGCTATGCAGGATTGACCATATGGTGTAGCTAGACATTGTCAATGGAGAGGAAGCGTTTTCTTTAGAACCAGGCAGCAGTGGTAGAATAACAGTTTTGGTACCGTGTATTCACAAGACTGGAACTAGCGCACGATAAGAAGGACCAAACTCTTTTTTCGAAGCAATCATTTCACACACTAGATCCCCACCTTTTGGAATCCAGCCGGTTGGTGTTTTGGAATCCAGCCGGTCGGTGCATCTCTTATTCCCAAGGAGGTGGCACTGACAGATGCAACTGTTGTAAGTCATACAAGACATTGACAGGTTTATTTAAGTCAAAAGGTGTATCTGCTGCCAGGACCATCAAGATCTGGAACACCCATTTGTGTTCCATACAAGCATTCGTATGGTGTACACCCTCCCACGGACCTTCTGGATAGATTTTTAAGTGGTCTATTGACTGCATACAGGTATTTAAGCCAACTATGACCCATGCTTAGTACTCTAGATGTTAAGGATTACTTTAAGTCCCGGTTTCTTCGCTCCACTACACTGTTTCCCTCGGGTGATACAGAGACTAATAATACAGTTGGACCGCTAATGAAGCCACGCTGTCCCTAAAATGCCCTTGAAGCGAAATCAGGGCCCCTGTCCAAGTGGAAAGCCGCAACTGCATATGTGCTTATAAAGACGTGCAAATCTTTAATAACAGTTTGAGTGTCAGCTAAGCATTGTGGCCATACCCATAGAAATCTGGAGCATGAGTCAACAGCGATTAAGATGCAGCATCAGGTGTCAAGGGACCACAATGGTCCAGGTACACACATTGTAGAGGTTTGTTGGAAATTAGGAGGGGTGTCTGTGTTGGGCGTTTGACGGTGGACCCTTTTATTTGCTGACAGATGTCACAACAAAGGACAAACTGCTTGGTCTGTTTTCATATACCTGGCCACCAGTAACATGCTTGTGATAGTGAAATAGTAGACACCACACCAGCATGGGCAGAAGCAACTCCCTCATGCGCCTCTTTTATCAACTCAGGTCTTTGCTATGGTTGGGGATCACATGATTACCCACCCCTGGTATTGTTACTAGGGCAAATATAGGCTAGATATGCGGTAGGAAAAATTGGCAGGATATGCCTTTGGCATGGGTTTGCCTTCAGCCGAAGCTTTCACAGCAGCCAATGTTTCATCATCCAACCTTGTCCGTGAACGAGTTATTGGAGCAACAGAAGCCATAGCTATTGCTCACTTGACCGGTTCATCATCCAAAGTGTTGCCTGTAATGTGAATTTCAACACATTGGTGTCCCAATGTATGAACAACATGGACACTGGGTAGTGTTTCTTTCAGACCTGCTACTTTCCCCCACAGTAGTCTGTGTCTAATGGTGTTGCCTTTTGAATTTCTGCACCCATTCTGGCACCAGTAATGCAGGTATTCATTGAAGGACTGGACACAGTATTACTAATCACAGAGGATTCATGTTAACTGCCTTGGATCTGTGTGTTCCAGTGCATTCAACAGTGCCTTGAGCTCTTCTAATTGTGCAGTGCAGTCCCCTAAAGTCTATGTGTAGGTGTGTTGTGGATGGAATTCACTGTCCTTCATGTAGCCAATCACAACCACACAGGTGGCAGAATATTGATGTTTGGTGCCTCCTACTGGTTGGGTTGAGCCATCAGTGGACATAATTATTTAATATTGTTCAATAGGCAAAGTGTTTGCTAGAACTCGGTATTCTAGTTCATATTAGAGAAATTCTTGAGTTTGTAATTTAGGGTCAAAAACATAATCGACATCAGTGGTCATAAGAGACATCGCCCATTGAATCCATTGTGGATGTAGTACCTTGGAGCTAGGAATGCTGGCTTTTGTAACATCCTCAAGGGCTTGGATCAGAGATACAACAATAACGTGTTTCCCCTGGGCCAGAGGTCTCTCTTTAATGACAGTCATCTGAACAGTAGTCAGAGTTTTCTCTGTGAGAGCAAAGTGTTGTTCAGCTGTGAAATACAAATGTTATTTGTATGCGATAGAAACGGTATCACCCTCACTGACCGTTGCATAGGTGAAACCAATGGCACCAGCAATTATTCTGATGACCAAACGTGTTTTGTTGTCTCTTGTGTCTAAGTGTGTAAGTGTAAGTTCATTGGTAAGACACAGGGTCCAGCTATGCCCTGGTACTCTAGTTGCATGAGGATTTCCCTCACGGTGCTCTAGCTTCATGGATTATTGGATATTGTGGTTGAGGTTGTGGTTGGGATCTAATTGGTATTATATGGTAGGGAGAATCTTTATCCCACCCTACATGGTTGTGATATACCGCAGGTGCCTGCACCAATGCCCAATCAATGGCGCAAGCCTCCCTGAGCTCTCTTGGAATACGGGGCGAGAAAGAGGGTTTAATTACCTCTTCCCCATATTGAAGATTACAGGCTAAGGGCCCGATTACGATAGGTGGGGGATGGGATACTCTGTCACAAATGTGACAGATATCCCATCCGCCGTATTACAAGTTCCATTATATCCTATGGAACTTGTAAAACTGCGGACGGTATTTCTGTCATGTTTGTGACGGAGTATGCCATCCGCCAAGGTCATAATCAGGCCCAAAATCTGGTGACCAATCTTTTTTGGCCTATAAAATATCATAAATGGTAGCTATACACTCCCAAGATATAGCATCAATTGTACGCTCAATGTCTCCGTTTAATTGTATTTTTAGTTTATGCACCCTATCCGGTGTGGAGACGCACATGTCCGCAGTCTCGACTTGTACAAAAGTTGTTAGTTGCTTTCACCTTCAGATGATCTTGAAGATTCTGGAAAACTATTGTGACCGCTGATGCGCTGTTTAGCAGGGCCAATACCTACTTCCTGTTCTTCAGGAACGCTCTCATCCTGAGTGGCATTTCATATAGAAATTGGTGTCACTTTCTTCTTTTTAAATTGAGGTTATCGTTGGAATGTTTCTCTTCTTTCTGAACAGAAACTGCTGACAAGCACTGTGATGGTTTCATGTACCCAGGGGCATATTTAAGAGCCCCTAGTGCCTCATTGTGCTACATTAGCATCATTTTTTTAATGCTAACGTGGCCCAACAAGGCCAAAATCCGTGTGCCATATTTACAAAGTGGTGCAATGCATGCAATTGTAACCCTTTGCGCTACATTATACCTGCGCCAGGCATAATGTATGTAAAGGGGGCATTCCCCCGTTAGGGGTGGGTGCGGAAAAATGGTGTAAAGAAATTAAACAGATTTCTTTGCGTCATTTTTTTCTGCACTTTTAGGGCCTGTTCAGAGCAGGCATTACAAGGAGGCACACCATTGATTACAATGGGCCTCAGTGAGCTTTGCAGGATTACAGTCAACATATTTGACTATAATCCTGCAAAGCTCTGGACTAGCATCAACAATTCTGACACTAGTTCCTTAACTACCGCCATGGTGCACCGTATTTTAAATATGGCACTCACATGATGGCATTAAGGGGGCGCTAATGGGCTCAAGAAAAATGGTGCTGCACTGTGTGCAGTGCCACTTTTCTTAAATATGCCCCTCAGTTTGTTGTTCTGGCCGCCCACCTCTCTCACTGCGTTTACCCGGTGAGTCCTGAAAGCAATGATATTGGAGAGTATCAGTATATTAATATCTCTCAGGAGTTTTTATGTTACCTGTGTTTCTAAGATTATAGCGGTATCTGAATACAGAGATTCTCCCCTTTTTTTAGGTGTTTGTTTATGTTTATCCTAGTGTTTTTTAGAACCCTCAGGTGCTTTCTTGGTAGAATACTTATTGGATTACCCTGTAATTGTGGTTTACTAGGTCTGGCTCCCAGACTATCTCGACAAATACTAGAGTAGGTCTCACTGATAATTTCTTGATCCTGTACAGGGACGTCCCGGAGCCGCATGCAAACTGTTAGTGCTACTGCTTCCCCTTTAAGATTACTTAATATTATCAAAGACACAGTGGCAACATTTCCATTAATTGCAATTCCCAAAACCAGGGTAAGGGCAGCCTCGTATTCATCTTGAATTTGTTTTAACACTTCCAGAAGATTCACAAGTGTTGGTGTACCATGTGCGGTAGTATAGAGTGTGGCAAATACTGTGCCCCAAGTAGTGCAGTTATCTACTGTTGGAACCATACCAAATGGCAAGCACATAGTGAGAATTCTGTGTTTATCTTGTAGTCCCATATGGGGAAATATTGCTTCCAGCACAGTTATTTTTTTAGCTAACCAAAACAAAATGTCTTCCCATTTTGTAGGTACCTTACCCCTGATCGAACATACAGTTAATGCCTGGTGAGTGCATGCGGTTTCACTTGAGCAGCTCGTACTGGGTTAGTATTTAATGTTTGCATTACAAACTGTGATAAGGGTGTATATATTGCTGTAAGTTCAACGTATATGTGGGAACCTCAACTACCGCCAAGGTTCCTGCATCAGGATGCGGTGTATTGTGGCCAATAAAGGCTAGATAGGACCATCATTGCTCAGAGGACCTCACCTAGGGCCAGATGTAGGTAGCATTTTGCATGGTGCAAACTGCAAAAATCGCAGTTTGCGCCATGCAAAATGTGCATCGCGATGCTCATTCCTATTTTGCAAGTAGGTACCGACTCGCAAATTGGGAATGCGACTCGCAAATAGGAAGGGGTGTCCCCTTCCTATTTGCGACTCGCACCGCAACGCTAAATTGCTTTGTGACCGCGAACTTACCACCATTGTCACACTGGTGGTAACCCATTCGCAAAAGGGAACCACTGCCTACTCTGCCTACTCTGAAAAAACGAAACCAAATGATTTCGTTATTTTTATTGTATTGCAACTCGTTTTCCTTTAAGGAAAGCGGGCTGCAATAGAAAAAAAAACTGCTTTATTTAAAAAACAGTCACAGACATGGAGGTCTGCTGTCTCCAGCAGGCCTCAATCCCTGTGAGTGCAGGGAATCGCTATAGGGTCGCAGAATGCGACCCACCTCATTAATATTAATGAGGTGGGTCTTTGCGACCCCATAGCGATTCGCAGAAGGTGTCTGAGACACCGTTCTGCATCCGAATTTGCGATTGGGAAATTGCGAGTCGCACTGACTCGCAATTTCCGAATCGCAAATTTGGAGATTGCTACATCTGGCCCCTAATGTGTAGTATTGTGTGGTCCCCATGGTGCCATCAAGCCAGTTATTATGGTCATGAAAAGGTAGAGGTGTCTCCAAGTATGTGTATGCTCTGTATCATGCAGGTATATTAGCAGGTTTGTAATGATGAAATGTATTAATGTTCCCATTGCCTGCTGGAAAATGTACCCAAGAATAAAATGTTTCTGTTCTATAGGCTGGATGAGTCTCAACTACAAATGTTACAGGGCTCCCCTGGGCTGTAAGGCCACTAGTTAACAAATGAGCAGTGAGGGGAGGTTGCATGTTTACTCAATCAGCTCTATTACACTTGCTTCACATAAGTGGTTCAGCTCTTCCTTAAGTTGATCCCTTAAAGCAAGAGGAACATTTCTCACTTTGTTCACAAAACCCCTTAAGAGCCATACTCAAGTGTGGAAATGGCTACTTTAATGACACAGGTGCAGATTCAAATTATACAAAGACCTGGCTTCTCGCCACACAAACTATTAAAGCCCGCCTCACTAGACATTATAACAACTATCCATACACCTCTTCCCTCCCCTAAGAACCACTCAAAAACCCATGCCAAACATATACTCTCCAATCTCTCTTCACTCCAAAACTTCATTCATCCGAAACTATTGTGTGTCATCTACACACTTGCCTTCCTGTTTCTTTTGCATTTGCCCTTTCCTCCCCTGCATCTTCCAACTGTATCTTAAACTGACAATCTTGCTTGAAGTAACTTTTAAACCTGCTCAACTACCCGTACTCTCTGCACCTGCTAACCAGCAACTATGTACAAACAAAAGTATCTTCATCCACAAGCCATCACATAATAGGACAGCCAACTACAAGTCAAGGAAAGACTTGGGAAAGAACCCATACCCCCAAAAAATAAAACAAGGGGCGGGTGGCCAGGCAAAAATCCTCTGACCCTTCTGACCGACAAGCTGTTTAACTCAAACACACTCTCCATCACGAGCACCCTTCTTTTAACCCTCCCAATCCCACCCCTAATCCTTAAGCAAATATCCTGCTTTCTTGAGGCCCAACCGCACCACCTGCCTGAAAAATCCAAAATGCAGGACAAAACACCCCCCACCAAGCCCCCATTGGGAGATCCAATTCTGAATGTTCACAGAAAAAGCAGTGTATTTTTAACCTATTTCATGGCCTACTTTTGTCTCAAAACGAAATACATGTTGAATAAATCAAAATTTGGAAAACATGCTGATAAAATGCATTTGGTTGTGTGAAGTAAATGTAACAAGGGTGTTTTTTTAAAAGTTTGGATTTTGAACTAGTGTGAAATATTTTGGAAAATGTGCTCAAGGCCTTAATTTTCTTGCCACTTCATTTATCTTCCTCCTATATCCTCATCTTCTCTCCTGCTCCATTCTTTTAAGTAACATAAATTAAATTTTTACTAAATTGATACTAGAGTGCTTTGCAAATACACTGTTTGGTCATCTTTTAGTCTGACACAGAGGCATCTTTAGCTCTAGCCAAGGAATCGAAAAATGTATACATAAAAAATACCTATCTATAAACAAATAAAGTATGGTTTGGGACAGCCCTCTTCCTCTACTGGTCTACTCTACTGTCTTTCACAATTTGCTTGCTCACCACAGCAAGTATGCAGTTTTGGCAATGGGTGAGCTACTGCATCATTCATATTTATGTGTCTAAACCATATCTTCAGGTTATAGTAATTTGAATAAAAAAAAACAACACAGGAGGGGCAAGAAAAATGGGATATTCGGAGAATAACTCCTGGTCCCGTGTGTAAGGTTCCCAATAGATAAGAAATCAAAAAAGGTTACACACGGTTCCACCTAATGCTAAAGGGTTTCTTTCAAGGAAATAGTTCAGCGAGTCATTGAAAGGCGAACTTTATCGAAGCAAAAGCCCTCACTCACCATCCGGTGACATGCTTCATCATAGGGCCAGCTCCTCGTCAGGCCGGCACTGCAATGCCTGACGGGCCCCACAGGGGGGCTCTTTGCCGGAGATCTTTTTTAGAAAACTCGTTTCTGGCCGGTTGAGAAAAGGAATAAAGTGAAGGATTGGTAAATAGGAAAAAAAAAAAAAAAAAATATCTAGAGGTAGAATCTAATAATTTTAATGCTCATGACTCAACCTCTGACAAGATTAAAATCAAATAAAGTTGGGAATTGGTGGAGTAATGACCACAATTACCATGAAAGCCAGGTAGGTATAAACCTCAAAAGACAGAGTACACAGGATCCCCTGTGTCACTCTATATGATTGGTCAACATGTTTCTCGCTTGTTATCAAAATTAATGGTAGGGCCACATCGGGGAAGTCCAGGCTAGAAAAGTCAATTCTGGGATCCCGGGTTGCAGATCCAGACGCAGGTTTACTGGCGATGCCCATACATACTGAAAATCAGAATTGACTTTTCTAGCCTGGACTTCCCCGATGTGGCCCTACCATTAATTTTTGGAGGGTTTTTGACTTTTATATGTGATAAACTTCGCAATTCAAAGGATTAGGTATATTATTGGGTCCTGACGAATCGCATAAGGTAATTCCTTGATAACAAGCGAGAAACATGTTGACCAATCATATAGAGTGACACAGGGGATCCTGTGTACTCTGTCTTTTGAGGTTTATACCTACCTGGCTTTCATGGTAATTGTGGTCATTACTCCACCAATTCCCAACTTTATTTGATTTTAATCTTGTCAGAGGTTGAGTCATGAGCATTAAAATTATTAGATTCTACCTCTAGATATTTGTAAAAAATTTTTTTCCTATTTACCAATCCTTCACTTTATTCCTTTTCTCAACCGGCCAGAAACGAGTTTTCTAAAAAAGATCTCCGGCAAAGAGCCCCCCTGTGGGGCCCGTCAGGCATTGCAGTGCCGGCCTGACGAGGAGCTGGCCCTATGATGAAGCATGTCACCGGATGGTGAGTGAGGGCTTTTGCTTCGATAAAGTTCGCCTTTCAATGACTCGCTGAACTATTTCCTTGAAAGAAACCCTTTAGCATTAGGTGGAACCGTGTGTAACCTTTTTTGATTTCTATAGTAATTTGAAGCCAACAATACCTTTTCCTTGCACCAATAAAAATCACATTTTCCTTTTTACGAGCATTAAAGCTAAAAAGTGTTCCAACGCCTTTCTAAGTACATCTGCCCCTGTTACGAAGCACCTGCAATGTTCTATAAATATGCTCACTGGTTAATTTAAAAAATAAATAAATCCATAAGCTGGTATTGCAAACATATTCTTGCCATGTTTAGTCAGTGGCATGGTTTATTTTTTTATTCTTTCAATTTTTGTGCCTTAGGCTTGCAAGAAACAGTTAAAAAAATTGTTGAACTAGATTGCTAAGGCCGGACCTATTGTTTTTCTCAATATTTGTTTGCATTCTTCCTTATGGGATTGTGTTCAGTCACTGGTCGGACATTCCGCAGCATGAGTGAGACGTCAGGGGGTGTCAGTCAAAATAATGTTTTGGGAGAAGAATTAAAGTGGTAAATTTATAAGTATTTTGCAAGCATGTTTTATGGAAACTAGATATAATATAAAAAATCAACTGCAAAGGATATTGCTCCTTAAAATAAATTTGGTACACTTCATATATAATCATGCTTGTTAGCCTCTATGTTCTACAACTAGCTGTGCAATAGTCTCTTTAATCTTGTTTTGTAGTTCAATCAACAAGCTTTCAGATAGCAATCCCTGATCAGCCATAGACCCTATTGCAAAGAAGCCCCCTAATCATCTTGAAGATCTTGATGGAGCATTTTGTACGCTCTAATTCGAGGCAGATGGAACTTTGAGTAAGTGCATACGGGTTCACTAGGGAAACAGGCATCAGTTAAACAACATTAATTTAACAGTGCAACCAATTTGGCCACAAAATGAAAACCAAAATCGGAAATAAAGTTAAAGGGTTTTATTACAAATTACCACTCAAGTTAATGTAGACAATTCTCAAAAACATGGTGTACAGATGCAGAATAAAAATAGGGTAGCCACATCTCCTGTAGAGGTTTAATCAAATTAGCATAAGTCAAACAAGGAATTCAGTCACTGAGATGCAAAATATTAAGAATATACTTTGGTGTTCAGAAAACAAATGCTGGTCAAATCTTATCGACATTAGTACAAATTAAATCAACTAACTAAAATGAACCATAGAAATGTGGGAATCTCTTTAGTGTCTGAACTACAAAGATGGGAATCTAACTAAAAGACACAAGAGCAAAAGGTGAGAAGCAAAAATAAAACACAAATGATTTTAAAAATAGAAAGGGAAAATGGAAAGGAAAGTGTCAGCATTTCAGAAGCTCGGTCAAGAGTCTTCAAGAGTCTTCTTAGAGAATTAAGTGTAAGCCAAAGTCACCCTCAGCAAAGCATGAGGGAATAAGGGAAAAATCAAAGGTCCGTACCTCTCAAAGTCCAAGAGAATCTGCTCTACCCTCTATCACTGAAAGCCTAATTAATACCACAACTTCAGAATACAATAATGTTGGTGATCACACCATCACATGCTCATGGTTTCCTCTTGTTCCACGGTGTAACTTGAAACATCAGGATTAGGTTGCATGGTAGTTCTGGGAGCATTGCTGTCCTTGGACTCCTGTACAATATTTGCAAAATATATGAATAAGGCTTCTCTCTGTGTCTCTGTGTATCTTTCAAGGTTGCTTTCTAAGGCTCTCTATAAATAAGACAATAGTACATCTATTACCAAACTAACAATTTATGTGAAAAATACCTGCAATGAAATGACACGTTAGCAAAAAATGGAAAACAGTTCTCACGTTAGAGAAATTCAGGAATAGTAAAGTCAAGTTAAGAATAATGTTCTCTAATTCACATTTAATTTCAACATTGTCCTGTACACATATACCTTCTATCGATGCTGCATTCTCATTTTAAACTTCATGTTACATGTTAATATAAAACAAAATGATTATTAACTGCAATGAGGAACTGCATTCCTCAACGTTAATCAACATTAGAACATTGGAATGTTGCTAGCTCCATTGAAAACAATGGAGTGCTGCGGGCTTTTACTGGCCGGTAAAAGCCCGCAGCGCCAACATTCCAATGTTGGCTTTGTTCACAGCAACAGCTGTGAACAAAGCCTCACGGAGCCCGAGGAGATTTTAATCCCCTCGGGCTCCGTGAACATTTTTTTTTTTAATAGAACATTCTGCCTTGAGTGGCAGAATGTTCTAATAGCCTTAGGCCTTCGGCTCGGGCATTTAACGCGGGGAGCGGGCCTTTAATAGCCGGTAGAGCCCGCTACGGCGGGTTCTAAGGCTATATTAGCGCACATTTCATGAACTGTAATAGTTTTAAATGCAATTATATTCACATAAAATGAGGGTGGTTAAAATGATACACTCAACTGTTATATTTCATTTAACGAAAATAAGGCACACAGCATATTTTTTTTAACACTATAGTGAATGCACGCTATTGTAGTATTCAAATGCACCACTTCACATTAGTCTGACAATTCACACAAAATGTTCTAAATTTAAATCATGGTCACATACAGATCAACAATGTGAAAAGAGGGATGGCAGACAATTATCCACTGCACCACTCGGATCAACCATGATTCCCCTCTTTAGGCCTCTTTCCCCACAAGAAAGTAAATTCACCCTACTGTGATCACTGTTAGGCTTGTAGTCCTACAAATAGGTATCCAAGTCCATAAATATTTCCTGCTGCTGTGTAGGTCTGACTGCCACTAAGATCCTCACATCTCTGCCAGCTTCAGTCTTCACCATGGGGCGTAGACTCACACCTTCAAGGAGCAAATATTGGGACCCATAGGAGTCTTCACCAGATCTTAAGCAGAACAGGGTCAGTGGTGAGAGCCCTAAGGACAGGCCAGTGTTGATTTATTTCCCCATACCCTGTAAAAAGTGAATTTAACTACTTCTCCTGACGCAGAGTGAGGCCATTTATGATATCTGCATGGGCAATTTGGCCCACTTTGCTAGAGAGTTGCTAACTAGCTGTTTAATACTGCTTTGCCCAAGAACCAGTATATCAACTGGGTTTAGGGGAAGAGCACAGACTGCGGGAGGCGGCGTTACTGAACTCCAAAAAGAGCAAAGCTGAGGAGTGTATTTCTCAGAAAAGGAGAGCAATGAGTGAAGGCTAGACTTTGCTATGGAGGGGAGTGGGACAATGGCAGCCGTCATGTTTCCTAGTATGCTGCAGCTGTAACCAGATTTTAGGAACCTTGAGGTGCGACCATGGTAAAGAGAAGAGGGATGGAGTAAGCAGTGTGCACCAAGCCTCACCTGTAGTGGAGCCGCAGCTAGACATTTTAGGTGCTGTATGATTTCATGCAGCTCAGAGGCCATAGTGGCAGTTGGATGCCTCCTAATATAATAGGTAGGCTTTGATCAACCGATTGATCTCACAAAGCCTCTTATACTCATCTGTTCACCAAACTAGCAGAGATTATCTTCTGTCTCCTCCCAGACACTTCTTTCCATTGGTACAATTGCTAGTAACTAAATCCACTTAACATGAGCACATGCCCTGGGTATCAGCCCCAATTTGAGTGGAAATAGGGTGCAGTACTCTACCCAAGTCTACAAGAAGTCAAGCTGTGGTGGTTCGCTAATGTGAGGCTGTAGATGGTATGGTTTATTTGCATGGAGAGAATGAAGACCAATCCTCTAACATATGTGACACACAACTAATGGAATTGATTTATTTAACTTATAGAAAGAGGACAGCGCGGCCTTGATTCAAGTTAGAGCTGTTGCGTCTTGGCATCAGACAGCATTATGAGTTAGCCATCATCATCCACAGTCGATGGCACCTGCATCAGTGTGAGTGGATCACTTTCCGGCATAGGTTGTGGTGCCAAGGAAGGAACTGGTACAGAAGTCGGTCCAGAGCCCTAAGCAGATCCAGAGGGCCCATCTAGCATTGAGGGTGAACCCACATAAGGAAGCCCAGATGGAGGCCTTTAGGCTCCCTGGGTATAGTAGGCTTGCCAAAGGGCGCCGGTAGCATGCCATAAACGCAAAGTATACCATTGCAGAATTCCTCGATTTGCTGCAGTGTCGCAGACAGGCCCAGAAATTCCAGTTGCTTCAGGGTCAGAATCAAATGTGAAACAGACCAAATCTGGGCCATAACTTGGCAGCAGAATGAAGCCCTTGCGCCTTCTCAGGTGACCGAATGTGCCTGGAAGGGGCTGAGTCCTGTTTGGGTTTCTTACTCTTCTTTTTTTATTTCTCTGAGTACTTAGACTGCAATGTGCACTGGTCACAGGAGCCACCTAGGGATCAAGACCTACCTTTAAACCTCAACCTATTCTGACATGGGGTCTTGTGATGCTTTGTAGCAAAGAGCTTAGCTTCCCTACCTTGAATGTCCTTTGGGTCCATCAAAGAGTGATCACTGTAGGCCTAAGGGTTTTCATGAGACCCAAGGCACTACTGGCAAACCACCTGTGGGTCATTCACAGACATTTGTTTATGACATTTCCCACAGGATTTAAGCCATGGAGCTTTGGGGGGTAACATTATTCCCCCTGCACACTGAAGAATTTCAATAACATAGTCTTGTGTCTGTTGGAACAGAAAGAAAGGAACTGCTGTAAGCGCACATGGGTGAAGCCTATATAGACCCAAGCACACATCATCAGGAATGGAATGACATTGACATGGAGTTGATTGCACCACCTACGGCCTACATGGATACTACTGAAAACATTTCCTGATCCAATCTGACACCTGGGGAAGTATTCAAAAGGTGAGGAATCTGCAATTAGAAGTCTCTATCAGTAAGTACATGTCCTTACAATTTTAAGTATCTACACGTTTGGGAGTATTATAATGAGAGCCTTGGTGTGTTAGGTCATCAGTCTTGCTATGTGCACAACCTTTATTCCTTGAAAATGTGGCTCACCACCTGCAACCAATTGGAACACGCTTATTTTTTGCAATGCGATATGCAACTTGAACAGCTACCTCTGCTTTCAGGAAAGCAACCAGTAACTTACCTGGGTCAAAATAAATGGTACCCGCCACCTGCCGCCATCTTTCTGAATGAGTTGCTACCTGCAGCCAGCGGTTAATGAAATGATCAGGCGCCCTGCTTAGCTGAAGCGGCTGCGAGGTTTAGCATGGGCAGGCGTTCATTTTCATTTTCAGCTCCACTAGAGTAGAATGCGTTAGCAGATGTCTTGGAGACTTCTGTCTTGTATTTCATTATGTTAAGTAGTTGTTAAAAGGTCGCCAGAACGTGTATGTACTCTGAGACGCTGAGATATAGTTAACCCCGGGGACAGTGGTGCCGCCGCACGCTTGGCGGAGCGTCACGATGATCGATCATTTTATTTGGAGTTTAATGCAGTTTAATATTTCATCGCTGTCTTGTCTTAGCACTTTCTAATCACATGAATGATGCATGGGCAGTGCCGCCACCGTCTCGTGAACACCCCTGGTAACCGGGCCTTGCATCTTCAGACTTTCAGCCAAGATACATATTCCAGAGGCGCAGGAGGAAGCGCATAAATCGACTGCCTCTACGGCCCAAAACATTCCCCCCCCCCCCTCTGTCTCGCACCTGGGGGAGTATTTGCAAGGCCAATGATGATGCATGGCGCGCGCACCTGCCTCCATCAAAGTGCCAGTTTTGAAAGATGATGAATCATTGGTGGAATCAGTGTGGCCGGGCTTATCAATAACTTTGTTTTAAAGATATGCAGTTCATATTTGACTCGCTAAGGCCTCTGCGAAATCAATACCCTTCGAGCCTAAGACAAATGCGTTTTCAAATCCTTCTGTTGTTGCAATGGCCTTTGGTGCTTCTCGCTCCCAACATTCGGCTCAGAGAATATTGTAGGTGATCAGAAAAGAGCGTGCTGAGAGTTTGCGGCCTACACTTTCAGAAGCCGAAAATAGGGCCCTGCATCCCTGGGGATTGACCTAATTGGCTCCTGCAGTGTTTTAAAATAAGAAATGGAGCGCTACATCCCCTGGGCTTATCATAAGCAGCCAGGCATCACATTATTTTAGAAACCAAGTGAGCTGACTGCTTAGTCCTTTATGCACGAGAAGCAGGTGGGAAGCTTCTCACCTGCCACAAGATGTTTAAGCTCCTCCTAAAATCGTGGTGAAGAATCTACAGCATGCAACGTTTAGTGACACACTGTTGTGGCTTCTAAGAACTCACACATTCTAATATTATTACCGTGCTGCATTATAATAAAATGCAGCACGGTAACAAAAATCACATTGTTCATTGACAGGTAGTTGGAGAAGTTGAGTTTGACCAACAGTGAGAAAACTTACGTAGAGAACAGCTTTGTTTAAAGAGCGTATTTCTCTTATTTTTATGTTTTTCCATATCGAACTTTGACGTAATGGTTTGTTAACATTACTGTTGGTGGTGGTGGGGGCGGAGCCTGAAGATGACCGTCTTCTAGGCGAGTTCCTTCGGCCCATTTTAATATCCTTAATAATCCTCTACCACAAAAGCTGCCAGACGCGCCTCAACTGCCACCCTACTTGCTGCTCCTAATAGCGTGACTGAAGAGACCGAAATTTTACTGAGAACCGGAGCTCGGGACCCTGTAGTAGCCCTTTGCTATCTGCAGCACGGCTGGGGCTGAGCACGGGCTTTACTTTTGCGGAGTTTGTGTCCCCGGTAGGGCCTCGTCTGCACATACCTGGAGCCTGGGGCCTGAAGGGGGGCATCCCATCCCTGACTGATCGCTCCAGGGAGATAGGGCTGTGCTCCTGTTGGCAAGGCAAGAGCCTGTGGAGGTGGACTGCGTCCTTGATTGGGCCTCTTGCTGCCAGAGGCTCCGTGGGACACCTGGTGAGCCGTGGCCTGCTGGGAAAACACGCATCTCGGTCCTGTCCCTGTGTCCCCTGCCAGCTATGGCTGAGACAAGGTGAGCAACTGGCTGGCCTCTGGACAATTCTTTCCCTATTATGGTAGTGCCAGACGGCACAGGGCCTTCAGGATTCCTTGTGCAGGCCGAAATTGTGCTGCAGGAGTACCAGACGCATTTGGGCTCCCGCTGGGCCCACCATCAAGGCATGATCATGGTGGAGGTGAGGAGTGGGGAGTGCGAGCTGTTGATCATGGTTCCCCCATGTAACATCATTGCAGGGCATCCTGCTGCTATTAGGCCCAATCGGGCTTCACCCCGGACTCGAGGGTGCACTGTGGCACTTGTTCTCGCTTGCGCCTGTGCGGACATTTATAGCCTTGGCAGCACTGCTGCTGGAAATAATCTTGCTTCTCTGGGATTTTTGTTATATCATTCATAATTTCGTTCTGAGTCTGGCTGCTGCATTCCCTGCATGTCCCCTAATGCTAGTGTTGTAACACGAGGTGACTTGCAGCTATCTGCTACTCGTTTGCTCTGCTCTGCATGGAGCTTACCTTTTCTATCCTTGAGTCTGATAGCGCGTCCAGTCCTTATAAATTACTTGTACTTGGACACGCTGGAGGTCGGTGAACCTTTTAACCGAGTTGGGTTCTCCTCATCCAAGAATAGTCGGATCACTTGAACCAATAATCAATAACCATTATAATCAATACCCAATACTCAATTAATAGATCAAACAACACCTTAGGAATCAATAACAATCAGTATTTTGACACACCATGACCTTTCAGTCATGAATAACCACACTAGTTTATTAAAAGTTAATGAATTTATTTCCCAATATTAACAAAGCTAGCACAATATAAGTAAGTCTCAAAAATCAAATGATATACATATACGAACATTACTAGCTGTCCATAGCGACGGAAGAAACGCAATCTACGCAAAATCTGGATTATAATGCATTCAGTTATAGCAATGCAAATCACTAATATAAGCAACTGAATTTGACTAATTGCATACATCGGTCAGCATAACAAGATTTCAATTTAGCATGGTGCATCAAGTGAATACCTCAACTAACCTCTAATTAGCATTGGCATGTGGGGCTTCATGCAAAACAAATGTAGTCAACACAAATTTAGAAAACTTCTAGCTTGGGCCCTATCAAAATAAGCAGTTGGTACCTAGGAAGGAAAACACAATGCATAATACAATTATCCTTTCATAATTACCAAATACAATCAGCATTCAAGAAAAGTCTTCGTCCTTTAGGTACCGGTTCGATCAGCATGGGGCAGATTTCAAAGGGGCAAAGTTAAAGCGATTTTCCTTGCGGCAGCAAGGAGAATGGGGCCAAAGTCACTGCATGGACAGGACGGGGCAAAATTAAAGTTAAAGTCTCTAGGGTGAGAATTCTTTAAAGTCTCTTTCTCTGCGACAGAGAAAAGGCATCAAAGGGTTCGTTCCAAAATGGCGTCTTGAATTGGGCTTCAAAATGGCATCGTAGAAAATGGCTGACTTCTCTTTGTACGGTGGGTTTAAGTAAGAAACATTCCAAATTCTTCAGGGTCTTCCATTGGAGGGTTCATAGGGTGGCTTCCTTTTGACCAATGAATAGTGTCTTTCTCCTAGTACTCATTTATGCATAAGGTGTCCTTGGAGCCTTGGAACACAAGTTGCAACAAAGTTTGCCAATTAATTCTATATCAGAGCTTTTATTGTCTGCACCTGCAGAAGCTGACCTTTCTTCAAAGGGGATGAAACTAGCCTAGCACGAAACCTTGAGATAAGTGTATTAGTCATTTCTACTGGAAAAATACAACCTTAAAGTAAAAGAATATGTCTTTGTTAATACAAGTGAAAACTACACAGTTAAATATGAGACCAGGCAACTAGGCCAAAGCCTCTGCTAAATTTAAGCTAAGCATATAACAGTTTCAACAAAAAATCATAGAATACATTTGCAATTATGACAGATTACTACATTTATCGATTCTTCATGATTAATTAAGCTCGTTTATAATAATGGTTAATTACCCCGTGGGCACAATTTCCCACGTACATTATTTTTCTTTTCTAAAATCACACTACCTTATACGATTGTATTACATGATATATGAATATTTGTTTGTCTTTCTTTTTCTGCGTCATCAATCCCTCCTCTGATGACTAATTATGTCATCACATCAAATCTTCCACCACAAATTTCATTTCATTAAAATTCTGTTTTAGTAATTTGGCACTACAGTCAATTCCCTCTTCCTTTTTGTTCCCTTTGATTTTTCCCTGTATATTTCTACTATTTTATTTGGTTCTTTCTCTTATCTTCTCCTCTTGCTTCTTGATTTCAATATTGTAATAGCTTTCCATATTCCCCAAATACCTAATAAGCAGATTAATATTATTACTATTCCTTTTACTATTTTCAATAATAGTCCGTTCCAAATGTTGCTGAGCCAATTTCCCACGGAAGCAAATCCTTTTCCAATCTTTTCCCACACTCCTGGTTCTTTCAATTCTTTCAAATCTGCACTCTCGTTTGTTAAATTTGTAAGCATTTTTCTAATTTGCCCACTGTTGTCTGGAATATAAGAACAACAGTGACGTGCACTAAGCATTTTGCAAACGCCCCCATTCTTTGCTAAAAGAATGTCTAAAGCACGCCAATTTTGAAGAGTCATAGCTCTTTCTGCAGCAAGTTCAGCATCAATCAGGATCATGGCTCCTGAAACTTTTGTCAGCATGTTATCCACAATAGTAGACAACTTTCGTATTTTAATTGATTTCAATATGACTCCTACTGAAGGAATCATCGCTCCAAATATATCTCCTACCACACCAGAAGCTGTCTCCCTCTTCTGAATACGATGTAATTCAGACAGCTTTGGAAATTTCTTTAAGTCGTCTAGTTGAAAAATCTTTGGAAATACTATTCCCAAATAACATCTCCCATACCATCCTTTTGGAAGACGATAATAGGCATTGAGTCCACAAATATAGTATACTCCTGGAGTAGCTGGATCTAGGCCATTTAGCATGAATGTCCATTTAGCCTGAAACAAAAACGCGTGTTTACATTCACTCCTTCCCACAAAGAATGTGTCATATTATGATTTAGGTCTATATATGCAAAGCTTACCTACGTGTATTGCATCTAAAGCTAATTTCCCTTGTGTCTTTATCGCGGCAAAAGCATAGTTGTCTACAGATGTCCTTTTGTGTAATTCCCTTTCTAATTTCTCCTTCACCACTTTCCTTCTATCTTTAGTGTGATCTAAAAAGCTTTTCTCTACAGGTGAAAGCAAGCATGTAAGGTTTTCTCTATGAGCTTGAGCTGTGGAAAAAGGTGATAATGGTTCAAAGAAACCCCTAACTATTTTTATATAATAATCTCTTGCTACTTTACTCAAGTACTCTATTATGGGGACATATGAAAACATGACATCATGATTGGAATAGAAGTATTGAATAGACTCCTGGCCATAAAATCTGGTTAGTAACAAACTACATGAAATTCCATACGTGAGAGGCATGCTATGATATGTCCCTCCTTGTATTACTGAGGTAGGTATTTGTGTGCACACATAACAATCTTTCGCATCCATTGTTTCAACATACTCATTCAGCAAGCGATAGAAGACGTTTGAAGATAATTCTTTCTTGTCGTGTAAATATTTCTCGTCTTGTTCGAGTTTCTGCAAAGGAGTTAATTCAGTAGTAGGTTTAGAAGTAGAAGCATCATTCGCGTCTCTTTCATTCTCTCCATGCATTCCAAGAACTATTGCTATAATTATTAGTACACATGCAGTTATCAAACCTATACACATGTATTTACAACATTTCATTTTGTGTCCTTTTGTAGTGTAGCCTGTCATGATCTATATACAATCAGAAAGTTGTATACACTCTATCAAATCAAATTTGCAGAAATATATATAGAGCTGAACGAGTTAAATGTTCATACGGTTTTCTTTAGCAGCTTAGGGCCAGATGTAGCGAAAAAGCAAATTGCGACTTGCAATTTGCGAGTCCGTGCGACTCGCAAATTGCAAGTCGCAATTTGCTATGCAGAAAGATGTCTCAGACACCTTCTGCAACTCGCAATGGGGTCGCAAAGACCCACCTCATTAATATTAATGAGGTGGGTCGCAGTTTGAGACCCCATTGCGAGTATGGTCACTCACGGGGATGGTGGCCTGCTGGAGACAGCAGACCACCATGTCCGTGACTGATTTTTAATAAAGCAGTTTTTTTTTTCTATCTGCAGCCCGTTTTACTTAAAGGAAAACGAGCTGCACTTAGAAAAAAAAACGAAACATTTTGTTTCGGTATTTTTCAGAGCAGGCAGTGGTCCATAGGACCACTACCTGCTCTGAAAAATTATTTTTGTTTCCATTCACAAAGGGGAAGGGGTCCCATGGGGACCCCTTCCCGTTTGCGACTGGGTTACCATCCACTTCAAGTGGATGGTAACTGCGATTTCATTTGCGACCGCTTTCGCGGTCGCAAATGAAATTGCATAGCATTGCGAGTCGCAAATAGGAAGGCAACACCCCTTCCTATTTGCGAGTCGGAAATGCATTTTGCGAGTCGGATCCGACTCGCAAAATGCATTTCTGCATACCGGAGAGGCTTTTGCACCTCGCAAACAGCGTTTTTCACCGTTTGCGAGTCGCAAAACCCTTTTTACATCTGGCCCTTAGTCTCTTATCGGTTTAGCAGCTTTGTCTCAAAATTGGTTTCAAAGTCAATCAAGTTATCAATGTCTTATCCGGTTCAAAAGTCAATCAGGTTGTCAATGTCTTATTCGGTAAGGTTCATAACATTTTCACTTCTCAGGTACCCAAGTGTTGTTCTGCTTCTTCGTTTTCAAGAAAGAAATAGAAATTCGTCTGACCAATCGTTAGTGGCTGTGTATGCCCATTCTGGACCAGAATATCTTCTGCTCGGTAATCTTTTTCTTTTCAATTTAGCATCACCTTTTGATTCTCTCTCGCTGATGTCTTGTTCTTTGGCTGTGTCTTTTTCTTCACTCTGTGATGTTATTACGATAGACACTTCTTTTCTTTTCTCCTTCATCTTTGGCCCTTCACTTTCTTGTAATATTTCTTTAGTCTTTGATTTCGCTGCCGATATGCTTTGTCTTCGTTTCGCGCTGCTTTCACCTGATGGACCTGCAACCGGTTCTGGAAGAATTTGAACGATTTCACTCTGCTCTGTCTTATCTCCTTCCCCTAGGAGGTCAATCAGGTTTTCCTTTTCTTTGCCTGTATCGTCTGCTTCTGGGAAAGCCCTCCTCTCATTAGGATCTCCTGCTTCTTCACCTGTGACAGGATCCTTGTCACCTTCAGGATCTTTGTCGCTTCCTGAGGCTTCTTCTCTGTTGTCCTGAAAAGGATCGACTGCGTCTTCCTTAGAAAATATTTCTTCTGTCTCGATTTCTTCTCGTTCACTTTCAGGCTCTCTTTGTTCTGTCTCAGTGCCTGGTACTTTCCTTTCAGCTGCTGGTAACTTCAGCGCTTCAACTTCCTCTTCTGTGGGGCACGTCACCCTTTTCCTGTGACTGGCGTGAATCCAGTTGGGAACTCCCGCACACTTCACAGAGGTGGTAGTTGTCAGAATCACTTGGAAAGGTCCTTTCCAACGGGGTTCCAGACACAACTTCCTCACGTGTTTCTTTATCACGACCCAGTCACCTGCTTTCAGGGCGTGTCCTGGACCTTGGATCGGTGGCAAGGTGGTTGCCTCCATCTGGTGAGAAAAAGAGCGGACCACATCAGCCAGACCTTTGCAGTAGTCCAATACCATATCATCAGTAATATTTACAAGAGTATTTGCAGGGACTGCTGGAAGTCTCATGGTTCTGCCCATGAGAATTTTGTGTGGTGATAGTCCAGTTTTCCTATCAGGTGTGTTTCTCATTGACATTAACACCAAAGGCAACGCGTCAGGCCATTTCAAGTTTGAGGATGCGCATATTTTCGCCATCCTCGATTTCAATGTGCCATTAATTTGCTCCACTAGTCCTGATGCTTCAGGGCGGTAGCTACAATGCAACTTTTGTTCAATGTTCAGTGCTGCACACAATAATTTTATTACTTCGTTATTGAAGTGACTTCCCCTATCTGATTCTAAAGAGATCGGGAATCCGAAACGTGGTATTAGTTCTCTCAAGAGTAGTTTTGCAACTGTGAGACTGTCATTTCGGCATGTAGGGTATGCTTCAATCCAATGACTAAAAATACACACAATCACCAACACATACTTCAAGCTTGCATGCATAGGCATCTCAATGAAATCCATTTGCATCCTGCTGAATGGCCCACCTGCTCTTCCAATGTGGCTCAAATTTACTACTGTCCCCTTCCCTGCGTTCATTTGTTGGCAAATGACGCAACGATGGCAAACTGCTTCAGCAACTTGGCGGAATTTGGGATTGAACCAATCAATTTTGAATAGTCTAATCATGGCATCCCTTCCAAGGTGGGCTTGTCCATGATACAACCTGGCCAATTGCGTTAAAAGACTGACTGGTAGAACCAATCTCCCTTCACTTGAAACCCACAAATCATCTGGTTTCTTTATGCATTGTAGTTTGCTCCATGAGAGTTTCTCATTCTTACTGACATTATTTTGTAGAAATTTCAATTCTTCAATTGTATCTACAACTTGTAAAGCAAAGGCTTCACTTGGTTCAAGTTCTGGCTCATTTATCAGGTTCCATTCGTCTCTGAGCAATATACAGTTCAATGCGCAAAATCTTGCAACTTGATCTGCATATCCGTTTCCAAAAGAAACAGAGGCGGTCATTCTGACCGCGGCGGGCGGCGGTAGCCGCCCGCCATGCGGTCACCGCCATTTGGCCGCTCCACGGTCAAAAGACCGCGGAGGCCATTCTGGCTTTCCCGCTGGGCCGGTGGGCGCCCGCCAAAGGAGCACCCGCCGGCCCAGCGGGAAAGGCCCTGCAACACAGAGGCCGGCTCCGAATGGAGCCGGCGGTGTTGCAGGGGTGCGACGGGTGCAGTTGCACCCATCGCGATTTTCACTGTCTGCTATGCAGACAGTGAAAATCATGCTGGGGCCCTGTTAGGGGGCCCCTGCACTGCCCATGCCAGTGGCATGGGCAGTGCAGGGGCCCCCAGGGGCCCCACGACACCCGTTCCCGCCATCCTGTTCCTGGCGGTAAAAACCGCCAGAAACAGGCTGGCGGGAAGGGGGTCGCAATCCCCGGATTTTCCCAGCCGGGGGAAATCCGGTGGGAAACCGCCGGACCCGGCTGGGAAGCACCGCCAGCCTGTTGGCGATGCTTCCGTGGTCATCCACCCTGGCGGTCGATGACCGCCAGGGTTGGAATGACCCCCATAGTCTTGTGATTTCGAGTGTGCACTGCATTTTACCACTGCTACTTCTCCTGGTAACTGGATGGCGTGTAACAATTCTCTTATTCTTTCACCATTCTTCACTGGTGATCCTGAAGAGGTCATGAAGCCTCTCTGTGACCACAATTGTCCAAAATCATGCACTATTCCAAATCCGTACTGACTGTCAATGTAAATGGTGACTTTCATTAATGCGGAAAGTTGGCAAGCTCTAGTAAGGGCTACTAGTTCCGCTACCTGTGCAGAATAAACTCCCTGAAGCCAAGATTCTTCCAGAACACCAGTTATTGTACATACAGCATATCCAGCTTTCAATATTCCTAGTGCATCTCTTAAACATGAACCATCAACAAAAATAATTTGATCATTTTCTTCCAATCGGGTGTCTTTGATATCAGGTCTTGGTTTTGTATAAAATTCAGTCACCTGAAGACAGTCGTGCTTGATGTCTTCAGCGTTCTCAATTTCGAAATTTTCACTGGGAAACAAGGTTGCTGGATTCAACGTAATGCACCTTTTCAGCTGCACATTGGGTGATTCCAAAATGATTGTCTCGTACCTTGTAAGCCTAGCACCGGTCATGTGCTGTGTTCGGGAACGTGTCAAAAGTATTTCAACTGAGTGAGGGACCATGACTGTTAAAGGATGTCCCATCACTATTCCTTTGCTCTGATTTATGCTCATACCAACTGCTGCTACAGCACGCAAGCATCCTGGTAAGGCTGCTGCGACTGGATCCAAAGTAGCTGAAAAATATGCTACGGGTCTGTTTATGCCACCATGGGCTTGAGTCAAGACAGACAAGGAACATGCATCACGTTCATGACAAAACAATGTAAAAGGCTTTGTGTAATTAGGCATACCTAAAGCTGGAGCTCTGCACATGCATTCCTTTAATTCAATAAAAGCATCCATTTCATCTCTTTTCAACACTATTTCATCCAGCGCATCTTTCTGGGTCAGTTTCAGTAAAGGTTTGGCTAGAGCCGAGAAATTGGGAATCCATTGGCGACAGTAGCTCACCATTCCCAAAAACTTTCTCACATCTCTCCTCGTTTTGGGTGGACTCATTTGAAGTACACTTGTTATTCTTTCTTTCATGATTCTTCTCGACACTTTCTCTATTTGGTGACCCAAATAATTCACTTTCTTCTGGCAGAACTGTAATTTTGAAGGAGACACTTTGTGTCCATTCCTTCCCAAATGGTTCAATAGGGCAATAGTGTCAACCGTACAGTCATTTTCTGTCTTGGATGCGATCAGTAAATCGTCAATATACTGTACCAAGGTTGATTCAAAAGGTAACTCCAACGATTCCAAATCTTTCTTTAGAATCTGATTGAATATTGATGGTGACTCCGAAAACCCTTGAGGAATTCGACACCATCTGTAGACTCTGTCTAGGAATTTGAAGCAAAAGAGAAATTGGCTGTCCTCATGAAGAGGCAAAGAAAAGAATGCTTGGGACAAGTCGATGACTGAGAACCACTCTGCATCACAGGGAATTTGAAACATTATCAAAGCTGGATTTGGTACCACGGGACAACATTTGACTATTATGTCATTTATTTTTCTCAAATCTTGAACAATTCGGACCTTTCCACTTGGTTTTATTAATCCCATGATTGGTGAATTACATGGACTACTTAGCACTTCTTTCAGTACTCCCTGTTTCACAAACTCGTCTATGAGCTGGGCGACTTTCATGAGAGTGTCTTGTGACATATGGTATTGTGGTGTCTGAGGAAAATTTACATTGGGTTTTACAGTCACTTTCACTGGTTCTGCTCCTTTAACCAATCCTACTTCTTTCCCTGTCATATCCCACACTTCCTTTTCAACTGTTTCCTGTAACTCAGCAGGAATATCTGCTTCAGTGAGCATTGGATAAAGAGTAATCATGGGATACTCTTCATCGACAGTTTCCACTTCGTCCCCTCCTATACTGTCCTCTTCTTCCTCATCACTGTTCGTCTGAATTTTAATTCCATCATTTGAGCACATAATCGAGCATCCCAATTTGCACAATAAATCTCTCCCTAATAGTGATATCGGGCTTGAATCACATACCACAAATTTATGTGACCCTTGATAGTTACCAATTCTGACTTGCACTGGATCTGTGATTGGGATTGTCAGATACCTATTTGCTACTCCCACTACTTGAACTGTTCTCCCAGAAAGTGGTAAATTTGGTACTTCGATACTTCTGACTGTAGAGCGTGTAGCTCCTGTGTCAACCAAGAATGAAACGCTGTGACCCATAACTCTTCATTCCACATACGGTCCCTTTTGATCAACTTCCAAATATGCTGCAAGCATACAATTTCCCTCCTCATCTGAACTTTCACTCTCCATACATCGTTTATTCCATTCTCACTGTGTAACGGGAATTGGTGTACTGTGTCATTTTGATTCATTCCTTGACCCGTGACCTGATGAGGAAGCATTAATTGTTGCTGATTCATTGGTGCTAAGGGTATTTGCATTTGCTGATTAGGTACCATAGGAAACTGCTGTTGCATTGGCTGCAACTGTGCCATCTGTACACAGGGCATTTGCACCTGCTGTGGTTGTACGGGTTGTAAACCCTGCATCTGATTCACGTTATTTTGAAAATTTTGATTTGGACCTCTCATTTTTGGTCCTCTCATATTCTGAAATGAATTGACATCATTGTTTTGCTGACCTACACCTTCCTGCACCAACATTGGGCACTCCCGTCTCCAATGCCCGACGATTCCGCACGTGTGACATTGCATCACCTTCTTCATTGCCTGTATACCATTTGGAATCACAACAGTATTTAAATCAGGACCATTGTTCACAAAACCTCCTTTGCCTCTGCCTCTCATCTGTGGCTGAAACACAGCATTTCCCTGCTGTTGCAGCTGCGGCAACTGTTGTTGGAAACCTTGCAAACCTTGTAAACCTGTCTGAGCTGCTCTAAGCTGCATCACCATCACTTTTTCCTTCAACCTTTTCTGCTTTGTCTCAATCTCATCACTGCAGTATTTTGCATAATTCAACACCTCATCAATCGACTTTGACTGCCAACAAATCAAATGCATTTTAATCATCTGGCTGATTTCGGGTCTCAATCCTTCCACAAATCTGAACACAAAGTGGAGCATGTCCTTTGCCTCACTCGTTTCCGTGCCACTGTAATTTTTAAACGCTTTCAACAATCTCTCATAGTATGCATGTATCGACTCTTTAACTTCTTGTGATGTTCTGTCTATTCTCTTCCAATCCACATTTTTTGACGCAAGTTTTGTTTTTAAATGCTCAATCACCTTGTGGTATAAACTCATTACCGTAGGCGATGGTGCACCTGTGTCCCTATCTCTTTCTGGTTCACTTGTTGGCCAACCTACAGCCGTTTTACAATCTTCCCACAAATCTGCCGGAACCACAATTTCGAATAAGGTATTCAGGTCTTCCCAAAGACATTTTGCAAGTTTCACAAATCTATCTGTTTGTTGATACCATTCAATCGGTTTCTCTCTTAATTTAGGGAAATCATCCGTAAAAAGGATTGAATATCGCACCTGTGCCACGGTACATGTACAAGTCTTCCCCCTGCAGTTTCTCTCATTGGTAACATGGCTATCAGATCATCATTCTGTTGTACTTTCTCATTCCGGTCTGGGGTACTTTATTTCTTCTTATCCTTTTTCTTAACCCATCTGCTCTCCCATTTGTCTAAACATCTCCAGACCTGCGCGCTTTGCAGTATCTCTTTAAGGTGTGTTTTCATCCCTGCAGATCTCATGTGTTCAAAATCTTTTGTCTCAAAGTCTAACCTGTAACTTCTGCTCAAGTGTTTGGTTTTACCTATGTTGACTTTTGTTTCTGTCTGCAATTTCTTGTAACTTCTTATGTATGCTGCTTACTTCTCTTGTAATTCTAGGGCACATGTATCTCAGCTCTTCTTCTGTGTATGATTCTAACCTGTTCAAACCCATCGTTCCCTCTACTAGTTCATCTGCTTCCATGCCCAGTCTTATTCTATTCAAATATTCTTCTCCTTTCTCACTGGGTGTACTCTGTGGGGAGTTCAGGCTGTTTAACCATTGTGTTAACTGTTGCGCGTTCAGTCCCATCAATGTAGCACTTACATCGACTGCTACTGATGGTTTCTGTAACATTTCTGTTTTTGAAGTTAGCGGTACTATTAGTGGTGGACTTGACCTTACCACAGTTGACGGAGCACAAATTGGAATTGGACTAAATTCCAACAAAGACCCAGATCTATTTGGTAGTGTTCCTACCGGAGTTGATTCTGGAGTATTTTCTATGCTCCCTGTCTCATTTTGTGTCATTACCCCTTGGTCGCATACATTCGGCTTTGCCTGTATATACAATGGTGCTGGCGGACCTACAGTGATAGGCAGAGATATTGCTTCTGGATTCTGTCTGTTCCCCGAATTCTGTGGCATGTTAATTCCCACATTATGGTTCATCGTTGCTGGCATGTCTAACTGGTTTTCTGCTATTTGAGTGTACCTCGGCACTTCTTGTATCTGCTTTTGAGGCATCAAAACTTGTGTTGATTTGGCTTGAATCAATGTCGGTCTTTGAAAATTCTGTCCTCCCAGCGCCATTAAATTAGAAGTCATTTCCAGATTATGCTCATCACAATAGCGCCTTTGAACCTGCGGCTGATAATCATTGACAGGTTTCAATTTAGGCACGTCAGGATATATTCTCTGAACTTGTGGTATTTGTGGTGTAAAAGGCATATCGGAACTGCTTTGCCTCTGTGATATTCTCAAATTAGGTGTTACATTACCCTGTATTGGTTCTGGAGGGGCAGTACTGGTGCTTGCGCCAGTTTCGCTTTCCACATATGGTGGCGGGCGGTCATTTAGCAATTGCATAATGAACTCCTCATCATCTGACTCGTCTAACCTTTTCGAATTTCTGTTGTTTTCTCTATCTCTGGACTGACTCCTGTTTGTTTTATAGGTAGCTTTCCTTCCTTCCATCTCTGCTTCGTCAGTAATTGCTGGAAACAATTTAATTCCCTGCAATACGTCTGATCTCCAAACCTTTTGAGTACTATCCCATCTAGCATCCGCTAGTGTCTTTCCTATTTTTCTCACTCTTGTCTCAAATTTCTTTTGTTGTTGCCTTCTAGCCATTAGTTCCCAAATTGCTAATGCTTCAAACTGTGCTGGTCTTGGAGGTACTTTCATGTCGTATAGCGCGAATCTTAGATTCTCCAAAACTCTTAGATTAAACGACCCATGGATAGGGAACGCTACACCTCCATGCTTTTCTGTTAATTTACACCATTGCTTTAACCAAAGACATGGTGCGAAACCCTGTTCTTCAATCACGATGTAAGCTGGTGTACCTTCAGGCGGTGTTTCTTCTCCTACATTTGCTTTAATATATACATTTCCCCTCAAGGCACTCTTAAATGCTTTGAAAAATGTCATCTTTCTGTCTTTTATTTTCCTTAAAAAATGTAATCGATAAGTGACTTTAATTCCCGGAATACTATTCGCCTGCCTTTCCCCTCCAATTGCGCTTCACGGACTGTGTCCAATCTGTGCGCGACCCTTCTCACCAACCAACCTATCCCAGCGCGGCTCCTAGTGACGTCACACCCACACACTGCGGCTGACAAAGTCTCGCGGCTTGGCCTCCTTCATTCAGCTTCACTCAAAACTAATTTCTGCAATATATTGCGAGCACTAACCAAAAAGAAGAAAACAAATCCGTCGGTTTACTACAGGAAGGGTAATACAATCGCTTCAAAAAACCTTAGGGATTTTTAACTAGCCTCAGCAGTTATTCCATCTTTCTCGGTTTCCTACTTTCGCAAGCAAAATTTGGCCTGCAAACTTTACTCTCAACTGATCAATGAACTATTCTAGCGCGCCTTAGAATTCGTCAAATCTCAAAGTCGAAAATTTTCTTTCATTCCTCAATATTCATACTGACTTGTTGACCACGCCCGATCAGCCTACTAAACCGAACAGATTACAACATCAATCAAGTGTCTCATACACTTTTCAACATACTCCAGAGTCTCTTGACCTCGCAGGGCCCGTCTCAACATCAACAACCACGTGGACAATTTTTCCTGCACAAAGCTCTACACACATATGTAGTTCGACGACTTCCCTACTCTCACACTTTGGAGTATCACTACTCTAAAACTTTTGATTGGGGTTCGTAACCCCCTAAAATCCTCACAAACTTCACAATTCATCTGCGGCATAAGCTATGCAAGCGCAAAAACCCTACCTTCGCTCATACTGTCACTAGAAACGTCGAAAACATTCTCACACCTCTATTTCCTCCATTCGCAAGCTCCGAGATTCCAGGAAAGTCATTGGGGATTTAGGGCATCATCATCTCTCCAACTTGTTTTATCAAAGAAAATATTAACTTGAATCCGTCTATTGTTCGGATGGGGTCCCAAAGGGCGAAACCATCAATCTCTGCTACCATCTACTGATAGCGCATCCAGTCCTTATAAATTACTTGTACTTGGACACGCTGGAGGTCGTTGAACCTTTTAACCGAGTTGGGTTCTACTCATCCAAGAATAGTCGGATCACTTGAATCAATAATCAATAACCATAATAATCAATACCCAATACTCAATTAATAGATCAAACAACACCTTAGGAATCAATAACAATCAGTATTTTGACACACCATGACCTTTCAGTCATGAATAACCACACCAGTTTATTAAAAGTTAATGAATTTATTTCCCAATATTAACAAAGCTAGCACAATATAAGTAAGTCTCAAAAATCAAATGATATACATATACGAACATTACTAGCTGTCCATAGCGACGGAAGAAACGCAATCTACGCAAAATCTGGATTATAATGCATTCAGTTATAGCAATGCAAATCACTAATATAAGCAACTGAATGTGACTAATTGCATACATCGGTCAGCATAACAAGATTTCAATTTAGCATGGTGCATCAAGTGAATACCTCAACTAACCTCTAATTAGCATTGGCATGTGGGGCTTCATGCAAAACAAATTTAGTCAACACAAATTTAGAAAACTTCTAGCTTGGGCCCTATCAAAATAAGCAGTTGGTACCTAGGAAGGAAAACACAATGCATAATACAATTATCCTTTCATAATTACCAAATACAATCAGCATTCAAGAAAAGTCTTCGTCCTTCAGGTACCGGTTCGATCAGCATGGGGCCGATTTCAAAGGGGCAAAGTTAAAGCAAGTTTCCTTGCGGCAGCAAGGAGAATGGGGCCAAAGTCATTGCATGGACAGGACGAGGCAAAATTAAAGTTAAAGTCTCTAGGGTGAGAATTCTTTAAAGTCTCTTTCTCTGCGACAGAGAAAAGGCATCAAAGGGTTTGTTCCAAAATGGCATCTTGAATCGGGCTTCAAAATGGCATCGTAGAAAATGGCTGTCTTTGTACGGTGGGTTTAAGTAAGAAACATTCCAAATTCTTCAGGGTCTTCCATTGGAGGGTTCATAGGGTGGCTTCCTTTTGACCAATGAATAGTGTCTTTCTTCTAGTACTCATTTATGCATCAGGTGTCCTTGGAGCCTTGGAACACAAGTTGCAACAAAGTTTTCCAATTAATTCTATATCAGAGCTTTTATTGTCTGCACCTGCAGAAGCTGACCTTGCTTCAAAGGGGATGAAACTAGCCTAGCACGAAACCTTGAGATAAGTGTATTAGTCATTTCTACTGGAAAAATACAACCTTAAAGTAAAAGAATATGTCTTTGTTCATACACATGAAAACCACGCAGTTAAATATGAGACCAGGCACCTAGGCCAAAGCCTCTGCTAAATTTAAGCTAAGCATATAACACTTTCAACAAAAAATCATAGAATACATTTGCAATTATGACAGATTACTACATTTATCGATTCTTCATGATTAATTAAGCTCGTTTATTATAATGGTGAACTACCCCGTGGGCACAATTTCCCACGTACATTATTTTTCTTTGCTAAAAGCACACTACCTTATACGATTTTATTACATGATATATGAATATTTGTTAGTCTTTCTTTTTCTGCGTCATCAACTCCTGTTACGGACTCAACACTTCCGATCTCAATGGGCAAAACAGATAAAACACAGACTAAGCTTCAGTTTGAGTTGCAGAAGACCCCAAGGCCACACGAGGAAGGAGTAGAGGAGCCCAAGGCTAGACCTGATGCCTCAAACCGGAGATGGGCGGTGAACTGCACCAAATCTTGGCTGATATGAGACTTAGGCCCTCATTACAACCCTGGCGGTCGGTGTTAAAGTGGCGGTAATACCGCAAACAGTCCGGCGGAAAAAAAAATGGAATCATGACCATGGCGGAAACCACCAACATAGACACCCACTTTAACACTCCGACCGCCACGGCGGTAGAAACAAACACCGCAGCGGTAACAGCCAACAGACAGGCGGAAGACAAAGTACCGCCCACTGTATCACAACAGGCCTATCCGCCATCTTTTCCAGGGTGGAACCAACGTGAACACGGCAGAAACAGTACACAGAAGGAAAAACACTCACCTCTCCACACACTGGGCCCAAAATGCATGGGCAAAGCCCACACTAGATACCTGACTGGAAACGGAGAGAGCACTGCAGGGGCATCAGATCGAAATGAAACAGGCACTGGAGGGGGAGGGGGGCACCTCAGCCAGATGAACGCACAACTCCACTGCTGCACAAGGGGGCTCCATGCCCATTGCCGTATCCTGGGGAGTGCAAAGCCACAGTCTCTCAAGTCTCTACAGTGGGTGGTTTGCCCACTGCTTTATCCTGGGGAGTGCAAAGCCACAGTCTCTCAAGTCTATCCAGTGGGTGGTTTGCCCACTGCTTTATCCTGGGGAGTGCAAAGCCACAGTCTCTCAGGTAGATAACAGTCTCCACTGGTTCTGGAGGGGGCCTGGTGCCCAGAGTGCTTCATCCTGCCAAGGACTGAGGCAGTGGATGTGATACTCCACTGGTTCTGGAGGGGGCATGATGCCCAGAGTGCTTCATCCTGCCAAGGACTGAGGTAGTGGATGTGATACTCCACAGTGGATGTGATATTCCACTGGTTCTGGAGGGGGCCTGGTGCCCAGAGTGCTTCATCCTGCCAAGGACTGAGGTAGTGGATGTCAATCTCCACTGGTTCTGGAGGGGGCATGGTGCCCAGAGTGCTCCATGTGCAGTGTGGGCGGTACAATTCCCTCACCTGGGTGTACGTACTACGACATTGGCGAGGTACAGGTAGCATGATAAGCCATGGAGGCTGCGACAAACCCCACACTGCTTCGGCTTCGCCTTCCACCTGCAGGTGACAACAGCGATGACAGTAATGCATCATGGAAGCTGCCCAGGTTCCTGGAACTCTCCTCCAGCTTCGGACGACTGACCACTGGGGATGGTAGGCATGTCAGCGGTGGTGCCACTGTCCGAGGACGTTGCGGGCCGCTGGCGGTGCTTGCGGGGGTGTGTGTGGTGGCGGTGCTTGCGGCGGTGTCTGTGGTGGCGGTGCTAGCGGCGGGGTCTGTGGTGGCGGGGCTGGCGGCGGTGCATGGGTCAGCACTTGCTGAGGGAGAAAGCAGGATGTCTCCTGCAGCCACTGACGGCTGCCAACCGGGTAAGAGGCTGGGGACTGTTGCAGTGGCTGTAGACGTGCTGGAGGCGATGCAGGTGGCGGTGCAGGTGGCGGTGCAGCTTGTGGTGTTCGCCGCCATACAAGTTGGCGTGGACATGGACAGAAGTTGTGACACTGGTCCCTCAGTCGGTGCCACCATGCCCTCTCCTGACCTGCCCTTCTGTTTTTGGCCCTTCCCCACCTTTGATGGTGGCGCAATTGTCTTGCCACTATCCCCTTTCATTTTCGCTGAGCCCTGGGTGGCTGGTAGTTTTGGCTTCTCCCTCCAGGATGTGGGCACCTTTTTCTCCTTGGCAGGTGGCGGAATGTCCTTGCCCTCACTACGTGGCACACTGGCAGCTCTGATGGGTGGCGCACTCCATGACCCCGCAGTTGCTGGCACCACTGTGCCTGGGGATGTGGTGGCTGAAGTGCTGGGCTGGGACCTGGAAAGCCTGGCCCTAGGGGAAGGACAGTGGGGAGGTGAAGGGAAGAGATCAAGGTTTGCCAGGAAAAGTTTTTTAGACACACTGGGACAGGTGGATGGAGGGGGTTTGGGAGTGGAGGAAGAGGTAGTGGTTGTAGGAGGTGTATGTCTGCTGAATTTGGGTGAAGGTGCATGGGCTGGAGGCTGTTGTGAGGTGGATGGCTGTTGGGTGGGGGTGTGCCTGCGTTTGTGTACTTTTGGAGGAGGGCTCACAGACACACTGGTAGAGGACACTGGGCATGTGTGAATGGTAGTGGGGGTGGTGAGTGCACATGAGCAGTGTGTGGTGATGGGCGTGCTGGTGATGGAGGTAGTGGCTGAGGATGTAGTGCATGCAGGTGTGAGTGGAGATGAGACTGGGAGGGAGGAGGAAGACGTGGAGGAGGGGGACACAGTGGAGGATGTGGATGTTGGTATGTGTGCATGGGTATGGTGCTTGTGTGAGTGTCTGTGGGATGTGTGGTGCTTATGTTTGCCTGAGCCACTCTTGTGTGTTGATGTGTGTGCATGTTGGTCTGATGGTGTGCTTGGGATAGGCAGATGTACAGGAGATTGGGTCTGGGTGGAGGAGGTTGGAGGGGGGAGGCTGGACACATGGACAATGGCTGCCATCAGTGCTGAGGCCAGAGCCTGAAATTAATGCTCTCTGTTGGGCTGCCTGGCCAGAATGAATGCCCTCCAGGTATGCATTTGTTTGTTACAAATGCCTCTCAACACCCTGGATGGCATTCACAATGGTAGACTGCCCAACAGTGAGGGATCTCAGGAGGTAGGTCAATAGCCTCCTCACTGAGGGCAGCAGGGCTGACTGGGTCAGGGCCTGAGGTGCCTGGGGCAGAGGAGATGCCCACCCTCCTGGGTGAGCGGGCACGGGACAGACGCTGAGGGGCTGCTGGGAGGGCGGTGCTGGTAGGGGGGGTGGCGGCTGTACCTGTTGATGTGGTGGGCACAGAGGGGCCCGCCACCGCAAAGGAGCTCCCATCAGAGTTGGAGTCCCTGGTCTCTGCTCCTGTCCCCATCGTGGAGCTCCCCTCGCCCTCCGTCCCACTGGTGGCTTCAGACTCCATAGCTTCACCCTCCAGGGCCAAGTGGGATGCAGCTCCCTCCTGCTCTGGTGCCAATGCTCCTCCGCCTGATGATGCTATTGCACACAAGAACAGGGAGACCACAAAAGGGGGGGGAGACAGAAGAAAGACATGTTCAGTGCATGCAACACCACTAACGATTGGCGGACACAACAGACAGTGAGCAGCCCTCTGCACTACGCCATGCACTTATAGTTCCTAGATTTTTCACATGGCCATGGGGTACGAGGCCTAAGCCCAATTGCTGCACTCCTGGAAGTCACAGGAGCCTGAGTAGGTGTAGATGGCTTTTAACAATAGTGGGGTTAGGGTGCCACATAGCCTGCCTCACAAGGGACCTTGCCTACCAAGATCGCCCTGGCCTAGGGGAACCCACTGCCCACCTCCCCCACCCAGACACCTTGTAATGCACGCAAAGTCAGCTGAAGGAGAGTGTACTCACCCCCTTGTGGCTGCTGTGATGCCCATAAGCGCCCATCTAACTCTGGATAGGCCACCGCCAGGATCCTGAACTTCAGGGGGGTCATGGTGCAACGGGCACCCCTTCCATGTTGGGAGGCCATCCCCAGCTGGGCCACCGCCATCTTCTTGCTCCAGCGGCGCAGGTCCTCCCATCTTTTACGGTAATGGGTGCTCCGTCTGTGGTAGACCCCCAGGGTCCTGACGTCCTTGGCGATGGCACGCCAAATAACCTTCTTCTGGTAGGCGCTGACTTAGAGGAATGGTACAGGGGGAAAGGACATTACTCACCCGGCCGGACCATCATACTCATTCCCCACCAGTTCCCACCCATGCAATGACGCAGATATACTCATCATCCGCACATGTAGGCCTCAGCCCCCCCCATGTTACTTCCAGCCACAACACTCAAAGCAGGAATTGCCCATTCAGCATGCTCACAGTGTACTCACCTGTTTGTCTGGAGGATCGTACAGTTGCGTGTACTGGGGGAGGACCCCATCCACTAGTTTCTCCAACTCCTCTGAAGTGAAGGCAGGGGCCCTTTCCCCAGACACTGTAGCCATCGTCGCTTCCAAACACAGGTCACAGCAGCACTTGCAGTGTAGGTCCTCTCCTGTTGAAGGTCAGGTATCAAGTGAGTGAACAGACAGAAAATGGCGGTCAGGTCCACAGTGGTACGTACCGTCACCGCCGGCGTACATTGTCATTGGCTTCTCTCACCCATAGGGCCTAATATTAACCAATCCTGAATTGTGCTGCAGTCTTCGACCGTCCACCGCAATGGTGTACAATGCCAGCGCAGTTACCTCATATCCCCTTGTCCCACCTCACAGGTCAGGCAGCCACCATTTCAGGGGGCCACATGGTATTACTAATAACTGCGTCACACCTATCTAGGCCTGGAATACACACAGTTACAGGCACATTGCGGATTAATACATTTTCAGCAAATTACATTTTGTGATACCTCAGTGTTGGCTGACTCTCTGGTCGCTGTTCTCCTCCATAGGGAATGTCTGCTGGGGCAGGTGATAAGATGGCGGCATCCTCCGGTGTACAGACCCCTGGTGGACCTGTCGACAATGGAAGAGAGACACATCATAGGCACATACAGACTTGATCGTGCAACAATCCAGGAACTGTGTGCCTAGTTGGAGCCAGACCTGATGTCAGCTATCCGCCATCCCACAGGGATACCTCCTCTAGTGCAGGTCCTGTCAGTACTCCATTTCCTGGCAAGTGGTTCCTTTCAAACAACAGTGGCCTTTGCATCAGGGATGTCCCAGCCAATGTTCTCTAACATGTTGTCCAGAATGTTGTCTGCCCTGCTGAAACACATGTATAGCTACATCGTGTTCCCTCAGGTGGAGGATTTGCCCACAGTGAAAGGTGACTTCTATGCCCTGGGACATATCCCCAACATCATTGGTGCCATTGATGGGACACATGTGGCATTAGTAGCCCCACGCAGGAGTGAACAGGTGTACAGAAACCGGAACAGCTACCATTCGATGAATGTGCAGATGGTGTGTTTGGCAGACCAGTACATCTCCCATGTGAATGCCAAGTTTCCTGGCTCAGTGCATGACGCTTACATTTTGAGGAATAGCAGCATCCCTTATGTGATGGGGCAACTCCAGAGGCACCGTGAGTGGCTAATAGGTGAGCCTAAAGTCCCCACACAGTTTCATTTGCTGTCTGGGTCTGGGGTTGTCCCTACGGGTTAGTGTGTGTCTAACAGTTGTCCCTCAATATTTGCAGGTGACTCTGGTTACCCCAACCTATCATGGCTACTGACCCCAGTGAGGAATCCCAGGACAAGGGCAGAGTAACACTACAATGAGGCACATGGGCGAACTAGGAGGGTGATCGAACGCACCTTCGGCCTCCTGAAGGTCAGATTCCGGTGCCCCCATATGACAGGTGGTTCCCTATACTACTCACCAAAGAAGGTGTGCCAGATCATCGTGGCCTGCTGTATGCTGCACAACCTGGCTTTGCGACTGCAGGTGCCTTTTCTGTAGGAGGATGGGCCAGATGGTGGTCTTGTGGCAGCTGTGGAGCCTGTGGACAGTGAAGAAGAGGAGGCAGAAGAAGAGGATATCGACAACCGAAACAACATCATCATGCTATACTTCCAGTGAGACACAGGTAAGAAGATGTCACTGCCTCCCACATCTCATACTATTGTTTGAGCTAGCATAAGTCTGTCATTTTCACTCATTGTATGGACACTGACTTGTCACTTTGCCTTTCCATTTCACAGATGTGGCTCCCACTTTGCGCCCTCTGCTATGTTTCCTCCTGACCTACAGCTGTGTTACATTGGTATGTGCACAAGTAAATTGACATTGCTATATTCCATGGTTATTGCAATTACACATTTGTGAAAGCACAGAATGACTCCAGATTGTTTTGTGATCGAAGTGTGTTTATTTCTGTGTTAATAAGTGGAGGGGGTTGTAAAATGGGCTGGGGGGATGGTAGAGGAATGTCCATGGCAGAGTCCAGTCTATTTGTTTCACAGGTGCATTGTCCAAAGGGGCATAGGAAGCGGAGCAATGGCAGTTGAAGGATGGACAGGGTGACAAAGTGGGACAGAAGGGTGACATTCAGGGGGGTCTCATTTCCTGGCAGGGGTCTTGGCAATGTTCTCTGTCTTGTTCCTGGATCTCAGGGACCGTTTGTGGGGTGGTTCTCCATCTGCAGGGGGTGGGGTTCTGGTGTCGTGTTCCTGTGGCGGTGCCTCCTGTCCACTAGCGCCGGCGGAGGTGGAGGGCTGTTCATCATCCAGGCTAGTGTCAGGGGCCCCTGGTTGTGCCACTGTGTCCCTCCTGGTGTTGACAAGGTCTTGCAGCACCCCTGCAATGGTGACCAGGGTGTTGTTAATGGACTTCAAGTCCTCCCTGATCCCAAGGTAGTGTTCCTCCTGCAGCCGCTGGGTCTCCTGAAACTTGTCCAGTACCATTGCAATCGTCTCCTGGGAATGATGGTAAGCTCCCATGATGTTGGAGTGGGCCTCGTGGAGAGTGGGTTCCCTGGGCCTGTCCTCCCCCTGTTGCACAACAGTCCTCTCAGCTTCCCTGTTGTCCTGTGCCTTTGTCCCCTGAACCGTGTGCCCACTGCCCCCAGGTCCCTGATCGTCCTGTGTTAGTGGGGTTGCCTGGGTTCCCTGTAGTGGTGGACACACTGCTGATTAACATGTCCTGGGGACAGAGGGATGGGCCTGCTGGGAGGGTGCTGTGCTGGTGTTTCCTGAGGGGGAGGCTCTGTGGTGGCTTGTGACTGTGTCAGGGGAACCGGCTGTCCTGAGGAACCTGATGGGCTGGGCTGGTCACCTTGACCCAGTTGTGCAGAGCTGCTGTCATCACTGTGGGCCTCTTCTGTGGGGGGACTGCATATGTCTGGCACCTCCTGTCCGGTGACGTTGGCTAGGGGTCCTGTCATGTGTGCCATCGTGTGCAATGGGTGAGTGACCCTCTACTCCAGTACTTGCATTCTTGGCTTGGTCCTTGTGTGATGAATGGGGGTCTGTGTGGGTATCTGTTGTGGACATGCTTTGGTGATGGGTGTCCATGCGTTGGTGTTACATGCAGGGCTTGTTTTTCGGATGTGTGGGTTGTGTTGGTGGGGTATCTGTGGGTTGTTGGGGTGATGGGTGTGAGGGTAAGGGTGGGGTATGTGATGGCATGCAGGTAGGGTGGGGGGATAAAGTATTAAAGATTTGCCTTACCAGAGTCCAGTCCTCCTGCTACTCCTGCGAAGACCTCAGGATGCAGAATTGCCAAGACTTGCTCCTCCCATGTTGTTAGTTGTGGGGGAGGAGGTGGGGGTCCACCGCCAGTCCTCTGTACTGCAATCTGGTGTCTGGAGACCACGGAACGCTCCTTCCCCGTAGGTCGTTCCACCTCTTCCTGATGTCATCCCGTGTTCTTGGATTATGTCCCACTGCGTTGACCATGTCGACAATTCTGCGCCATAGCTCCATCTTCCTTTCAATGGAGGTCTGCTTCACCTGTTATCTGAATAGCTGTGGCTCTACCTGGACGATTTTCTCCACCATGACCCTGAGCTCCTCCTCAGAGAACCTGGGGTGTCGTTGAGGTGCCATGATGTGGTGTGGGTGATGTGTGAGGGGGTTTCTGTTGTTATGTGTGAGGGGATGTGTTGGTGTGTGTTGTTTGAGGTGAGTGGATGTTGTGCAAGTGATGGTGTTGTGTGTCTGTGGATGCTGCTGTTGTTTAAGGTAGTGTATCTCTCTGGCCTGCTTTAAATTTCTGGTTGTAAGGGTTTGTGGGTAATGTGTGTGTGTGTTTTATAGTGTTGTGGGTGTGTGGGAGTGGTGTGTGTATGTGTATCAGGTGTGTGTATTTCAAATTGTCCTATGTGGTTGTGTTTTGTAAGTGTGTGTGTATTTTGAGCGCAGCGGTGTGTACCGCCAATGGTTTACCACGTTGAAAGTCTGCTGCGTTGATTCGTGGGTCGTGATAGTGTGAGCGTATTCTTGTTGGCGCGACGGTGTCGGTTTTGTTATCTCCAGTTTATCACTGACCTTTGGTGTGGCGGACCTGTGTGGGTGTCTGTGTTGTGGCTTATTCATAGCTGTGGGTCGTGATACCTGTAGCGGAATTCCACGGCCGCAGCGGTATGTTGGCGGTCTTCTGCACGGTGGTAAGCGGGATTTACTGCCAGGGTTGTAATGAGGGCCTTAGTCTTACTATGATCAATAGCAAGATAGATGTCCTCTCCTATCGGATGGACAGGATGTCGGAGTGCATTGATGAACACGCAGAGCATCTAGATATGGTGAAGCGGCAAGTGTCTGAGGTAGAGGATGAGCAGATATCCACCTCAGAGACACAGAAACAGCTGGAGAAGTCCCTTTCTACACTGCTTCCAAGACTGAAGACCTAGAAGCCTGCTCCCATCAAAATTATTTTTGTATTGTAGGCCTAGCAGAAGCCACAAATGTTTGCAACATCGAGGAATTTGTAGTATAACTGCTTAATGATCTGATGGAACGAGAGACATTTTCTGATATCTTTGTAGTGGAACGCGCCCACCATTCTGTTGCACCTCAACCAGTAGCAGGGGCCATACCCCGCCCAATCATTGCAAGACTACTCAACACAACGTTCTGCCAGTACCGGCAATTGTAGACACTTCACTATGAGGGCGCTGAACTTTCCATTTTCTCAGATTTTACACCAAATGTCCAGGGAGCACAGAGACAGTTTCTTCCTCCTAAATGCAAGCTGCAAGAACAGAACCTAGACTACGCCATGCTTTACCTTGCTTGCTTGTGAGTATCTGTGGCTGGGAAAGCCAAGATCTTCAGTGGCACTAAACTCCTATAGGAATTTCTTAAGCAGCGTGTAGCAGCAGGTGCTTGACAGCGTCTGCCAAGGTAGGAAGGAGGGAGGGCCGGAGGCCTCGCAGGATCCAGAGAGATTAGCCTTTATTGTCTCTCTTATCTCCTATGCTTAATTCTGTTACCCTTCTTGTTTTTTGCAATGTTTTCCTTGTGCACTGCTGATTTTATTCCTGCTGCCATCACAAGTGGGTGGTCTGGTTTAGTGTCCTAGTCTTAGAGGGTGGAAGACTTGGATGGGCCAAGACTGTTGATTGTTGTATGTGTGCCATAGAGGTTGCCATGATTGCCCTTCCTGCGGGCTGGTTTCAGGCCCGAGGTGACAGTTGAAGTGGTGCTGGCATTTTATGCTTGCTGCAATTCCTACGGGTAGTTGTGAGGTGATTCTGTGTGTTCAAGTTTGGGTTGCTAGGGGATTGGCACACACTATTTTTATGATGTGGCCCCCTGCAACTTGCTCTAGCAGGGGCACTCAGAGGGGACCATCTGTCCCCATGTGTACACCCCATTGTTTATCTTAAGGGTTCCTTCTGTGGGCATTGGGTGGGCATGGGTTGGGCGATGTAACGCTGTGTCATTTGTTGGGGGGCCCAGCATGGGAAAGGGGCGGGCTGGGGTGCATACAACTGTTTATTTTGCACTGGTGAGTTCGGTCAGGGCTGCATGGCTTGCAGTGTGCTTGGTGTATCCATTTAGTGTGGTGTAGATATGCCTGACAGTGCGGTGGATGCTGATGTTGGGTGCCCATTACTACAGAATTTCCTCACATGGAATGTGAGGGGGTTGAATGACAGCAGGAAAGTTCGTAAGGTGGTATTGTACCTACAGTGCCATAACATTGATGTTGCCATTTGGCCTAGGGGAGTGGGCTGCTCATGCAGAGACGCATGAGGGTGGTTTCTATGCAGAGGCTTCACTGCGTATGCACGCAGTGTTTTGATATGGACCTGGCGTGACTCTGGAGTCAAAGGTTCAGGAAGTTTGTATGGACCTGGGTGGGTACTTTGTAGTGGCGCATTGTCACAAATGTCACTTTGACACATTGCTGGTGGGGGTATATGGAGCGAATTATGACTTTAATTGCATCATCCCTGGATATGGATCATTCCCAGGGCCCACCCTGGTGGCCTTCAGCTGCAGCCAATGCTATCACTGCTATAGTCTAACATTGCAGACTGCTGGATGTCTAGCACCATAGGTCCCCTACGGGCAGAGGGTATACCCTTTATTTCACTGTCCACGACATACACACCCACACACATTGATTACTGGCTCTTGTCTTGCAGCTGGGTGTCTCAGGCCCAGCGCTGTGCACACCTACCGCAAACCTATTCCGACCATTCCCCAGTGTTGTTGGTTCTGGGGCTAGACAGTTTGCAACCCCCACATTCTCCTGCCAGTTTTCGCAGTATTCTCTGTTAGATGCTGTATTTCATCAAGAACTTACTGAAGAGACTTACAAATACTTTTGTACTAATTTGGGGTCTGTTGAGAACTTTGGCACTTTCTGGGAGGCCTCTAAAGTCTACACCCAGGGAGTCACCATCTCAAAGCATGCTCTTCTCGATTCAGGGCTGTATGGTGCAGTTGGAGGTGGAATTGGCCGCATAAGAGCACTTCCATAGAGAAACTGCAGAGCAGACTCTGCTGGGGGACATCTGAGCTATATTAGTCAAATACAATGATGTTGCTCAGAGTGAGATCATGCACGAGGGAAAATATGCAACAGAGCAGATTTATGGTGAAGGCGAACAGCAGGACCCTACGCTAGCAGACCTTGTTCAACCCAGCCGTGAGGATTGTGTGGTGCTGACTATCTACGATGAAAAGGATGTTTCTCTTCATGTGGCTAATCAGGTGGCGGACTGGTTCCACCAATGCTATTCTAACCTCTGTACCTCACGGACTGAATACAATGAGCAGGCCACAGTAGACTACCTGTCCCATATCGCCATGAAGTGGCTGACGCTGGCACACAGAGAGCATCTCATGGCACCACTCCACCCTTCAGAGATCGTAGCAGCTTTGAAAGATATGGCAGGGCAAAAGGTGCAAGGTACAGATGGACTGATGGTGGCCTTTTATAAGGTTCATCAAGACAAGCTTGTGCCACACTTGGTCAACCCCTTCAAGGAGATGTTGAACGACGGGCATATGTGCCCAACAATGCAAGAGACATTGTTAGCCACCTTGCTAAAGCCAGGTAAGCCAGCTGATGGCTACTCGTCTTATTGACCACTGTCGTTATTGAATACTGACACAAAAATCTTTGTGAAAATCCTTGCAAACACTTTGGCACCCTTGCTCGTGGGTGTTGTCGGTCCCAAGCAGGCTGGCTTTATACCTGGTTAGATGCTGCAAAAGCATTTAGTTCGGTTGAGTGGGAGTTTATGTTCTCTGTGCTGAGTAGGGGTGGGTGATTTTTTTTGCAACTGATCTAAGTCCTTTATGCTGAGCCGACAGCACATATTTGCATTAATGGTATAGTGTCAGACCTAATAGCTATTAAAAGAGGCACATAACAGGGTTGTTCCCTCTCTCGACTGTTATACACACTTGTTGCTGAGCCTTCAGCTTGTGCCCTGTGTGAATATCATCCCCATGGGGACATATGCTTCCCATATTACAATCTGATGGTGTCTGCCTACATGGACAATACACTTTTGTATGTCTGGAACCCAGAACATAACCTCTCTCCGGTCCTCAGAGAGGTTGTCCTCTTTTTTTATCATTCTGGGTTGCGAATCAGTTGGGATAAACCTCTTTTATTCCCCCTTACTGTGGCCATGACACAAGTACAGCTGGTGTATCGGTTACAGTAGACAACAGATCTGGTGAGATATTTGGGCACACATAAATATTAACTATTTTCCTAAACTGATATGGAGTCCTTTTGTAGTGTTTTCCATGTGCACAAATACTTTACATAGTGCATCTTTAGTTTAGCCTGACTGCTCTTTGCCAAGCTACTCAAGGGTGAGCACAGGCAACCCTTTATTGTATATCTTACTTACCCTGACTAGGGTTGTGGTCCCTACTTGGACAGGGTTCAAACCTCTGCTTTCAAGAGACCTAGGGGGTCTTTCCGACCCCGGCGGGCGGCGGGCACCGCCCGCCGGGCGGAGACCGCCAGAAGACCGCACCGCGGTCAAATGACCGCGGCGGTCATTCTGACTTTCCCGCTGGGCGGGCGGGCGACCGCCAAAAGGCCGCCCGCCCGCCCAACGGGAAAGCCCCAGCAACGATGAAGCCGGCTCGGAATGGAGCCGGCGGAGTTGCTGGTGTGCGACGGGTGCAGTGGCACCCATCCCGATTTTCAGTGTCTGCTAGGCAGACACTGAAAATCATTATGGGGCCCTGTTAGGGGGCCCCTGCACTGCCCATGCCAGTGGCATGGGCAGTGCAGGGGCCCCCAGGGGGGCCCCACGACACCCGTTCCCGCCATCCTGTTCCTGGCAGTTTTTACCGCCAGGACCAGGATGGCGGGAAGGGGGTCGGAATCCCCATGGCGGTGCTGCGAGCAGCGCCGCCATGGAGGATTCTTTGGGGCAGGGTTAAACCGGCGGGAAATCGCTGGTTGCCCTTTTCTGACCGTGGCTTTACTGCCGCGGTCAGAATTGCCCATGAAGCACCGCCAGCCTGTTGGCGGTGCTTCCGCGGCACTCTGCCCTGGCAGTTTTCAACCGCCAGGGTCAGAATGACCGCCTTAGTAACTAATAGTGAAGCACCTACTATTCTGGCTCAGTTCACTTCTATTGGGTGCGCCACACGATGTGGGACTTACTGGGTGAGTCACTAGGGAAACCCTCGGTGTTATCTTTTTTGACGTACTTGCTGAAAGCAAGTTTACCACAGTGTATGATTGCCAAATTATATGCATTCTCACAAAAGGCTCGAAAGCCTGGTGCCACCAACACTCGACTGGACTGGCAGGAAGACTTGGAAATAGTAATTAGCAGCAAACAATGGATTTACTATTGTTTTGTGGTCTGGACGATTTATCTGAAGGGCCAACATCAGCTGATACACTTCAAGTATCTCAATCGTGTGTACTACGGCCTGGCTCTGTTATTTCGCTATGTCAAGTGTGATGATTCCTGCTGTCCACGCTACGGCAAGGGCAGTACTGGATTTGATCATGTGGCATGGCACTGCCCTTGTACACACTGCTTTTGGTTTGAGTTAATGCAGGAGCTGCAAGAGATCAAGGGTGAGACCGTAGCATCTACCCCTCTTTTAGCACTGCTAGGCTATAACAGGCACTTCCGGAAGGCATGTAGATGACTTGCTTCATTAGGGCTACTGCTGCTGCAGTGTAGAGTAGCTATGCGTTGAATGAAGGGCCCTCTCTCACATTACAAGATTAGCATACCGATATGACGTATTGCAATACCCAATCTTATGCTTATCATGACCTTATGCCGCTTTGCAGCAATCCAAGGAATTTTTGGGGCCATACCAGGTATTTCTTGTGCGCTCTAGTAATGATGAAGATATGGATGTGGAAATGAGTGGGGAAGCATCATAGACACTGTGATGAGTCAATGACTAACTGCCCCTAGGGTGTGAGATACTATGGCTACTGCAGTGTGTGGTGCTGTTCATTCGCAGGGAGGTGGTTTCTGATCACGCCTCAGCACTGAGATGTTGGAAAGGAAGTTTTTTACTGGACCCAGTGGAAGATCTTTTACATGTAATGAGAAATGTCCGTTTTCAAACTGCATGAAATCTATTGTGCTGCCTGGTCCACTTTGACTATGGCTGTGCTCACTGAGAACCTGTAAAATTTGCTCTTACATTTTATGCACCTTGTCAGTGTTTGCCATGTCTTTATAAAGGGTGGGTGGTAAAATCCACTACGCTGGAGGAGCTCTCAGAGTTTTTGCTACTCCGTCCTCTGCTTGGAGTGTGGAGTTCGGCAAAAACTCCGCAACCACCACGTGGCACCCCCTGAGCATTATCTCTTCACTGTCTGACACCTCAAGGTTAATCCTTACGTGTCAGTGTGACTGGTGAGAGGAAATGTGCTCCTTCCGCCCATTGCCTGAATCTGCTCTTACTCGGGCAGGACCACAGCTCTGTCTTTGTAAGCAGTGGTGAGAACATACTCAGGTTGGCTGTCACACTTCAGGGCTTGAATTTGAAAACTGCAGCTGGTGCTGATTAGTGGAGGGTGGTCTGACTTGACTCCCTGCAGGACATGGAATTGGCTGCAGGGAATGCTTGTGCCCCTTGGCACCCATGTGCAGGGTGTTCCCCAGGGTCAGCCGCTTGTCTGCTTGTGACTAGGACCCAAGAGCACCCAAAAGCAGGCCTACACGTGTGATGAGCTGGACCCGAGAGACACCCATGTGAACACCGCAGACCCAGTGTGCTGGCTCAGAGACACCCCATGGTGTGTGAGGTTGAGTCCTCCCTCTGCTTTTGAGTCCCACAGACCTGGTGAGGAGAGGTTTAGTGAAAGATGGTGGGTGGGGTGAGGTGTGGGTGCATGTGAAGGAGGTGCGGTGGTAGGCTGCATGAAATGGAAGGAGCCACAGGGAAGTGGGGGTACATCTGGAGGTGCCATATATATTTAAAGAGCCACACACATGGGGCTGCTGTGGGGTCCGGGAATCCCGTGTTCTGTGCCCGTGTAAGCACACCTCCTCTGCAGATGCCGGAGCAGGCTCATAAGCACAGGGGGACACAGAGGTGAAAAAATTTAGAAAGTAATTAGGAGGGGAGAGGAGAGAGGTCTGGAGGGAGAGGCACTTAATCTATGGCCTTTGATCTGTGGAGTGTGAAACTGCCACCAACATAAACAGAGGGGTCTTGAGCTACCCCTGCCTGAGGCCAGTCTGTCTGGGGAGGGGATCGGTGTTTATACATTATGTTGTGTCCTCGCGCACTCTGCCTGTGAGGGGACGCACACAAAGCAGGATACACATGTCTAGAGGAGTCCAGGGCCTACAGGGCGCATCACTTGCCATGACTTTATCAAGCATACTTTATTGTGAAATGTAGTTAAAGCGCTTCTGCCACCTCCATGGACAGAAAGCACTATACAAATATCAGTGCAATATGTGTGTGTTTTCTGGGCTGTACTTGCCTTTGAGATACATGGGCCTTTTAGCAACCACCTCGATGTGTGACTCACGCCACCCAGCTCTCCTTGCCTTTCAGATGCATGGGACTTTGAAGAAGTCTAGTTTTATGGGTCCACCCTGCCAAGTATGGTATTACTACAATGTCCCATATGCAAAATATTCCAGACCGCACCCTAACTGCTAGAAGTGTCAACAACAAATGGTTTCAGAAAATCTTTCTTTTAAACCGTTTAAGATGTCTGTAGAAGTTGTAGGAACGCAGGATCTCTGATGTGTCCTGGTGAAAATCTAGGACGCGGTGAGACAGAGCAAAGAGCTGCGCCTGGGAAATGAGCAAACGAAATGAGTAGGACAGTTCAAGACCCTCGGAGGGGAGGGATGAGCCGGCAGACAAGGAGCATCCCTGAATACATATCAGCCCCTCTAAGGAGGGGCAGGGGAGAAGGACACAGCCCGTGAAGTCCCTGTGACGTCCGGGGCTCATGGAAGCCTAGTTCTCACATTTTCCATTATATTCTCATCAGTATGCAAGATCCCTGTCAGTGCTCCTAAAACGTGTTTACCTGTCGTGTGTGTAGGTTTCATGGAGAAAGTAAACAAACAAAGAAGCCAAGCCCACAGGGGGAGAAGAGAGAGCGACACGGGCTCTTCTACTCGGCACACAATGCCACCAGAGACAGACGTCCGTGTTGCACACAGCAACATCATACAGACTGTCTTTCGCTTATCACTCAATGACGACAGAGATACTCCAGCAACGCACAAACAAACCCCAGAGACAGACTGTCTCAAAGGGCGCACATACATGCATGACCGGGCAGCATTGAGGGGCAGATTTATGGAAAGTGGCACTGCACCCCGTACCGCCACCATATGTGCGCTGTATTTAAAATACAGCGCACCAGGGCGGAGGGTAGGGGGCAATAGCGGAATTTCACATGACGCAATGATGTACTGTGCAGGAGTAGCACCAAAATATTGGCGCTACTCTTGCAGAGTACATAGGGCCCCATTCTAAAGAATGGAACCCCCTTTTAACGCCTGCTCTTGAGCAGGCGTTAAAAGTGCCGTAAAAAATGGCGCAAGTCTCATAGATTTCCTTATGCTATTTTTCCGGCTCCCCTAATGGGGGAACGCCCCCTTTGCATACATTATGCCTGGTACAGGCATAATGAAGCGCAAAGGGTTACAGGGTAGCGCAATGCATGCATTGGGCCACCCTGTAAATACCGCGCGAGGACTTCGGCCTCGTTGAGCCACATTAACGTAAAAAATGATGATGTTAATGTGGCACAAGGTGGTGCTATTATAAATATACCCCTCAGTTTTAGATCCGTGAGTTCCGTCCACTCTTAGCTGGTTTGTAACTCCCATGCAAAATTACCATTCTTATTGTTACAGTAAGGAATTTACTTACCCACAGTGATTTTTTTTTATAAAACTTGATTTTCATTTTGCGTAACAAGTTGTTACGCAAAATGAAAAAAAAATAAGTTTAAAAAAAAATCACTGTCAGTAAGTAGGTTCCTTACTGTAACAATAAGAATGGGCATTTTGCATGGGAGTTACAAACCAGATCTTAAATGCTTTTCTTGCCATCACCTGCCCTCTGCAAGAAAGCCTTTGCTTCGCGCTTCATGCGGGCTCCTGTCCTTATAGGTGTAGTCAAAGTGCTATGATTGTGTTTATTCAGATCAATGTATTGGCATGGGAGCAATTACAGGCACTTCTGGTGTCTGGCTGACCAACTCATTGCTTTGCCCTCAAGCAGCCACTTGGACACCCCCATCCCCCCCCCCCCCCCCCCCAACACCGGAGCAGACGTGAGCACAGGAGTACGTTTCAAAAAGGGAGGTAATATTTGCTAAGAGGTTAAAGTGAACAGTTTTGCGACCAACTGTGTGGAGATACTATCCGAAAGAGATGACAAAATCGCATCTCTCGTCGTCTATGTAAATCCCTTCATTTTCAGCCTGTATATCCGAAAGCGCGCCTGTGGAATATATTTATTCATCGCGCATATTAAGCAAGTGCAACTAAATGAACACACTATTTTGTTACAAAGATCTGCGCCTGGGTCTGTCTGATAAATCGTTACATTGTATAGTATTATAACGTGAAACCATTCCACAATACTTTGCTGTATTTGGCAAACAATAGACTTTCACCATGTTAAGTTGTTCCTTTGACAAAAAAAGGTGTTAAAGCCTGAGGATGTAAAAGTGTGTTTTTTTGTATTTCACTGCACTGCATTGTAAAATTACCGCTGCCTGCTTATAAACAGTGAATAATGCGGTATGTGCTTATTTTGACAGTTAAAGATACCTATTACATTAGTACCGGGTTTGATAACAATCAAAGACACCCCCATCAAACTATATCCCACATTTCAGCTCATCTACTATCAGTTTCACAATTTGTAAACACTTCAGACCAGCAGAGTGGCATTTTGTTTTAAAAAAGTACGAAATAAAATATTTCTGGAAAAAAGTCACCTACTTCAATTAATTCTACCTACGACTCAACCGTGCTGCCTCTTCTGTGTCTGGGAGAGGGAGGGGCTTACATTGCTGCTGCTGTCCATGCTGGACGTTCAGTGTGTCTAATTATGCAAGTTTTTACTACTGTGGCCATACTGTTCTTGAGTGTGTGAGAAGCCCGCACCAACATTGTCTAGTATGTGCGTCCATGTGCGCATGTGTGTGTGTAAATGTGTGTGTGTGTTTGGGTGCGTTTGTGTGTGTGGTAAGCTTGCACTGTTGCTTCTCATGCTGTACCTCATCTGTTGTGGGAGGAACCGTGCACCGTGGAAGTCTATGTGTGTAAGAGAAGCTTTTCCCTCCCACGTCTGTGCTATATTTCTACGATGTTTGTGTGTGTCAGGAAGCTTATGCTGCTCCTGCCCTTCCTGGATATGAAAGGGAGGCTGGGCCGCTCCTGACCTCATTCTACTTCTTTTTAGTTTGATAGCCAATTGCTGTTGTCTGTATTGTAACTGTTGTGTGTGTGTATGTGTGTAAAGTTTGCAATGCTACTTGTGAGCTAGGATTGCAACGTGTAATCTTCCCATTGTGTATCTTTTAATGAAACTTGATAAGACATTTTCACTGTACACGCACAAAAACCATTGGCTTGTTTATAAAATCATGCTTTCTACAAAACATTCCCAATGTCTCCATTGGTGGTGCCCCAAATAAAAAAGAGCTGTCTCAGGAACTGATATTCAAAGTTTCCGGTAGGAAATGCTGTGTAGTGTCTGGACTGTTGGCTTTTTTGATGACTGGTAGCCTTAACAGCAAACATTTTGATGTGAATAAGAGTAAAGTGTTCTTCTAGTACTCCTCAACTCTCTACTGGGTTAGAGGAGTAAGCTAGGCACAGCGATACCTTTGTGAATGGGGCCGTGGGCTTCTAATCCCAGCTTCAACACCATTGGAAAGTTGTAAAATCCTGGACAAAATACTGTTTCTTTCAGTGCCTCCGTTCCATACCAAAATTGGCAGTTCTAAGACACAAACCAAGCCCTAATGTAGAAGCCATCCTTTTCAGCCTGCAGGATATAAAGGTGATTAAATTCACACTGCCGCACGCTGCAACCCTCCCACTTCAATTCAAAACTGTCAGTGAGTGTCCAACAAACGGCCAAGAGGGCTGAATGCATTCAAGATTTTCCAGGTAACCTCTGTCTATGTAAATTACTTACATTAAGTTTCAGTGTACGCAAATCAACCGTAGGTGAAGTCCTGAAAATCTGCCATGGACCTGGTCCTCTTGTATTTTTAATTTTATCTATTACCTTCAGTCGCTGGCCATTCGTGATTAAGACTGAAAGTAAGTAAAAGAAACGAGGTAACATTAAAAGAATGAGATAAAGGGCAGGGGCGACATCGCAGAATTATCCCATGAATTGGTAGTTCTCTGGTGGGGAAGTTCGTTATGTCAGCTGTGTGGATCTTTCATCGCATTTGGCATTTTTGAATACCTTGATAATCATTGTTTCTACAAAGAGGTTGCTCCCGGATTGGCACATATTTTGTGGTCTAGAGATTTTTTTAATGGAGTTTCGGTGTCCCACAGTTGGCCATTTTGTTTTGTAGTGAGTATTATTTGCTTGTGCTGGGTTTGCCCGCCTGTCCCTCTTGTTTTGCTCTTCCACCAGCAGCTCGGCTGTTGTATAATTCAGCCTCCCTTATAGGGACAGCTAACTGAAAAAGCTAAGCATTCGTAAAGCAGCCAAGGATCCACCTGGAACAAGTAGTTCGCACATTATTCTGCCAGTTGTTTCGCTTTCTGCCGTGCATCTTCAGCAATGTGTGTGAAGAGCGGTCTTTCTTGCTCCTGGTTTTCCGAGGGTGGGGATTCAATTTGCCATTTGCCCTCTGGCGCTCAATAGCCCATTTGTTGACATGTCTACCTCACTTTCAGCGCATTGCTTGATTTTAGTAAAATTTCTGGAATCTTGCATGACGGATCTAATTTTCTGGCACTTTCTGAGTCTTTCTGAATGAAGATGCTTAGAGCTGATGTTTGATCTGGGTCTCTGCTTGCGGATCTGGTTGGAATGAGGGCTGCTGTGGCTGGTATGGTTACCTCCTGGTATGTGCAATGGGAGCACCTATTGACGTGTCGATACAGGTAAGTGTAGTGGATACTGTATGTGCAGATGGTATGCCCCCGAGTATCGAAGCTAATATATCGATGTATACAAATACTAAAAAAATATTGAACCTAAAATATCGAAAGGTAAGTATAGTTTTTCTATACCTAAATCCGCATATATGTACCTTGACAATAAATATATATCTTCAAAGTACATAGTGGTGGAGTAGGAATAGTAAATCTATACTTCCTCTATGAGCACTAACCTTTTGATATTTTGGTCTACGACATTTTGTTCACGATATCCTTGTATCCCGATAGTCTTAGCCTCACTATTCAGTAATATAATCAGTGTAGATACATTTTTCGGATCCTTCTCGGATGGAGGTGACATTTCAGTTTCTCTTTAGACTTCCTATATGCTCATTAATATATAGCTTGTCATTTGCATGCTTGGTGACTTGGGGTGCTCAGTGAGGGTAGGTCATGGTAGGGAGTCAATCTGGAGTACGCTTCTCCCATTGTCATGATTACCTTCTAGATATTTCTGCCACTGGAATAATCTCTGTGTAGCAACTACCCCCCCGGTAGGTGCCTGTTCTGGATCTGATGCAAGCATGTTTTTTCCTCTAAAAGATTCTCACCCAGGTGGGTTTTCTTTCTGGAACCTTCCACTAATAGATGTTTTTGTTCAGTAAGTTTCAGCTTGGCGTAATTAGAAGTGAATATGTTCACTCAAGCCTCATAATTCCCTTCCTTCCCAACTTGAAATTACAAGTAAGAGGTGCCAATGTCAAACTAACCAATAGGAGGGCTTGTGGCATTGAAGATTTTTAGGGTAACTTCTGACAATGTTACTTAGTTCCATTGAGTTTCACTGTATGCAGATCTATCTTAGGTTGATATCGTGAAGATCTGTCACGAATCTGGTCCTTCTATGTTGAAGAGCCACCCTTGAAACATCCTAAATGGCTTATTGGTGTGGCCTAAACAATCAGTGTTCATGCCACATGCTGTGTATTTACAGCTTGCGGCTGCCAACAGCTGGTCAGTTAAAGGAGACGTGAATGACAGGATAGAGGGGTTAGAATCCCAGGAAATTGTGAACAGGCTGGTTCTCCAGAATGGATGATGTCTTCATAGGGTAGGTTCAGCCAGTGCTTAATTTGTGCTTGTTGTATCCGGTGCTGAGCACCGGCACTTCTTTTTGAGGGCCGGCGCTTATTCTTCTGTCTCAAGCATTTGCTGCGAGCAAAAGACACAAATGAGAAAGGCGGAGGAAGAGAAAAACTAAAAAGCGTCGTAAAGGGAGAAAACTAAAAGCTGCTACAGTGAGCTGAAGGGGCAGGGAGTGGCTTTATATAAATTGAAGAGGCCCGAGATGGCTTCAGAATTACGCCACCTCTGTATTCCGTGTTCCCACATTTAATTGCAGCAGCCGCATGTTTAAAAAGAGGGCTTTGGGCACCGGCACCTTTTTATTTACAAATTAAGCACTGGGTTCAGCTAATAGTAAGCTAAGCTCAATGAGAGGTCAGAGGCCGTCTTCTTACAGGGAATCCCACTGTGAAACCAGAGGCAGAGAACGCATATCACAGAACCGTGGTTTGGCTTTTCAGTACCCACTTTTATGCTCCTCACAAGTGCACATACAGCGTTTCCTGCCCTCCAGTTTTCTCAAAGCCAACGTGCAATACCAACACCCAACAGAGCAATTATAGCCACTGTCAGCTTTAGGGCGATGTGACTAGTGCCATCCCTACGGGCACTGGATAAGGGGCGCTGCATTTTGAAATATCTTATGGGGTTAAACGCACCTGCTTCTGAGTTCCTTGTATGCCCAGCAATTTTCAGGCACCAATAAAAATGTTAACATAGCTCTGGTGTTTAATGTAGATTTTCCTAGTAAGTTTACGAAGGAAAGTCTTAATTTTATTAAAGACACAGAGGCGAGTATTATGCATTTCGTTTCTTATTTTAATAAACAGCAGCTGCAGCCAAGAACTACAATTCCCATGAGGCAATGAACAGATGGCCAATGGGAAGCAAACTGTAGTCAGAGTAACCCACCAATCACCAACAACAAAGCTGTATAATACATATCCTGACTGAGAACAGCCCTCTTTTCTAGTGCGAGCTTAATAAGTAAACAGAGGGATAATAGAACAACAAATACATAACGCCATGAACACGGACAAAAGTTCTTGAACCACAACTAACAGTCCCGATATGGAATGTGGAAGATCTTGGATCCTGGAATCTTGAAAGTTGGAAACGGACGCCGTAGAGGAGTGGCACCAGAGAGGTGTAGAGCATTGAGATCCTTAAGAGGAAGATTGTGGAGTCGCTGAAGAAGTCGCTGGGAGGGAACAAAAAATAATAAGCATTAGAATTTGTAGAGGCGGGATAATACTCGCCTCCGTGTCTTTAATAAAATTAAGACTTTCCTTTGTAAACTTATAGGAAAATCTACATTTTATGACAAGACCGGAAGTTCCTATTATGCTATTTCAAAGCAAATCAACAACATCTAGAGAAGCATGGTGATCAGGCTTGCAATAAAACATTCTGAAAACATTATCATTAGACCAGTCAGCCGATCTGAGAATGTCCTCCAGTCGGGAGCCAGCCCAAAAGACTTTGGAAGCCATAGCTCCCCTAGCTGAATGAGCCCCAAAGGCAGACGTATCAATACCTGCGAGGGTCATAATCCATCTGACTCAACAAGCTAAAGTAGGAGAGGATACAGGTTTGTAAGGCTTCCTGAAAGAAATCAGGAGTTGTGACGAGGAAGGAGTCCTCAAATCGGCTGTCTGATGTTCATAAACTTTTAAACACTGGCCAAAACATAATTTGGGATGGTCTGGAAAATGAGGATAGAAAACTGAGGAAAGACCAGTCTTTGTACGTCTGTGAACGTTGAATAACACACCTGTTGGAGTAAAAGACCGTGCTGTAATGTCTAGAGCTCTAACATCAGAAAGTCGTTTAAACTAAACAAGGCACAACAACATGGCTAACTTGGCCGACAATCTTTTTAAAGGTAGGAACTCATTGTCCGGCCAAGACAAAAAAAAACTAAAGACAACATTTACATCCTATAAAGAACTGTATTTAGGTTTAGGAGGATTAGAAAATTTTACTCCCTTTAATAGTCGACAATCCAAAGGATATTCTCTGATTGATTTCCCATTGCTGAAAACGTGAGAAGAAGAGATAGCAGACCTATAAGAGTTAATAGTACGATAAATTTTGCCTTTGCTAGCTTCTGCTGCATGAAAATTGACTACGAAAGTTACATCTGCTGTAACGGGATCAATATGTTTTCCCAGACACCAGCTACTCCAGAGAGACCAAGCTAATTTATACACTTTCTTTGTTCCAGGAGCCCAAGAAAGCTTGATGAGGTTTGAAGCTTCTGCCGAAAGAGAAGGGAAAGAGTCTGATTCCCTGAGATTTTCCATACTGACAGGGTTAGGAGATTGTCTAGGATGAGGGGATGAGGAAGACCGAGGGGACTGGAAAGAAGCTCTGGGAAGGAAGGGACAAGAAACAGAGGTTCGATTGGTAGTTCCAGAAGAGTAGGGAACCACACTTGTGACTGCCAAAAGGGAGCGACTAGGACTAATGTCGCCTGTTGACGACGAACTTGTGGCAGCAAACGCGGAATCAACATGAAAGGAGGGAAAGCGTAGTTGAGAGAAGCTGACCAATCCTGAGAAAAAGCATCGAAGGCTAACGCCGTGGGATCCGGGCGCCAGAACTGCGGAAGTTGCGCATTGAGGCGGGACGCAAAGAGATCTACGCGAAAAGGTCCCCATCTGCGGAAGATGGACTGGAACACATCGCAATGGAGTTTCCAGTCGCTTGAATCTCGAAAATGACGAGAATGCCAATCTGCCACCGTATTGAAACTGCCTGGTAAGTATTCTGCTTGGACTGAGATTTTGTTTTGAAGACAAAACTCCCAAAACCCTTTTGCTAATTCTGCTAAAGGCTTGGACTTCGTTCCTCCTAAGCGATTTATGTAATGAACCGTCGAAATATTGTCCATCCTGAGCAGAACAACAAACCCTGTCTCTTGCAAGGCTTCTGATCGCAAAGGACCCGGCAAGCATCTCTAAACAATTTATGTGCAACTTGGACTCCTCTAGAGACCATGTGCCTCCAGTCGAGATTGGACCACACCGGGATCCCCAACCCTGCAGACTTGCATCTGATTCTAATACAAGATCGGGGGCTGACGCAAAGATAGTCCTGCCGTTCCAAGCGTCTAAACGGTCTATCCACCACTGCAATTCTGTGCGCGAATCTTGATCTAAGATCACGGAATCCGAATAAGCTAACCCTTTTTGAAGATGACGAATCCTTAGCCTTTGGAGAGCTCGATAATGTAGAGGGCCTGGGAAGATAGCTTGAATTGAAGAGGACAGGAGGCCTACGATTCTTGTTAGAGATCTGATGGAAAGGCGAGAACTGCGTGAGGTCTGAAGAATTTCTGATTTGATAGACTTTATTTTTGCCGAAGGGAGAAGAAGAATGGCAGACACGGAATCCACCAGGAAACCTAACAACTCTATTCTTTGAACTGGAGTCAGGGAAGATTTCTCGTCGTTGATGATAAAACCTACATCGGATAGAAGCGAAGAGGTTAGATGAACATGATGGAGAAGGGTTGAATGATTTTGGTTCATAAGAAGAATGTCTTCTAGGTAGGTAATTAACCTGACCCCCTGAGCTCTGAGAGAGGCCACCACAGGTTTCATGAGTTTCATGAAACACCAAGGGGCAGACCAAATGGAAGGGACGAAAAGTGATACATTTGACCGTGCCATTGGAACTGCAAAAACGTTCTCGAATCTGGAGGCATAGGTACGGTAAGATAAGCATCCTGGAGATCTAACCGAACCATCCAGTCGCCTTGAAGGAGCGAATCCCTGAGGTGAGGATTGTTTCCATCTTGAAATGACGGTAGACTACAAACTGGTTGAACGATTTGAGGTTGATCACCGGACGCATCTTCTTGTTTTTCTTCTGAACTAGAAAACTGAACTGACAAACCCCGAAGGATCGAGAGAACAAGGGACAATTGCACGCTTTTGGAGAAGAGATTGAACTTCCACAGAAAACATGTTTTCCATTTCCAACGAAAATTGGGGCGGATGAGGGGGAAGAACTTGTAAAGGCTCTGAATAAAGCTCTATAGTATAACTCTGAACTATGTTCAAAACCCAGGGATCTGCTGTGAGAGACCGCCACTTTGGAAGGAAAAAAGCAAGGCGTCTTCCCACCGGAATAGAATAGGGGTGACTTACCGGGTTGTGAAGAGAAACGGGAGCCCCAGCCGCCTCTGCTCCTGAATCCTCAGTTCTTCTGAGGGTAAAGCTGAGGTTTGAACTCCTGGTAAGAGTTGGCAAAGGTACCACGGGAACCTTGGTTGCTGTATGATCGGCCGGCAAAGCGGTTCCTGCCTCTGCTGGCCCTGGAGAAAACCTGACTGGAAAATACCTTTTTCAAAGACTCAGTGACTGAGAACTAATGACCAAAAATGAGTGGAATTTAGTTTAACAGTGAGAGTGAGAGTGATGGCGTGTGAGTGAGTAAGAATAAGTGTGAATGAATGTACCTGCAAAGGAGTGTACCTGAGTAAATGCAAAGGACTATGAGCGAATGGGAATGTTTGTGTGAGTGTGTTAAGCTTGCACATCTTCTGCTGGCTCTGCTACACTGGTGGTGGGTCTTGAATTAGGGAGGTACCCATAGCAAAATGCTGGTATTAGAACACTGAAAGTAATTCTTGGCACAGGACCACCCAAGAAAAAAAGCTGGTACTGGTACATTGGAGGTGATTCTGTTTTTGGGCGGGACTTATGGTAAAATGATTTCACCATAAAACTAGATGTAATTCTTGCCATAAGGTGCACCAATAGCAAAATGCTGGTATTCGCAAATTGGAGGTAATTAGTGGCATAAATGGTAACAAGGTCTTTATGTAAGATGGGCCCTTCCAATAATTAAACAGCCCAGAACAGCCATAGGAGATTGCAACAAGATCAGCAATAGAAAACAAGAAAACAAAGAGGAGGACAGAAAAGAATAAGAAGGTAATCAAATACAAATCACAAGAGTAAAGGCGAGACCTCAAAAGAAGGCAGCGGATAAATAGACCCCAATTTGATTATGAATCTCTTGGACAGAAAACGTGAAGAATCAACATTGTTAAATAAAGACTCTTTCTCACCTACTAGATATTTTGAAACTTTTAACCTCAAAGTAGATCTACATACGGTTTCTAGGATTTGATTTTAACTCAAACAGTTATTTCTTTACAACCCAAGTAGGAATCAAAGTGAGGGACTTTCACCTTATATATTAAGTGTCACTGTCAAAGATCTGCAAAATCTACAGTTATTAATGAGTCTAGAAGAGAATAAAATACCAGACTTTGAAACACTTACAAACTCAGTACAATTAGAATTCACTGCACTGTCAGACAGGAATCTTGCCAACAAAACTTGGTTGTCAGTTTATCGGCCTATGTAAATGAAATATATATAAATATATTTATAATTGTATGTTATTCGTTGGGAAGATGCTTAATGGTTAGTAAGTATGGATGTAAAAAGTCTATATAACTGTATACAATTATCAAATATGGACATGGTAATTAAGCCTTTAAATACTTATTTTCAACAATATCTGCAAGTTACAGACAAAATGTTGGTACAGTTCTGGAAATTACTTATTTTCAGTTGATTAACAACCATTTGCTTTACCAAAACAATGTTTTCCATCAAAAATGTGGTACTGAGATGGGAGTCAAATTTACACCATGTTATGCCAACCTGTTTATGGGGTGTTTAAAAGGGAGCATATCTGGAAGCAGCACCTACAGAGTAGATATAGTAATGCCATTTTATGGGTCCGATATGTTGATGACATCTGTCAATTAGGAATAGTGTTCTCAGTACGCTTAAAAAAATATCATACCCTTTTGAACAATAATTTGATTAACGCGAAGTTGACACTAGAATATGATAACATTACATTTCTCAATTTATAGCTATGTGTGTTTGAAATTATTATAATAATTTTTTTTGGTGTCCTCATTTGCCTTGTATACTTCCTTACTGATCTCCAAGATCTTCCCCTGTTGGTGTAAGAAATGGACCCAGGAAGATCGAGGTTCTCAAAATAAGAAGCCCAATAAGGGACGAGACTAAAACCATGTCTTGATCCCATATGGCTCTAACCATCAGACAGTTTGCATCATAATAACAGTTTTAGAACCATCTCCCGCCTTTCTCTCTTACCACCTTAACCAAGGGGTCCACATCATCCCAGCCTTTTTTGCATGGGTACAACTAGAGTCTATCTTGCATATGCAGGCTACATCATTCAACCATTCAGCCTTGGTAGGGGCATTTAAAGATGTCCACTGCCTACATATTTTCCATCTACCCAGTAGCATCAGGTAAAACAGCAATTTTAGTTTATATCTATTTAAGCCAGTTACTTTAGGTGACCACCTGAAAAAAACAGTTCCAGACCTATATCTATCTGCAGGTGAAAAATCTCCTTTACCACCCTGCTGACCTCTAGCCAAAAAGCCTGGATATGGGGGCAAAGAAAAAGCATATGTAGGTTATCGGCCTTACTGAAACCACATTTTCTACAGCCCGGAATTTCCACTTCTCTTAATTTTGCTAATTTCTTGGGAGCATAAAATGCCCTATGGAGGGTAAAGAGGTGGCTCCTTCTTGGGTTCACTGGTTTTGCCACTTGATATCAAAAACGCCATGACGTCAGCCATAATTGGGAGATGTATTCGTTCGGGAACGCATTCCCCCACATAGAAACTGCAGGGTCCTTGTCCTGGTCTAGAGCGTCTAAAAATAAGCTATATTAGGCTGCCACTTCCTTTGTCCGCATTAGACCTTTAACCATCTCCTCATCCAGTTTGTTTGTGTCCATTCCCTCCCGTAAGGATCAGGCCCAGCTCTGCAATTGGTAATAGTAAAATTTTGATAAGGCCCCTTGTGTTTTAGCTGCAAGTTCCTCCCACAACGGGATTTTCCCATTTTGCAGCAGCTGCCCCCATTCTGTAATACCTGCATCCATCAAGGGGAGTGCTAGACTGTCTTTAAGACATTCTGGTGTTCCTGGCGAATCCCACACTGGGACATACTTACTATAGTATGTTAAATTTGTTGCTTTCCATATCTGGGCCCATAGCTGAGCGGCCGCCTGCAAGACTTTTAATCTCACACTGCTATAGAATCTGGGGTGACCGAATTTGTACATTAGTTTCAATCCACCTCCTGCCGCACTCTTCAACATAGTGTTCCTTAACAGATTTCCACAGGCCCTTGACAGCAGATCCTTTGTGTTCTTTAACTGAAAGGCCTAAGCATTCAGTTGGATGTCCGGAAGCGCAATTCCCCCTTATCATATTTCTTTCTCAACTCTTCCTAGTAATTCTAACTCCTTTAGTCGCCCAAATAAAAGAATCTATTTTCCCTTGCAACTTTTGTATCCAAGTCTTCTTGAAGTGTAGGGTATCATGTTGAAGAGAAAGGTGAATTTCAGAAGAATGGACATTTTTATTAAATTGGTTCTTCCGTACAAAGATAGCGGAAGATGAGCCCAACTTAGGAACGACCTGTTAACCTCTTTCATGGTGCTATTGAAATTTGCCTCAGCGATCTCTTCCATGGTATTGCGGATGCTAATGCCCAGATATTTTAATTCGTGTTTAATTAAGCTATGCACCTCCTCAATATTCCAGGTCATAATTTCAGTTTTAGACATACTGACTGCATACGCCAAGACCTTCCCGAACTCCAGTGTCAAATGCTCTAAGCTTTCCAAAGTGGGACGCAGGTTACTTGTGTAGACCATTATGTCATAGGCATATAATGATATTTTCTTTTCCCAACCTGAATATAGAAAAGGTTTAATAGACGGGTCCCTCCTGATTTTCTCTGCAAGCGGCTCAATATATAGATTAAACAGTAGTGGGGAAAGTGGACAATCCTGTCTAGTCTCCCTAGTAATCCTAAAAGCCGTAGTTAAGTTCCTATTTAGCATTACTCTAGCCGTGGGAATTTTATAAATGTCCTTAAGGATGCTGTGAAAGTTTTCACCTACATTATAGTGTATCAAGATAAAATGTAGGTACGCCCAATTAACCCTGTCAAAGGCCTTAGTGGCATCTAAAGTGATTATAGCAAGAGGGGTTTTATTGGCAGTAGCCAGATCTATAGATCTGATTAGTTCATGAGATAGATCATGCATGTATCTCCCCTTTAGAAAACCCTTCCGGTCTTTCTCAACCAGTTTCCCTGCCACATTGCCCAACCTTTTTGCCAGAATATTTGAAAATAACTTGTAGTCATTGTTTAACAGAGAGATTGGTCTGTATGATTCACACATCGTGGGATCTTTACCTGGTTTTAAAATCAAGGTAATCACAGCCTCATCCCATGATTTTGTCAGGGGGGTATTTCCTCTGAGAATGCCATTGAATAACCGTGTTAAAACAGGCTTAATAACCTCTTTCACACATTGATATAATTAATTTGGCAACCCATCTGGTCCTGCCGCCTTCCTTTTTTTGCCCTTACTAATACCCTGCAACACCTCCTCTGATGTTATTATCTTCTCTAGCTCTTCCTTCTCCCACTCTGTGAGTTTTTTAACCTTCAGCCCTTTCAACCATTCAGATCTTTGAGGTTCTGTTGTTGCTTGATTTTCAGTGTATAGTGACTCAAAAAGTCTACGAAAGCTTGCTGTACCTCTGTGGTCTCCTTCAATTGTTTGCCAGTGGTATTACATCTGATTTCCCTTACCTCATTTCTGATCAGATCTGTCTTGATTTTCCATGCCAGGAGTTTCCCTGTGCTTTCACTGCACTCAAAGTGTTCTAATTTTCTTGCCTCCCATCTAGCCTTGACCCTTGCTTCTACAGGGGCAGCTAAGGTGACCTTTTGCACTGTGATCTCTTCTAACAAGGCTTCCCTCTCTGCTTCCTGCACCTGTAATTCTAACTTCCAGTCTAAGGAGGAGATGACCTGTTCAGATTCCTGTAGTGTCCTCCTGTACTCCCTGTTATTTTGCGCTTAAAGATTAATCAGAATACCCCTTATAAAGGCTTTAAAGGAGTCCCAGACCACAAGGGGTTCCGCAGAATTGATGTTAATCTAAAAAAACTTGCTGGTCTTCAGCTTTAGAGCTTCTGTCACTTCTTGATCTTTCAGGAGTGAACGATATAAGGTCCACCTCCTTGTTTGGCTACCAGGATTACATTTCAACTTCTAGAGAACTGCCGCATGGTCAGATAAGTGTGTGGCTATATGCCGAATGTCTATTACTTCTGCTTTAGGTGAACTATTTAGCAAGAAGTAATATGTTTTTGATTGATATTTACACTTTTTGTTATGGAACATGTAACCTCGGTCAAGGCCATAATTCTCTCGCCAAATATCCAGAACCACAAAATGTTTCATTATAGATCTAACATATGTCTGTGATTTTGGGCAGCTTTGAGCTCTACTCTTATTTGATTTATCCAGAGAATTATCTAGTAGTATGTTGAAATCGCCTGAGATTATTATTGGGTGTGGGGTATCCAGTAATTCACAACATAATTCTTGAAGGGGTTCTGTATCATCTATGTTAGGGCCATAGTATCCTGCCAATGTGTAAACCCTCTTGTAAATTTTAATGTTTGCTATGACACATCTGACTTTCTTGTCTGATTTATAGTTCAATATGGAGGCATTTAGCTGATTCTAAATCAAGATCAGGACCCCCCCTTGAGTGTCCGGTGTGATCTGTACAAACCATCTGCTTCACCCATCTCTGGGATTTGAAAAAGTCAGAGGATTCTTTACTTGTGAGGTGCGTCTCCTGCAGCACTATTATCTGAGCTGACACATCCCTTAGATATCGAAGGATGTTATCTCTCCTGGGCCTTACTCAAAGACCATTCACATTCCAGGATAAAACCTGAAAGTCTCTCCGATTATCTATCATTTTTGTTTCCCTGTTTTTTTGTGAATTCCAGCATATTATTTTCTACATCAAGTGCTGCTACAGATTCCTGTGGATTCCAAAATATTCGGAGGCACACCATTTGCTTTCTTTTTTTCTCCTAATGCTCCCCACCCGGTGCTCCCCTCCACTGACCTTTACCTAAAAGTCCCCACCTCCCTGGAGAATTTTACCATGCTCCATCTTGGCTTTAATAGCCCTTTGGGCACTATTGGGCTTTCTAAACACGATAAAGAGAAGAAGAGCGAAAGATATTAGGAAAAGCTTGGTTATATATTATTTCCTATGGGCCGGGGAGCCTACGCCGTACTTCTATCCTGAATAATTACTTATGTCTCCAGTAAGTTGTCAGCCTCCTCCCAGTCCTTTATGTTAAACATTTTGTTATTCATCATGACTTTTAAGGTAGCTGCGAAATTCAGATGTGCTGTGTCACCTAGTTTCTTAAACTCATCCAGCCTCTTACCTAACTCCCACTGTTTGTTTAGGTTGGTATGAGAGATATCCTACCTTACTTCAAAGGTACAGTCTTTCCCACTAAGTGTACCCTGCTTTAACGCCTTAGTCATTATCTTCTCTTTGATGGAATATACGAGAAAGTTCATTAGAATCCTTCTGGGCTTATTCTTGTTTACAGACTTCCGATATGGGTCTTGGTGCACTCTCTGAATGTCTTTACCAACATGTCCTCTAGGCCCTCCCAGGCTCCACTCTGGATAAGTAACTCAACTAATAGTGTCTTAATGTCCTCTCCTTCTTTCCCTTCCAGAACATTCATTGGTCTGATATTGTTTCTCCTCGCATTATTCTCCAGGGATTCAAGCCTGTCCAGGCTCTCTCCGTATTTTGCCTTCAATTTGTCTACTCCCTGTCTGTCTCTGGAGGTAGTTTCTTTCAGTTCTTCAACCGAGGCCTCCAGGGCCCATGTTCTTTGGGTCAATACATCTAGCTTATCTGCTAGTCCTTCACAGACTTCCTGTATCTCTTTCTGATTAGTCTGAGATACGAAGAAACCCTTTCTGACCTCCGCTGCTAGGGACTGTAGTAACTGTTCCAAGGAATTGGCCTATGGGCCCCGCAGACTGTTACCCCCCATATGCATACCCAGAGGTTTCGAGGACTTCTGGGGGTTTGAGTCTCTTTTTTTCTCCTCCACCTGGAGGTTCCTGATTGAAAACTGCCACACCGGATAACAACCCATGTGCCTCTGTTGCGTTTGACCTGGTTGGGTTCTGATCATCACTTTGCCCCCCCCCCTGCTGTTTCCACTAGACCTTGGTACGGGTTTGGGGCTAATGGTGTTGGGCCCGTCTTCAACCCACTATTATGGTCCTCCATGATCCTGGCTGGGCTCTCCCTGAGATGTAAGAGGGGTGAAGGGGCAGTGGAGTGCTCAGAAAGGCCCCCCTGAGCTACATCTGTTTTTGTTTTGTTTTTACAGATGGGGAGCGACACCTTAGGCAACGGAAGCTGCCCTGGTGGGCAAATTTATTTTAGACCATTTCTGTCCCCCTTGGGGGCAGATCGGCCAATTTCTATTAGGCCAATCTGCCCCTAGGGTGGGCAGAAGCTACTTAGGCACCAGGGATTGGTGTATTGTATTGTATTGTAATAGTATTTATATAGCGCTTACTACCCCTGACGAGGCGTCAAATCTCTTTTCAGCGAGTAGCACGCTACTCCGGAACCCAACAGGAATTAGTGGTGGATTAGTACAGGGAAATATGAGTACAGTTTTAGTATTATTGTGAGTTAATTTGAGCAGAGGATATGTGAGTATGTTAGTTGGATTGACTAGAGTAAAGGAGAGATGGAGGAGGGAAGAGTCTGTGGAAAGGGTTAGGGAGATCATAGAAGCAGGAGGGGTTTGGATGAGTCAAAGGTGAGATAAAAGGGGGAGAATTTAGTAGGGTTGTTTGGGAGATCATGATAGTAAGCTGAGGTTTGGGTGAGCTAGATGTGGAAGAGGAGGGAAGAGCTTAGGCAGGGTTATTTTGGAGATGAAAGTAGTAGAATGGGTTTCGGATGAGTCTGAATGGGGATTGAGGATAGATTGATAGAGACATGACATATGGTGATAGGTAGACAAAGTAAAGCTTACAAGAGAGTACATTTATATTATTTTTTATTTATTTATGATTTTATTTATATACATCTACTTTTTAATCATTGTTTTTATTTTTTCTTTAATTTAGTTATTCATTATTTAAAAAAACAAAATTACTTATTTATAATCTGAATTTTATTTATAGATTTTATTTTGTTTATTTTTATTTAATTTATCTAGTACAGTAGGACCAGAGTAATAAATAAATAGATATGTAAATACACTGTAAGGGAATATATGTTCAAGGAATATAATAATGGATTTAAAAATATGAGAAGAAAAGTAGTATTGTATAAACACAGACTTTCAAGATCTGTAATATTTTAAGTTAATTGATGAGTGTACTTTTCTAACATTTATGTCTTTGCTCAATTTTTGAACAGTGAAATGCTTATGATAATAAAACATTTGGTCAGTGTGATATAAAAACAAGATCAGGGATTCATAAGTATTTAATATAACAACTAGGAGCTATGCAATGACCTATGAACATGTTCAGCATAGAATAACATACACATATATATGTATATAGACACACACACACACACATACATACACACACATTTACACATATATACATATATATATACATATATATATGTATATATATACACACATATATATATATATATATATATATACACACATATATATATATATATATATATACATCCACATACATATTTAATCATGAGTAAATATACATTCGTTAAACAGGTTTAAAGAGTATGTGTGTAATTTATTGTTATGACAAAGTAGCGATACATATTTCCTAAAGAACAATACATATCTAGACTATACACATAATCAGATTAAAAGTATTTATCAACTCAGGCATATGCAGTCCATTGCTGTTTGAATATGGTGGTTATGAAGGAAAAAGCCAACTCTTGAGTAGCATTCTGAAAACAAGATAGTTATCCATGGATCTTATATTTGGAGGTAATGAATTCCATAGTTTGGCTGCTTGAATGGAGAAGGATGTAAAACCTATAGTCGTTTTCTTGTATGGTGGTGTTCTAAGGTGGGGTGCCAATCTTGAGCGGAGGTTTCTTTGTTGAATGTATTTGGTTATTTTGTTTCTGATAAAAAGCGGTCCTGTTCTGTGTATAGCTTTGTGGGTGATACAAAGCAGCTTGAAGGTCGATCTTCTGGCAATGGGTAACCAGTGTAGTGCTGTCAAGGCAGGGGAGATGTGGGCTTGTGGCTTTACATGTAATAGTAGCCTGGCAGCGGAGATCTGAATATGTTGTAGTTTTTTCATAATAGATAGAGATGATTCATGGTAGAAGCCATTGGCATAATCCAGTTTGGATAGTACAAGAGAGATAGTAGCCTACACCCTGTGTGGAAATCCGAGGTTGGGGAAGATGCGTCGCAGAGTCTTCAAGGTGATGAAGCTTGTTTGGGCTAATTTGTCTGCTTGGGCATTCATTGTTAACTTGGAGTCCATGGTAATTCCAAGGTTTTTGACTTCCTAGGATAATTGAGGAGGTGGTCTGAGATCAGGCCAGGCGCACAGTGCTTCATAATTTTTTCCAGTCACCACATATGGGTATTTCCGTTTTGCAGGCATTTAGTTTGAGATGGCTCCAAGTCATCCACTGATCAACGGTTCAGAGGCAAATGAAGATTTGTGAGTTTTCAATGTCTTCAGGGCATTCCAATTTAAGTAGTATTTGTGTGTCATCTGCATAGTTGTAGCATGTGAGCTGAAAATCACTGATCAGTTCTGGTAATGATGTCATGTAGATGTTGAAAAGCAAGGTGGGATAATTGATCATTGCGGGACCTCTGGTTTTGTGAGGTATGGTTTGGATGAGAAAGGGGGAGAATAGATAATATTAGTTCTGTTTTGAAGGTAGGGTGCAATCCAATCGAGAGCAGTCTCTTCTATGCCAACTTCGTGGAGTCTTTGAATTAGAGTGTCATGGGCAACTGTTTCAATGGCAGCCGAGAGGTCCAAGAAATATAGTGCAGCAACTCCATTGCGGTCAACTGTGTTCTTAAGATCCTCCCACATTACTATGAGTGCCGATTCAGTGCCTCTTCCTGGGCGGAAGCCAGTTTGGTAGTCTGAAAGTATGGAATTGTCTTCAGTGAATTGTGACATCTGGGCGAATGTTGCTCTTTCTATCAGTTTGCCCAGGAAAGGTCAAATTGTTATTGGTCTATAGTTTTTGGTATCCTGCGGGTCTAGGTTTGTTTTCTTTAATAATGGATGTATGTATGCCTTTTTCAGGTCTTCAGGAAAGGTTCCCGTAGTTAAAGAGTTGTTGATGATTCTTCTTACAGGTGTGGCAGCAGAAGTAGATAAAAGAATGTTCTTGAAGATGTGTGGTGGACAAGAGTCAGAAGGGCAACCGGAAGGCCTGCTTGCTTTGACCAAATCCATAAATTCACCTTGTGATATTTGTTTGAAGGACTGTAGAGGCTGGGTTGGTTTATTCTTAGAGGGGAGTTTAGGAAAGGGGTTAGTGCTGATGGTTTTCCTCTGTTTAAATAGGAGTCCAATGTGTCTGCCTTAGTTGCGTAATGAGTTGCCAGTTTGCTTGTGAAATCTTGAGTAGTGGGATATCTTCCTTCCATGTATTTAGGTTTTCGAAATTCATTGAGAATTTTATAAAATTCTTTGGTTGCAGATTTAGCATTTTGAATTCTGTCTGTGTAGTACCATTTTTTTTAGCTTTTTTGATTGATGAGTTGTATATTCTGTTAAGTGTGTGTGTACCTGCAGTTTGCCTTGAATGTTGTTTGCTTTGAGCCAGGTCTGCTGCAACCTTGTGATTTGCTGGCGCGTGTGTTTTGTTTGGGGGGGCAGCTCCCCATGGGGGCACCTTATTGTTGGCCATTTCTGCCCCATTTTGGGGCAGATTGGCCTATTTTTGTAAGGCCCATCTGCCCCCAAGGAGGGCAGAAAGTCCACCAGACGCCAGGGAAGAATTGTTCTAAAAAAAGAGGGTGGGGGTATGACCATACCCCCACCCCAAATAAATGGGGACAAAGTTGTTTGGTGGGCAGATGGGGCAATTACCCCCAAACTACTCCCTGGGGGGCAGAAAGCCTACTAGATGCCAGGGAATTAAAAAAAAAAAAAAATAGTGAGGTGGTTGCTACCAACCAGAATGGGCATGGTTATGCCGCCACCAAAACTGTAGGGGGTAACAGTCTTTCAGCTCTCCCCCACCCACTAAAAGATCTTATCCCAATGGCAAGCAAGAGGACATTTGATTATTTGGGGTTTTGGTTTTACATTGGGCCATGAGAGCTTGTCCAACTTTCAAAATTGCCCCACTTGGAATGGTGAGGGCTGCAATTTTGTACTTTAGGGCGCTGCCATGTAGAAAAATCTACAAGACCTAGACACATCTGAAAATTAAACAGCTGGGTGAGTCCAGGGTGGTGTGCTTCTGATGCACCCCGCACCAATTTCTTACCCACAATGCCCTGCAAACCTCCAACTTTGCTTGAAATCACACATTTTTCCGACATTTTTGTGATGGACCTTACAGAATCTGCATGAATCCACAAAATTCCTACCACCCAGCATTGTCGCATCTATACCAATAAAAAGTCTGCCCCACTTGTCAGCCTAAAAACGCTTCTTTTTTCCAACTGCCCTTTTGGACCAGCTTTGGTTTCTCCTCAATTTTGACATGTTTTTGGCTCTTCTCTGTCACAGGCACTTGGCCCACCTACACAAGTGAGGTATAATTTTTATCGGGAGACTGAGGGGAACGTTGGGTGGTAGGAAATTTGTGCCGGTGCGGTGATCCCACACAGAAATGTGGGGACAATGTGATTTTTTAGCTAAATTTGAGGTTTTCTGAGGATTCTGGGTAAGAAAACACTGGGGGATCCACGCAAGTCACACTTCCCTGGACTCCCTCTGGTGTCTAGTTTTCAGAAATGTCTGGGTTTGGTAGATTTCCCTAGATGGCTGCTGAGCCCAGGACCTAAAACGCAGGTGCACTCCTTGCAAAAACAGGTAGTTTTGTATTTGATAATTTTGATGTGTACACATAGCCAGCCCAGCGGGAAAGCCCCTGCAACGAGGAAGCTGGCTCCGAATGGAGCCGGCGGAGTTGCAGGGGTGCGACGGGTGCAGTGGCACCCGTCACGATTTTCACTGTCTGCAAAGCAGACAGTGAAAATCTGTATGGGGCCCTGTTGGTGGGCCCCTGCACTGCCCATGCCAGTGGCATGGGCAGTGCAGGGGCCCCCAGGGGCCCCACGACACCCGTTCCCGCCATCCTGGTTCTGGCGGTGAAAACCGCCAGAAACAGGCTGGCGGGAAGGGGGTCGGAATCCCCATGGCGGCGCTGCAAGCAGCGCCGCCATGGAGGATTCCCTGGGCCAGGGGAAAACCAGCGGGAAACCGCTGGTTCCCCTTTTCTGACCGCGGCTTTACCGCCGCGGTCAGAATAGCCCAGGAAGCACCGCCAGCCTGTTGGCGGTGCTTCCGCTGCCCTCCGCCCTGGCGGTCAGAGACCGCCAGGGTTGGAATGAGGGCCATAGTGTTTTGGGGCATTTCCTGTCACGGACAGTAGGCTTACCCACACAAGTGAGGTACCATTTTTATCGAGAGACGTGGGGGAATGCTGGGTAGAAGGAAGTTTGTGGCTACCCTCAGATTCCATTACTTTTCAGCATGAAATGAGTGGAAAAATATGTGTTTCTTGCCAAATTTTGAGGTTTGCTAAGGATTCTGGGTAACAGAACCATGTGAGAGCGCCACAAGTTACCCCATCCTTGGTTCCCCTAGGTATCTAGTTTTCAGAAATGTCCAGGTTTGCTAGGTTTTCCTTGGTTCCGGATGAGCTAGAGGCCAAAATCCACAGCTTGGCACTTGGCAAAAAACAGGTCAGTTTTCTTTGGGAAAATGTGATGTGTCCATGTTTTGTTTTGGGGCATTTCCTGACGCGGGCACTAGGCCTACCACACAAGTGAGATACCATTTTTATCAGGAGACTTAGGGGAATGTTGAGTGGAAGGAAATTTGTGGCCCCTCTCAGATTTCAGAACTTTCTATGACTGAAATGTGAGGAAAAAGTGTTTTTTGCCACATTTTGAGGTTTGCAAATGATTCTGAGTAACAGAACCTGGTGAGAGCCTCACAAGTCACCCCATTCTGAATTCCCCTAGGTGTATAGGTTTGCTAGGTTTCCCTAGGTGCCAGCTGAGATAGATGCCAAAATCCACAGCTAGGCACTTAGCTAAAAACAGGTCTGTTTTCTTTGGGAAAATGTGATCTGTCCATGTTGTGTTTTGGGGCATTTCCTGTAGCGGGCACTATGCCTCCCCACACAAGTGAGGTGCCATTTGTAACGGGAGACATAGAAGGAAGTTTGTGGCTCCCCTCAGATTCCAGAACGTTGCAGCACCGAAATGTGAGGAAAAAGTGTTTTTTTGCCAAATTTTGAAGTTTGCTAAGGATTCTGGGTAACGGACCTGGTGAGAGCCTCACCAGTCACCCCATCCTGGATTCCCCTAGGTGTCTAGTTTTCAAAACTGCACAGGTTTGGTAGGTTTCCCTAGGTGCCGGCTGAGCTAGATGCCAAAATCCACAACCAGGCAAGTTCCAAAAAACACGTCAGATTTTAATGTAAAAATGTGATGTATCCATGTTGCGTTTCTTCTCGCTGGCATTAGGTCTGCCCACACAAGTGAGGTACCATTTTTATCGGGATACTTTGAGGAACACAGAATAGAAGAACAAGTGTTATTGCCCCTTGTCTTTCTCTACATTTTTTCCTTCCAAATGTAAGACAGTGTGTAAAAAAAGATGTCTATTTGAGAAATTCCCTGTAATTCACATGCTAGCATGGGGACCCCGGAATTCAGAGATGTGCAAATAACCACTGCTTCTCAACACCTTATCTTGTGCCCATTTTGGAAATACAAAGTTTTCCTTGATACCTATTTTTCACTCTTTATATTTCACCAAACGAATTGCTGTATACCCGGTATACAATGAAAACCCATTGCAAGGTGCAGCTCCTTTATTGGCTTTGGGTACCTAGGGTTTTTGATGAACCTCCAAGCCCTATACATCCCAGCAACCAGAAAAGGACAGACGTAACAGTATATTGCTTTCAAAAATCTGCCACAGGTGGAAAAAGTTATAAAAGAAAATGTGGACAGAAATGGCTCTTTTTCACCCCAATTTATATATATATATATATATATATATATATATATACATATATATATATATTTTTTTTTTTTTTTTTTTTATTTTAGCTAGTACTTTCTGTAGGAAAACCTTGAAGGATCTACACAAATGACCCCTTGCTGAACACAAGCTTTCTTCTGCAGCCCTTTTTTCCCCGTTTTTTTTAAATTACATTTTAAGTGTATTTTGTTTTGGCTAATTTCTTGGTCTCCTCCAGGGGAACCCACAATGTCTGGGTACCTGTAGAATCTCTAGGATGTTGGAAAAAAGGACACAAATTTGGCGTGTGTAGCTTATGTGGACAAAAAGGCATGACGGTCTAAGCGTGAACTGCCCCAAATTGCCAAAAAAAGGCTCTGCACCTGGGTGGAAAAGGTCTGGCAGCAAAGGGATTAATTGCAATATGTTTGATAACTTCGATTGCCATAGATATCCTAATTAAAAGTTTGGCATCTAAAACTGCACTCCTATAGTTTCCCCTGATAAATTCTCAAACCTGTCGAAATGAAACGGGGGAGAGGTGGAATACTAGGTAATTACAGAGAAATGTGGATTTTGCTTCGCTAAGCACCTACATCTACATGCTATTCCTCGTTATGGGGCCAACCTCGTAATTCAGAGATATTTACTGGACCTAATGAAATGCAACCCTGCGGAGTCAGATATTATCAGGGCTGACAAACATCAGGTAGTCAACTTTTACTGGTTTGCATAAAGAAGTAGCTCACGCTATTAAATATCACGGTTACTTACAAAAACGGCTGCAAACACGCCTTTCACACATCTGAAGCTTTGTTACATAATGTCTGGGTACACACACACCCCAACATTACCTAAGGAACATTTCTGCTGTATGTTCTTTATTTCCATATTAGTATGTGATCTTTTGTCAACACTTATTTAATATTCAGGACATGAAGTTTAAATTAAAAGCTGACAATATTATTGTTACTGTCTCTGCTGGATGACCATTTGAGAACAGCAGACACCTGTGTGTCTATAGTCCATGATAATCGGCAATTTTAACAATTGTACTTGGTTTTGCAGATAATGGACGACTGAGAATTTCTGTTCCTAGTTGTTTGGATGGCATGTTGTCAATTATACTTTGGTGCGACCCATGTGAGTTGTTGTTTTTCTCTTGTTCTGAATGAGTGTTACTTGGTGCCTTTAAGCCATGGATACCATTGGAGAGGTTTATAAACGTTTAAAAAAATATTTGTATTGCCATTTCAATAAAGACACTAAGATAACAGAAAACAAATACACATTGCTTTGCGAAGTACCTATTGATATAATGCTCCAAATCTTGACACATTCTCAATTTCAATTTAGGAGATCCCAAGATAAGTTATCCCAAGGGCGCTAGATCTTCAGACGTTTCTGGGAGCAGCCCACAGGCCTCCGTAGTTGGTGCCTTTTCCACCTGTAACAGTTGAGTTCTTCTTGAACTTGTGCTGGGTTGTTTGCTATGTTTGATTGGTTGGTAGCAGTGCTTTGGCTCTTCTTGCGAGTATTACCTTTGACTGTGGTATTTTATTATCAACTGAGGCAATAATCGTTTTCTACTAATGCTTTTGTAGAGTTTACCAGAGGGTTGGCTGGATCCTAAGGGCTATTTGGGTCTGTTCTCTTTGTGTCCTTCTCTGACCCAAGTAAGAGACATGTGTAGTCTCTATTGGTCATTATCAGGGCAATGTTTTATGTTATGTCAACTCAAATCAAAATAATTGTTATTAGATTTTTGTATAAAAATCATAAAAGTGTACAATACGTACTACAATACCATATACAAGTTAAAATCAGACACTCATAAATGTATTAAAAAGGGTATAAAACGGTCAAAAATAAACTGGGATATAAGAAGCTAATACAAACAGCACAGTAATAATTATTTAAAAGGAGCAGCACTGACAGGATGGAAAAAATAATAATTTACTCAGCCAGCTAACTGTCCATAGATGGTCCATGCTTAAGATAATACAATAGATAAAAGCAGTCAACAGCGTTTACAAGTGAAGATAGGCCAGGCAACACTGTGCAAATTTTGATTCTTTTGAAACATGTGCTAGTAAAATTCTTCCTCAGATCATTCTTCATCGTCATCAAATAAACAAATATAGCCATAGACCTATGTGATAGTGGGATCAAAATTCAAAGACGTAATAGAAGAACTACCCTATTTCTTCACTGCTCGCCTAAGGCAGACCCAATGCAGAAATATACTTGTAAACCATCAATTAGATGTACTCTTTTGTAAGAGCTGCAGGTAAAATAGGGATGGTCTGCATTGCTGGATATTTAAAAACTTCAACAGGGGCAATAAAAACCGTTTGCTTGGGGCCATAGAAACACCCTCATTATGAGTCTGGCGGTCTCTGGGCAAAACCATCATGCAAAAAGCCGCCACCATGCCAGCAGTGGTGGCGGTAAAGCGACTGCCGTATTACGAGTCACAAAACACAAACCGCCCAAATACAGACACAAAACCAACACCGCCAGGTCAACCCATGGTGAAAGAGTGACTGACCAACCGCAGGCCCGCCACGCTGACACCATTCCAACTGTCAGATTATGAATCAACCTCCGGCACAGCGGAACAAGCACAGTGGAAAACATTGGAGGTACGCACCGCGAGGGAACAAAACGGCACTGCGGAAAGTACCCAACACCACATTAGCAGTTCAAATAACCCACACCTGATAACCATACACACACCACGGACACCTGACCATGCCACCATATGACTCTGACCCTCTCACCTCCAATCCCTTGCGTCAGATCCAAGCCGCCACAGCCAAAGACGAGAAGAAGCTTACCTCAAAAACAGCCAACAAACATCACATAGCGCACAGCGCACATTGCACAAATCAACACTGCAGCCCACCAGCATACACGGCCAAACACCTCCATTTCACCACACACCCCGTACTGCACCCAACATGCACTACACATACCCACCCCACAAGATGTCACGTCAGAAGCACCCACGCTTCACCGACAATGAGTTGCAGGTCATGGTGGACGAGGTCATCAGAGTAGAGCCACAGCTCCTGGGAGTCCAGGTTCAACAGACATCAACAGCCAAGAACACAGAGTTATGGCAGAGGATCTTCGACAGGGTCAATGTAGTTGGCACATACCCAAGCACAAGAGAGTACATCAGAAAGAGGTGGAATGACCTCAGGGGAAAGGTCCGGTCCATGGCGTCCAGGCAGAGGATAGCCAGTAACAAGACCAGCGGTGGGCCCCCACCTCCTCCCCTTCAGCTGACAACCTGGGAGGAGAAGGACCTGGACATCATGTATCCCAAGGGCCTCACTGGCATCAGTGGAGGGCTCAACACTGGTAAGTCTGCAATACCCCCCAAGCACCAGCCACCCATGGCCAGCATGCCTCCCCACCACTCACCCCTCCTCTGCATGCCAGACCACCTCACTCCCACCATCTGTAATCAATCAATCAAACATTGCTTTTGTAAAGCGCACTACTCCCCCGTGAGGGTCTCAAGGTGCTGAGGGGGGTGCTGCTACTTCTCAAACAGTGAGGTCTTGAGGTGTGTCTTCAAGGTTAGCAGGTCCTGTGTCTTTCGCAGGTGGAAAGGAAGGGTATTCTACGTCTTGGCGGTGAAGTGGGGGAAAGATTTGCTACCAGCGGTCTTTCTATGGATTCGTAGAATGGTGGCGAGGGCAAGGTCAGCGGAGCGTAGCTGGTGGGTCGAGGTGCAGAAGGAGAATCATTTGTTAAGGTATACAGGTCCGGCGCTGTGCAGTGCTCTGTGAGCATGATTCTCTTGTTGATGGGGAGCCAGTGCAGGTCTCTTAGGTGGGCTGTGATGTGGCTGTGGCAGGGGATGCCCAGGATGAGGCGCGTGGAGGTGTTCTGTATGCGTTGCAGTCTTATCTGGAGCTTGGCCTTGGTTATTGCGTAGAGGGCTTTGCTGTAGTTCGGTCTGCTGCTTACGAGGGCATGGGCGACCGTCCTTCTGGTTCCGGTGGGGATCCACCTGTTGATCTTCCAAAGCATGCAGCTGGTGTTGATGCAGGAGGAAGAGATGGCGTTGACTTGCTGGGTCATTGATAGCGATGAGCGACAGCGCCAGGTTGTGTCTGTGGTCGGTGGGTGTCGGTGCTGTTCCGAGTGTGGCAGGCCACCAGGAGTCGTCCCAGGCAGAGGGGTGGAGCAGAGGATGAGGACCTCAGTCTTGTCAGAGTTCAGTTTCAGGCAGCTGTTCTTCATCCATTGGGCGATGGCCTTCATTCCTTCGTGGAGGTTGATTGTCATCATCGTGTGAGATTATCTTGAGGTTGTGTGATCGGATGATGTTTGTGAGCGGTGACATGTAAACGTTAAAGACGGTCGGGCTGAGGGATGACCCTTGAGTACACCACAGATGATCCTGGTGGCTTCAGAGTGGAAAGTAGGGAGGTGGATTCTCTGGGTTCTTCCTGTGATCCCTGCATCATTGAGGCGTGTGCGTAGGGTCTGGTGGCAGACTGTGTTGAAGGTGGCCGAGAGGTCCAGTAGGAAGAGGGCTGCAGTTTTTCCATTGTCAAGTAGGATCCTGATGTCGTCAGTGGTGGCGATGAGGGCGGTTTCGGTGCTGTGGTTGCTGCGGAATCTGGATTGGGTTGAGTTCAGCGTGTTGTTCTCCTCGAGGAAGCGGGTCAGCTGTCTGTTGTCAATCTTCTCAAGTGACTTTTGCCGGGAAGGGGAGCAGGGAGATGGGCGGGAAGTTCTTGAGGTCCTTTGGTTCTGCCTTGGGTTACTTGAGGAGGGTGTTGATCTCAGCATGTTTCCAGCTCTCTGGGAAGGTGGCAGTCTTGAAGGACCTGTTGATGATCTTCTGGAGTTGGGGTGCGATGACGGAGCTCGCTTTGTTGAAGATGTGGTGAGGGCAGGGGTCAGATGGTGAGCCGGAGTAGATGGTGTTCATGATTTTGATGGTGTTGTCATTGTTGACGTGGGTCCAGGAGAGCAGAAGGTTGGTGTGGCTGGCGGGCGGTGAGTCTGTGGTGTCCGTGGATGACTGGAGGGTCTGGGTATTGAAGCTGGCATGGCTGTCTGCGATCTTGCAGTAGAAGAAGGTGGCAAGGGAGTCGCAGAGGGCTTGCAATGGATTGATGTCATTGGCGTTGGAACCGGGGTTGGAGAGTTTCTTCATGATGTTGAAGAGCTCCTTCTAGCTGTGTGCATTGTTGTCGATGCGTTCTTTGAAGGAGGTTCTTTTGGTGGTTCGGATGAGTTGGTGGTGTCTGTGGATAGCGTTCTTAAAGGCTGTGTGGTTGTCCGGTGTCTGTTCTTGGTGACATTTCTTCTCAAGTCTTTGGCATGTTTGCTTGGATTCTTGGAGGTCAGCGGTGAACCAGATGGCCTTTCTGTCGGTACATCTGTTTGAAAATTTCTTGATCGGGCGAGAGTGTTGGCACAGTCATCGATCCATTGCCTGAAGTTGCGGGCGGCTGTGTTATTGTCGGTGGTGTCGATTGGTGGGTTACGGGAGAGGGTGGTGATCAGCTGGTCTTCGGTGACCTTGTTCCAGCTGCAGTGGGGAATCCGCTTCGGGTGGTGGTGCATTGTGGGGTTTCTCGAAGGTGAAGTGAATGCAGTGGTGGTTGGTCCAGTGGAGTTCGGTGGTGTGGCTGAAGGAGATGTGTTTTCTGGCAGAGAAGATGGGATCGAGCGTGTGTCCTGTGGAGTGGGTGGGTGTCACGACGAGCTGCTTGAGTCCGAGGTTGTTGAGGTTGTCGAGCAGGGTGATGGAGTTGTTGTCGTTGGTGTTCTCGAGGTGGATGGAGTATGTAGTCTGTGGAAGCAAGGGCGTGCGTGCTGACGATGTCTGTGATGGAGTCGCTGAACTACTGTGGGGTTCTGGGGGGTCTGTAGATGAGGGTCCCTCTGAGGGTGGTGTTTGGATCGGTGTGAATCTGGAAGTGTAGGTGTTCGGCGGCACTGAGGGTGTCTTTGGTGCTGGTCGTGATTCCGAGGGTATTCCTGTGGACAATGGTGATGCATCCTCCTGGTCTGTTTGTGTGGTCCCTACAGGTGATCTTGTAGCCATCTGGGATGGCTATGGTGATGTCGGGTGCTGAGGAGGGTTTCGTCCAGGTCTCGGCCAAGAAGGCGACGTCCGTTGGTTCCAGAGTTTGATGGCATGTTTGTGGATGGAGCGGGTGTTGTAATGCATCTGAGATGGTTGCGTCCTGCCCTTGGGGAATGTCGCTGGCATGGAGGCTGGAGAAGGTGCAGCTCCAGCAGGTGAAGGGTCTGCGGGTGAGCCTTGGGGTGGCCTGGTGGCAGGTGGATGAGTGGCTGACGTTGAGCGTGTGGAGGGTGATGGCGTTGTAGCGTCATCATACGTCGCAGCGCTGGGGGGGAGCGAGAACCAGGAGTAGCGGGGCTGGGCGCGGTCCAGGCACGGATGGGCTTGCCTTATGCATGCCTTTGGGGGTGCAACGGCCGCCATTAAGGGAGGGGGACAGGAGAGGACAGCTGGGAGTCTTCCACTAGACACCAGGGATGAGGCGCAGGCAGAAGCCTGCAGGTGGTGGAGGGCCTCGAACTCCTGATAGAGGTCAGAGGTCTGAGTTCAGGGGAAACAAAGGGCTCTATTTTCCAGTGGAGCTACTCGGAGGCACAGCAGTTCACTGACTAAGTCAGTGATGTTGCTTGTTCTACCACACAGAGGCCGCCATTAAGTAGGGAGGGGGGAGGAGAGGACAGCTGGGATGCGGGGGCAGAAAACGGCGCAAAGAAGGGTGGCAGGGGCACGGGGGCAACAGCAGCGGGGATGCAGCTTAAGAGAGAGGAAGGTGGCGGGGCTGCAGGGGCAGCAGCGGCGGGGGAGAGAGAGATGGGGCAGAGCAAGAGAAAGAGAGAGAGCAGAGTGAGAGGAGAAAGAAACGGAGAGGAGAGAGTGAAACTCAGAAAGCGAAAGACAGAAGGAACACAAAAGGGACATAACATGGAAGGAGAAGAACACAAAGAGTGAAACAGAGGCAAAAGAGGAAAAAAGGAGAAGAGAGGCAGAGGGCAGCCTAGTAGATGAGCAGAGCTCTCCCACTAGACATCAGGGATGAGGCGCAGGCAGAAGCCTGCAGGTGGAGGAGGACCTCGAACTCCTGACAGACATCAGAGTTCAGAGGAACAAAGGACTCTACTTGCCGGTGGAGCTACAAGGAGGCAGACAGTTCACTGACTAGGTCAGTGATGTTGCCCATACTCACACCCCTGAATGCATGGATGTCAAGCACAATGTGGAAGAACCACAGCTCCCACAATCCAATTCAAACCAATGTCTGCAGTGCAGCAGCTGTCATTGCGATCACATGGTAACAAGTCAAGCTACTGCACGCATCACAACAGGGACACAACAACAACAGTAACACAACTAACATCTACTGTATCCATCCACAGGTACCCCTGCCACTGACACCCTGCAGAAGATGCCAGGCTCAGATAGCCGCCCCCAGGATGAAGGCCCCACTGGATGTCTGGATGAGGAGGGCTTGCCTGGGCCATCTGGGGCCACTGGGCAGTCCACCAACAGCACACCCACCCTAGACATACTGGAAGACCCTATCCATGTGGCAGAAACACCACAGCTGCACCCTGAACCCCAAACTTGTGCCCCAGGGACCCAACAATCAGAGGTGTGCCCCATAGTATAGCAGCCAGGGTCAAGGGCACCCACCCCAGACAGTGATGGCCCTGCTAATATTGGGAGTGAGCACACTGTGCCAGGGGCATAGGCACAGGGTGCCAGGGGTAGAGGAGGGGAACCATGGCCCAAGGTTTGGCACAGCCACACCAACTGACTGCCCAGGAGGGCCTCAACCAAGTCCTGGCTGTAATTCAGCACACCCAGGACACAGTGGCCCGGATCCTTGCTGCTGGGCAGGAGACCCAGTTGCTGCAGGGGCAATACCATCAGGAGGCCATGCAACTGTGGCAGGCCCACACTACCACCATGGCCTCCATTGTAGGGGTGCTCAAGGAGCTGACCACTGTCATGCGTGAGTCCACCACCCACCAGAAGGCCCCTTGCACTGGCCACATCCCATCACAGCCCTCCACGTCAGTGGCAGCCAGTGGTATGGAGGCCCCACCATATGTCTCGCAGGACACCAGCACCCCTACCCCTATAGCGGAGAAACCACCATGCAAGCGAGGACGTCCAAGTAGACATCCAACCGGACATTATTCCCAGACCATGACCACCACCAGGAAGTGACCCTCTCCTGCACAGTCTCCCTTGTGTGTGACACCCTGTCGACTGTCCACTCCCATATCTCTGTCTACCCATGGCCAGCAGACTGTACCTGGACTACCTACAGCTGGCCCTAACATTCTGATGATCTCCGCTGCCACTCCCCATTCATCACCCCTTGCACCTGTACATCACAAATACATGACTACTGAGCACAGTCCATGTCTATGGGGGTCATTCTGAGTCTGGCGGGTGGCGGAGGCCGCCCGCCAGACTTCCCCCCTCCAAAATACCGCTCCGCAGTCGAAAGACCGCTGAGGGTATTTTGGCTTTTGCACTGGGCTGGCGGGCGACCGCCAAAAGGCCGCCCACCAGCCCAGTGCAAAAACCCTTCCCACGAGGACGCCGGCTCAGAATTGAGCCGGCGGAGTGGGAAGGTGCGACGGGTGCAGTTGCACCCGTCGCGAATTTCAGTGTCTGCAGAGCAGACACTGAAATTCTTTTTGGGGCCCTCTTACGGGGGCCCCTGCAGTGCCCATGCCATTGGCATGGGCACTGCAGGGGCCCCCAGGGGCCCCGCGACACCCCATACCGCCATCCTGTTCCTGGCGGGAGAACCGCCAGGAACAGGATGGCGGTATGGGGTGTCAGAATCCCCATGGCGGCGCAGCAAGCTGCGCCGCCATGGAGGATTCAATAGGGCAGCGGAAAACCGGCGGGAGACCGCCGGTTTTCCCTTTCTGACCGCGGCCATACCGAAGCGGTCAGAATGCCCTGCGGGGCACCGCCAGCCTGTTGGCGGTACTCCCGCCGACCCTGGCCCCGGCGGTCCGTGACCGCCGGGGTCAGAATCACCCCCTATGTGTCTATTTCTCATGAGCATGTATGGAACAGCCAATATGTGTACAAGTGGCAACCCACATTCCGCACATTCACAGGAGGGTGACAGCGTGGTGAGCAAAATGCCGGGATGTCAATCGTGGAGCAACCAGTGGATGGATCTATGTGTCAATGGAGGCAACAGCCCAGGCAGGGAGCACAGAACACCACTACATTGTCCCGAAAGAAGAGCAAGACAGGGACAACAATCACTGCAGGAGTCACAGATGTCAGCTCCACACAAATGCACTGTAGGAACAGGAATCCAGGGCAGACATGCCAGGCAGGTCCAAAACCATATGCCAGTACCAACACACATACAAAACACATACCAACCCAATGGTCCCACCCTCACATCGCCCAGCATCAGACCTGGCCCCACACCCACTGCCACCAACAAAAATGTTGCACTGCCACCCAACGTCGACTCCAAGGATGGACGCTGCACACATGCAACAACCTTGTGTGGCAAAAGCATAGCACTTGAACTGGCAAATCAGAGAACATTACACATACACATAGATGGCACCAGTGCACCAGCACAACACCTGCCTGACTATAGGCCTGACCTGTACACTGTGACTACTTCAGTCATGGCCACATGTAACACCCCGCCAAACCCACCATGAGTCAGAGCTACAACCAATACCATCAGTGGCCATACACAACAGGTGGCAGCAGGGACATGGCAGACAGTTGAGTGGACACATACCACACAGTTTGCACATACCTGCATCTCAGCTGAAGTAATGTTGAATCAGCTCCCCCCCGGTCAGCTGCATCCTCATCATCCTCCTCTTCATCACTCCCCATGCCCCTTTCATGAACCAATGACATTGTTACCTCCTCCTCTACATCCAGCATTGGGATGTGACTCCTAAGGGCCAGGTTGTGCAGCATGCAGCAGGACATAATTATCTGGCACACCTTCTGTGGCTTGTAGAACAGGGCACCCTTGGAGACATGCAATCACCAGAACCTGGCCTTCAGCAGACCAAAGCATCTCTCAATGACTCGTCTGGTATGACCGTAGGCCTCATTGTAACGGTCCTCTGCAGCTGAGGATTGACGCCTCACAGGTATCACGAGCCAGGGCAGGTTGGGATAGCCAGAGTCACCTGTGTGCATAGAGGGAAGAGGCATGTCAAGACCGGGAGGGCAATGGGACAGGGACACAAGGGGGCAGTGAGCTGAGGGGCACACATAAGGAGGGGTACATACAGATGAGCCAGGCATCCTCTGGAGTGGGGCCCTCATGTGTGGGACACTGCTGTTCCGCAGGATGTAGGAATCATGCACAGAGCCTGGGTTCTTGGCCGTCACCTGGGAGATGTACTGGTCCATGAGACAAACCACCTGCACATTGACAAATGAAATTTCTTGCAGTTTGTGTACACCTGTTCATTCCTCCTGGGTGGCTCCAGGGCAATGTGCGTGCCATCAACAGCACCAATGAGATGTGGGACATGTGCCACAGCGTAGAATGCAGCCTTGACAGTGGGTTGATGTGTACGTCGGGAGAATTGGATGTAGATGGCCATTTGTTTTATCAGGGCACACAGTACATCCCTCAGGACGTTGCTGAACATTGGCTTTGACATCCCACTTGCGAGGGTCACTGTGACCTAGAAGGTGCCAGAGGCAAGGTAGTGGAGGACTGACAACACCTGCACTGTGGGAGCGATGGCCTTGGGATTGCATCTGGCAGGCAATGGATCTGGCTCCAACTGAGTCACTAGTTCCATTATGGTCACACGGTTCAGGCGATAGGTTTGGATAATGTGACCCTCCTCCAGAATAGTAAGGTCGACTAGGGGCATGTACATTGGTGCATTCCTCATCCTCAACCGTGCATAGTACCTGGGAACAGGAGAGAGGTGGTAACATGTCGTGCAGCATAGACGTATGACACACTAAATTTCACACACATCACACATTGTAATTATGAAATGGTTGTCGCCTGTCTGCATGAATGGGAGATGAGATCATCCCGCCGGCGTAACACATCATGGCTGTCAACTAACCATTGGCTCACACTGTTGCCAATGGGAGGTGGGAGCCAATGGTGATTGCCGTCGGCTGTGACGATGATGTCCGCGGTGGCCGTGACCGCCATTTCATGTGGTCATGCTCACTTGACTCCTGAACCTCGTGCACTGAAGACCTTCACTGAGTGTGCTGCTGTGTATTGACTCTGGTAGCCAAGATGCTACATCCTGCAGGTGGCAGGGCACCAGCCTTCACTCAGAAAGAATTGGTGCGGCTTTTGAACGGGGTCCTGCCCTTGTATGGACAGCTGTATGGGGCACCAGAGCAGCTGGTGAGCCCCTTGTCATTGTCCTGTATGTGAGTTGCGCGCATGGGGATGGGGGCCTTGGTAGGTGGCAGTGTGAATGGAACATGGACATGGGTGAGGGGCCAAGGGCTAAGTTGGCTGATGACGTAGGGGTGTGGATGTGTGATGTCTGCTGCCCACTACTTTCCCAGGTATGCCATCCTACATGACTATGTTCTACTGTCTGTGACACCCATGCAGGTCAGCACCCATCAGAAGAAGCGGATTTGGCATGCCATCGCCAAGCAAATGCGGACCGTGGGGGTCCATGCCCGGTGGAGCACTCACTACAGAAAGCGGTGAGAGGACCTGAGATGCTGGGCCCGGAAGACCGCAGAGGCCCAGCTGGGGACGTCCTCCCAACGAGGGAGAAGTGCCCGTCGGACCATGACCCCCCTAATGGCCTGCATATTGGCAGTGGCCTACCCTGAGGTGGATAGGTGCTTGAGGGCAGCACAGCAGCCACATGGGGATGAGTACTCACTCTCACTTGTGACATGTGTTGACACAGTGGCTCTGTGTGGGGACCATTGGGTAGCTGTAGCATGGATGCTTGGTACACTGATCTCCACTATGGGTTGTGTCCCTCTGGGCATGATTGACATCACAGGTGTGAGGAATGCCATGCAGCCAGTGGTAGCGGGGCTGACTCCTCAGTGAAGTACTGTGTGGCCACCTACTTGCTAGATCTGCCTGCCAGCACATGTCAACTGGATCTTCGGAGCTGGGGTGTCAGGGCATTGTGATTGGTCACAGCCAACCACTGTGTCAGGGGTGTATCCATGACCTCAATCAGCTGGCAGGCACTGCATGTATGGTGGGGTGGGTGCACCAAGTGGTGACAGTGCTTCTTGACGTTAGCCAAGGGGGGCATCCAACAAGTTGTGCAGGATCCTCTTGTGTGTCCAGTCCTTTGCGTGCTTGTCACAAAGGCCATGGGTGGTAGGCAGGTACTGGACAGGTGTGGCAGGTATGACACGCCTTATGTCGAGTTATGCCTCAGTTGGACCATCAGCAGTTGACATGTGCATTGTTGCTCCATCCCCTATGGTGTCACTAAGTAGTAGGATGTTCAGGGTTGGCAAAATGTATCATGGCATGGCATCAAATGCAGATGTACTACCATATATGATTGTTGTGCTGGCATTGACCAATTACACCCTGTCCCTCTCTCTCTCTCTCTCTCTCCCTGTCCTCCTCTATCTTTGTGTGCATAAGCATCATCTGGTGAATGAGAAGGGGCACCGGCAAGTGGGGAAGCTGCAGCCCGTGGGACGCAGGAGGCTGAGACCAGCAGAGCCGAGGGGACCAGTGGGACGGAGGGTGAGAGGAGTGCCATCTGGGATCACCACAGCACCATCCTTGTCCACCACCACACATACCTGCACCACCCTCCCTGTAGCTCCCCACCCACTTGCCCATGCCCGCGCACCCAAGACGGTGGGCATCTCCTTCGCCGCAGGCATCTCTGCCACTGCCCCAGTCAGCCCTGTTGCCCTCAATGAGGTCATTGACATCCTGAGGTCCATCTCTGTGGGGCAGACAACTTACTTGAATGCCATCCAGGGACTGGCAATCCGGATGCAACAGACTAATGTGTTCCTGGAGGGCATTCACAGTGCCTTGTCTGGCCTACAGAGATCGTTTCAGGCTCTAGCCTCCTCGTTGACGGCAGCCAGCGTCCCTTTTTCTTCTGTCTCCTCTCCAGCTACCTGTTCCCAATCCCACATCCCTCTCCCCTCACCCATCCAAGGCATACCTACTGACCACCTGCATCCACATCAACAGACACAGTACGCAAGGACAAACGTAGGCATCTAAACACGCACACTCACCCACCCAACAGTCCCCCAGCACACACATTTCATCCAGCCATGGTGCACCCACATACACACCTCACAACCATACCCACTCCCTCCACTCCCAAACATCTTTCCAGTGACCTCCTATGTGTACCCAAAAAATGTTTCCTGCACGAGTTCTCACTGTTCCCCACCACTGACCGAGTCACTTCCCCCCAAGCACCCTGCCAACCTTCCTCTGACCCAACCTTCTACATCCCAGTCTGCCACTGCCCCTGACCCTCCGCCACCTGCCACTTCCGGCCCTGTGACGTTCACTGCTCCTGTTGCCAAGCCCAAGCCCACTCCCTTCTCTTCCCAGGCCAAACCAACTCCTTCCACCTGCAAGGCCAAGCCCATACCCTACCCCCTTGCTAAGCTCCCACCATCCAAGGGCAAGCTCAAACCGCAGCCCCTTGCTAAGCCCCCGCCATCCAGGGGCAAGCCCAGGGACCCCCCATCTAAAGAAACCCTTAAGGGGCCCCCCTCCAGGCCCACATGGAAGGACCCCCCCCTCCAATCCCAATGGCCCGCCCTCACCTCCTCTCACCACTGAGGTGTCTGCATTCCCCATTGATGCTCCTGCCCTGTGGAGGCCTGCACTTGGCAGTCAGGAGTCAAGTTGGGGCGTCATCTTGTGCCCAGTGTGCTCGGGGCACTATGGTTTTTGGGCTGTCCCTTGGGCTTGTATGTACATACGTTTCATCAAATGTTTTATATATGGTTATTATACGGCACTACACCGTTGGTGTCATTGTTACCTACCTGGTCCTGGCTTTCATTCTCCATGTATGTGTGGTGGTTGTGGGTATTGGTGTGTGTGTGTGTTGATACGGGTGTTTGTTTGCATGTTTTTGTGGGCATGGCTTCCTGTGCCGTGCATGTATGTGTACTAACGTCGTTCCCTCCAGTGTGTGCTAGGCTGCAGTACTTACGGTTGGTGTTGTGGTCGCTATCACTGGTCCGGGAGTTCCAGGATCAGGTAAGGGATTGGAAGGATCTGCATTTCACATGCCATGGTGACTACGACGTGCCTGTGTTCCTGAAGGCGGGTGTTACTTTTATTTTGTTTGTTTTGCCAGGGTTTTGGTGGCTGTGGTTCCGCCCCGGAAATCCTGGTGGTGTGCAGCCTCATAATATGGTCGTGAGATGCTGCCTGACTGCCAGGCTGAAGATGGCTGCTGCAAATCAAAGGGGGGAGGGACCAGGAGATTTTACTGGTCCAGTGTACAGTCTCTCACTGTAAGTGATATAAACAGAAGGTACACTGTTCCAAACTTAAACTAAGATTCTGGGAGACCTAATGTCTCAGGAGCAAAAACCCTCAAGCATCACACTGGATGGCTGGCATCATCATCGGGAATGCTCCACGCCAGGCCGGCGCTGCAACGCCTGACGGGCTCCCTGAACGGGGGCTCTTAACTGTGTTGATATAATAATAGCACTTCTGCTGTGAGGTGGGCAGGGTGGTAAATTGGCTGTGTTCTGCAGGTACATCAGAAATCATGAAAAGCACAGCTGGGATAAGCTATCAAATAATATGTAATACAAAATCTAAACCTAATTAGATTAAAACGCTGGGTATGAGATAATGGGAACAGAAGGTACGGCTTCATAGTATTTGTAGTCACTCTCTGTTTCCCTATTTAATGAGCGCGCCTAAACTGTTCTGTCTTGGCAAAGAAGTCATCCCAAAGTTGTTTTTGGAGATGTTGATCAGAAACAAAGGATTATGATAACAGTCCTCTCTCCCTAATAGAAACAATTGCTCCTTCACCTAGCTCAGCCATTTAAATTTGGAGGCCAAGACAGAGGACTTGGTATCATCAATTATGGATTGGTAGAGCAAAGTTTCCCACGTAACCCAAATTGCTCCCCATAACAGCAGAGGCGCTAATTTAACATGATCCTCTAACGGAACCAACCCCAGTTCACAGTGGCATACCATGATAGGGAAGCTATTTGGAACTGAAAGAAACTTCCTAAGAAAGTTATTTTTAGCCACTTACAAGTTGATAGTTTCACAATAACCCCAAACTCCTGCACCAAAATGTAACCAGTGACAGGCATTTAGCACAGTAAATATTCAACATTGCACCCAGTCGTTTTCTGCCCTATCTCTGAGCAAATCTAAAAACGGCTGCAGAAGCTAGCTCAAATGTAAGCCTTCTTCACCTAATCAAATGGGTCCAAGAACTGTTACAATCAAATGAGATACCTAGGTATGTATACATACTGACATTTCATAATTTTTCCCCATCTAAAAAACGGGGATTGGGGACTTTGGAGGAAAACACAAGAGCCATAACGTGGGATTTGCAAGTATTCGTTTTTAAGTCCATGCCATTCATAAACAAGAAAAACCCATTCAACAGTTTTTGGAGGCCTAAGCCTGTTCTAAATATTAACACGCAGTCATTAGCATGCAGCAGAGCAGGAAGTTTCCTTTGACCAACATTTGGAGGATCTGCCTCCATTGCACGAAGATGCTTTTCTAAATCATTTATATAAAGACAAAATAAAAATGGGCCCAGAACGCAGCCTTGCCTGATGCCACATTTAATGTCAAACGCATCAGTAAGCTCACCATTTTTCCATACCTTACCCTCGCCATTACCCCATCATGCATTGGAGCCAAAAAATAAACCAAAGACACTTCAAAACCTACATAAAGCATGATGGACCGCAGAGACCCTCTGTCCACACAATCAAAAGCCGCTGAAAGATCCATAAAGCCCATATGGATGTAGGTAGGAAAAAAATTGCGACTCGGAAATAGCGACTCCATGCGAATCGCTATTTCTGACTCGCAAAACCAAATGCCAGAAAGACTTGCCATTCCAAATAGCGAATCGCAGAGGTGTTGCACCGCATTTTGCGACCTCCGTTTTTAGCGAGGTCGCAATTTGTGCCCTCGCTAAAAGCGAGGTCGCAAATTGCGCCAAGGGTTTGGTCCGGTGTCGCAAATTGCGACTGACTCACAAATTGCCTGCAGGTGGAACAAAACAGTTGAAATACCCACTTCCTGGTTCTCGATGATGACATCAGAACCAAGAAGTAACCAAATGGAACTGGGAGGAGGGAGGAGCCCACCCAGCCCAAACTGCAGAGCCACACCCAGGTGAGAGGAGCTGCAGCAACAATGGAGAAGGAGACACCCAGTGCTGTCAGGAAAAGAAAAATCAAGTTCTCAGACAAGGAGTTGGAGGTGCTATCGGAAGAGTGCTGCCTGCACCATGAACAACTATTTGGCAAGGCAGCAATGAGTGTCCCTGACACCCAAAAAAAAACCAGATATGGCAAGTCATCCAGGACAAAATCAATGCCATTGGGGTAAGCCACCGCACCCTGGATGAAATAAGGAAAAGGTGGTATGACCTTCTCTCCAGGACCAAGGAGAGGGTTGCGGAGCACATGAGGGAGATGCAGGGAACTGGAGGAGACCCATCCACTGTTCCACCCCTACAGCAGTAGAATCCATGGTGGAGACAACACTGGAGCCGGAGGCTGTACTGGGCATTGGAGATGTGGACAGTTCTTCACCTGGAACATAAAAAAGTAAGTACCAAAATATATGCATTCACACCCACAAATGCACTATACACACAATCCCAGTACACAGCAGCAGGCACCTCCAGACTAGCTCCATTCCAGTCTAGCAACCTCTAGAATAGTGCATTATGGGCAATGTAGTACAGTAGTCCAAAAATAGGCAAACGTTATTTTGAGGCAAAAAACAGATGTGCGAGACTGACAGTGTATCCCTTATGTCCCACAGGTATACCACAAGGCCCCCCCATCAGCGGAAACGTGCAGGGAGAGGAACTTGGCCCAGACCCACAGGAGGAGGCTGCAATTGACATTGCAGGGGACTGCAGGACAACACCACCCATGGAATTGGCACCGGAGTCCATGGACAATGCTGCGCTGGTTATGGAGGCAGCCAAAGAAACACCAGAGCCAATGCCTACAGAAAGGCACACACAGCCATCATCAGGCGCAGTGCGAGAACGCCGCAGCAGATTGAAGTCTGTGCACAGTGAGGATGTCCCAGATGTCGAGTTAGCGGGACTTGATGCATCCTTATTGCAGGGTCAGCGCCTGCAAAATAAACAGTTGATGTTAATGAACCGGAACCTCACAAGACTGCAGACCACTGTGACCCATGGGCTGGCTAATGTGGACAATCAGTTCACAACAATGAACACGCATCTGGGGAACCTGACAAACTCAATTGACACTTTGGTCAGGGAACTGGTGGCTGACAGGGCACTGGCATGGCACAGGGAGCGCAACACTGCAGCCCGTTTAGACAGACTTGCTGCATCCATAGGGTGCCTGGCTACTAATACCACCTGCCTGTCAAGGTGCACTGTCAGCCTGCAACTAGAACTGGGGCATTTTGCTGGAGATGTGGCACGGGGACTTGGCTGCATCAGCCATGTGGTTCATATCCTGGAGACCAGACAGGCTGCAAGGGGCACAGGGGATACCCTGCAGGACACTGAGGAGGGCTCAACAGTCAGCAGTGTGTCTGCCACTGATGCACGTGTGCTGCGGAGTAGCAGTGCAAGGCAGGGCTCAGGGGACCAAGCTGGAGAGAGCCATGGTGGCCGCAGTCGAAGGAGGCTGTGAGCTACTGACATGTAGAGGTACACAGGCACATAAACATAATGTGTCTGAATTGACTGTTCATTACCAGACTGTTGCATAGTGCACATTCATATCAACATTATAGTTTTACAATAAAAAGGTTTGGTTTGTTTGACTACACAACTGAGCTATGTGTGTCTTACATTAGTGAGTGTGGTCACGGTTGCCACGTACCTGCCAAAGTATTGGGTTGCAATGTGGTTCCGTCTCTGTCTGCCCTCATTTGCGATGCTTCTATCCCCAGCCTGTCGGTGTGGTAGCTCTTGCTACTCATCCTCCGTGTCTGTGTCTTCAGGGGTGAGATGTAGCCCACGTCTGGTGGCAATGTTGTGTACGATGGCACAGGTGGCAACTATCTTGCATGCTGTTTCTGGGGTATACTGGAGTGCTCCTCCACTTTTGTGGAGGCATCGGAATCTTGACTTTAACAAGCCAATGGTACTCTTGACTACAGTTATGGTCCGCCAATGTGCAATGTTGTATCGCCTCTCGTTCTGATTGTCAGGTGTTAGGTATGGGGTGAGTATCCATGGTCTCAGGGCATATGCACTGTCACCTGTTTGACAAAAGAGGCAAATTTAGCAGGGCATCACAGGGTTACACAGTGACCGGTATGTAAGGCTTCAGAGTGTGGCCGATATCTAATAAATATCCTTCTCCAAACTCCCCAGTTGCTAGGCGTTGGTGTATCCCACTGTGCCTGAATATGTATGAGTCATGTGTACTCCCTGGATATTTAGCCACAATGTCAGTAATGACATTATGGGCGTCACATACCACCTGGATGTTTAGAGAGTGGGTACATTTCCTATTGCGGAACACATATTCCAGATTTGCAGGTGGGCAAATTTGTATATGTGTCCCGTCCACACACCCTATTACATGGGGGAAGTTGGCAATTCTGTAGAAGTCCATCTTGGTGCTGTTCATTTCTGCCTCATTTCTGGGTAGGTATGTATATCTGGACATGTGTGTGAGTATGGCATTTAGGAAACATTTGAAGAATTGTGAGAGTGCACTTTGGGATACCCCACCTGCCACTGCAAACACCCCTGATAGCTACCCGAGGCCAAGAGGTGCAGTGAGCATAGCACTTGCACATGTGTGGGGATGGCGCTGCCGCACATTTTCTGTCATTCAAGCTGAGCTTTCAGCAGTTCAATAATCTCTAGGATAACAGCACTGCTCAGTCTGTATTTATCATATATCTCCTCCTCAGTTTGTTGAAATAGTGTCTGCCTGGTTCGGTAAATCCTCTCCTGTCTCTGCCTCCTCCTCCTCTGCTGGGCAGCCTGAACTCTCCTCCTCCATGCAATCACATACAGTGCAGCCATTTTGAGTAGCCCAGATGCCTTCTGGGTCTCCTTTTATACTTTGGTTCTGGTTACCACCTGCTCTGAATCAGTGGTAATCTGGGTGTGCAAAACGGGCTTTTTGCGACTAGTCGCAATTTGCAACTGGCTATTGCATATGGTTTGCAACTCGCAATTTGTGACTTCCTGATTGCGGGTTGGAAAATCAGGTCACAAATTTTCGAGTCGGTGATGGGTTGCATCGGTCTTTGGTGATCGGAAATGGGATTTTTACATCCCATTTCGGATTTTGCGGGGTCGCAAATAGTGATGCAAGCCATTTGCGACTCGCAAACCTTTGCTACATCTGGCCCATAGTAATGTGTTTTATATGTCCTGACAGTGAAATATTGCTAAGTTCGTTTTTCACTGTTGCAAGGCCTGTCTCTCTCATAGGTTAACATGGGGCTACCTTTAAATCTGATTAAGGTGTAGATTCCCTTTGGGAGCGGATGGACATGTGGAGTTTGGGGTCTCTGAGCTCACAATTTAAAAATACATCTTTTAGTAGAGTTGATTTTAAGAGTCATTTTGGAAAATGCCACTTTTAGAAAGTGAGCATTTTCTTACTTATACCATTTCTGTTACTCTGCCTTTTTGTGGATTAACTGTCTGGGTCAGTTTGACAGTTTGGCTGGTTGCACCTCACACTAGACAGTGACACAAAGGGAGGAGTGGTCACTCACACCTGAAATCGCTGTGCCTGCCCTCACACAATGCAGTCTCCAACCCCCTGGTGAGTGTCTGGGGCCTGGCCTGGGCAAAGCAGGATTTCACATTCAAAAGAGACTTTACTTTGAAGTAGGCCTACTTCAAAGGAGAAATTGGGTATAAGAAAGACACCCAAAAACACAGACTTTAGAACACTTCTGGAAACAAGAGGAATCTCTGCCTGGAGAAGAGCTGAAGAGCTGAGGAAGAAGAGCTGCCCTGCCTGTGCTTTGTGGAGTTATCCTGCAGTTGCTGCTTCTGCAAGAGTAAGAGGGCAAAGGCTGGACTTTGTGTGCCTTCCATCTTGAGAAGAACTCTCCAAGGGCTTGATTTAGAGCTTGCCTCCTGTTGTATGAAGTCTCAGGGACAGCAAAGACTTCTCACTGCCAGCACCTGGAGTCTCTGGGGAGACTCATACTCTGCCTTGTGGTGCCCATCCAGTTCCTGGGACAATGAAAGGAGAAGCGGGCAGCCTAAGAGGAGGAAATCCACACACAGAGCGCCGTACAGCGAAAAGATCGACGAGACTCCGATCTGTGGCTGAAGAAACGATGCGCTGCCGGCTCCGCGGCTGAAAATCGACACTTGCTGGAAACGCGACCGAAGAATCGATGCACGGAGCTGGAGAAACGACACGCAGCATCGCTGACGGAGGCTGGGAGGCGCTGCGTGGTTTTTTTCATTGTGCGGCTGGAATTCCGACACAAGCACCACTGAGCGTGTAAAAACAACGCAGAGAGAAGAAACGTTGCACCCGACCCGACGAAGGGAGAACAATGCAAGGTCTCGCTTGAGAGTGAAATCGACGCATCGCAAACCCTTTTTGATGCACACTCGCCCGTGCTGGGTTATTTTTGACGCACCCGAGGTACATTTTCACGCTAACAGTGTTAGTGTGTGTTTAAAACTACTTAAAGACTCTAGTTGTATTTTTACTGATAACTTGACTTGCGTTTTGTGGATTTTTGTCATTTTGGTCTTGTTTTGTTTAGATAAATATTTCCTATATTTCTAAACCTGTGTTGTGTCATTTTGTAGTATTTTCATTAAGTTACTGTGTGCGTTGGTACAAATACTTTACACCTAGCACTCTGAAGTTAAGCCTACTGCTCTTCCAAGCTACCAAGGGGTTAAGCAGGGGTTAGCAGAGGGTGATTCTCTTTTACCCTGACTAGAGTGAGGGTCCTTGCTTGAACAGGGGGTAACCTGGCTGTCCAATTCTAACACCCTTAAAGATATCACTTGATAAAGGACTGCCTGCTTCCTTACTACTACGATAAGCAGTTGAGAGGTGCTCAACCCAATCTTGGGGAAGGATATTAACATCCACAGGGCTATTATGTGCATTGTTTAAAAACTGATCATTTACTGTTTTCCAGAACAAGGCATCTCCGCTCATAGTTGCTCTACTTAGTTGGTCCCAGGCATCTCTCACAATATCCTTTTTTCTCTGTTGTATGGCATGTTTGTATTCACGTCTAAGATGCACCACCAACCCCCTGTGGGATCTGCTTCAACGCACCCACAAGGTTTCTATGAGCCCTTGAACAACTGTTTGCGAGCCACTGCTGTCCTTTGAGTTTGGGTGCTTTACCTTTTGTGGTCAAGAGTCCAGATTTGCAGACTATATAAAAAGCACTTAAAACCTCACTAGGGGAAAGAAAATCGTTTAAACAGTCTGAAACGTCAACCCCTACCTCTTTCAGTAATGCCCTGTGAACAAGACAGGAATCGATTGTTGCCCACTTGCGGGTAGTACCCTTATTTTTGGTGTATGTTGCAGGGGCAGTATCCACGGTGGGAGGAGATGATAAGACTTACCAGTGTCAGTATGCAAGAACAATGGATAGTGGTCACTCAACCTGTTGTGCAAAATTCCAAACCTCATAGCCTGTGGCTCATAGGACTGGAAAAACGCAATAAAATCTAACAGGCTCCCTTTCACTCTCCCCGGGAAAGATATTTAGGGGGTTATTCCAACTTTGGAGGAAGTGGTAATCCGTCCCAAAAGTGACGGTAAAGTGACGGATATACCACCAGCCGTATTACGAGTCCATTATATCCTATGGAACTCGTAATACGGCTGGTGGTAAATCCGTCACATTTGGGACGGATTACCACCTCCTCCAAAGTTGGAATAACCCCCATAGTCTTTGGTAGGAAGTTCTGTCAAATCAATTGTTAGAGAAAGGGACAGCCTGCCCAACATTGAGTTAAAAAGATCTCTATAGGAAGAATGTACAAAATGAGTGGGCTCTTTAGAGCCCTAATCAAGGCACACCACAGACATTTGAGTCTCCAATGCTGCACAACTTACAATTAAAATCACCCTGCCCAAATCATAAAATAATGGGTCATAAGTTTATCTAGGATAGAACTCAAAATGCTATTGAGTTAGGTAGCTGTGTCCACATTTGTCCAAATTAAATTATTATGATAAATAACTATGATAAGAACCATGTTTGCACCAACTGAAATGGTTATAATTTGAAAGTGGGGGTACTCTAAATAGGTCCTAAGAATCCATTCTAATGAAATAGTAGAGAATAAGGTAAGGAAGCCCCTTTTGTTGTGGCCACCTCTTGACATTTCAACCAGGGTATGAAAAAAAATGAAACCCATCAATATAAACCCTCTCTCTAGACCAGGTCTCTTGCAAACAAACAATATTATACCCTGAAACTAGGTTTATCCAGTCTTGATTTTTGACCTTGCTTGCAATGCCAGGGACATTCCAAAAAAAACATTTGAAATAATAACGTTCTAGAGTGACTGGCTGTCGAGGGGCCATACTGGGTGCTGCTAGCTTTTAAGGAGCTGACACCCCATTGGTGTTCATACTAAATACATTGCTGCTAGTACTGCCATAAGAGGGTGATAGAGTAAAAAGGGTAGAAGGATGGGGGATTTGCGCAATCTCAAGGGGCACAATAGAAGATCCTAAACCATCTGTAGATAGAAAAGCCTGATTAGTGGGTGTCAGTCAATCGCCCTTTTCCAGGGTAGAAAAGCAGTTAGATGTAGGAACATTATACACATTTTGGCTGTGCAAATTTCCACGTACAGATCTTAGTGCTTGGACAGGAAGAGGTTTATAAAAGTATCCAAGGGAACCGCCTTTACGCTTTCCACTTGAGAATTGATACAAGCAAAATACTCCAGCAGCACACCCACGATTGATCTCTGGGCAAAGTAAACAACTGTACAATCCCCCCTTCACTCTTTAGCTGGGGGCCAACCCAGTGCACCCACTCCACATTTTTAATAGCATCTGAATAAAGATAATGAGCATACAAATCTAAATTTCTGCCAAACCAATGAATAATCTTGTTATTTAACCAATTGTAGTCCTCCTCCTGGCCTTTTGCAAAAGCAGGAACATTTTCACAACCAGTGGAGTACCTCCTGGAGGAAGAAGAAGTACTCTCGCCCTGTTCGAATAGTTCCTCCTAAGTGTCAGGGTTGGTATGCTAGAACTTGCTTCCCTATTAGCTAGAGTAGCAGACAGAGTAAGAATTGGTGGAATACATGGATTCAGAACCTTAGCTAGCTGTTCAACTGGATGGATAGACAGAATTGCCACAGATGACAGCGAAATTGTGGCAATTTCTGTAGATGGACATGGGGGCATCACAGTAACAGTTTCCTGCTGAGTGTGGCAAAAATCAAGAATTTCAGTCTCCAGCTTATCCAGTTCTTCCCAGTTTAGCATGAGCAGCTCTTTCACATAGCTGTCAGGTCTTTCAAGACAGAGGCCCATAAGAGATCGGCAGAAGGTGTGCCCATAGTGTTTGCCGACCCCAGACTGGATGGAGTTTCAGCCACCCTCTGGCTCTTTCCCTTGAGCTTGGCAGCAGATGAGCAAACCATTGCGTGGGGAGCTGAACTGGGAGAAACGCCCAAATGAAGGTGCATCCAGAGCTAGGATAGGCTCAGTTCTCTCCGCATTAACTGGACACAAACCCTGACTTACTACCGCAATCACAGCCATGGTTTAGTCTGTCCCATAAAGCACAGCTGGTCCAGCAGGACCTAGAGACAAATGTTTTTCAGCCAAGTCAGTTTCTTTGGAATTAACTCCAACCGTCCTAGCAAGGAAATAATGTATTCTAATGTGATTGCTACCAGCCACTGAAGTAGAACTCACAGCCTTTTTTGGCCCATCTTACTTAGAAATGCCCCACCACTTTGGTGTTTTGATGTTGGCAAATTAAAGTCAGCAGGGTGCAAAATATAGCCCGGACTGTCAATTAAAAAGCAGCACTGATAGAAAGGACAAGCCACTTAGTCCAAGGGCACAGCAAACCTGCTGCAAGAACCAAAGGCCTGAAGGGAGGAGATAATGTGGATGGTATAAATAAACCCTAAAGCAAAATACACCAAGAGAGCAGGCCCAGCCACGGATGGGGACAGATGGGCCAGCTCTTGGCCTGGTCCTCACCTGGGCATGCGCCTGGGTGCATCCTGCAGAAATCCCTTGCTTCATGAGAACAACAAGTGCTTTATAGCATTACAGATGGGGGGGCTGTCCTCTTTGCTGGCTCTCCTCCTGGTTCCTGGATTGTGGCAAAGAAGTCATTCAGATCATAGTTTGCACAAAACACCCTGCGGTGCAGGAGATCAATAGGCACTTTATGGTGTCACAGGTGTAGGGATGTCCTCCTTGTTGACCCATCCTCAAGGTTTCTGGAATGTGGGACAGCGAGTACCTCAGGACACAGTTTGCACAGAACATCCTGCGTTGCAGAACAAAAACAGGTACTTTATAGCGTCATAGTTGGTGGCTATCCTCCTTGCTGGCCCCTCCTCCTGGCTCCTGGATTGTGGGATAGCAAATCCCCCATGTCACATTTTGCACAAAACACCCTGTGCCGCAGGAGAATAACAGGTGCTTTATTGCATCATGGGTGGGGGGATACCTTCCTTGCTGGCCCCTCCTCCTGGCTCCTGGATTGTGGGACACCCAGTCCCTCAGGTCACAGTTTGCACAAAACACCCCACACCCCAGGAGAACAAAAAGCACTTTATAGTGTTGTAGGTGTGGGCTGTCTTCCTTGATGGCTCCTCACCCTGGCTCCTGGATTGTGGGACACCGAGTCCCTCAGGTCACAGTTTGACAAAACACCCACACCGTTGGGGAACAACAGGTGCTTTATAGTGTTGAAGGCGGGGGCTGTCCTCCTTGCTGGCCCCTCCTGGCCCTTTCTCCTAGGGCCTGGATTGTGGGACAGCAAGTCACCAAGGTCCTAGTTTGCACAAAACTCCCAGCGCCATGGGAGAACAACAGGTGCTTTATAGCATCACAGGTAAGGGGCTGCCCTCTTTGCTGACCCCTCCTCCTGGCTGCTGGATTGTGGAACAGCGAGTCTCTCAGGTCACAGCTTGCACAAAACATCCAGTGCCATGGGAGAACAACAGGCGCTTGATACCGTTACTGGCGGGGGACTGAGCTCTTTGCTGGCCCCTCCTCCTGGCTCCTGGATTGTGGGACAGTGAGTCCCTCAGGTCCCTCTTTGCACAAAAAACCCTGCATTGCGAGAGAACAACAGGCACTTTATAGTGTCACAGGTGGGCGTGGGAGCTGTCTTCCTGGCTGGCCCCTCCTCTTGGCTCCTGGATCGTGGGACAGCGAGTCCCTCAGGTCACTGTTTGTACAAAGCATCCCGCGTCACAGGAGAACAGGAACTTTATAGTGTCCCAGGTGGGGTCTGTCCTCCTTGCTGGTCCCTCCTCCTGGCTCCTGGATTGTGAGACAGCGAGTCCCCCCGGGTCACAGTTTGCACAAAAAATCCTGTTCCACAGGATAACAACAGGCGATTTAAAGAGTTGCAGGTGGGGGCTGTCCTCCTAGCTGGCACCTCCTCCTGGATTGTGGGACAGCAAGTCCCTCAGGTCAAAGTTTGCCCAAAACACTTATGCCATTAGGTCTCCTGCATTGTGGACAAATAGAAGAAAATTGGCAGACATATTCAAGGTTACTTAAGATTGTGTTTTAATGAAACACTCTTGGAGACTAATAGACTGATAAAATCAGCTTATTAAAACTCCAACCTGATGAATTGCCAATTTCAATAAAACTATTTTGATGACAGTTTTATGTTTTTATCGAATAATATGCAACAGACCAGGTATTGAGCCCAACATGTGGGGGAAACATTCAAAGCTTCTTACAACAAAATATTAGACATTTTAGGAACAACTATACAAATCAATACATACCACAAAAATAAAATAACTGGAAAAAAAACAAATAGGAAAAGGGTTTTGGACAAAAACAGTCTGGGGTTTTGGACAAAAATAGTCTGTGTATTTAGAGAACTGGTCTGAACATGGGAGCATAACGAAAGGGGAGAAGAAAATGTGATGAATGAGAAGAAAGAAATGGGAACAGCAGTGGTGATAAGGGCTGAATATTTGTGGGAGAGAGAGAAGAGGAAACAAAAAAAGCAAAACAGAAAAAAATGGAGGCGAAGGGGTTGGCAGAGAGGTTTCAAAGGAGGAAAGTGAGGACGAAAGGGAAGGACAGAAGCAAAACAACATGGGACCCTTGGCAACCCTCCCAGTGAAAGCAAGGACATTTGAGTTTGGGGAGAAAAAAGAAGAGGTTACAGGAAGTTGTTCCCCTCATCATAAAAATAGAGCTTTTGGGAACAGTCAACCAGAGGGTGATCTTTCCCCTGTGGGCATTGGGGTATTAGGCGCAGAGTAGATAATCTGTGTGCCTTGGGCTTCATCTGTTAAAGGACCCACAATTTTGTTGGAAGGTGAATTCAGTGGCAGCCCCTGGTTTTAGTAGCGTGAAAAAGATTTTATACAATTGTTGGTACAGTGGTGTATAATTTGTGGGATCGTTACCAATTTGCAAGTGTATTCTCTTGTGTATGATGTTGGATAAAAAGGCGCAGGAGGCTCTCTGGTAGTTGAATGAGGCTGGGTGCCTCAATTTAGTGGTGGGTGGTAGTGCGGCCCTCCTGCAGACACACCTGGTGTGCAGGCTGCTGGCAGCTTAGCTGCTGTGATTTTTGGCCTGATCACTGCTGCGGCCCCACTGTAATGAAGAAGCCCAGGTGAGTGGGATGGGCAAGTGCATGTGTGCAGCATGGCCCCTGTAGTAGCAGTGGGTAGAAGTGGGGCACCGGGGTGGGGGGCATAGGGATTAAGCAATAATGCGGGAGGGGAGGGAACCACAGTATCGTGCTGATCTGGGCAAGAGTCCCAAAAGGGGTTTAGGAGGCCTGGCAGGGATGTACATCTGAGGGGGTGGGACCCTGGGTGGCAGATGAGTCACAGGAGGAGAGAGGCCAATTCCTAGGGGTCCCACCTGATCAGGAAGCCCAGAGAGGTGCAGCCTCAGGCATTATTGCCGCCATCCTGGAATGGAGTGATGCACTGGTCTATGCCAACAAGGTCTGTGGATGACAAGAGGGAAGAGACCGTACTCTAACAGGCCACGGGGGCAGTCTTAAGGGGCATTTGGTAGATGGAGGAGGAGTACAAGGGTGCTGCACACCATGCCTGCCTTTTCCTTCATAGGCTTTTGCAGCAAGATGTCCTGCGGACCCGGGACAGCTTAGTGTGGCTCACATACCCTGGGAAGAAACAAAGGTAAGGCCCAGTGCAGCCAGCTGGACTGTGCCATGGGTCCCAGCTCCACACAAGGCACACAAAGTTTCAGGGAGGCCTCTTCTCAGAGAACGAAAGAATGTAGCGGGACACTGTTGACAGGGGGACCACATGGGAAATGGCGCGCTTTTTGCCAGTGGAAAAGAGAGGGTATGGCACAGCCCATCAGTTCATGGTTATGTGCAGCCCAAGAAGTGGGCAGCAGGAAATGCGTTTTGGAGAGGCTAAGTAGCCTTGTTTGAAGTTGGATGATTGGCAAAGCAAGGAGCTGGATTACAGTGAGGTTACCCAAGAGGAGTGTGAATTTGTGGATGATGAACGACTGGGACCGTCAGCACCGTGGAGGGGCCACAGGGAATGCAGGTGGGTTGGGGGATGACCGAATACCATTTCTAGCGATGTTTTGCAGGTGCATTACACATCAACATTCTAGTCTGGGGAAAAGCCAGACACGCAAAAACATCTTCCACTGGTAAGGCAGCAAGCTTCAGAGCGGGCACCAGCCTTACAGCCATGTAAGACTGCCATACAGAATGTGGGGTTCACCCTGGGGATGGTCTCAATGGGTACTGATGCGGGTTGTGGGTCAGGAGGGGACAAGACTGCAGAAGGGTAGGTACTTGAAAGACATGGGAACAGTAGCTCAACAGACACTGACACACAAATCAGAGAAAGACTGCAGTGCCAAATATGCAAATGACAGGGAGGGTTCCGGGGTACCAAGAGGGATGGGGGAAAACTGGTGAAAAGATGAATGGGGAAGATGGAGAGGGCAATGAGAGTGAAGAGGTTGAGATACATAAACTTCCAAACATGGGGGTTACTAACCCAGTGAGGGCATATCTAATGCTGTCAACCAAGGAGAAACATTGGAAAGGGGACTATGTGGAAATGTTTAAGCCTCTCCACAGGGAACTTTGAGCCAAAGAAGGCTTGAAGGAGGAGGAGTATTAATCAACAAAGTACCCTATGGTGCCAATGACTATTGAAAACTGGACAGCTGCATTTTTTATATGCACCAGCGTTTACTGTGGGAAGTATTCAGAAAGAAATGTGGCATTGTTTAAATATATTAATGTTATTCAGAAGGCCCAGATATCATTTGGAGGTAATGTCTGGGCACACTATGATGACGAGTTTATGGTACAGAGCTTTAGGATCCTGAAGCTAAATGGGGAGAGATTGATACAGATTCATGGCAACACACCATCGTCCCCACAGAATTTGGGAAGACCATTTTTACAGCCATTGGTAAACTCATAGTGTACCAGCCCACTCAGGTCTGTCCCACCCGAGGAGGGGCTGGAGCAACAGCTAAAAGCCAGGGCGGCATGTCAGGGGCCTGCTGGGATATTAAAGGCTTGTGCTCAAGAGAGTATTGTCAGTTGCAACATGAGTGCTCAAAGTGTGTGGGAGAACATGCGTTGGTCCACTGTTACAGAGGCCCTGGCAGGGCATAGGGGGCCAGTCAGGGGGGAACAACTCACAATGGCAACAGAACTCAGGGGCGAAGTGACACAGCACAGGTAATTACAGGGGGTGAGGGGGCACATGGATATAACAGCAAAGGCTCATACGCCGGTTGAAGTGGAAAGGCTCACATTCTGTTTGGGCACTTACCCTAATAGTGAAGCTGCCTTGATTGTACAAGAGGGTATTACATGGGGATTCAAGTTGGGGTATGAAGGTCCTTGGGTGAGAGGTTGAGTGGAGAATTTGAGATCTGTGAAAGCCCACCCCCAGGTGGTAAGGGACAAGTTACATAAAGACGTGAACGAAAGGGGAATGGCTGTTTTTTTACGAAATGACCAATGGACAACTTGATTGTGTCACTGATTGGTGTGGTACCCAAAAAGGAGAAGGGACAGTTTAGACTGATTCAACATTTGTCCTGGCTGGAGAGTCAGTCGATCAATTACTTTATCGAGGAGGATGTGGCTTCACTGTCCTGTTTCTTTGGTGACGTGGCTATGGTCATGATGAAACAAGTGCAGACAGACTAATACATGGCAAAACGTAATATCAAATCGGCATCCAGAATGTTACCAGTGCACCCTGACGATTTTCAGTTACTGTGGGTTTCATTTGCAGAACATTGGTATGTTGACAAAGCATTCCGATGGGCTGCTCTATCTTGTGTGCTCTGTTTGAGTATTTTAGCACTTTCCTCTTCACAAATGAACAAGGGACACAGAAGGATGACACACTACTTGGATGATATTTTCTTTGTGAGAGACGCTCTCTTCTCGGACTGCCAGAATTTGCTGGTAAGTTTTCAGCAGCTCATGGAGGACGTAGAGGTCCTTTGGCATCCGAAAAAATGGTGGGACCCATGACATGCATCTCTTTTTTGGGAAGTGAGTTGGATTCAGAGGCGATGGTGGCTTGCTCACCAGAAGACAAAAAAGTGGGGAACAGGTGCTCCTGGACACAATGTTGATGAAACAGAATGTCCTGGTGTGGGAACTACAGGTCCTTTTGGAGCACTTGAATTTTGCATGCTGGATTGTAAGGGAGATTGCAGGAGATTGGAGTTGGCAGTAGCAGGACTTTTACCATGTGAGGGAGGGTGAGGGAGAACCTGCGAATGTGGCATTTATCCCTGGCATATTTTAAAGGGATTCCAATGCTGGCACAGCAGGAATTTGACTGGGACATTCAGACATTTTCTGACGCATCGGAGGCATTGGTTTTGGAGTGTACTGGCTAAGTGTGGTGGTGTGCGGAGGAGTGGCCAGACAGCTGGAATGCTGGGGGACGTAATATTGTTTCCTGGAGCCTTTTCAGACTTTGGGATGAATTGCTGGCACACAAGAAGGTGCTTTTCAGAATTGACAATATGGCAATAGTTCAAGTAGTCAACAGGAAGCCTGCCAGCGACCCACAGGTCATAAAGCTACTGATAGTGTTTGTTCTGGAGTGCTTGAACAGAGGTAAATTGTTTAAAGCTCTGCATGTACCTGGCATGGACAATGACAATGTGGATGCCTTGTCTCATTCACAGTGGGAGAGGTTCAATGGACTGGACATGGAGGCAGACAGATGGGACTCCCAAGTCCCTGGGTCTCTGAAACATAGGAGACAGAGAATGTGTCAGCTGGTAGTAGGGTCTATGGCTACATCTGCTAGGAAGGAATATTACCAGGTGTGTGAGGAGTTTTTGAGCATGAGAGCATGCTGCAGGGTTGGGGAATGGGAAAGAGTGGAGGATGTAGTGAAATTCATCTTATGTCTGATAGAAAACGGTTTATCTAGAGTCACAATTGCGGGAACACTGGCAGGCCTTCATTTTAAGGGGAAAGTGTTATGGCGCTATGCACCAGCAACAGGAGAGTTGGATAAGAGGATGTTAGAGGGTTGGGCTATGGAACAAGGCAGAGCAGGACACCAGAGAAAGATATTTACTTGGCAGATACTAACTGGGCTGATCAGCCGTCTGACAGAGATTTGCCCATCACAGGGGGAAACTGTGATTTGTTTCCACGCTAATGATATTGATGTTTTGTGAGCTTACAGGGTCTTAGAGTTGCTGGGTGTTAGAAATGGGGTCTTTGGTTGGCAGTCAGGTTACCCCCTGTCCAAGCAAGGACCCTCTCTCTAGTCAGGGCAAAAGAGAAGCACACCTGGTTAACCCCCCACTAACCCCCTTGGTAGCTTGGCATGAGCAGGCAGGCTTAACTCAGAAGTAGAAGCAATGTGTAAAGTATTTGTACCAACACACACAGTAATACAGTGAAAACACTACATAATGGACACCACACCAGTTTAGAAAAATATAAATATTTATCTAAATCAACAAGACCAAAATGACAAAAATCCAATATACACAAGTTAAAATATGAATTTTCAAAAGAATAAGAGTCTTACTCTATAGAAAACAAAAGAAATGTTGATTTTACACAAAGTACCTGTTGGACCTGGCCCTTTTACAGGGTCATTCCCCAAACTTTTTGCCTTTTCCTCCTTATTTGTCTGACCCTTTTTGGTTGATGTTATGACTCTGGGCACTTTACCACTGCTAATCAGTCCTAAAGTGCATGTGCTCTCCCTTGTAAACTTGGTATGATTGGCTTATACCTAATTGGCATATTTAATTCACCTGTAGGTCCTTGTAAAGTTGTATCTCTATATCCAGGGCCTGTAAGTTAAATACTACTAGTTGGCCTGCAGCGCTGCTTACGCCACCCACTGAAGTAGCTTTTCAAACCTGTCTCAGGCCTGCTAGCGCAGGGACAGTGTGCACAGTTTTCTGCCACAGGGACCTGGCATCTAAATTTACTTGCCAGGCCCAGAACTCCCCTTTTACTACATGTAAGTCACCCCTAAGGTAGGCCCCAGCTAGCCCTATGGGCAGGGTGTTATGTATGTAGAAGGCAGGACATGTGCCTGGTTGCATGGCCTGTCCTGGTAGTGAAAAACAACCTATTTGGTTTCTCACTGCTGTGAGGGATGCCTTCTCATAGGATTGCATTGGAAATGTCCTGCCTTATGTCTAGGGGGTATTGTCTGATTTATGAGGGGTAGCGTAGGCATGTTTGGTATGGTTGTAATGGTAGTGAGAAATGCTGCTTACTGGTGTAGGTGGATTTTTTATTATCATTCCAGAAATGTCACTTCCAGAAAGTGAGCATTTCTCTGTGCTTATAACTGGTGTTATGCAGCTTGACTCTAATCCATGTCTGGACAGAGTGACAGTTGGGCTTTGTGCATACTTTTCAGACAGCCTGTACACAGGGAGGGTGGAGGTGTCACAGAGGTGCATCTACATACTGAATAGTCTTCCTGGGCTGAGAGAAGGGGGAGGTGGGCACACCTACCTTTGTAAAGGCTGTGCCCTGGCCTCTCACAAAAGGGTGTTTACCCCCCACTGATGTTTGGAGCCTGTGCTGGAGTAGAGAAGGGGTACTCCTAGAACCAGTTGTAACTGGTTAGAACCTCCTGTCCCCTTCTTTATCACACACTGTAAAACTGAGTATAAGTACAGGGGATTTTCCCCCACAATTTAGACATTCTTGGGACTCCAGAGAATCTTCTGTACCTGAACAAAGGACGTTGCTGAGTGGACACACCAGGACCCACCTTGGACTGCTGCTGCTGTGCTGACCTGTGACCTACTAGGTCACTAGGAGGAAATGTCACCATCTGCATCCCTTGTGTTGGCCTGTGGTTGGGCGTGCTAGCCCTGTGCTTCCCTATCCTCTTCTGTCTCCAGGGGCAGGGTGCCGTGGCCCCTGACCCCTGCAACTATCCAACACGAGGAGTGCTGCATTTTATTCCTCATATACCGTGCCTGGAGAGTGCCCCCCTGGGCTTGAAGCGCATTGCCATGCAGGAGATTCACTGCCGCAACCTGGGGCTCATTAAAGTGTCCCCCGTGCTTGAAATAGCATGTTGCTGATGCCTGGAATCACCGTTGGGACCCAGGGTCTTAATTGCCCCTAGCGCTTTGGCAAGCGTGCTGTGCAAGAAAACTCACCGTTACGACCCGGGCTGATTCAGCGCGACAGAAGCGTGCCTCAAGCCATGCACCCAGGGGACCAGAGTACTCGGAGAATGTCCCTGGGGCACCCCCAGGCTCCTGCTTGTGAGCTATTGTCACCATTGCAGCCCGGGAGAAAGGGCTGAGGACAGGCTAGTGCACCACATTGTGTGCAACTGGTAGAGCGGGTAGGAAGCCTTATCGGAGGTCCCAGTGTGGAGCATGAGATTGGTCCAGGGAGTCCTCAACGGAGGCTCCCTGACCCTCCCTCTTTGGTCTCTAAGACCACGGGCGGGCGGAAGACTCAACGGAGGCCCCTGCACTGTAGGGTCTCTCCTTCCCCCTTCCTTTTGGCAGGGGTTTCATTCTGGTTCCCCCCCCATTCGGAGGGCCCATAGTGTCCTGGGAAGTAATCCCTGGAATCGGAGGTCCCAGGAGGGGTCCGATCAGAAAACGAGGAGGAGTGTACCACCCCCTTCGTCAGGATCAACCCATGGCCCCCGTTTCATGCATAGGAGCACTGGGAGCCCCCATATTGATCTTCTTGGCACTGGAAGTGCCTTTTTTCATCCTAAGACAGGTACTTTTTCAAAGACATAACATAATTCTTATGTTCCTATTATGGACTGGCTGGAATTGTCATGCTATCCTGTTTTTATAGTGTGACATATATAGTCTGATGTTCCTTTTATGGGCAAGACACGCTGATATGTTCTTATGACTTGCCATACGTTCTTTAATGTTCCTTTTATGGATTTATGAGAGATTTATTACAAGGCATTTCTTTAATGTAATTCTTGACTACTGCTTATGTTGCAGATTTCTGAGTAATTGTGTGTTCTAGAGTGACTAGTGCTTATTTTTGCAGAGTTTTAGTAACCTGTGTAACATTCTGACAACTGATAAGGTAGCAGAGTATTACTAACATGTAATATCTGGTCTAATGATGTTTTGTGCAATACAGTTTATTTTTACATAGCTCATTGTTGTGTTTACTTTGTGGTGTACATATTGCGTCACGCATGCTGTGTGTGTTGTGCAAACGCTTTACACATTGCCTCCGGGTTAGGCCTGACTGCTCATGCCAAGCTACGAAGGGGGTGAGCAGGGGTTATCTTGGATGTTTAACTCCCCTGCCCTGACTAGAGTGGGTGGGTTCTGCCTGGCTTAGGTGCATACCCTAGCCAATCAGAAACCCCATTTCTAACAGTACCTGGTTAGCGTAAAAAATAAAGCCACACAGGCTAGCGTGCGTCAGAAAAGGCAGTGATATGTCGATTACTTCCTCTCAAGGGAAGCCGTACGTTAATTCTTCTCTAGTGAGGTCGGCGATGCATAATTTTTCTCCCTCGCAAGAGAGTAACACATTGATTTCGGGACGGGACACCTCGAATCAGCGCAGAGTCAGGTTGACTTTGACACTCAGGGATGATGCGTGGAAAATCCGTCCATACGGTGTTAGAAAACCGCGCTGCTTGGGTCATTATCAGCAGCCGCATGCGGGTGTTGTGCATCGTTTCTCCAGCCGTAATGTGTCGATCTCCCAGCCACGCTGCAGGTGGAGCGTTGATTTACTTGCAAAGCTGGCAGAGCATCTTTTATCAGCTGCTGTGCAAATGGTGCTTCGAAAATTTCCCCACATCGCGTTCAGTGCGTGAATTTTCAACTCTTGTTCTGCCAATTTCACACTTTCAAGGGCCCAGGGACTGGAATTAGAATTTAGCAGTATTTCACTGTTAGGACATGTAAGACATATAAGTACATTTTCCACCTTTAACATGCACTGCACCCTGCCCATGGGGCTATCTAGGGCCTACCTTAGGGGTGAATTACATGTATAAAAAGGGATGGTTTAGGCCTGGCAAGTGGGTACACTTGTCAAGTCGAATTGGCATGTCAAGGCTGCACACACAGACACTGCAGTGGCAGTTCTGAGCCATGTTTATAGGGCTACTAATGTGGGTGGCACAACCAGTGCTGCAGGCACACTAGTAAAATTAGATTTAGAGGCTCTGGGCACCTCCAGTGCACTTTACTAGGGACTAACTAGTAAATAAATTATGTCAATCATGGATAAACCAATCAGCAATACAATTTACACAGAGAGCACATGCCCATTAGCATTGGTTAGCAGTGGTAAAGTTCCCAGAGTCCCAAAGCCAACAAAAACAGGTCGGAAAAACTAGGAGGAAGGAGGCATAAAGTTTAGGGTTGACCCTTCAAAACGGGCCATTTCCAACTCTGGTGTTAGGGGCAAATGTGGCCTGGTATGAGGGGAATGTATGTTTTAGACTAGGGAATTTGGCAATTCTATTGCGTAAGTCCAAAACTGATCAGAGGCTAAAGGGAGCTACAGTAATCTTAACACTGCAACAAGGCTCACTCTGCCCTGTTTCATGGGTTAGGCACTGGAGATTGCAGGCTGTGGACAGCACAGGTGTGGTATTCCAGAACCAGGACATCAGCCGGGTGACAGTGTTTCATCTCTTGCTATTATGAGAGCAACTTTGACTAAGATGGGCTTGGTGGCCATGTAATATGATACTCACCTCTTTCGTATCAGGACAGCGATGGAAGCAAGCAGGAGAGGTTAGTCCAGGGAAGAAATAATGGGATTGAGTAGATAGTCATCTGACTCTTTCAAGAGGTATGTTAGGAGCACAGAAGGGGAGGTCAGGATGAGTAGTTCAAATCAAATCAAACATTTATAAGGCGCGCTACTCACCCGTGAGGGTCTTAAGGCGCTAGGGGGATGGGGTTACTGCTGCTCGAAGAGCCAGGTCTTGAGTTGCCTCCGGAATGCGAGGAGGTCCTGGGTGGTCCTGAGGCTGGTGCAGAGGGAATTCCATGTCTTGGCCACCAGGTAGGAGAAGGATTTCCCACCTGCCGTGGTGCGGCAGATGCGAGGGACGGCGGCGAGAGCGAGGTTGGCGGAGTGAAGTAGACGGGTGGGTGTGTAGAAACTGAGGCGGCGGTTGAGGTATTCGGGTCCCTTGTTGTGAAGGGCTTTGTGTGCGTGGGTGAGGAGTCGGAAGGTGATCCTTTTGTTGACGGGAAGCCAGTGCAGTTGTCTCAGGTGCATGTGGAGATGTGGCTGTTGCGGGGTATGTCGAGGACGAGGCGGGCGGAGGCGTTTTGAATTCGCTGCAGACGTTTCTGGAGTTTAGCGGTGGTTCCTGCGTATAAGGTGTTACCGTAGTCCAGGCGGCTCGTGACGAGGGCATGGGTCACGGTCTTTCTGGTGTCGGCGGGGATCCAACGGAGGATCTTTCGGAGCATGCGATGGGTGAGGAAGCAGGAGGATGATACGGCGTTGACTTGTTTGGTCATGGGGAGAAGTGGGTCCAGGATGAATCCGAGGCTGCGTGCGTGGTCTGAGGGGGTTGGTGCGGTGCCAAGGGCCGTTGGCCACCAGGAGTCGTCCCAGGCGGACGGGGTGTTTCCGAGGATGAGGACTTCCGTTTTGTCTGAGTTCAGTTTCAGACGGCTGAGTTTCGTCCATTCTGCGACGTCTTTCATTCCATCTTGCAGGTTGGTCTTGGCGCTGGTGGGGTCCTTGGTGAGGGAAAGTATCAGCTGAGTGTCGTCGGCGTAGGAGGTGATGTTGATGTTGTGTTTGCGTATGATGTCGGCGAGGGGGCTCATGTAGACATTGAAGAGAGTCGGGCTGAGCGAGGAGCCCTGTGGGACGCCGCAGATGATCTCGGTGGGGTCTGAGCGGAAAGGTGGGAGGTAGACTCTTTGGGAGCGGTTGGAGAGGAAGGAGATGATCCAGTCCAGGGCCTGTCCTTGGATCCCAGTGGAGTGGAGGCAGGATATTAGGGTTCGGTGGCAGACGGTGTTGAAGGCAGCCGAGAGGTCGAGGAGGATGAGGGCGACTGTTTCTCCGTTGTCCATCAGAGTTCTGATGTCGTCTGTGACTGAGAGGCTCGGAATCCGGACTGAGAGGGGTCGAGTAGGTTGTTGTCTTCAAGGAAGTTGGTAAGTTGCTTGTTGACTGTCTTCTCTATGACTTTGGCAGGGAAGGGGATGAGCGAGATTGGGCGGAAGTTCTTCAGGTCGCTGGGGTCCGCCGTAGGTTTCTTCAGTAGGGCATTGACTTCTGCGTGTTTCTAGCTCTCGGGGAAGGTGGCAGAAGCAAACGAGCTGTTGATGATGGTCTGGAGATGCGGGGCGATGATGTCGTTGGCTTTGTTGAAGATGAAGTGTGGACAGGGGTCCGAGGGGGCACCGGAGTGGATGGAGTTCATGGTGGCTTTGGTCTCTTCCGTGTTGATGTGAGTCCAGGCGTTGAGGGTGATGGCTGGGGTTGTAGGTTCTGTGGTGGTTGGCTGGGTCTGGTGACCGAAGCTGTCGTGTAGGTCGGTGATCTTACGATGGAAGAAGGTGGCGAGGGAGTTGCAGAGGTCTTGTGAGGGCGTGATGGCGTTGGCGTTAGGGTTGGAGAGCTCTTTGACAATGTTGAAGAGTTCTTTGCTGTTGTGAGTGTTCTTGTCCAGTCTGTCTGTGAAGGAGTTTCTTTTGGTGGCGAGGATCAGTGGGTGGTGTTCGCGGGTAGCGTTCTTGAGGGCAGCCATGTTATCTGCGGTGTGGTCCTTGCGCCAGGTTTTCTCGAGGGTGCGGCAGGCTTTTTAGATTCCTTGAGGGTGTCTGTGAACCAGAGAGGTTTTTTGGTGTTGGTCTGTCTTGGGAGGCGTCTGAGGGGAGCGAGGTTGTCTGCGCAGTTGGTGATCCAATGCGTGAGGCTGAGGGCTGCGTCGTTGGGGGTCGGTGGAGAAGGTGGGTTGGTTGTCGCTGAGAGTGGAGAGAAGCTGTTCCGCGGGGATTTTGTTCCAATGTCGGTGTGGGATGGGTTGTGTGCGGAGGTGGCGAGTCTCGCGCCGGAAGGTGAAGTGGACACATCTGTGGTCGGTCCAGTTTATTACAGAGGAGTGGCTGAAGGATACGTGGTTGCTGGCGGAGAAGATGGGGTCGAGCGTGTGTCCGGCGATGTGGGTGGGGGTGTTCACCAGTTGCTTGAGACCGAGGTTGGCGAGGTTGTCGAGCAGGGCGGTGGTGTTGGGGTCGTTGTTCTGTTCCAGGTGGAAGTTGAGGTCGCCGAGGAGGATGAAGTCCGGCGAGGCAAGGGCGTGCGGGGAGATGAAGTCAGTGATAGAGTCGCTGAAGAGGGCGCGTGGTCCAGGGGGTCTGTAGTTGAGAGTTCCTCTGAGGGTGGTCCTGGGGTCGGTGTGGATCTGGAAGTGCAGGTGTTCGGCATCGAGGGGGGTGTCTTCAGTGGAAGTGGTGACGTTGATGGAGTCCTTGAAGACAATGGCGATTCCTCCACCTACTTGGTTGGTGCGGTCTCTCCTGGAGATCTTGTAGCCGTCGGGGATGGCTATGGCGATGTCGGGGGCCGAAGAGGCGTTCATCCAGGTCTCAGTGATGAAGGCGACGTCCGGTGCGGTGAAGTCCAGGAGGTCCCATAGTTCAACGGCGTGCTTGTGGACGCAGCATGCATTGATCAGGATGCATTTGAGGTGGTTGTTGGCGCGTGGGCTGGTGGGCGTGGTGGTTTCGCGGTGGAAGGTGAGTTTGCAGGTGTGATATGCGAAGGGTCCGTGGGTACGTTTCAGGTTGGCTTGGAAGCAGGTGCTGGAGCGACCCGGGTTGAGGGCGTGGAGGGTGATGGGGTCGTAGCGGTGCTGTGGGGTTTGGGAGTGCTGGGGGCCAGGGGTCGTGGCGCTGGGCGCTGTCCAGGCGCGGACGGGCGCAGACGGGCTTGCCTTTGGCGCGCGGCCGCCATAAGAGGGAGGAGGGGGGAAGAGGGGTCAGCTGGGGGGGGGGGCGGGCGATGAATGGGAGCAGGGGGGGGGGCCGAGCAGGAGGTGGCGGTGGGAAAGCGGAGGGTGGGGGGGTCAGGTAGAGGGGAGGGGAGAAAAGATAGGGGAGGAGGGGTTAAAGGTGGAGGGGAGTAAGGGAGAGAGATAGGGGAGGGGGGTTACAGAGGTGGAGGGGAGTAAGGAAGAACAGAGAGAAGAGTCAAGAACAGAAGAGAACAGAAGAGAGAAGAGTCAAGAACAGAAGAACAGAAGAGTGAAGAGTCAAGAACAGAAGAACAGAAGAGAGAAGAGTCAAGAACAGAAGAACAGAAGAGAGGAGAGCCAAGAAGAAGGGTAAAGAAGAAGAGGAGAGAAGAGTCGAGGAACAGGAGTCAGGCAGAAGAGCAGGGACCTGAGAAGCAGAGGGGAAGGAAAGAACACAGATGAAGAACACAGATGAAGAAAGAAGAAAGGACACGCAGGTCGGGGTGCAGAGGGGAAAGAAGGAACACAGATGAGGAACAGAGATGAAGAAAGAAGAAAGGACACACGGGTCGGGGTGCAGGGAAGAAAGAAGAACACAGATGAAGAACACAGATGAAGAACACAGAAGAAGGACAAAGAAGAAGAGAGAACACGCAGGACGGGGTGCAGGGAAGAAAGAAGAACACAGATGAAGAACACAGATGAAGAAAGAAGAAAGGACACGCAGGTCGGGGTGCAGGGAAGAAAGAAGAACACAGATGAAGAACACAGATGAAGAAAGAAGAAAGGACACGCAGGTCGGGGTGCAGGGAAGAAAGAAGAACACAGATGAAGAACACAGAAGAAGGACAAAGAAGAAGAGAGAACAGGCAGGACGGGGTGCAGGGAAGAAAGAAGAACACAGATGAAGAACACAGATGAAGAAAGAAGAGAGAACACGCAGGTCAGGGTGCAGAGGGGAAAGAAAGAACACAGATGAGGAACACAGATGAAGAAAGAAGAAAGGACACGCGGGTCGGGGTGCAGGGAAGAAATAAGAACACAGATGAAGAACACAGAAGAAGGACAAAGAAGAAGAGAGAACACCAGGACGGGGTGCAGGGAAGAAAGAAGAACACAGATTAAGAACACAGATGAAGAAAGAAGAGAGAACACGCAGGACGGGGTGCAGGGAAGAAAGAAGAACACAGATGAAGTACACAGATGAAGAAAGAAGAAAGGACACGCAAGTCGGGGTGCAGAGGAGAAAGGAGAACACAGGTGAAGAACACAGAGAAGAACACAGAAGAAGACCAAAGATGAAGAAAGAAGCAGGAAGAGAACGCGGTGAGGAAGAGGAGCGGGGCTGAGGAAGAGCAGAACACGCAGCAAGAGGGCTGCAGAAGAGGAGCAGAGAGCGAAGGGAAGAAGGACAGCAGAGGTGCGGAGAGAGGTAGGAGGAGAGAGCGGAAGGCAGAAGACAGAGGTACAGGAGAGGAGAGGTGAGTAGCGCGGGGCTGGGCGAGGGGCTAGGCGGGGGGAGTACTTACTGTTTTTTAGCAGGTCTTGCTGGGAGGTGTCAGGAGCCTGGGCTGGTGGAGCTGCAGCGGCAGGGGGAGCGACCTACCCTCGTGTCAAGGGTCGCTAACTCTGTCGCGCAGCAGCCGCCATAAGAGGGAGGAGGGGGGGAGGAGGGGTCAGCTGGGGGTGGGTGGCGGGAGGGGGGCGACGAATGGGAGCAGGGGGGCGGGCCGAGCAGGAGGTGGCGGCGGGAAAGCGGAGGGTGGGGGGGTCAGGTAGAGGGGAGGGGAGGGGAGAAAAGATAGGGGAGGGGGTTAAACGTGGAGGGGAGTAAGGGAGAGAGATAGGGGAGGGGGGGTTACAGAGGTGGAAGGAAATAAGGAAGAACAGAGAGAAGAGTCAAGAACAGAAGAACAGAAGAGAGAAGAGTCAAGAACAGAAGAACAGAAGAGAGAAGAGTCAAGAACAGTAGAACAGAAGAGAGAAGAGCCAAGAAGAAGGGTAAAGAAGAAGAGGAGAGAAGAGTCGAGGAAGAGGAGTCAGGCAGAAGAGGAGGGACCTGAGAAGCAGAGGGGAAGGAAAGAACACCGATGAAGAACACAGATGAAGAAAGAAGAAAGGACACGCAGGTCGGGGTGCAGAGGGGAAAGAAAGAACACAGATGAGGAATACAGATGAAGAAAGAAGAAAGGACACGCGGGTCGGGGTGCAGGGAAGAAAGAAGAACACAGATGAAGAACACAGAAGAAGGACAAAGAAGAAGAGAGAACACGCAGGACGGGGTGCAGGGAAGAAAGAAGAACACAGATGAAGAACACAGATGAAGAAAGAAGAGAGAACATGCAGGACGGGGTGCAGGGAAGAAAGAAGAACACAGATGAAGAACACAGATGAAGAAAGAAGAATGGACAAGCAGGTCGGGGTGCAGGGAAGAAAGAAGAACACAGATGAAGAACACAGAAGAAGGACAAAGAAGAAGAGAGAACACGCAGGACGGGGTGCAGGGAAGAAAGAAGAACACAGATGAAGAACATAGATGATGAAAGAAGAGAGAACACGCAGGATGGGGTGCAGGGAAGAAAGAAGAACACAGATGAAGTACACAGATGAAGAAAGAAGAAAGGACACGCAGGTCAGGGTGCAGAGGAGAAAGGAGAACACAGGTGAAGAACACAGAGAAGAACACAGAAGAAGACCAAAGATGAAGAAAGAAGCAGGAAGAGAACGCGGTGAGGAAGAGGAGCGGGGCTGAGGAAGAGCAGAACACACAGCAAGAGGGCTGCAGAAGAGGAGCAGAGAGCGAAGGGAAGAAGGACAGCAGAGGTGCGGAGAGAGGTAGGAGGAGAGAGCGGAAGGCAGAAGACAGAGGTGCAGGAGAGGAGAGGTGAGTAGTGCGGGGCTGGGCGAGGGGCTGGGCGGGGGGAGTACTTACTGTTTTTTAGCAGGTCTTGCTGGGAGGTGTCAGGAGCCTGGGCTGGTGGAGCTGCAGCGGCAGGGGGAGCGACCTACCCTCGGGTCAAGGGTCGCTAACTCTGTCGCGCAGCGGCCGCCATAAGAGGGAGGGGGCGACGAATGGGAGCGGGGGGGCGTGGCCGAGCAGTAGGTGGCGGCGGGAAAGCAGAGGGTGGGGGTCAGGTAGAGGGGAGGGGAGAAAAGATAGGGTAGGGGGGTTAAAGGTGGAGGGGAGTAAGGGAGAGAGATAGGGGAGGGGGGGTTACAGAGGTGGAGGGGAGTAAGGAAGAACAGAGAGAAGAGTCAAGAACAGAAGAACAGAAGAGAGAAGAGTCAACAACAGAAGAACAGAAGAGAGGAGAGCCAAGAAGAAGGGTAAAGAAGAAGAGGAGAGAAGAGTCGAGGAAGAGGAGTCAGGCAGAAGAGGAGGGACCTGAGAAGCATAGGGGAAGGAAAGGACACAGATGAAGAAAGAAGAAAGGACACGCAGGTCGGGGTGCAGAGGGGAAAGAAAGAACACAGATGAGGAACACAGATGAAGAAAGAAGAAAGGACACGCGGGTCGGGGTGCAGGGAAGAAAGAAGTAGTTCATAATGTTTTTCTCATTCAGCTTTTTCGTTACAGTTAGAGTTCCAGCCCCTCTGGCTGATGCCTTGTTGGTGTGGATTGCCGAGCACTCATTCATAAAAAGGGAATTTTGGACATCCAGGAAGAGTACACAGCGAAGAAATCTTGTTTTTTCAACCCATATGTTATCAGTAGAATGGTACGGTAAAGGAGGAATGAGGTCATGTGAGCTTTTGCACACCTTGAATAGTATCATGCGTAGGACTGTTTGTCTGAACATTTTATTAATACATTTAGGAAAGAATGACACGGAGGTTGAAAATGGGCTTGCTTTGTTAAAATTTATGAAGCATGATTTGAAGGAAATTAAGGGGCGTATTTATACTTTTTGGTGCACAACTGCGCCAACGCAGTTGTGCGTCAAAAAATTTAACGCTGACTAACGCCATTCCAAAGCGCCATGCGGGCGCCGTATTTATGGAATGACGTTAGCCGGCGGAGCTGCCTGGTGTGCGTCAAAAAACATGACTTACACCAGGCAGCGCCGGCGTAGGGGAAAATGGAGCTTGGGTGCCAAAAAATGGGGCAAGTCAGGCTGAGGCAAACTTTTCGCCTCAACCCGATTAGCGCCATTTTTTTTGACTCCCCACCCCCATTGACTTCTGTCCCCTGGGTATGGTCATTGGGCATAGTGGCATGTAGGGGGGCACAAATCAGGCCCCCCTATGCCACAAAAAAAATATAAAAAAAATACTTACCTGAACTTACCTCAAGTTCCCTGGGATGGGTCCCTCCATCCTTGGGTGTCCTCCTGGGGTGGGCAAGGGTGGCAGGGGCTGTCCCTGGGGGCATGGGAGGGCACATCTGGGCTCCTTCCGAGCCCACATGTCCCTTAACGCCTGCCCTGACCAGGCGTTAAAAAATGACGCTAAAACGGCTGAACGTCATTTTTTTTTACCCGCCCACTCCCGGGCATCATTTTTGCCCGGGAGTGTAAATACGGCGCACATGCCTCGGAGTCATTTTTTAGACGGGAACGCCTACCTTGCATATCATTAACGCAAGGTAGGTGTCCACCCTAAAAAAATGACGCAAACTCCAAGATCTTTGGCGCTAGACGGGTCTAACGTCAAAGTATAAATATGGAGTTAGTTTTGCGTCGGAATTGCGTTAAAAAAAACGACGCAATTCCGGCGCAAACAGAGTATAAATATGCCCCTAAAAGTCTCAGTGGGCAGGCTGTTTTGTTGCATTGACCATGTTTATTCCCAGGAGGCGTTGGAGATAGACTGAAAGAGCTTCAGTGATAGACAGAGTGCGGCGTAAGGTTAACAGGGAAATTAGGCATTTTTGCAAGGAAGAGGGCCTGGGCAGAGTGGAGCATATGGACCTGTGCTATGAGGCTAGCAAATTTTTCTGGAACAACAGGGTGCATTCCTCATGTTATGGGTTGGGGTTATATTTGTTGGAGATTAGGGAATTTTTGGTTTAGACTTTGAAGAGAAAGAAATGAAGGGACAGCGGGGCAGGAAGAAAAAGTCATGCTGCCATTTTCTGGTGGCTGTTGGCCCATAGGTTTGCAGGCCTTTACTTAAGGTTATTTAGGTCAATATAGGCTAAGCAGGTGGAAAGAGAGGGTGTCAACAAGCCCACACTGGACGTCCTGGAAGTTAACGATTATGACACAGGAATATCTAGGTCACTTGTTAATTGGTTCAATGTTAAGCAGAAGGGAGATTTCTGAAGTGATAAAAAACAAAAGTATAAGAGGTTATCTTGTGAAATTTGAAGGATTATGTTTGGGGGGCACGGTTTAGGGGTTGAGGGTATGAAATGTAGGTTAACAAATGTTTAGTGAGGTTTTAGTTTTGAAAAGCAATAGTTTTTTTTTGTGAGGCGCACCTGTTTCATTAAAGAGGACTTTTTCACGCAGAGAAGGAGTCAGTGATCTTTTTGTGCCCCACATCTCCCAATAGGGCTTTGGGGGACAGCCAACCAGAGGGCAGTCTGTCCCCCGAGGGAATTAAGCACAGAATACATCATCTTTGCGCATTGGGCTACATCCATTAAACGATGTAACCCAACAGATCTACAGCTGCTATTTTGGAGCTGCCACCCGCCATTTTGTTGGTAGGTGTACATGGTGGCAACCCCTGGTTTTAGTAGCGTCACAAAGATTTTATCCTATCAACCCACACCTTTGGATGCAGTAGACCGGGCAGTGTGATTTCATTTTAAAAATAACGAGGGCTGGATTTGCAACAGGTGCATAAAGGGGTAGGTTTTGTATTGTTTGTCGCTTGAGACAGAAGCCAGAGGGGGTGGTTTGCCCACAGGTTTGCAGGCCTTTATTTAAGGGTAATTTGGTCAACAAAGGTTAAGCAGGCAGAAAGGGAGGGTGTCAATAAGACCACACTGGAAGTGCTGGAAGTTAACGATTATGACACAGGAGTACCCAGTTCAGCAAATGTTAATTGGTTCAATGTTAAGCAGAAGGGAAATTTCTGAAGTGATAAAAAACAAAAGTATAAGAGGTTATCTTGTCAAATTTGGAGGGTTATATTTGTAGGGGGGCATGGTTTAGGGGTGGGGTGTATGAAATGTAGGTTAACAAATGTATAGTGAGGTTTTAGTTTTGTTTAGCAATAGTCCGAGGTTCTTTTTGAGATGCACACCTGTTTCATTAAAGAGGCCTTTTTCACAGAGATGGAGTCAGTGGTCTTGTTGTGCCCCACATCAACCAATAAGGCTTTGGGGGACAGCTGACCAGAGGGCGGTCTGTCCTCCGAGGGCATTAAGCACAGAATAGATCATCTGTGCACCTTGGGCTACATCCATTAAACGATATAGCCCAACTGATATACAGATGCAATTTGGAGCTGCCACCCACCACTTGGTCTGTAGACGTACATGGTGGCAACCCCTGATTTTAATAGCATCACAACGTTTTTGTTCTTCCAACCCACACCTTTGGATCAGGTAGACCGGGCACTGCGACTTAATTTTAAAAATAAAAAGGGCTGGCGATTGCGACAGGTGCATAAAGGGGTAGGTTTTGTATTGGTTGTCGCTTGAGACAGGAGCCAAAGGGGCAGTTGGCCCACAGGTTTACAGGCCTTTATTTAAGTGTAGTTGGTCAACATAGGCCGAGCAGGCGGAAAGGAGGGTGTCAATAAGACCACACTGGAAGTTAAAGGTTATGACATAGGACTATCTAGTTCAGCAAATGTTAATTGTTTCAATGTTAAGCAGGAGAGACATTTTTGAAGTGATAAAACACAAAAGTGAAAGAGGTTATGTTGTGAAATTTGGAGGGTTATGTTTGTGGTAGGGTCACAGTTTAGGGGTCGGGTTATGAAATGTAGTTTAACAAGTGTTTAGTGAGGTTTTAGTTTTGTAAAGCAATAGGCAGAGGTTGTTTTTGTGATGTGCACCTCTTTTATTGAAGAGGCCATTGTCACACACAAAAGGAATCAGTGGGTCTTGTTATGCCCCACATCACCCAGTGGAGCTTTGGGGGACAGCCGACTCAAGAGCGGTCTGTCCTCCGAGGGCATTAAGCAAATAATAGATCATCTGTGCGCCTTGGGCTACATCCATTAAACGATGTAGCCCAACAGATATGCAGCTGCCATTTGGGAGCTGCCACCCACCATTTTGTTGGTAGGCGTACACGGTGGCAACCCATGGTTTTAGTAGCGTCACAAAGATTGTATCCTACCAACCCACACCTTTGGATGAGGTAGACAGGGCAGTGCGACTTCATTTTAAAAATACGAGGTCTGGCGATTGCAACAAGTGCATAAAGGGGTAGGTTTTGCTTTGTTTGTCGCTTGAGACAGGAGCCAGAGGGGGTGGTTGGCCCACAGGTTTGCAGGCCTTTATTTAAGGGTAATTTGGTCAACATAGGCTAAGCAGGCAGAAAGGGAGGGTGTCAATAAGACCACATTGGAAGTCCTGGAAGTTAACGATTATGAGACAGGAATATCCAGTTAAGCAAATGTTAATTGGTTCAATGTTAAGCAGAAGGGAAATTTCTGAAGTGATAAAAAACAAAAGTATAAGAGGTTATCTTGTCAAATTTGGAGGGTTATATTTGTAGGGGGGGGCATAGATTAGGGGTGGGGGTTATGAAATGTAGGTTAACAAATGTTTAGTGAGGTTTTAGTTTTGTGAAGCAATAGGCCAATATTGTTTTTGTGATGCTCACCTGTTTCATTAAAGAGGCCTTTTTCACACAGAGAAGGAGTCAGTGGTCTTGTTGTGCCACACATCACCCAATAGGGCTTTGGGGGACAGCCGAGCAGAGGGCAGTCTGTCCTCCGAGGGCATTAGGCACAGAATATATCATCTGTGCACCTTGGGCTACATCCATTAAACGATGTAGCCCAACAGATATGCAGCTGCCATTTTGGAGCTTCCACCCACCATTTTGTTTGTAGGCATACACAGTGGCAACCCCTGGTGTTAATAGCGTCACAAAGATTTTATCCTACCAACCCACACCTTTGGATCAGGTAGACCGGGCAGTGTGACTTCATTTTAAAAATAACATGTGCTGGTGATTGCAACAGGTGTATAAAGGGGTAGGTTTTGTATTGTTTGTTGCTTGAGACAGGAGCCAGAGGGGACGGTTGGCCCACAAGTTTGCAGGCCTTTATTTGAGGGTAATTTGGTCAACAGAGGTTAAGCAGGCAGAAAGGGAGGGTGTCAATAAGACCACACTGAAAGTGCTGGAAGTTAACGATTATGACACAGGAGTATCCAGTTCAGCAAATGTTAATTGGTTCAATGTTAAGCAGAAGGGAAATTTCTGAAGTGATAAAAAAACAAAAGTATGAGAGGTTATCTTGACAAATTTGGAGGGTTATATTTGTAGGGGGGGCATGATTTAGGGGTGGGTGGTATGAAATGTAGTTTAACAAGTGTTTAGTGAGGTTTTAGTTTTGTAAAGCAATAGGCAGAGGTTGTTTTTGTGATGTGCACCTCTTTTATTGAAGAGGCCATTGTCACACACAGAAGGAATCAGTGGGTCTTGTTATCCCCCACATCACCCAGTGGAGCTTTGGGGGACAGCCGACTCAAGAGCGGTCTGTCCTCCGAGGGCATTAAGCAAATAATAGATCATCTGTGCGCCTTGGGCTACATCCATTAAACGATGTAGCCCAACAGATATGCAGCTGCCATTTGGGAGCTGCCACCCACCATTTTGTTGGTAGGCGTACACGGTGGCAACCCATGGTTTTAGTAGCGTCACAAAGATTGTATCCTACCAACCCACACCTTTGGATGAGGTAGACAGGGCAGTGCGACTTCATTTTAAAAATACAAGGTCTGGCGATTGCAACAAGTGCATAAAGGGGTAGGTTTTGCTTTGTTTGTCGCTTGAGACAGGAGCCAGAGGGGGTGGTTGGCCCACAGGTTTGCAGGCCTTTATTTAAGGGTAATTTGGTCAACATAGGCTAAGCAGGCAGAAAGGGAGGGTGTCAATAAGACCACATTGGAAGTCCTGGAAGTTTACGATTATGAGACAGGAATATCCAGTTCAGCAAATGTTAATTGGTTCAATGTTAAGCAGAAGGGAAATTTCTGAAGTGATAAAAAACAAAAGTATAAGAGGTTATCTTGTCAAATTTGGAGGGTTATATTTGTAGGGGGGGCATAGATTAGGGGTGGGGGTTATGAAATGTAGGTTAACAAATGTTTAGTGAGGTTTTAGTTTTGTGAAGCAATAGGCCAATATTGTTTTTGTGATGCTCACCTGTTTCATTAAAGAGGCCTTTTTCACACAGAGAAGGAGTCAGTGGTCTTGTTGTGCCACACATCACCCAATAGGGCTTTGGGGGACAGCCGAGCAGAGGGCAGTCTGTCCTCCGAGGGCATTAGGCACAGAATATATCATCTGTGCACCTTGGGCTACATCCATTAAACGATGTAGCCCAACAGATATGCAGCTGCCATTTTGGAGCTTCCACCCACCATTTTGTTTGTAGGCGTACACAGTGGCAACCCCTGGTGTTAATAGCGTCACAAAGATTTTATCCTACCAACCCACACCTTTGGATCAGATAGACCGGGCAGTGTGACTTCATTTTAAAAATAACATGTGCTGGTGATTGCAACAGGTGTATAAAGGGATAGGTTTTGTATTGTTTGTTGCTTGAGACAGGAGCCAGAGGGGACGGTTGGCCCACAAGTTTGCAGGCCTTTATTTGAGGGTAATTTGGTCAATAGAGGTTAAGCAGGCAGAAAGGGAGGGTGTCAATAAGACCACACTGAAAGTGCTGGAAGTTAACGATTATGACACAGGAGTATCCAGTTCAGCAAATGTTAATTGGTTCAATGTTAAGCAGAAGGGAAATTTCTGAAGTGATAAAAAAACAAAAGTATGAGAGGTTATCTTGACAAATTTGGAGGGTTATATTTGTAGGGGGTGCATGATTTAGGGGTGGGTGGTATGAAATGTAGGTTAACAAATGTTTAATGAGGTTTTAGTTTTGTAAAGCAATAGGCCAAGGTTGTTTTTGTGATGCACACCTGTTTCTTTAAAGAGGCCTTTTTCACAGACAAGGAGTCAGTGGTCTTGTTGTGCCCCACATCACCCAATAGGGCTTTGGGGGACAGCCGACCAGAGGGCGGGTTGTCCTCCAAGGGCATTAGGCATGAAATAGATCATCTCTGCGCCTTGGGCTACATCCATTAAACGATGTAGCCCAACTGAAATACAGATACCATTTTGAAGCTGCCACCCACCATTTTGTTGGTAGGCGTACCCGGGGGAAAACCCTGATTTTAGTAGCGTCACAAAGATTTTATTCTACCTACCCATACCTGTGGATCAGGTAGACCGGGCAGTGCGACTTTATTTTACAAATAGCAAGGCCTGGTGATTGCGACAGTTGCATAAAGGGGTAGGTTTTGTTTTGGTTTCCTTGAGACAGGAGCCAAAGGGGGTGGTTGGCCCACAGGTTTGCAGGCCTTTATTTAAGGGTAATTTGTTCAACATAGGCTAAGCAGGCGGAAAGGGGGGTGTCAATAAGAGCACACTGGAAGTCCTGGAAGTTAAAGGTTATGACATAGGACTATCTAGTTCAGCAAATGTTAATTGGTTCAATGTTAAGCAGGAGAGAAATTTTTGAAGTGATAAAACACAAAAGTGAAAGAGGTTATGTTGTGAAATTTGGAGGGTTATGTTTGTGGTAGGGTCACAGTTTAGGGGTCGGGGTTATGAAATGTAGTTTAACAAGTGTTTAGTGAGGTTTTAGTTTTGTAAAGCAATAGGCAGAGGTTGTTTTTGTGATGTGCACCTCTTTTATTGAAGAGGCCATTTTCACACACAGAATGAATCAGTGGGTCTTGTTATGCCCCACATCACCCAGTGGAGCTTTGGGGGACAGCCGACTCAAGAGCGGTCTGTCCTCCGAGGGCATTAAGCAAATAATAGATCATCTGTGCGCCTTGGGCTACATCCATTAAACGATGTAGCCCAACAGATATGCAGCTGCCATTTGGGAGCTGCCACCCACCATTTTGTTGGTAGGCGTACACGGTGGCAACCCATGGTTTTAGTAGCTTCACAAAGATTGTATCCTACCAACCCACACCTTTGGATGAGGTAGACAGGGCAGTGCGACTTCATTTTAAAAATACAAGGTCTGGCGATTGCAACAAGTGCATAAAGGGGTAGGTTTTGCTTTGTTTGTCGCTTGAGACAGGAGCCAGAGGGGGTGGTTGGCCCACAGGTTTGCAGGCCTTTATTTAAGGGTAATTTGGTCAACATAGGCTAAGCAGGCAGAAAGGGAGGGTGTCAATAAGACCACATTGGAAGTCCTGGAAGTTAACGATTATGAGACAGGAATATCCAGTTCAGCAAATGTTAATTGGTTCAATGTTAAGCAGAAGGGAAATTTCTGAAGTGATAAAAAACAAAAGTATAAGAGGTTATCTTGTCAAATTTGGAGGGTTATATTTGTAGGGGGGGGGCATAGATTAGGGGTGGGGGTTATGAAATGTAGGTTAACAAATGTTTAGTGAGGTTTTAGTTTTGTGAAGCAATAGGCCAATATTGTTTTTGTGATGCTCACCTGTTTCATTAAAGAGGCCTTTTTCACACAGAGAAGGAGTCAGTGGTCTTGTTGTGCCACACATCACCCAATAGGGCTTTGGGGGACAGCCGAGCAGAGGGCAGTCTGTCCTCTGAGGGCATTAGGCACAGAATATCTCATCTGTGCACCTTGGGCTACATCCATTAAACGATGTAGCCCAACAGATATGCAGCTGCCATTTTGGAGCTGCCACCCACCATTTTGTTTGTAGGCGTACACGGTGGCAACCCCTGGTGTTAATAGCGTCACAAAAAATGTATCCTACCAACCCACACCTTTGGATCAGGTAGACCGGGCAGTGTGACTTCATTTTAAAAATAACATGTGCTGGTGATTGCAACAGGTGTATAAAGGGGTAGGTTTTGTATTGTTTGTTGCTTGAGACAGGAGCCAGAGGGGACGGTTGGCCCACAAGTTTGCAGGCCTTTATTTGAGGGTAATTTGGTCAACAGAGGTTAAGCAGGCAGAAAGGGAGGGTGTCAATAAGACCACACTGAAAGTGCTGAAAGTTAACGATTATGACACAGGAGTATCCAGTTCAGCAAATGTTAATTGGTTCAATGTTAAGCAGAAGGGAAATTTCTGAAGTGATAAAAAAACAAAAGTATGAGAGGTTATCTTGACAAATTTGGAGGGTTATATTTGTAGGGGGGGGCATGATTTAGGGGTGGGTGGTATGAAATGTAGGTTAACAAATGTTTAATGAGGTTTTAGTTTTGTAAAGCAATAGGCCAAGGTTGTTTTTGTGATGCACACCTGTTTCTTTAAAGAGGCCTTTTTCACAGACAAGGAGTCAGTGGTCTTGTTGTGCCCCACATCACCCAATAGGGCTTTGGGGGACAGCCGACCAGAGGGCGGGTTGTCCTCCGAGGGCATTAGGCACGGAATAGATCATCTGTGCGCCTTGGGCTACATCCATTAAACGATGTAGCCCAACTGAAATACAGATGCCATTTTGAAGCTGCCACCCAGCATTTTGTTGGTAGGCGTACCCGGGGGAAACCCCTGATTTTAGTAGCGTCACAAAGATTTTATTCTACCTACCCATACCTGTGGATCAGGTAGACCGGGCAGTGCAACTTCATTTTAAAAATAGCAAGGACTGGTGATTGCGACAGGTGCATAAAGGGGTAGGTTTTGTTTTGGTTGTCCCTTGAGACAGGAGCCAAAGGGGGCGGTTGGCCCACAGGTTTGCAGGCCTTTATTTAAGGGTAATTTGGTCAACATAGGCTAAGCAGGCGGAAAGGGGGGTGTCAATAAGACCACACTGGAAGTCCTGGAAGTTAAAGGTTATGACATAGGACTACCTAGTTCAGCAAATGTTAATTGGTTCGATGTTAAGCAGGAGAGAAATTTTTGAGGTGATAAAACACAAAAGTATAAGAATTTATGTTGTGAAATTTGGAGGGTTACGTTTATGGGGGGGGGCGAGGTTTAGGGCTCGGATGTATGAAGTGTACATTAAGAAATGTTTAGTGAGGTTTTAGATTTGTAGTTCCATGACACAATATTGAAACCACAAATATCGTGATACAGAAATATTGTGTCAAAAATATCGATCACAAAAATATAATTTCCCCATACATGTAATGGTGAGTACAAAAATATTGAAAAAAAATATTGTTTAACAATAATATTGAAAAAATATATGTTTTAATATATATATATATATATATATATATATATATAGTTAAAAATAGTAAATCTTAAATGATTTCACGTGTAAAAGTAATATAATGTAAATATATTTAAGTAATATCTAAAAATATACATAATATTATTTAAACACAAACACACACACACACATATACATGTATATTTTAATGTTTGTATACATATATATCATGTAAGTTTATTATAACAAATATGAAATTTAAATTATATTATAATTTTCTATTTTTTATTTAATAATAAAACAAATACATATATATTTACATAATGATAAAAAATGAAAAAATATAATAATTAAACTGCAAATAAATGTAAAATATTTCCAATTTAATTATACATAAAAAGTAAACATTACATTAAATACATTTAACTAAAAGTATGTTAAAAACTACATACATTTATACATATAAATAATATAAAATGAAATACAAAAACACATAATAGTAATACATATTTAAAGAATATTAACAAAATTATTAAACTATAGCAATAATAAATACACTACTCCCACTCCAATATATACAACAATAGGGAAAGCCTTGGATTCAGGAGGGGTTAAATCTACTATTCCCACTCTACTGAGTGCAACAGTAGGGAAAACATTGGACTCACGAGGAGCAAAATTTACTATTCCCACTCCAATCTGTGCAACAGTAGAGAACGTGTTGAACTCAGGAGACTTACATTTCCTATACCTATTCCAGTGTGTGCAGCAGTAGGGAAACTGTTGTACTCAGGAAAAGTAAAATTCACTATTCCCACTCCAGTAAGTGCAACAGTAGGGAAAGAGTTGGACTCAGGAGGGGAAAAATATACTGTTCCCATCATAGGGTGTGCAACAGTAGGAAAAGCATAGGACTCAGGAAAAATTAAATGTACTATTCCCACTATGGTAAATGCAACAGCAGGGAAAGCGTTGGACTCATGAGGAGTAAAATTTACTATTCCCACTCCAGTGTATGCAACAGTAGGGAAAGGATTGGACTCAGGAAAGGTAAAATTTACCATTCCCTCTCCAGTCAGTGCAATTAGAAGAGGTAAAGTATACTATTCCCATGCCATTCACTGGTACAGTACTAAGAGAATACTTCACTTCAAACAAACAACGTTTTTAAAGAACTCTATTAAATCCCCCAAAATATAAAATTCTAATTATAAAAACTAAGGGCCTGATTACAACTTTGGCAGATGGACCACAGAGCTGGCAGTGTCTCAGCGGCGCAGTCAAGGCAGTGACATGCTTCGGCTCTGGGAGAGAGCATAAAGCCAATGCCAGCTACACTGCTGCGCCTCCAGCAAGTCGGGCGCACTGTTCAATGCACCATGTCATGCATGCCAAACAGTGCGCGCACCAATATTGCAGTCATTTGGGGAACAATATGGGCCCCACATGGGCTTCTTCACCCTAGGCCCTTTTATTGTGGCCCTTTACCTGTCTTTCCAACAACCTATTCATGGCGGTGTCCCCACCATGCAAAGGTCAGCGGAAAGGCTGGTCATAATACACACGGAGGTGCCAATGTTGGCACCGCCACCACTGACAGCCACTGTCCCTACCACGGGGCACCTCAAATGTCAGTGTTGGTGGCAGTCCAACCACGCAAAAATGTAAAACCTTTTTTTAAATTTATAATTACTTACATACCTTCCCCCTATTTCTGCACAAACTAAAGAACTCACCTAAAATATAAAAACGTAATTATAAATATAATTAAAAAATAAATAATATAGTAATAACTAAAAAATAAAAAAATAAACATTTATTAACTTTCAACCCTGTAACTCTATAAATAGAACACACACCTAACATATAATCTAAAAAATATCATAATTGCACAATTTACATAATATTCAATTAAATAATTAATAATTTTAACTAATTATTAATTATAATTAACTTACTTCCTACTGTAAACCTATCAACCCAACAAACTGCATCTAAAACACAACTTTTAAAAAAATGATTAGAGATTTTACATAATTATCAATTAAATAATTAAAAAATAAGTATTAATTGATTATAATTAAAATGCTTTCCACCCTTTACCCCTACAAAACCCACAAGCTGCACCTGAAACGTAAATGAAAAAATGAATTAATTAGAGAATTCACATAAATATTTATCAATTAAATCATTAATAATTATAAAAAATATTTATTAATTATACTTAAATTACTTCCAAACCTATACCTGTACAAAAACCACAGCCCGTGATGACATTAAAAATTACAAGCAATTGAATTAAATTAAAAAACAGCTACAAATTTACAAACTATATTAAAAAACAGTAACAATATTTATACAAACAAATGTATAACATATGCATTTAAAACGTATAGTAGAACACATAAAAATAATTTTAAAACAATATTATTGACCACAATATTTTTGCAAATGATATTAGCAACATAGCGATTTTTAAAATTGATATTAACAACATAGATCTTTTTGTAAATAATATTAACAACAGAGATATTTTTAAGATCCATATTTACAACATAGATATTTTTAACATCGAAATTATTTACCTCCAAAACCGATATTCTTGTCAACAACATTCCTGCATCACAATATTTGTGGATCACGATATTTAAAACTCAATTTTTCTGTACCTCAATATTTTAAATTCGATATTTTGTCTGAATACCAGTTTTGCAAGGTAATAGGCCAAGGTTGCTTTTTGTGATGTGGCCTTTTTCACACAGCGAAGGAGTCAGTGGTCTTGTTGTGCCCCATATCACCTAAAAACAAAACAGCTGATTAACATTTAATGTCTCCTTGCACTAGTCAGGATAGATTTTAAAAAGTCAAAAACTCTGGCACAACAATTTTAATCGTGAGTTACATGAAGTTGTATCCGTCAGATGTGATTCAGTAGAAACATTTTTCTTCTGCAGGTTTTTATCAGTGTTACATTGAACCCTACAATGCACAGTCCAGGATGTTGGGCTGTCATGGGCGTTTATCAAGTAAATTTTTTCAGGGGCACAAGTTGTGGTATGAAACTTTTTCACAGACACTAGTTTGTTTGCAGTACAGTCGGTCAATTGCTTTCTTCTACTTCCTCCTTCAAGTCTGGTGAGGTGTTCCCCCTGGCCATGAACCATTGATAACCTCATACAGTAGATCCCACAGTTACTCAAAAATGTTGCAACAAAGTGTGCGGTTTGACAGAAAGACAAAGATCTGTGACAGCAAAAGAACAGTGTATCCAACCGTCTTCCAGAACAGTACAGGTTCACCGAAGGATTTAAAATTAGCTGTTCAATAATGTGAAATAAGTTGTCAATTAAGTTGTATGCAGCTATGATATGCTGATGGGAAACTTCCATGAAAGTTGCTGATTCAGGCAAGAGTGAATGTGGTGACACCACCCACACAGCAGCAAAGAACACATAGAGAAAGGTGGTGTGTTAGGTGTACTTTTAGTCAAGTGAAAGAGATTCTGTTGTTAGTATGCGGAAACGCATATGCAATATCGCCTGCCATTGTTATTTCATTTCCTTTTTATTTATTTCTTTTAGAGAAATAATTCATCAGAGTAATTTATAAACATAAAAATAAAGTGTCTGCGAAATCCGATCATTAGAAAAATAAAACATTTTTCATAGTGCATTCATTAAATGACTCATGAAATTAAAACATATCAGATCAATGAGCACAAAACAAAATAAGTGGACTTCCATTGCTGTCCGGTGTTACTAGAATCCAAATATGCTATGGTTTAGAACTCTCTCTGCCTCAAGGAAGCCTGCATTTATTGGCTTGGTCAAAGACATTTATTGTTATGATTACTTGCCCACTCTCCCTGAACTTTATCCTTGATTTACATTAATAGTGTGTATTATAGAGCATTGATTATCGTTTATACATTATGGGGTTCTTTTTAAAATTAGATTTTTCCATTGACCAACATATAATATTTTCACTGATGCATTAGATTTAAGAGTAAGTTTGGTATTTAAAAATGTTTTTTTTTAAATGTTGAATTTCCTTTTATGATTCTCAGTAACTTGCCTGATTTAACGCACTGCTTGTGCAAACTTTGCTTGCAAACATGGTGCCTTTGTCTGGACTGACTTTGAGAGGTTAGGAGTTTTTGAATGCTTTAGATAAGGAGATTGCACTCCTTTAGAAGGGTAGAGAATGGTTTATTCGAAGTTGACCCTAAACACATTTTTAATTGGCTCAAATGTTGCATTGTCCCTCATATTTTCCAAATATATTGACTTAAAAGAGGGACAGTGTATGAAATAAGCAGGATACTTCCTATAGAGAACGGCGTGTAATGTTTAGGCCACATGTATAGTGCCAAGAGGGTCAAATCCTATTAAATAGGTCTAGACTGCTGTGCCTTTGCATTTGTAACTTGAAGTTCACTATGATCAATCCTGGTCCTCTCTTTGTTTCTTCATCTGCAGTCAGCCTCATTACTCTGCTCTTCATTAATGTGTGTGCCTCTATTTGTGATTTGATCCTAATACATGCCACTGTTAATTGATTTAAAATATATGTAATAAAGATTTACTCTTTTTTTTAATGGTTTCAGTCCTGGGGGCTCAGTGGGTTATTGTGCCTTTGCATGCATATGCATGCAATCTGCAGAAATACTTCTCAGCTCACCCTCTTTTGGAGTGTCTTACCCGCCTTTGAATAATCTTCACTGTGAAGACGCATTTGGTATAGACTTCAGTGGTTGTCACCTTCCCTGCAAATTTTGCTTTAACAAAAGTTTAACTTCATCAACCTCATTCAGGCTCCCCTCTGCCTACACCTTACCTTTCATCAGAGACCCATAAGGTTGAGAGGTACACCGATATTTCTTATGAGTTTAATAAAATAAATAATGAAGAGAGGAGAAATGTACACCTTTAATAAAGCAACATAAAATGATGCTGTGTGCTATGTGAAAGGCATTTAGTAGCATAATTAAAAACATGTGTGTACAAAAATGCACTGCATTTAACTTATAATGAGTAAACATTATTTTGTCATACATGATGCAATATATATGGTAGCTTTTTCAAAAAGTATTTTGCACCTAATTCACAAAGGTAATTTACATTTTTGAGTGAATTGTACATGTAATTTACTCTTACATATTTGAGTAACTATACTGTTTTTTTCTATTTACAAAACCCAAGTGTAAAATTACTCAAAAGTGTTAGAGTAAATTACATAGTTACTCAAAAATGTAAGTTACTTTTTTGGCTAGCCCTTGCTGTTTGTAAATATCCCCAGGCTCTTCAATTTGAGTCTGACATGTAAGATACACTTTTTGAGTAAATTTACACTGGATATTATGAACAGCCAACAAGTAGTACAATTATTCAAAAGTTTAAATAACTCAAAAGTGTATGTTGCTTTTGTGAATCACGCCCCAAAACGGAGTCCAATTCAACTAGAAAGTCTGAAATTTCGAATAGGTGCTGGATGTATACGTTTTTGTAAAATATTGCAGCTTCATTAATATATTTTTCATTTTCAGTTTTTTTCAATGAAGTTATGTTTCCAATATATTTCCTTGCAACACCCACATGAAACCGGTAAGCACTTTCTAAAACTTTCTTCGCCTTAGATAAGTTTGCAAATGTTTGTAGATACTGATACAGACATGACAGTGTAGGTCTTTACCTCATCTGCATTGTGTTTCCTTGATCTGTGCTCCGGCATTCCTCTGGGAACCTCAACTATGCCACTTATATATGCAGAAGTAACACATACTGTGTATACATTTAGCACATGTAGATGACACCGCTAAATTTGTTACTTAGATTTTTCTGCATTTGTGACTCACCACTAAGTCAGGCACATATAATTTACAACCTTTTCATTTGTAAGGTGCACTTACATGAGGAAAATGGGTTGTGACTCACCCTTGCATTTTCCTGTCAAACTCTAAGCATCACAATGATACCAAAACTATGCATTTACCTAGTCTTCATATCACTAAAAGAAAGGAAAAACACAAAATGTGACTTAAATTGAGATGTTTATAAAAACCTATATATGCAATTATTTGAGTCTCATTTTGTACTCTAAAATTATTTTGTAAATGTTTATATTCTAGAGATAGTGTTACATTGTTGTAGTCTTAAGACTCTGACTACACATTCACATCATTACGTCTATGATAGGTGTATTGTATGTACCTAGACTCTCATCACAACATGTCTCTTAAATTAGAACTTGATTACTTATCTGACCAGAGTCTGCAGGGCCTAGGATTCAATTTTTCTTCAGAAAGTACCTGGAGTCTTAGCTAGCAGAGGAACACCCACAAGTTTATCTTTAATAGTGCTTGTCTGCCCCCCTTTCTCTACAGGGCAGAAAAGACTAATACAGACCCCACCATCCAATCCATAAATTTGAGGGCCCCATTATATGTCTTATAAATGTTTAAGGTGCCTCTTATTTGATGCTTACATTTTTAATTTGTGTTATTACACTTTGACATACTCCAAATCTGCATCATTTTGGTAGACTAAGGCCCTGATTTATACTTTTTGGTTCAAAACTGCACTAACGCAGTTTTGCACCAAAACGTTTTGCACCGGCTTGCACCATTTCTGTGCACCAGCCGGGCACCATATTTATGGAATGGTGCAAGCCGGTGCAAATGGTAGGCTAGAGTAAAAAAAAATGACGTTAGCTAGGTGGGGCTGGCGGTATGGAAGAAGGGGGTTTTGCACAAAAAAATTACGTTAGGCAAGTTAGAGTTAAAAAAATTACTCTAACCGGTCTAGAGTCATTTTCTAACACAAAACCATCCATACCACATGACTCCTGTCTTAAAAAAGACAGGAGTCATGCCCACCACCCCAATGGCCAGCACAGGTGACCAGGGTCCCCTGGGCATGGCCATTGCACCCAGTGCCATGTAGGGGGGCCCATTTCAGGGCCCCCAATTGGCACTTAAAAAATAATAATACTTACCTGAACTTACCTATACTTACCTGGGAGGGGGTCCGGCATCCCCTGCTGTTCTTCTGGTGTGGGTGGGGGTGTCCCTGGAGCCTGGGGAGGGCACCTGTGGGCTTATTCCACGGTGTTCCACCATGGAAATAGGACCACAGGTCCCCTGAAGTTTGCCCTGACCCAGGTGTTAAAAAATGATGCAAAGCAAGCTTTGCACCATTTTGTGACCCCTCCTTCCCCCTGTGTGTGCTTTTTGCACGGGAGGATAAATAAGGCGCTAGAGTCTTAGAGTCATTTTTTGCACGGGAACGGCTACTTTGCATCTTATTAACACAAAGTAGGTTTCCAATGTCCAGAAATGACTTTAAAAGTATAAATATGCAGTTAGTTTTGCACCGAATTTGCGTAAAAAAAATAGTGATGCAAATTCAGTGAAAACAAGTATAAATATGCCCCTAAATGAGGTGGGGAAAATGGGAGAGACATGCAACCAGCAGGAGTATGAAACAGCAAGGGTGTAATGGGACACGGATAATAAAATCAGGAAAAAAGCAACGGAGCATAGAGGTGGAGAGTAGAAGTAGGGTGCAGGGGCTCAGGATCAGCAGGTGAGAGGCAAAGAGGTGGGATCCAGAACGGAATAAGATGATGGAGCCTGGAAACCATTGGGTACTGGACAGAAAGATAGATGCAGATGAAGTTGTTCAGACATGAAACCAGAAAGTGGTTGGATAAGCAAGCTGTGCAGAATGAAGGAGGAACAAACATATGTATGTATGTAGTATTTAAATAATGCAAACCTAGTCAAAAGGTAGAGGAGCGCAGACAAACATAAAGCAAATGAGTGGTAGAAGAGATAGATGTTTTGTGGACAGTTAAAACCTTGTGATTTAAAGATTTAAAGAGGTCGTTCAACTCTCCCCTAAATTGGAGCAGTTTTGGGATGGCCTTGATGGATGTGGGGATGCTGCTACAGATCCTGGGAACATAGCTGGGAAAGGCCTGCTGCATTATTTTTCTCTTTTCCTGTTCTGCATTCTGATGGTATCTTGGCTGCAGGTGTACCAAAAACTAACAGAGATGCGAACTTGTCTGCAAGACAAGCATTGGTGCTGTTTGTGAAATCTTTGTAAATTATGCAGGCAGATTTGAAGGTATGGGCCAGCAAGGGAGGTTAATGAAGTTCCATTAGGATAGGTGCAATTATATGTCTTAAGGCCCTAGATGTGAGGTGCTGCAGCATGTACGATGATCTAAAGGGAGCCCCAAAATAGAGTCTGGTAGGACATGAAAAAGGGTGTTACTACCATCCAGATGCAAAAATACAAGGGCTTGAACAGCAGTTCTGAAGTTATTGAGGTCACTTTCTGGAAGAATCTGTTTCACTTCTTTACAAGAGAGAGCTGGTATTGGACTTTCTCTGTTTTTGGCAACATGTTCTTTGAGAGTGAAGTTGGTGTCAAGGGTAAATCCAAGTGACTTTGCATTCATTGAAAGTTAGTGTTTGAAGCCGCCAAGGTTCATTAAATTGAGCCATGTTTTTACAGTCCGCTATTCTGCTGTTTATTTTTTGTGGCAAATAATAGGAATTCTGTCTTGGTTTGGTTGAGGTTCAGGTAGGGGCCTAACAGCAAAGTCTGGATAGTGTGCAGGCAGTATGTGAGTATTAGATGTCTGAAGGAGAGCTTCTAGTAGAGGTGTGTATCATCAGCATACTGGTGAATCTCAATGCTTCTATCTGCAAGTAGAGCACCAAGCGGTTCCATGAAGTTGCTGAAGATGACCCTTAGAGATGAGGATAACAGATATGGAAAGTTCACAGTGATCTTTCTACGTAAAGTGTATTTACAGGCTCTCTTTCACATAAATGGGGGTTCATAGAGTATTCTGTCAAGCAGACATGAGTGTTGAATGTGTATATTCTATAATGAATAGGACTAAACCCACAGTGGACACAACCAAGAGAGTAGCCAGAAAATTAAAATGCCTCTACTTTGATCCACACCTAAATTCCATTGGGTGAGCAAAGCGAGTAGGCCCTACCCACCCTAGATGACCTCACTTTATCCACTTCTTCCATCCATCTGTCTCTCCCTCCTGTAACCCTTTCATGCATCCATCTATCCATCTTTTCATGCTTCCATCCAACCAACCATCATTTTACCACTCCATAATTCCTTCCTTTACCAGTTTGTGTATCCATGATTTCATCATTACACTGTTCCATTATCCTTCTATCCTTCCACTCACACTTCCAGTGATTCATCTGTCCTTTTTGCTTCTGTACATCCATTCATTTTCATTCATCTATCATTTCACCCTTCTTTTATCCATCAGGGCCTTTTATCATTCCTGCAACTCTTTCTTTCACTCACTCATTCAAATGTTGCTTTTTACATCCATCCACCAATCTTTCACCTTGCATCTATCTTTTCATGCTTTTAGAATTTCCTTCTTGTAACAGTTTCTTTCTTCTTTTCATATATCTTGCATCTCACTCTTCATTCCATCTGTCTCTCTCCTTCTCTCTCACTCTCTCCCCCTCACACTCTCAGTAGAGTAGCCAGTGTATTGTGGGTCCTAGTATAAGGAAGGAAATGGGTCCCCAACTTCTATTTGAATTATAAAACACGGCAGAAATTAAAGTTCAGTGGTCCCTTCAGGCCACTGGGCTCCAGCGCCACTGCACCTGTTGCACCAATGAAAGCTACACCTCTGCACTCTCTTTCTTCCTCTATGTTTCACATTTTGGGCCTCTTGTATTATGATTAGCTTGACATCCTTGACCTCAATCAATCAATCAATCAGGTTTTTGTAGAGCTCGGCTACTCACCTGTGAGGGCCTCAAGGTGCTGGGGGAGAGGGGAGGGGCCTCATCCGAAGAGCCACGTCTTGAGGTTCTTCCTGAAGATGGTGAGCAACAGACTTTGTCTTAGGTGCAGGGGGAGGTTGTTCCAGTGCCTTGCTGCAATGTAGGCGAAGGATCATCCTTCGGTGTTGGTTTTGCAGATTCGAGGGATGGTGGCCAGGGCCATCAGGGTGGAGCGGAGGGATCTGGCAGGGGTGTCGAAGGAGATGTGGTTCAGGTAGGCTGGTCCTGCATTGCGTATTGCCTTGTACTTCTGGGTTAGTAGCTTGAAAGTGAAAAGCTTCTCGACCAGTAGGCAGTGGAGTGTCCTCAGGTGCTGGGAGATGTGTTTTGTGTGAGGGAGATCCAGAATGAGTCTGGTGGCGACATTCTGGATGAGGTGTAGTTTTTTTATGTTTAAAGTTGAGGTTTCGGCGTAGAGGGTAGTTGAGCTTGCTACTGACTAAGGCATGGGTGACTGTACTACGACAGTCAGCCGGAATCCATCTGAAGATCTTCCGAAGTTTGCGGAGTGTGTGCCAGCAGGAGGAGACAACTGAGTTTAACTGGCGGGTTAAGGATAGGGAAGAGTCGAGGATGATTCTGAGGTTGCGGGCGTGCTCGGTCCGTGCATAGGGGGCACTGAGAGATGTGGCCCACCAGGAGTCATCCGAAGCTGAAGTGGTGTTACCGAAGATGATGAGCTCAGTCTTGTCGGAGTAGAGCTTGAGACAGCTTTCTCTCATCCAGGTGGCGACGGCTTCCATTCCTGAGAGGAAGTTCCTTTTGGCCGTGTCCGGGTCTTTGGTGAGGGAAATTATGAGTTGTGTGTCATCGGAATATGACACGATGTTGATAACGTGGCTTCTGACGATGACAGCGAGAGGGGCCATGTATACGTTGAACAGTGTGGGACTCAGTGAGGATCCTTGGGGGACTCAGCAGTTGACTCATGTGGGTCCGGAAGTGTAGGGCGGGAGTCTGACCCTCTGTGTCCTCCTAGAGAGGAAGGAGTGGATCCATTTCAGGGCTCTTCCACGGATTACCATGTCGTGGAGTCTGGTGTGCAGAGTGCTGTGGGAGACCGTGTCAAATGCTTCTAAGAGGTCGAGGAGTATGGGCGCTGTGGTGTGGCCTTGGTCTAGGAGTAATCGGATGTCATCGGTTGGTTCTAGGAGGGCTGTCTCCATGCTATGGTTGCTGCATAAGCTGGACTGGGAGCTATCCAGGGAGTTATTGGCCTCGATGAAATTCCGTAGTTGTACGTTGATTGATTTCTCCAGTACTTTGGCGGAGTAGGGTAGTAGCGAGATGGTCCGAAATTCTTAAGTTCTGATGGGTCAGCCGAATGATTCTTCAGGAGAGGGCGCATTTCAGCACTTTTCTAGTATTCAGGGAAGGTGCCAGTGTTGATGGAGCAGTTGATTGTATTCCGGAGCTCGGGCGATGGATGCACTGGCTCTGATGTATATGTGGTGCGGGCCGGGGTTCGGGGGGGCTCAGGAGTGGGTGCTGTTCATGATGCTGACGGTTTCCTCTGTGGTGAGTGTGGACCGCTGTGGATGGTCTGGGTGGGTTCTGGGGGGTGGGGTCAGTCAAATGTTCCAGTGCCTGGATTTTCCATGAGGAACTGTCGTAGATGTCCTGGATCTTGTGGTGGAAAAAAGTGGCGAGTTTGTCGCAGAGGTCCTGTGACAGGGGATTCTGGTGCCTTTAGAGGTGGAATCTGTGACTTCGCTGATGACTGAGAAGAGTTCCTTAGAGTTGTGTGCGGAGGAGTGCGTCCTTCCTAGCGTTCTTGATTTTTCATTGGTGGGAGCAGGTTGTGGCTCTGAATGCGGCAAGGTCTTCAATGGTTTGGCTGTTCCTCCATTTTTCCTCTAAACGTCTGCAGGTACGCTATGATTCTTGGAGTTCATTGGTGAACCAGCAGGCTTTCTTAGGTACATGTTTGGCCGATGTCAGCCGGAAGGGGGCTATGGTGTAGACACATTTGGTGAGCCATGCGTTGAGATTGCATACTGCTGTGTTGGCGTCATCAGAGGGAGGAGGGAGGGATTTGTCGAGAGATGAGATGAGTTGCTCGTTGGTGATTTTGTTCCATTTGCAGTGGGGGATCCTGGGGGAACAGTGCAGCTGCGGGGTGCGGATATTGTGAAGTGTATGCAGGGGTGATCAGTCCAGGTTGGGGTAGAAATGGTCTTGATGGTGATCCGGTTGCTTGAGGTGAAGATGGGGTCCAGTGTTTGTCCTGAGATGTGCGTGGGTGCGGAGACCAGCTGTCTGAGGTCGAGGTTGTCGAGAAGAGCAGTGATGTTTGGGTCAAAGTGGAAATTCAGGTAGCCGAGGAGGAGGTAATCGTCTGATGCCAGCGCCTGGGCGATGTCCACAACGCCGTCTATGAAAGCTGGGCGGGGGTCAGGTGACCTGTACACCAGGGTGCTGCAGATGGAAGAGTTGTGGTTGGAGTTGGCTAGGAAGTGAAGGTATTCTGTGGTAGTGTATTGTTCTTCTGGGACAGCCTTGACACGTGATGAGGACTTGTGTACGATGGTGAGTCCTCCGCTCAGGCGGGAGGTACGGTCCCTCCTTATGATACTGCATCCATCTGGGATGGCAATGTCTGGTCCCGAGGTAGGGTTGGTCCAGGTCTCGGTAAGGAAGATGATGTCCGGTCGGGCTGTGTCGATCAAATCCCAGAATTCGGTGGAGTGTTTGTAGATGGAGCAGATGTTCAGGAGCAAGCAGTTGATGGGGTTGTGGAGGTTGTTGGTATCTTTGTGTGCGGAAAGTACCTTCAGCTTGTTGAGGCTGGAGTTGAAGTTGCAGTTCCTGTAGGTGAAAGGTCTGTGGGTGTCCTTAGGGGAGATGATGCAGCAGTTGCTGAGATGTCTGGTGTTGAGGTGGATGAGGGTCTCGGAGTCGTAACGGAGGCAGGCCAGGGGGTGGTTTAATGGAGATCCAGGGTTCCTGGCGCTGGGTGTGGCGCAGACGGGATTGCCTTTGGTGCAGCTTCGGCACGGCCTCCATTAAGAAGGGAAGTTGGCGGGGACAGCGGTCAGGTGGGAGGGCGTGAAAGGTGCTTCGCGGGGCGAGGGGGGCAGAGAAAAAGAGGGGAGAAATGCAAAATAGTAGGAAAGACGAGAGAAAAAAAGGCAGAAAAAGCAAGAGTGAAAGAGCGACAGAGAAATACTTACTTGCGATGGCCACTAGACCACAACGGATGAGACGCAAGGATGAGCCTGTGGGTGGAGGAGGGCCTCAAACTGAAAGACAGTAGACTCTCAGTTCATCCCAGGCAAAAGGTGTAGGCAGCAGCAGCCAGAGGAGCTGGGGAGGGCAGCAGACGCTGACCAAGAGGTCAGGGGAGTTGCCCTCTCACAGTGATGTGACCGCCATTAACAAGGAGTGGGGAGAGCGGTCAACTGGGATGGTGGGAATGTGCTTCACAGAGGATGAGTGGAGCAGTGGAAAAGAGGGGGGAAAGGAAAAATAGAAGGAAAGATGAAAAAAAAGGCATAAAAAGCAAGAGTGAAAGAGCGACAGAGAGAAATACATACTTGTGATGGTCAGTAGAGCACCGGGGATGAAGCGGAGGGACAAGCCTGCAGGCGCAGGAGGGCCTCGAACTAAGAGTCCGGAGACTCTCAGTTTGTCTCAGGCAAAAGGCAGCAGCAGCTAGAGGAGCTGGGGAGGGCAGCAGACGATGACCCGGAGGTCAGTGAGGTTGCCCTCTCACAGTGCTGCGGCCACCATTAAGAAGGGAAGGGGTGTGGGGGAGCAGTCAGCTGGGAGGGTAGGAAAGGGGCTTCGCGGGGGCAGGGAAAAAAGGGGAAAAAGGGAAAATAGAAGGAAAATCAAGAGAAAAAAGGCCGAAAAATCAAGAGTGAAGGAGCGACAGAGAGAAATACTTACTTGTGATGGTCACTAGACCACCAGGGATGAGGCGCAGGGACGAGTCTGCGGGTGGAGGAGGGCCTTGAACTGAGAGTTAGGAGACTCTTAGTTTGTCACAGGCCAAAAAGGCAGAGACAGCAGCAGCCAGAGGAGCTAGGGAGGGCATCAGATGCTGACCAGGAGGTCAGTGCAGTTACCCTCTCACAGTCCTGCGGCACCATTAAGAAAGGGAGGGGTGTGGGCAGAGCGGTCAACTGGGAGGTGGGAGAGTGGGAAAGGTGCTTTGCTGGGGGAGTGGGGCAGAAGAAAAGAGGGAAGAAAGGAAAAGTAGAAGTAGAAACGAGAGAAAAAAAGGCAGAATAAGCAAGAGTGAAAGAGCGTCAGAGAGAAATACTTACTTGTGATGGCCCCTCGACCACCAGGGATGAGGCGAAGGCACGAGCCTGCGGGTGGAGGAGGGCATTGAAGTGAGAATCAGGAGACTCTCAATTTGTCTCAGGCAAAAGGCAGAGGCAACAGCAGCCAGAAGAGCTGGGGAGGGCAGCAGACGCTGACCAGGAGGTCAGTGCAGTTGCCTCTTTATGGTTTTCTTTAAGAGCTTCTGTCTGCAGAGCTGCAGAAAGAAAAGACTCATAAATAATTATAAGTGTCAACACCACCCCCGCTAAAGCAGTGAAAGCCGAGTCACTGTGCACCTCTAAGGCAATTGTGAATTGAGCATGGGTGATCCAAGAATGCCTGTGTCCCTTGTATGAGCCTAGAAAATTGTTATTCCACATAGATCAAAGAAGGATAGCTCCATGGCACTGTATAAAAGCTACAATGCAAGCAAACCACACAGGGCTCTAAGGACCTAGGGCCTCACTTACAAGACACTGACGCATTGGCTCATATGCGTCAGATTTCGTGTGCTTCCTAATGATTCCATGGATGCGCTGTATTTACAATGCTGAGCTCCATGGTGCATATTTTCACAGATGCATCATAGATGCATCGGAAATTCTGATGCATCTGTTAGTGCAAAACTCATGCATTGCTGGACTAGCATAGAAAAATGACTCTGTTCCAACAATGCATGGAAGGCTCCAATAGGAAAAAGCCCTGTGGCAGTATAACATCTGTTCTGAGCAGGCTTTACATTTTTGACGCAGTGAAGTCACAGAATGATGCAGTGAAATGTTGTAAATTTCACTGTCAGTTCTGAGTGGCTTTTTGCCTGGAAACATCAGCTACCGGCACATAATTGTCAGTAGCTGGCGCCCAGAAGTGAAAAGTGACTCTAGAGGCCTCTAGCATCACTTTGTAGATTTAGGCCCAGATTTATGAAGGCTTAGTGCCTCCTTGCGCCACATTAGCATAATTTCTTTACACTAATGTGGCCCAGTGAGGCCAAAATCACCACACCAGATGTACAAAGTGGCAGAATGCATGCACTGTGCCATTTTGAAACCCCTTCGGCCACATTATGCCTGCGCCAGGCATAATGGATGCAAGGGGGCGTTCCCTCTTAGAGTTCTTTTGCGGCATAAAAAAATGACCCTGCAGCGGCGCAAGGGTCTTGTAAATAAGCCCCCATGTTTTCTTTCTGCGTCTCCATCTGATGCTCTTCTAATAGCCTCTTAGCAGCAAATGGATCCATTTTGAGGAGATGGGGTGGGACAAATGCCGAATGATGTCATCGGTTGTCAGAGGGTGTGTGATGTCAGTTCTATTTCCTCTGATATTTTGATAATTGAAATCCTAAGGCCGGTAGGGAACTGCACTTTAGGTGATAAAAATGTATATTTGCTTTTGCTTAATTGTAAATCTAACCATGATTAGGTTTTATTTTATTGCGGATAATTAGACAGTAAATAAAGCTCCATCCCGTCATGTTCGATTACATGGTTCCCTGGCCAAACGAAGCATTTTCAATCTGGCTCTTTCCACGTGCACTTCGTTTCCATGATTCCAAAACAAAGACAAAAAAATATAGAACCTACACATTTTACCTAACGCCTCCTGTCAACACATTTCCCGTTCTCAGCTTTATTCCTTGCATGCCATTCCAGTAATTAACACTGTACTAAGTAATTTTAATGAAGATTGCAAGCACCTCTTTATCCTTTTTCGTCTGGGGTTGAATTATAAACAGAAATACCTGCAGTGCGAATTTTAATCATGAGTCCCTTTTCAAGATAGCACATTGGGATGAGCAGGTTGGATAACTTCAAACCAACAAAGCCGAACACACCAGGACTGTATGTGTGTTACTGAGTGTCACGATGGGGGTTAGGGGGGCAGCCGACTGACAGGGAGTCTGTCCCCGGGGTTTTTGAGCACATGAGGTGGCACACTCTAGACGACTGTGCTACTTTGGTGAAAGATGTAGCCCAAAGCATATATATGCCCCATTTTGGAGCTGCCACCACCATTTTGTGGTAGGTTTACATGGTGGCTGCCCCACGACATTAGTGCAGTATTGGTTTTTCCCAGTATCGGCTAGTCTTGTGTTTATTTGCATAGTCAGGTTCTTTCTGTTAGGCCAGAGTGGTAATACAGCCTATTGTAGTTGTGGAAATGTTGTCAACTGAATAGGGCTTCCAGCACTTCGTCCCTAGATCAGAAGGTGAAGGAGGCCATGCACCTTCTGACAGAAGCTGGATGCATGAATCTACTGGAGGCAGGCAGCGCACCATAACCACCACGTTGCACCTTCAGTGGTGTAGCAACGGCGATTCTGCCATGTTCGCCGCCCCAAGTTAGAAAAGAAGCAGTGGTGGTAACCGCAGTGGTCCCAAAAGAATGCAGTAAAAAAGGGCAGGGTGAGATAGTGGTCGCGGAGAATAAGTGATAAGGTGAAAGGGGAGGGAAAGTTTCAGGACAACAAATTTACTGTTGGAGGGAGCCCTATACAAAGCACGCTCCCTGAGGAGAGACAGGGCCCCTCCCCTATACGGGCCACAGACAGGATGTCACATGGGGAGGCCGGGAGGGAGGGAAATCCAGCCCTTTTGGGGGGAGGAGCTGAGATGGACAGTGGTCAGCCATCTTGGAGGAGAAAGAGCAGTCTGGGGGGGTTTGAATATTGGCACCAAGTCCTACATGAGGAAACCCTATTGCCCATAGGTAGTCCAGATATATACTTGAGCTTATGGGATTGGCCAAACAATTGTTGCAAGGTTTTCTAGAGGGTTCTAGGTTAGGATATGAGGGTCCTTTGGAAAGAAGGTGGGCAGAAAACTTACAGTCAATGAAAGAACATCCACAGGTGGTACTGGAAAATTAAGGAAGGAAGACAGGAAAAGGAAAACGGTAGGACCTTTCGGTGACTGGCCAATGAAAAACTTGATCGGCTCTCCGATTGGTATAATGCCAAAGAAAGACCCAGGGCAGTACAGGCTTATGCAACATTTGTAGCGGCCAGAAGGGTCCTTGGTGAATGATTTCATGAATGAGGAGGTTTCATCCATTTCCTACTCATCAGTGGACGTGGTGATGGCTCTAGTGGAAACAGCAGGGCGTGGAGCTTTTATGGCAAAGTGTTGCATTAAATCTGCCTTCCGGATGCTATCAGTACACCCAGACAATTTCCAGTTACTAAGTATTCAATTTAGGGGGCATTGGTACGTGGATAAATCATTGCCTATAGGTAGCTCCACATCCTGTGCCTTATTTGAGACTTTCAGCTCATTCTGGCAATGATTGTTCACAGTTGTTCACAGTTGCGGCTGCTGCCAGGAATGGTTAGAGGGCAGCATGCAGAGTGGGAAGGGCAGTACGCAGAGCAGGGGTGGAATGGTAATAAAATGTAAAGAAAGAGTACCTGCTGCTGCCAGCCCTCCATTTTCCTCTTCTCTTGCCACCTTGGTTCTACTCTTGTTGCTCTGCTTCCAACCCAATTCAGACTCTTCTCTCATGCTGGCACCCAGCATGACAGAAGCACTGGGATTGGCCTGAGTAGGCTGAAATGCTGCTCTGTTAGGGAGTAGGAGCCTGCGCCTGGTCTCCTCCTGGCCGTTAAACACAGCTCGGGTGGAGGGTTTTAAGTGCACATGTCGGTTTGGCCAGCCTAAGGCGGCCGGTCAAACCAACATGGGCACTTAGAGTGCACCTAGCTGAAGCAGTGGATGGCCCCATCCTTCACTAGACAGCAGATTGGCTAAGCAGAAAAATAAAATGATTACTTTTTGCTGCCTTTCTGCAGTGGGGTGATGCTGCTGCGCCATAGCGGAGGGGGCACACCTGGATGTTCATATGGCGTACTAGACATAAGCTGACAACACTCTAATTGGATGATTTCTTTCTGGTATCAGACTCCAATTCAGGGAACTTCCAGGATTTACTGGTACGTTTTCAGGAGCTCATGTAGGATGTGGGAGTGCTGCTAGCACCGGGGAAGACAGTGGGGCCAGGAGTAACAATTTCCTTTTTGGGCATTGAGTTGGACTTAGTGAGTCTGGAGGCACGCTCTCCCTTAGACAAGTAAATAGATATACAGACGTTAGTGGATGTCATGCTGAGAAAAAAGATGGTCATGGTCAGGGAAGTACAGGTTTAATTGGGACATCTCAACTTTGCTTGCAGAGTAGTGAGGGCAGGCAGAACTTTTTGTAGACGATTGGGGCTGGCCCTCTCAGGATTGTCTCTGCCGCATCACCATATTTGTCTGTCAGCAGGAGTGAAGGAGGATCTGCGTATGTGGTGCCTGCTTTTGGATTCCTTTCATGGAATTCCCATAAGTCAGACACCAGAAATGGAATGGGATGTCCAGATGTTTTTGGATGCATCAGGGGGTGTGGGGTTTGTACTTTACTGGCAGGGGAAATGGTGTGTGGAGGAGTGGCCACTAGCAAGAAAACAAGGGGGAGAGGGCATTACTTTTTTGGAATTGTTTCCCCAAGTGTTAGCAGTACATTTGTGCGGTCCTTGGCAACAACACAAAAAAGTTATTTTTAGAGTGGATAACATGGCAGTGGTACAGGATTAGACAATCGCCCAGGGACTCACAAGTGCTGAAGCTGTTGAAAGTATTTGTGTGGGCTTGTCTGAAACACGAAATTCTAAACACGTGCCAGGAGTGGACAATGACATTGTGGACGTTTTGTCTCATTTACAGTGGGACTGGCCATGGAGGACGGAGACAAGACTCTGATGCCACCAGAATTTTGGACAATAGGAGAAAAAGGATGCTCCAAATGGTGGTAGAGTCACTGTCAGTATCCACACGGAAAGCTTATGCACAAGCCTGGGAAGAGTTTCTGTAGTCAGGGGCAAGTAGGAGGTCAGCTGAATGGGAGCAGGTGGAATATATTATTCAATACATCATGGGTTTGGTTGACAATGGGCAGTCTCAGGTAACTATAACGTACAAATTCTCAGGCACTGTATTCTTGGGGAAGATGTGCTGGGGATACACACCTTCAGCAGGGGAACTCGGAAAGCGGATATTAGAAGGGTGGGCAAAAGAGAAAGGTACTTTGAGGACACTAAAGAGACCTTTCACGTTAGAAATATAGGAGTAGGTATTTTTTTTTATAAACTGTTTTTATTGATTTTTCAGAAGGACAACTCCATATAGCATACATTTCCTAACTTAACAGCAGAAAATACCACATATATACATTCCAATACACAGAAGTTGTCATGTAAAGCTTGTATCATGATACTGAGAAATACCCATAACAAATAACACCCTTACTCTCCCACTTTCCCAACCAACTGTGCATCTGTGTTATCTATCATGTATGTATGTAATCCTATATCAAACATGTATGGTTTAGGGGGCATGCGTTGAGGAGGATGTCCAGTAGGATACGCATAGATTATCTCAGTACGGTCATTAATCAATGGATGTTGAGTTAGGAGGGGGGTCATCTATCTGTTGATTCATAGTGTGTAACATGGCTTCCCTTGCCCGAAGGTCATAGTCTAATTTTTTAATTGTGCGCACACGTTTCATACGGATTTCCTCCATGACACCCCAGTCATTCACATCTCTGAGCCATGCTGCATGGCTGGGGAGCTCCGAGGAGAGCCAACAGATAGCTAAATGGCATCTCGCTAACGTGAGGCAGAGGAGAATAATTTTTTTTTCGGGGTAAGTATAAGGCCTAATATAGCTTATCTTATATTTAACTGAATGTGCCAGCCCGAGGCCCTATTAACGTCCTCCAAAACGCATTCCCAATAAGGAAGCAATTTCTCACATTTCCATACCATATGTGGGAAAGTGGCCCAAAGAGCTCTACAATGAGGGCAGACATCTGGGCGCGTGTTATAGATTGTGTCCAACTTCAGTGGAGTGAGGTATGTTTGATGTAAAAGATTATATTGCGTTAACAAGAATCGGGCATTAGAACTGGCCAGTCTCCTTCAGATAGAGGTTTCGGGATCGCCACCTCACTAGCAGCGGGGGTTAGGCAGATCATCACGTAGTGCTTGATAAACCTGAGATACCAGGCGTCCCTCACCCGCCATTCACAGGAGCTCGGACAGCGTAGTGGACAACAGGGGGGGCAGCCGGAAATGTGGGCCATATCTCCCTTGCCGTCACTGAGATTTTGCTGCACTGTAAGAATTGGCCTTGCCTCAAATGAACGGTGTCAGACTCCTCCGCCTTCAACATAAAATGTCTCCCCTGGTGGAGATCCTCCAAGTTGGTGCAACCTCCCCTTTTCCAGCGGTGAACAGACATTGAGTCTGCAATTTTGTGAAATGGTTGTAGGGACCATATAGCCATATCTGGGGTATATGGCGTGCAATGGATAACCCTGGTGACTGGGCTCTCCGAAATACTAGCTACTTGTCGAACCACATAAAGGGTGTCCGAGGTCAACCTAGTTCCCCTCATCAGGAGGGACAGCAGTTCCACTACCTCGCAGGAGCCTTCCAAGAGGTCCCTCTCCCGGAAAGCATTTGATGATAGCCAATGTATTGCGTGTTGAAATGTGCCGCCATGTAAATCAATTCAATATTCAGACCTCCAACCCTCCTTTCTCCTATGTGCGTTGCAAGGTTGAGAGTCAGACCCTTTTACGCCCATCCATCCACAGCAAGTTGACAATAATACTGTCTATTTTCCAAAAGTATTCTCTAGGGAATCACATAGAACAACCCTTGTAGGGTAAAAAGGCAATGAGGGAGTATGATCATTTTTGTCATAGCGATTCATCCCATTAGAGACATAAGCAGTCCCCGTCAGAATTTTAGAGGCTTGGAGACCCGCTATCACTCTTCCTATATTAAGTTTGTGAAAAGATTGTACCTTGGGTGCCAGCCGGATTCCCAAATAGCACACATCCGTGGTCTCCCATGGTATCACCAACTGTGGGAGGTTCTCAAGGGCCCAGTCCACCAGTGAGCCTAGAGGGAACAGTTTAGATTTGGAGGGGTGGACTCTTAAAACTGAGAGTCTCTCTAAATCCTGCAGCGCTGAAATAAGATAGGGCACTGATACTGATAGGTCGCCCAAATATACCAAGGAATCATCGGCATAGAGGGAGACCACATGCGTGGTCCTACCAATTGGGATGCCCCATGGGTATAATACTTGTTGAAGATTTGCCACTAGTGGCTCCATAGCCAATGCGAAGAGTAATGGTGAGAAAGGGCACCCCTGTCCCGTCGCTCTACCAAAAGTAAAAACTGACAACACTGTTGTCCCAGTTTTCACCCGAGCGCGTGGGTCCGCTTAGAGGAGCTGGACCCAGCATATGTAGGCTGGTCTGAAAGCAAGTTTATACAACACCTGCCATGGATATTGCCAATGCAAAGAATCAAAGGCCTGTGCTATATCTAGAAAGGCTAAGGCTATTTCCTCCCGTTGAGATCATGTGGAATGATAGATGTGGGCCAGCCGTCGAAGATTATGTAGAGTGCTGTATTTAGGAATAAACCCGGATTGGTCAGAATTGGTCTGAATACACTAGGGAGGAAACACAGGGTAGAAGGCGGAGGGCTAGGACGCCACTCAACACTTTAATGTCAATGTTCAGTAGCGATATTGGTAGAAATGCCAACAGTACAATGGGATCCTTGCCCTCCCTAGGAACCATAAGAATGAGCGCCTCTCTCATTGTGGGTGAAAGCCGGCCATGATTCAAGGATTCCCTGAAGACTTCTAGGAGTCTATCCGCCAAGATATTGGCATATTTTCGATAAAACTCTGCTGGAAAACTGTCATTACCAGGAGTTTTCGAGGTTTTAAGCAGGCGGATTACTGCGACTAACTCCTCCTTGGTAATAGGGCAGTCAAGGTACTCACGGGCTTCCGGCGTTAGTGCTGGAGAGTCACCGAGCCAGATATTCATCAATGTCACTTATGTGTATATAAGTTGGAGGGGCATAGCAGGCGCTAAGGTGAGAGCAAAATATGTCATTGATGGTACATTGAGAGTAGATTGTTTGACCACTGGTATCAGTCATGGAGAGGATAGGACTGTGAGAATTTTCTTGCCCGACCAACCTAGATACCATCGCCTCGGTCTTATCCCCTACAGCATAAAGACGCTGATGATGAGCAGTGTAAAGATGTTTTCCAAACTGCCCCATGCATCTAATAGCAATCGATGGGTTTTATTCCATTCCCCCAGGTGATTTGGTCTGGTCGGGAGATCCTGTTCTGTTATCCCCAAGTCTTTTTCAAGGATCTGTATATCCTTCTCGAATTGTTGATGAACCCCCATAGGATGTCTTAAGACAGACCCCACGAAGGACGGACTTCATCGCATCCTAGTCTGTGGCTCTAATACCTGAGGAACCCCAGTTTTCCTGAAAGTTAAGGGCTAAGAGTGTGCAACCATCTGTTCAAAAGGAGGATCAGAAACGGCTTCCGCATGCATGCGCCACAGCTATATAGGTGGGTGTCTGCAGTGGTGCCCCATAGTCAAAAGGACCGGGGAACAGTCCAACAGGAACCTCGGGAGATACACTATATTATCTACTGCAGGGGCTAAACTTTCCCAAGTGAAAAAATAATTCCGACAACTGTGGGTGCCTACTTCGGGAGTATTACAGGAGAACTGTATTGTAGTAGGGTTCCAAACTCTCAACACATCCTGGAATCCCATTTCCCTCATCAAGGAGCAACGGTCATCGGTTGTATGTGGTTTAGTAGGAGATCTTGGTGGTGAGTGGTCCAGATCTCCAATTAGGACACAGTTACAATCCCCCCCCAAATATTACCTGAGCAGCGAGAAAAGCGGGTGGCTGCCTGGCCCAACAATGTAAAAATGGAACAATTTAGATTAGGGGCGTACACATTGATTAAACAAATTCCGTGTCTATCATTCAGACCATACACAATTACAATGCGACCTTCAGGGTCTAGGATATGATTACGGTGTATAAAGGGAACACCCGGAGCCACCCATGTCAATACCCCCCTGGCAAAGCCCAAATAGGATGCAGAATATAGTTGTCCCCATCCTTTATTAATGGATTGGATGCGTTCTCCCCAAATATGTGTCTCCTGCAAAAAGGCTATGGAAGCTCTTTAGCATTTTAATTAGGCATATATCCATCTACATTTCTCCAACTGAGCGATGCCTTGGACATTCCATATTATAAATTTAGTTTAGGGGTCCATGCTGTGGTGAAATATTATGTGTATGTCCCCCACCCTTTGCCCCATCCCCTTCAAGCCCCTACGAGCGATAGAAAAGAGAACCAGATGCAGAGGATCATCACACTATCACATGTTTGGATGCACAAAACATGAATATATATCCCAAAACCAATTTTCCCAACCCAAACTGTGATACGCAAATCCCCCCACGCATTGGGCAGCCCTACTAAGTACACCCACCTACCCTGAGGCTAGTAGCAAACCTAGAGGAACCCCCCCATTAACCTGGTTACATAGAATCAACTAAAACCTGTAATACATCAATACATAAACAGTAAGGTCAACCTTGGTTGCAAAGCTATAGGGGAGGATCCCAGAAGGGGTGCAATGCAGCTGCTCTCAAGCTCCCACTCCATGTCTCCCACTCATAGATGGAAACTCCTGTCCCTAAGGGGACACATAATAAAAAAAGGAGAGACAAAAACAAGCAGTAACATTGTTTACAACAATCACATCACTGGTGCCCCCTAACCACCATTCAGAGCAATTTTAGGATGAAGAAGTAGCAAAAATCAGTATTTGGAGGCAATCCCCCCATGTATCATTCTCATAGGAGTTATCAAGTGCCTAAAACTGGCACCCCCGCCGGGGGACTAGACCATCAGCCAAGACTGAGCCTGCAGTGAAAGTATGTTTCAGATAAGAGCAGTAGCCATAATCAATTTCAACCAAAACTGTCATTGGATGACCCAGGAGCATTAGAGCATTGCTGGGGTGAGTCACCTGGGCTGCGTCACTCCTTGTATTCCTGCAAAGTACCATCTGGACACACTCTAATAATGCTGGAGGAGTGGCGAGGCTTATGATGACCCGGACAGGGCAGCCGCCCCTAGGCCGAGTCCCGACTGGTCTCGATCCAACAGCTGAGGTGTAGATTGACCTCAATGGCTACCGCATCAATTTTATGTACCACCTCAGTCTTGGAGCCATGTATCGCCGCCATAAGGTCAGCCTTGGAGGGAACGGGTGGCTCCCCACTCTCCAATTCCTCTGTGGGGACTGTCGCCCGATAGCCCCATGTCTGTTACGGGGGGTGGCAGTACCTGTGTGAAGTTAATAATTTTATTAGTTTGCAGCAGCTTCTGGCCGCTATCTTTCACAATCGTGCCTTTATCATGTAGCGAGTGTCTGAGGGTCAGTTTGCCCACTCAGTGTGTACAGAATCAAATTTGAGTAGTGCGCTCCACAGGTCTCAGGATTCCTCCAACACGAGTGAAGTAGTCTACATGGAGCTGAGCCACCCGACCCCAGCAGCAGCCCCCATCCATGGCTAATGAGGCCTTACAGCATAAGGAAGAACAGCCTGTCACTACAACATCCACAACTTTGTCGCCGTTAAGGATCACCAGCATCACCAGGAAAGCACCGGGTCTGAATTCCGGTCCTTCAACCATGACCCAAAGATCCTCACCGGGTCCAGGACACCACACGCTGCACTGTCAAGTTTGTTGACCGCTCAGGGTCCAGGGACCTTGGGCCGGTCACCTGACACTCCTCACAGCAGGATGCTGTTGGGAGACGCCCTCCTATTCCCGAGCATTGTCCCTCGCCCGACCCACTCTCACCTTGCCACTCCCTGGTAAGGAAGGAGGGCTGCTCTTCTTCTTCTTCTTCTTCTTGCCCCGCGGGCTCTCCTCGATCACTAACCCTTCGTCCTCGACCTTCCGTCACTAACCCTTCCTCCAGCAATCCATCGGGGAGGCTTCCTCTCACTCCTGGGCACCAGCCCCTACTGGGACTGCCCTTACCAGGCCCCCCTCGGTGTTACCAGTCATGCCCTCCGGAGAGCGTTAACGTGGAGCCTGCAAGGACACCATGATGCAGGAAAGACCGCTCTGTAACCTCTGGGCCCAAAAGGCCCTCCACGTTGCTTCCTTCACTCCTCTTCTGTTGTGCAGGGACCAGGGTATTCACTCCCCCCCCCCAGTGGTGGCGTTGGCTAGAGGGATGATAGGTCGGGCTAACACCAGGATACTGCAGGATAATTACCGATCTGAGACAGGAGCTCAAAGGGGCAAGTCTAGCTGGCTATCTTGCTTGTCCACGCCCGTATGCAAGTAGGTTGTGAGCAAGTTACATGAGATTAGTTACACACCTGACGAGGTAACCTTTTCTTCGACTCTAATGTCCTGGATATTTGTTGGGGCCTTTAGGGTATCGGAGCTTTTGGGTACTTGGTGGAATCAATGTTTGCATTGGGAAGAGGTTACTATGCACCCAGAAGAGGTAGGAGTGTACTTGTGCAGGTCAAAAATAGATCAAAGATGTCAGAGAACATGGATATTTCTGCCAGCACAGGAAGAGGAGGCGCTTTGCCCCTTAGCATGGGGTAGACAATTGAGGCACAAGATGTCCCATAATTTAGGCCTAGTTTTTCAGCATGACAATGGGGAGGGCGTCCTATCCTGTCAACTTCTTTTTCTGTTGCAGAATGCTTTAATATATTTAGGCCTCCTAGGTAATGCTTATGGCACACATTCTTTCTGCATTGGGGCAGCAACTGATGCAGGGAGACAGGTTGGTCCAGGGAGAGTATAATGAGATTGGTAAGTTGGTCTTCTAATTGTTTTCAGTGTCATCGATTTAACTGCAGTTTCTTTTACAGGTTCAGTTTTGGGACTGGTATGATGGTCTGGGTCATGGACATTAATTTAATAAATGGGCAGTGAGAAAAATCAGCAATTTCAGTGGTGGTCATACTCTGGGTCTACGGGAGCACAATGTTTCTGTTTTATGGCATGGGAAAGATGGGATAAAGTAGAGGGAACTGTTACCTTTATTTAATATTTTGCTGCAGGGGCCAGCTTGTTCAGACATTTTATTAATTCATCTGGGTAAAAATTATTTAGTACAAGAAAAAGGTTTAGCCCTCCTCCCTGCAATGAAGAGGGATCTGCAGGAGATAAAAACGAAGTAGGCAGGTTACTTTGTTTGCTGGACGGAATTCGTTCCCAGAAGACTCTGGAGAGGTGCTAATAAATCAGCAGCGATAGACAAAGGTAGATGTAAAATAAATAGGGAAATTAGACGTTTTTGTTGGGACACAGGTTTAGGGTGTTACAGAAGGTTATTAAGGTTTGATATTGGAAAAACAGGCTGGAAGAGAGAGGCTGAGCAATCTCTCATCAGAAACAGAGCAGGAAGTTACTTCACAGGAGGTTTATCTGTTGGATATCTGCAGGTTTAAGGTTAAGAGGGGGAGGTCAAGTGTTACACGTTTAGAGGGCAGTAGGTCATGATGTATACACTGGCTTGAACGTTTAAGGGGAAGGTGGGTTATTTAGGGGTGGTTGGTAGGCGTTAGGAGAATTGTTATGTTTAGTGAGTTTTTTAGTTTTGTGAGGCTTCAGGCCAGGCGGTTATTTGTGATGCACACCTGTTTCAATAAAGTGGCCTTTTTCACGCACAATGCAAGATTCAGTGGTCTATCTGTGCTCCAACTTTTACCCATTGTTGGCTTGGGGAACAACCAATTGACAGGGAGGTCTGTGTTCCGGGGCATTTGGGCACATCAGTTGGCATAGCCTAGATGACTGTGCTACTTTGGTTTACGGCTGATAAAGGATGCAGCCCAAAGCATATGTATACACTATTTTGGGGCTACCACCCACAATATTGTGTTAGGTTAAACTTCTGTCATCCCCACAAGATTAGTGTAGTATTAGTCCCCTCCCACCCATTCCTACAGTTAAGGATTTAAATAGAGAATTGTTATGGGTTGCTATATTGGCCGCTGTGTTGCTACAGGTGTGCTGGGGTTGTGAGTTGTAAGAATGTTTGTCACTAGAAACAGATGTCACTTAGTGGGTGGTCCACAAGTTTGTAGGGCTTTATAAAAGGTTATTGGGGTCTGACATTGGAGAAACAGGCTGGGAGAGAGGTGCTGAGCAATCTCACATCATAAACAGAGAGGAGCAGGAAGTTACCTCACAGGAAGTTTATCTGTTGGCACATCTACAGGGAGTGCAGAATTATTAGGCAAATGAGTATTTTGACCACATCATCCTCTTTATGCATGTTGTCTTACTCCAAGCTGTATAGGCTCGAAAGCCTACTACCAATTAAGCATATTAGGTGATGTGCATCTCTGTAATGAGAAGGGGTGTGGTCTAATGACATCAACACCCTATATCAGGTGTGCATAATTATTAGGCAACTTCCTTTCCTTTGGCAAAATGGGTCAAAAGAAGGACTTGACAGGCTCAGAAAAGTCAAAAATAGTGAGATATCTTGCAGAGGGATGCAGGACTCTTAAAATTGCAAAGCTTCTGAAGCGTGATCATCGAACAATCAATCGTTTCATTCAAAATAGTCAACAGGGTCGCAAGAAGCGTGTGGAAAAACCAAGGCGCAAAATAACTGCCCATGAACTGAGAAAAGTCAAGCGTGCAGCTGCCACGATGCCACTTGCCACCAGTTTGGCCATATTTCAGAGCTTCAACATCACTGGAGTGCCCAAAAGCACAAGGTGTGCAATACTCAGAGACATGGCCAAGGTAAGAAAGGCTGAAAGACGACCACTACTGAACAAGACACACAAGCTGGAACGTCAAGACTGGGCCAATAAATATCTCAAGACTGATTTTTCTAAGGTTTTATGGACTGATGAAATGAGAGTGAGTCTTGATGGGCCAGATGGATGGGCCCGTGGCTGGATTGGTAAAGGGCAGAGAGCTCCAGTCCGACTGAGATGCCAGCAAGGTGGAGGTAGAGTACTGGTTTGGGCTGGTATCATCAAAGATGAGCTTGTGGGGCCTTTTCGGGTTGAGGATGGAGTCAAGCTCAACTCCCAGTCCTACTGCCAGTTCCTGGAAGACACCTTCTTCAAGCAGTGGTACAGGAAGAAGTCTGCATCCTTCAAGAAAAACATGATTTTCATGCAGGACAATGCTCCATCACACGCGTCCAAGTACTCCACAGCGTGGCTGGCAAGAAAGGATATAAAAGAAGGAAATCTAATGACATGGCCTCCTTGTTCACCTGATCTGAACCCCATTGAGAACCTGTGGTCCATCATCAAATGTGAGATTTACAAGGAGGGAAAACAGTACACCTCTCTGAACAGTGTCTGGGAGGCTGTGGTTGCTGCTGCACGCAATGTTGATGGTGAACAGATCAAAACACTGACAGAATCCATGGATGGCAGGCTTTTGAGTGTCCTTGCAAAGAAAGGTGGCTATATTGGTCACTGATTTGTTTTTGTTTTGTTTTTGAATGTCAGAAATGTATATTTGTGAATGTTGAGATGTTATATTGGTTTCACTGGTAATAATAAATAATTGAAATGGGTATATATATTTTTTTTGTTAAGTTGCCTAATAATTATGCACAGTAATAGTCACCTGCACACACAGATATCCCCCTAACATAGCTAAAACTAAAAACAAACTAAAAACTACTTCCAAAAATATTCAGCTTTGATATTAATGAGTTTTTTGGGTTCATTGAGAACATGGTTGTTGTTCAATAATAAAATTAATCCTCAAAAATACAACTTGCCTAATAATTCTGCACTCCCTGTATAGGTATAAGGTTAAACAGGGGAAAGGTCAAGTGTTACAGGTTTGGAGGGCAGTAGGTCATGATGTCTACAGTGGCTGGAATCTTTAAGGGTAGGGTCGGTTATTTAGGGGTGGGGGATGGCGTTGGGAGAACTGTTATGTATAGTTTGGTTTTTAGTTTTGTGAGGCTTCGGGCCAGGTGGTTATTTGTGATGCACACCTGTTTCAATAAAGTGGCCTTTTTCACACTCAATTCAAGAGTCAGTGGTCTATCTGTGTTCCAAATTTTGCCAAATTGAAGTGTGTACATCCTGATGCTTCAATCTGTGTAATCACATGCATGTCACTTCTCAGGGTGGATGCCTCACCCTGGGTAAAAATAGCCCTGATAGCATATTGCACACAAATGGTTAACAGAAAAGAAAGGGAATTCGGGTCCATATATATGTTTTGCCTGACTAGAAATGTGTCACGCTTCTGTTTAGCAGTGGGCGCAATATTTCATCGAAATTCAAAGCACAAAATTTGCATGCAGAGAAATTGTGCTCGAAGAACAAATTCTTCATTTTTTTAGAAAATTGTTCCACTATGAGGAGCTTTCTGAATTCTACCGAATTTCACATTGAAAGCAAAGTTTTCACTCTTTCCACACAACTGGCAACCCACTGGAAACACCAAATTAAAATTTTTTCGCTAAGTGCTAAAAAATAGTTAATCACATTTTTTCTATTCTGTGCTCAGTGAAAATCCTACCTACTTTCTTAATCAGGAATTCAGTTGCTCATCATATATAACTATTATACAAACTGAAATAAACATCTGCAGGGAACTTTGTAAACATTATAATGTCTCAGTTCCTGAAGGACAATGGGATCATTATGCTAGATATGGATGGACCTTAAGTATGTTGACATCAGAGCCTTGCCCTGCCATGTTGGCATCATACTTCCGTGATGACCTGATGGCGTACAGGCTGTTGCAGGTTAGTCATCTGACCTACCATCTATGTTAAATGGGCGATCAGATTTTTTTTTTTTTTCTGTCACCAACAGATAACCTGGAGTGAGGGACAGTAAAAAACGTAATGTCCCCCAAAGCATGAGCCAAAATCCTGGTAGACATCTCTAGATTTGGGGGATGAGGTGTTCTTCTGGTTGAAGAAGTTATTTACTTAATCTCCCTGAAGGACATAATTCTGTCCTCCAAACTGAAAATCACACCCATAGTTTCATTGGGAATTAAGGCCCTCATTCTGACCTTGGCGGGCGGCGGAGGCCGCCCGCCAAAGTCCCGCCGTCAGGTTACCGTACCGCGGTCGAAAGACCGCGGCGGTAATTCTGACTTTCCCGCTGGGCTGGCGGGCGGTCGCCTTCAGGCCGCCCGCCAGCCCAGCGGGAAAGAGGCTTCCACGATGAAGCCGGCTCGGAATCGAGCCGGCGGAGTGGAAGCTGTGCGACGGGTGCAGTTGCACCCGTCGCGTATTTCACTGTCTGCGCAGCAGACAGTGAAATACATTTAGGGGCCCTCTTACGGGGGCCCCTGCAATGCCCATGCCAGTGGCATGGGCACTGCAGGGGCCCCCAGGGGCCCCGCGACCCCCCCTACCGCCATCCGGATCCCGGCGGTCGGACCGCCGGGATCTGGATGGCGGTAGGGGGGGTCGGAATCCCCTCGGCCACGCAGCAAGCTGCGCCGCCTTGGAGGATTCAATGGGGCGGCGGTACACTGGCGGGAGCCCGCCAGTGTTGCCGGTCCGACCGCGGCTTTACCGCCGCGGTCGGAATCCCCATTGGAGCACCGCCGGCCTGTCGGCGGTGCTCCCGCGGTCCTCCGCCCTGGCGGTCTTTGACCGCCAGGGTCAGAATGACCGCCTAAGTTAGCTCAGTGAGCTTAGGCTACTGAAGTGGATCTTAAGATGTCCCTTCCAGCACGAAAACAATCTTGCCTGCAATGCAGACACCCTTGCAGTGGCACTAGACAGCATATAGTGCAAGGAAACGGCTATAATGTGACATGTAATGTTAAAAATTGTGCATTCCTGCCCTCTCCTTGTCACAAAATGCAGCACAGAAAAGTGTCTTGCTGCGCTGTGTTGTGTGACAATTTGGTAAATATGCCCCTCTGTATTCATCACCCATATGTGCACTGTCAGAAACTGGGTTTCTTGTTGGCAGAGGTATGCACCCTGTCCAATCAGGAACCACAGTCCTAGTCAGGGTAAGTCAAATACACACCATAATTTAACCTGTGCTCACCCTCTGGTAGCTCAGCAAAGAGCAGTCAGACTTAGCTTAAGAGGCAATGTGTAAAGTATTTGTGCAACACCTCAAACTGTAAAACAGTGAAAACACCACACAAAAAGATGCTACACCTGGCTAGAAAAATAGAGCTTAATTTAATGAAGAAAACAAGACCAAAGCGACAAATATCCAATTAGTAGAAGTTGAGATATTCAAAAGAATAGACTAAAGTGTAGTGCTTAAAAGCATAAAGCACCAACCAGGCCTAGCTCAGCGCGCTAGACCGAGTGAGATCCAGAAGTTCAGGCTGACCAAGATGAAGGGCGGGTCAGATACAGTCCCAGACCAATTTTACCTTCTCAAGAATAGACCCAAGCGTCCCATTTGCTGGGAGGAAGTTGGGCGGGAACAAAGAGAGAATCACTGGCAGTGGTTCATGGGCACGAAGAGTCAGTTGGGCATCGCAGACAGGCAGACTGGAGCCTCAAGGTCACATCAGGGGATGCTTGCTGTGTGAAGAGATGAACTTGCAGCAGCTTGTGTGGATTCTTCAAGCGAGCAGCGTGGTTCCGGTGAGAGCAGGCCTGTTTGTGTTCACAAAGAGCCCAAAAGCTTGATTTCTTTAGCCAAAACACCATCTAAGGTCCCAAGACTGGAGAGGTGCCTCTTGGGGATTAGCAACTGGTGGAAGACAGGTCCAGGAGTTATGGTGGGTATGTTGGAAGTCTATTTTGTCCCTGAGACTGCAAAAGAACAGGAGGCAAGCCAGCAAGCCCTTGAAGTCACTTTGGTTTAGAGAGGTTCATGTTCAGTCCTTCTTGCTACCATACAAGGAGGGCAACAGGCAACAGGTCAGCACAGCAGAGCAGGAGTCCAGCAGAGTGACAGTCCTTTCAGCAGCAGATCAGTTCTTCTTCTTGGCAGAGTATCCACAGGTCCAGAAGTGTATTGAGTTGGTGGTGCCTTAGGTCCAGTTCTTATATCCAGTGTTGCCTTTAAAGTGGGGGAGACTTCAAAGCGAGGCCTTTGAAGTGCACAGAGTCCCTGCTCTTCCCGCCCTGGCTCTAGACTCATTACAGGAGTTTATACAACCCTATGGTTGGGATCAGGACACAGCCCATTCAGGTGTGTCAGCTTCTCCATCCCATCCTGCCCAGGATGGCCCATCGGGCTATGAATGGTTCATCAGTCACACCTAAGCTTCCTTTGTTTGTGGCTTTCTGGGGGCAATGCACAAGAGCCTAGCTATCACCCAGGGAGGCATTCATTCAGAGACAGGCAGAAGGCATCAGATGGTTAAAGTAAGACAGATGACAGCATTCTAAAAGTGGCATTTTCCGAATTACAATTTAAAATCTGACTTCACCATAAGTTGTGATATTAGATTGTGATTCCGGAGACAACACACTTGGGGTCCCATCTCTTCCCAATTGGAAATTACACTTATAAAATGTAATATGGCAATCCCAATGCTATCCTCTGGGAGAGAAAGGCTTTGCAGTAGTAAAATATAAATCTAAGTGTGTTTCACTACTAGGACATGTAAAACTCAAAAGTACATGTTCTATTTTTTAAATACACTGCATCCTGCCTTCGGGTTGCTGTGGCTTATTAGGGATGAATTATGTATTAAAAAGGAAGGTTTGGGCCCTGCAAGAGGGTTAACTTGATAGTCGATATGGCAGCTTCAAACTGCACACACAAGCTCTGCAATGACAGGCTTGAGTTATGTTTAAAGTGCTACTGAAGTGGGTGGCACAATCAGTGCTGCAGACCCACCAGTAGCATTTCATTTACAGGCCCTGGGCACATGCAGTGCATTTTACTAGGGACATATAAGTGAATTAAATATGCTATTTGTGTATAAGCCAATGTTACCATGTGTTAAGCAGAAAGCACATGCACTTTACACTGGTTAAAGCCAGTAAAAATGAGGTCAGCTACATAGGAGGTCAGAGGGCAAAAAAGTTAGGGGAAACCACACCAAGGATGCCAGGAATAACATGCAGGTAGCACCCTTGAGTAGAACCGTTAAGCAAATAAGCAAATTGACATTTGATGTTTATGCATGAATGTTATTTTAAACTAATTCACACATTTACTGCTGAACATTTGTGGGACGCATCCCCTTCTTTGTTAGCTATTGATAATACAATCTCATACTATTGGCTGTGGGACAGATTATATTAATCAATATATTTATTTAGCGTTGTAAGCTTTTCAGCAATGAACAACAATAGAAACTCACATTTAATGAAGAGCTCCCATTTTGGATTGCAGGGGTCTCAAACATTCTATGATTGAGTCAGACAGATTAGAATGCAGTTCAAACTGAAATGGAATTAGAAAGTGACAGTTGTAAGCAAGCTTCAGAGAACTTTATTTGAGAGGAAGCTGAGGAGATGAAGCTTCAAGATGACATTATGGCCCTCCTTATGGCATTGGCGATAAATGCTGCTTACTGCCCCGCTGACGGCCAACAACTTACTGCCGCGGTGGCAGATATCCGTTCACCGAATTATGACACACACACACCAATCCGACAGAATACAACCACATACACTAATCTGCCGGACCAAAGGTCAATGCAAAAGTGGCGGTCCCAAAACCCATACCGTTACGCCAACAAAACAACACCCACCACATTGTGACCCACGAATCACCAAGGCAGAAATTCAACAGCGGTAAACCATTGGCGGTACATACTGCCGCCCTCAGAATGGACAGCCACATATAAAACAACACTACATTGGCCAATACCAAAAACACACACCTGACACTCAAACAACCACCCACACCACTATAAAACACACACCCACATTACCCACAACCCCTTACAAACAATTGCCGGCAGGAGACAGAGAAGAAGAGCACAGGGACAACTTGACACACACACCACTTACACCCATACACCCCTCACGCACGCCACATCACACACACCCCACTACATTACCCAACACATCCTCACCAACACACATCACACAACACCCATGGCACCACAAAGGCACCCCCGTTTCACTGAGGAGGAGTTAAGGGTCATGGTGGAGGAAATTGTCAAGGTAGAGCCACAGCTCTTTGGAGCACAGGTACAGCAGATTTCCATTGCAAGGAAGATGGAGCTATGGCAGAGAATCGTGGACAGGTTCAATGCCGTGGAACAGCACCCCAGAACCAGGGATGACATCAGGAAGAGGTGGAACGACCTACAGGGGAAGGTACGTTCCATTGCAGCAAGACACCAGCTTGACATACAGAGGACTGGTGGTGTACCCCCACCTCCTCACCCACAGGTCACAGCATGGGAGGAGCAGGTACTGGCAATACTGCATCCTGAGGGACTCGCTGGGAGTTGCCGGAGGACTGGAAACTGGTACGTCAATATTTACTACCTACCACCAACCCCAATACCTGCATGCCATCTCACACCCACAGCCTAACTCCCATCACTCCACTCCATCCCACACACTGCACCCATACATCTCACTAATTCCAATGCCAAGCCCTGCATGCCATACCAATGCCTGAGCACCCCTCCCAGCCCTGCATGGACACCCATCACTAAAGCATGCACAGCATAGGGAAACTAACAATCCCACAATACATCACCATACACAAGCAAAAGGTGGCAGGGTAACACTAACCATAGAGGCGAAGGGTAATACTAATCATAGAGGGGAAGCTACAGAAGTACAAATGTCATACACTTGAAGTATAATACATCATTTACATCCCCACAGGTACCCCAGCCAATGTCAGTGGAGAGGAAGTGCCACCACTATCCAGTCCCCCAACAGAAGAGGACCCCAGTGATGACAGTAACTCTGGACTTCAGGATCTGGAGGACCCATCTGGCCCATCAGGGACCACTGGACAGTCGGTCACCCAAGCCCACTCACAGACCATCACAGAGCCTCCCTCATCAGGAACCAACACCATAGCACCCACCCAGCGTACCCACACCTCTGTCCCCAGGATACGTCAATCAGCAGTGTGCTCACCTGTACAGGGACCCCAGGCCACACCTCACCCACAAGACAATCAGGGATCTGGGGGTCAGTGGCTGTGGGCACAGCGTTCAGAGGACAGAGGAACAGGCCAACTTCGACACTGGGAGGACTGCTGTGCGCCAGGGGGAGGACAGGAACAGGGAACCGACTCTCCAGGAGGCACTCTCCAAGATCCTGAGAGCCTACCAACATTCACAGGACATGATGGGACAGATCCTTGACAACGTGCAGGAGGGACAGTATCAGGGGGTCAGGGAGGACTTCCAAGCCATTAACAACACCCTGATCTCCATAGCAGGGGTGATGGCAGACATGGCCAACTTCATGAGGGAAGCAACAGCAGACCAGCGGGCCCCTACCACTAGCCAGTCCATCGATCACCCTTCACTTCCGCTGCAGCTAGTGGGCAGGAGGCTCCGCCACAGGACCCACAGGCCACCAGCATCCCTCCCCTGCAGAAGGTGAACCACCCCGCAAACGTTCCCTGCGACCCAGACAGAAGCCCGAGACACTTGCCAAGACCACCGCCAGGAAATGAGACTCTCCTGAATGTCCCCATTGTGTCCCACTTGATCACCTTGTCTACCTTGAACTGCCATTGGTCCCCTTCCTATGTCCTCCTTGGACACTACTCTGGAGTTTCCTCCATCATCACCCCATTCCAATGCACCTTCCCCTCAATATCTTAGTACTACAATAAACACCCTTGGACAAACTTCGACTACTAGTATTTCATCTATTGCAAATTTGTATTCTTTGAAACAGCTGCATCTATTGCAAATGTACTGTGCATAGTGACAGCATAGAATGAATGACCTGTTGTTAGATGGTGTGATCACATCAGGAAGTTGTTGTCATATCACCAACATCTGTAAAATGACAATCCATAGGTAACAGTAAGTAGAGGAAACAAGTTGGTAATGCCAGCATGCCAGTGCCACACAGAATACAACAATAGTCATAGAAATGTGAAGTTGCACTGTCTCATCTGTGTGTCATTGGAAGTACTGACGGATCACTAATGTTCTGTTGTCCACATCCTCATCCTCTGCCTCCTCGTCCGCACTGTCCTCAGGGTCCACTGCTGCCACAGGGGCATCTCCAGTCTCCTCCTCCTGCAGAAAAGGTACATGGCGTCTGAGGGCCAGGTTGTGCAACATGCAGCATGCCACTACTATCTGGCAGACCTTCTCGGGTGAGTAGCACAGGGATTCACCTGTCAGATGGAGGCACCTAATCCTGGCCTTCAGGAGGCCAAAGGTTCTATCAATTATCCTTCTCCTTTGCCCATGTGCCTCACTACAGCGTTCTTCTACCCTTGTCCTGGCATTCCTCACTGGGGTCAGCAGCCACAATAGGTTTGGGTAACCAGAGTCACCTGCAAATATTGACTCATTGACAACATTTAGCCATACACTATCTTATTTGGCCAACAGCATAGGCATACACCAATATACACTTGGTGGGGACCAAGGCTCACCTATAAGCCATACCCTGTGCCTCTGTAGTTGGGCCATCACATTTGGGATGCTGCTATTCCTCAGGACAAAGGCATCATGGGGGGTGCACGCCGGCCGCGACGGTATACACCACCGCGGACGTGACCGCCATTTTATTTCTCAATCATCACTTGTTTCTTGACCTTCCACAAGAGAAGACCTACACTGCATGTGCTTCTGTGACCTGTTTCTGGAACCTACCATTGCCCATATGACAAGGGAAAGGGCCCCAGCCTTCACTTCTGAGAAGTTGGAGCGACTGGTGGATGGTGTCCTACCCCAGTACGGACTGTAGTATGGGCCTCCAGACCAACAGGTGAGTACACTGTGGGCACTATACATGTCGCATGAATGCAAGGAGTTGTGTGTGAAGGCATTGTGTAAGGGTGGTTGGGGAGTGTTTTTTTTCTCTTGGTGGTGTACATGTTATGAGCTGGCCTATGTGTTTTGCAATGTTGATAGGATAGGGTATGGTGGGCCATGTGTGTGACAGGCTGGACTGTTTGTTTAATGGAGTTCTCCTGTATGTATTACCTCTGCAGGTCAGCGCACATCAACAGAAGGGATTATGGCATGCCATCACCAAGGATTTGCAGACCCTGGGGGTCTATGGCAGACTGTCGCAAACGGAATCTGACCCCCCTAATGGCCTGCATACTGCCGGTGGCCTACCCTGAGCTGGATGGGCGCTTGAGGGCATCACAGCAGCCACAAGGGGGTGAGTACAGTGGGTATAGTTAGAACTTATGGCTGGTGGGGTGGTATCCAGGTGGTAGTTGTGTGTTAGTGGGTGCCCCAAGGCCAGGCCAGACATAGCAGCGTAGGTCCTCTGAAGGGTAAGGGTTGCATGGTAAAATAAGCTGAACTAGCTTGTTAGTATTCACTTCTAGGCAGGGCTGCGTGGGTCCCTGGTGTGCTGCAGTTGGCGGTGTGTGCTCCTCCTCATGCCTTGGTGACTAGCCATATCACTGGTAGTGCAATGCATAGTGCGTAGGCCTGTTCCCTGTGTGTGAGGATGCTATGTACGCCAACGGTGGTGTTGGTGCAGTCATTTGACCAAGTCTATCCTTTATCTCTCTCTCCCTTTCTTGTTTTGGCATCTTGTCCTTATGTGCATTACTATCATCTGGGGGAGGAGCAGAGGCACCGGCGACAGAGGGAGCTGCATCCTACAGGACCCTGGATTCAACCAATGCCGAGGGAACCAGTGGGACGGAGGGCGAGGGAAACACCGCAGCGGAAACTGGAGGGGACAACACAGACTCAGATACCTCCTCAGATGGGAGCTCCCTGGTGGTGGCAGACACCTCTGTGGCCAACCCAGCTGAAGGTACAGCCAACACCCCCCGTACCAGCACCGCCCTCCTAGTAGCCCCTCAGCGAGTTGCCCATGCCCGCTCACCCAGGAGGGTGGGCATCTCCTTTGCCCCAGGCACCTCAGGCCCTGCCCCAGTGAGCCCTACTGCCCTGAGTGAGAAGGCTATTGACCTCCTGACATCCATCTCTGTAGGGCAGTCAACCATTGTGAATGCCATCCAGGGGCTGACATCCCAGATGCATCAATGGAGTGTATTCCTGGAGGGCATTCATGGTGGATTGGAGGCCCAATGGAGATCAATTCAGGCTCTGGCCTCCTCTCTGATGGCAGCCATTGTCCCTGTTTCAACAGTCCCCCCACCAACTCCCACTTCCCAGTCCCAATTTCCTCAACCCCAACCCATCCGAAGCACACAAACGGACGAGCATGCATACAAGGCAACACCCAAGAGTGGCACAGGCAAACACAAGCACCACACATCATCCCACAAGCACTCACACAAACACCATACCATTGTGGACACAACAACATCCACACCCTCCACTGTCTCCCCCCTCCTCCTCCTCCACCTCCCTCCCAGTTACGTCCACACTCACACCTGCATGCACTACATCAACATCCACTACCAGCATCATCACACCAAGCACAACACACACCCCACTGGCAGACACCTCCACAACATCCATGCACGTGTCCCCCATGTCCTCTCGCACCATGTCTGTCCCCCTCCTAAAGGACACAAACTCAAGCACTCAGGCACCCAACAGTCATCCACCTCACATCAGCATACTGCCCATGCACCTGCACCCAAATCCAGCAGACATACACCTCCGACTCCCTCATCCTCCACTCCAAAGTCCCTAAAAGGCTTTTCCTTGCCCAACTTGACCGCTTCCCTACCCCTTCCCCCACCCTGCACGTATGAGCAGGGTACCAACGACACAGCCCAGCACCTCATCCAAACAGTCCATGGGGACAGTGGTAGCATCACCTACTCATGGTAGTAAGGATGCAAGACCTACGACACTGAAGGGGAAGGAGCCAGCACCACCAGGGATGAAAGGGAAGAGTCCTGCACCAGCTGTGAAGAAGGGGAATGGGCCTGCACCAGCTGTGAAGAAGGGGAAGGAGCCAGCACCACCAGGCAGAGAGGGGTATAGCCCATCCACCCCTGCCAGGAAGGGTAAGGGATCCCCGACCCATGAACAGGAGGAGAAGAGGCACTCTGCACCAGCGGAAGCTGTCAGGCTAACACCACCACCACCAGCTGTCATGGGGACCCCACCCCCAGATGTTGATGTACAGCCATCAGTGAGTGCAGGGGCTGCCAAGGAGCCTCGACATACCACCACTACAATGCAGCCATCAGTTAGTGCAGGGGCTGCTTAGGAGCCTCCCCCAAACCCCACCGCTATGCAGCCATCACCGCCAGCGGACGCCATGTAGTCCACCCTCCAGGGACTACTATGCGGGCTGCCCCCTCCAGAACCAGTGGGAAAGACACCCACTTGAGAAACTGTGGCCTTGCACTTCTCAGGACAAAGCAATGGGCATGTTGCCCCCTCCAGAACCTGTGGGCAAGTCACCCACTCCAGAGATTGTGGCCTTGCACTCCTGAGGACAAAGCAATGGGCATGTTGACCCCTCCAGAACCAGTGGGCAAGTCACCCACTCCAGAGACTTAGGCCTTGCACTCCCCAGGACAAAGCAATGGGCATGTTGTCCCCTCCAGAACCAGTGGGCGCAAGTCACCCACTCCATCCAGAGACTGTGGCATTGCACTCCCCAGGACAATTAAATGGGCATGTTGTCCCCTCCAGAACCAGTGGGCTTGTTCCCGCATCCGGTTGAGGTGCCCCCCCCCCCCACTGCCCTGAGGTGCCTGCCTATTTGCAAACTGACACCCCTGCAGTGTTCTAATCGGATGTGCTCAGGATTCAAGTTGGGCCTTAGATTGTGCCCTGTGGCCATGTGGGTCCTTTGAACGTTGGACTGAGCAGTGTCCCTTTTTTGAACATGTGTACATATCTGTTTAATTGCCAAATCGAATTATTAATTTGAATGTTGATCTGATTACAATCACTTTAGTCAATTCCTGTTGTCCTTGCATTATTCTGCCGTTTTTCTGGGACAATTTGTTTTCTTGTGCAGCTGGTTGTGTGTATGGTGTGTGTGTGTTGGGTGTGTGTTGTGCGTGTGTGTGTCACTCTTGTTTTCCTCCTTCCCTCCCTTGTGCAGAAGGCGGCTGTACTCACCGTCGTCGTCTTCGTCGGCATTGGTGGAGCTGGAGCATAATGTAGAAGATTATCGGGAAAACTTGCAGTTCGGGTTCCATGGCGGCGTGGTTCTTCCCTGTGTCTCCAAAGGTGAGTCCTTTCACTTCTGAGCTCTGTTTCCGCCAGAGTTTTGTTGGCGTTGGTACTGTCCTGGAAAAGGTGGCGATTTCCTGTGTCAAAATATGGTGGGCGGTACTTTGTCTTCCGCCTGGTTGTTGTTGGCTACCGCCGTGGTGGCTGTTGTTTCCACCCTGGCGGATGGCATGGTACATTGGCTGTCTATGGGAGATATCACCGCCATGGTCATAATTTGGTGGTAATTACTGCCAGCCTGTTGGCGGTATTACCGCCACTTTATCACCCACCTCCAGGGTTGTAATGAGGGCCTGTGTCTTAGAGTTTTGTCGCCAGACTGTGTACTGCAAAACCTGAGCTCATTTGTGACAACTGACACTGACAGATCAACCTGTCTTAAACTGATTGCTTTACCAAGGAATAAAGAAAATATTGCTGTCCTTCAAACCTGACATGGATCTAAGGGTCTAATTCTGATTGGCTCCTCTAATGTCCTGGATGGCCGAAGAGAGCTCAGTCCTGTTGCAACCACAGTCTCCTCTAGCTGTGGCAGAAAAGCATCTGAGCAGTGAGCTGTCATCGTACAAGTCGCACTGCAATCGCTTAACGTCTTCCATGCGTTCAACATGGCAAATTGAATCAGCGCATCTAACAGCACTAATTCCATCCATCGGCCTTGGTAATGTAGAAGTGGTTTCTACACTAAATAACGGATAGCTTGTTTGCTGCCCTTTATGAATGAAACATCCCTCATTACTGGATAAGGCAATGTAACAGCGCTTCTGGAAAAAAAACGAAGGAATTCCCAGGAGCAGCTCCTCTGCTTCACATTTGAGAATGAGTTATTCAGTTATTTCATTTTTATTCGTAGTTGTAATGTCCTGCATGCCACTTGTTAGGCTACCTCATAGCACGTATGGATTGGACATGGAGAACAAACAAGGATGACTGAAGAAGAAGCATGGAATGACTGGTTGATCGGTGATTGAAAAATATTGAAAAGGTTCCGTGGGGCAAGATCATGCAGGGCATGATGAGCTATTCAGATGGTTACAAATTGGGTTCTTTAATTTATAAACAGGTGATGAATGGCATGGACAGCATGTGTGATATGATCTTGGCACCTTGAGTTAAGGATGCTCATTGTTTAATGATTCAGGATCTGTGGAATCTTGCAGACATCCTGAGTTCCGCAGTCTGTGTTGGATATCCCGTGTGAAAAACATTCATTCTCAAGTGAGAAGTGAGACTGACTTACCCAGCTGTCACTGCAGCATGCGCTACTGACATTGCAATGTCAGAAAGATAATAATGTGACAAATGTCTCCCATACAAGTAAGTCCTAATCACTCTGATAGACCATTTCTATTCTGTTTATCTAAAGCTCACCCACACTGAGTAACAACGCTACTACTCCTTGATTTATATCCACACACCCTCTCAAGTATCATGCAAGTTCCACACTGAGTGCAACATCTGTTTTACGTACACTTGGGGACACTTATGGCCTGATTTAGATAGTTGCCCATGGGTTAGTCTGTCACAACGGTGATGAATATCCCTTACGACCAAAATCTAAATTCCATTATTTCCTATAGGGTTTAGATTTCGTTGGATGGGATATCCGTCATGATTGTGACGGCATATCCTATCTGCCTGGCCCTTAGCTCCTTGTAAAGTGAGGTATTCTGGACAAATCTAGGGAATAAAAAAAGTGCCAGGGTTATTTACTGCAATACAATGCATACGCTTATTTGAATGAATTGGTGTTTTAAGTGTTATTCTGCTTCCTACACCTCTTCCCATAAAACTGTTTGCGTTTTAAACCTTTAATATGGGTTCTTGCCTCTGATCCCCATATAATCAATTTCCTCTAACTCTCAAAAACGTGTCACGTATTCCCTGTGAGGGGCAGATGTTAGATATTGTAGCCCGTTTTAAGTGTTATCCTGCTTCCTACACCTCTTCCCTTTTCCACATGTATGGTATTACATTTTTACATTTGTTTTTCTTTCTAAAAAATTATTGGTAGTAACTTAGCACTCCTTTCCCCTCCTTGATAAAAATTCGAATTGTCTAGGCAGTGAGGATGTTAACCAAAAGGTGGCACTAGTTTTTGGAAATGAACACGCCTCGCGCTTCTGAAACTCTCGTGTCTTAGATCTCCTTCTCTTGCAGCACCTTCATGTCTATCCAGAGAGATCTGGGCTCTGCAGGCTTTCTGGGTCTCTCGGTAGTTGTCTTAAAGGACTATGGCAAGTGAGAGAGGCTCTGGCTCAGCTCTTACTTGACAGAAGCCCACTGGACTACCCATATTAATTCCCTGCTGACAGGCTTCCACTTCCCTCTCTCCATAGCTAGACAATGTGGAGGCACTTATTACATCCACGGTTCACAAGTATTGGCCCCAATTCCGCGTGTGCAGTTTAGTTTTCAGCGTCCTCTGTATTAACGATGGACAGCACTACCACTCTCCCGTCGCCTAACAATTGGCTAACGATTTCTGCCTTCTGTATGAATCTGGTGGTGTTAAATTCCATAAATGGCAGCCCCATAGTGGAAGCGCCTTTTGCCCACCAGGTCCACTGGTAGGGCAAGACTTCGCCAGCTAGCAGCACACTTCTGAGATGCAGCACTACACTGACTGCTGAATATTTTACATTTCGGAATGTGAACTTGTAAGCAGTAGAAAACTGTTTCCCCCCCCACAAAAGTACTAAAATGTTAGTAGCGTGTGCTTTGTTTTCTCTGGGCCAGCTTTTTATATAAGCATTTTCCTCCCACTTAATTTTTACTATTTTACGGGTAGTTTCATCTTTACTATTTCCACGCTGGGTGTATGTCAGTGGACACGAGCAGAACTTGTGACCCCTGTGCATAACAGAGTAAACTAAACCTCTAAATATTATTATCTAGTGAACCTTACTGGTGAGCAGGAACCACGTTGATGCAATACGGAGAGAGTCGCTGTGAATTAATACTATAATAAGGAAACGAGTAAAGACTAATTAATTACACACAATGGATTACACTGACGACAAAGGAGTCATGTGAGCATTCAAAGCTCTGAAGTATTCGCCTATATTCAGTGTACCCAGAGGTTTACTCCAATGCCAGTTAGCATATAAACACGATGCATGGAGTAATCACAACTGGCTGGACACACTCGCAGTTATGTTCTTCAGATGTTAAGAAGTCACTCAGATTTGATGTCAGTTGATTGGTCACCTCTAGCTTCACTATCCGAAGTCTTAGCAGTCTGTGCCATTTTTGTCGACTATTGCTGTCTCCAGTGAATATAATGTCTATTACGCAGTTGCTGGTACTTAACTGGACCGGTGTGGTCCTGGTTTGATCTCTGCATCCCCCCATTCTGTGCTAGCCTGCTGTGAGGATATAAGCAAAAGCGTCTGAAGAGTTTGGTATAGAAATGGCATGATTAGGGCATCTTCTAAGCTGCCTCTGCAGGCTGCTGATCCTAAAACAGTATAGCAGTATCTCTGGGCTTCTCTCTAATGATACCCACTGATGATGCTGGCTGTTTGTGGGAACGAAGACCCCACGCAAATCCACAGTGGTAAAAGAAAGTGGGTGGGCACAACTACTGTGATCTCCGCTAATGCAGTTTTCAGTGTTTGCTGTACTGCACTGACCTTCTTGAAGTTGGCCCTGTCACTTTCAGAAAAGCATGTCGACTGTCGTTTGCAAAGAAGAACAAAAGGATGTTATGATCTCACACTACATTGGTAAAATATGAGATCTGTTTATTGTGACATACCCTAAAAAATAAAACATGTAGAGCAATTTTCATTGTTGTTCTTTCTCGTACCTTGAAACAGGAACACGAATCCCATGGCGCTGTTTACGTTTTAAACCTTTAATATGGGTTTTTGCCTCTGATCCCCGTATATTCAATTTCATCTAACTCTCAAAAACGTGTCAGTATTCCCTGTGAGGGGCAGATGTTAGATATTGTAGCCTGGTCTTGTAGAGATCATTTACAATCCTAAACATTTGACGTTGATTACTGTTTTGGATATGATGAAGCAGAAATTGAAGGTTTTACATTTATTAATGCGTAAACGTAGAGTGAAATAATCATGTGTGACTTTAACCGAACTAATAAAGATTGTACGGGGACAAAATGTGCCCTCAGAGTAGTTTGCCAACATTTATAAGCGTGCTTTATATAACGTGATGTATTAGAATTGCACTAATCCGACATAATTATAAACGTGTGCTATGATTTGCTTGTTTGAAATGTTCTAGCTTAGCATAACTTTAGCGGAGGCTTTGGCCTAGTTGCCTGGTCTCACGGTTTAGATGCTCGTATTTTTCCAATGTGCTAATAAACGTGTATTTTTGCTTGAAGCTGTACTTTTCCACTGAGATCGTTCACATGCTTATCTTAAGGTTTCGTGCCAGCCTGGCATATTTTCTCTTTACTCCAAGGTGGATCTGCAGGTGCGGACAATGGAAGCTCTGAAAGTGAGTTAATTGGTATAAAGTGTTGCAACTTGCGTACCCATCTCCAAGGATAATGTATGCTTAAGCAAAAGCTTGAGAACTGTCGTTTTTGATTGGATAATTTGAAGCTAACCTATGAACCCTCCAATGGAAGACCCTACTGGATTTGAACTGTTGTCTATAAAAACCAGGTGCACGAGAAGAAGGTAGCCATTGCGCTATCATCCGCCATTATTGGACATCCTGCCATTTTGTAGACTTTGCAGCTATTATGGCCCACTTTGCTGCGACGCCATTTTGAAAGAGACTTTGATGCTTTCTCTAATAGGAGAAAGAGACCTTAAATGATTCTTGCCTTAGAGACTTTAACTTTGATTTGTCTCTTTGCATGAAGTAGTAGTTTTACCTTGCCGCCGTGAGGCAATTGCCCCGTCCACCCCTGCCCCTTTGCCCCGTCCCATGCTAATCGAAACGGTACCCATGCTGACCGAAGAACGGTACCTGTGAGATGAAGACTTCCTTGTATGCTGATCGTAATTGGTAAATATGAAAGGAAATTGTACAATTGCATTGTGTTTCTTTTAGGTAACCAACTGCTGATTTTGATAAGAGCCCTAGTTAGGAGTTTTCTAAATTAATGTTGCTAAATTGTTTTTGCATGAAGTCCCACATGCCGATGCTAATTTGAGGTTAGATGAGGATTCCTTATGTCGCACGATGCAATTTGAGATCTTGTTATGCTGACTAAATGTATGCAATTAGTTCGTTACAGATTATAGTTTTAGTGATTTGCATTGCTATTATCGAATGCCTTGTGATTCAAATGCTACATAGATTGCACTTGTTTCGCCGCTACGGACAGCTATTAATGTTCATTTATGTTTATCATCTGATGTTGAGACACATCTATATTGTGCTAGCTTTGTTAATATAGGGAAATAAATTCACTAACTTTGAATAAACTGGTGTGGTTATTCCTGACTGAAAGGTCAGAGTTCGCCGAAATGTATTCTGGATTAATTGTTAAGTGTTATGTTGATCAAGGTATTGCTTATGTTCGTTATTGATTATTGATTTAAGGAAATTGATCGATATAGAGTACGGAGAGTTCCACTTAGTCAAAAGATTCATCGGCCTAAAGAGCGTCCAAATACAGGTAAATTATTACTACGGACCGCTCTATCAGATATAATCCATTCAATGTGTTATAGAGCCTCTCTCATGGCATGCTCCGTTTTAGAGACGGAGTGATTTGCACTCCTCTAACTGTGCTCTTTTGGCTTCACCTCTGTCTTGAACCTGCAAGACTTTCATAGAATGAAAGAACTGGCGTCAAATGTTTTAAAAATGTTCAGAGTTTTTCAGCAAGGACTTCTTTTAATATTCAGTCTTGAAGGTCCTTGTAGGTAGAGAAATGGCAATTGTGATACAATCTGTTTGGCACCAATTTAAGGTCACCAAAGTATAAGTTAGCAGGCGTCTTCACTACTCATCAGAGGTAGCCACATTGTTTTCCCTTTTATGATTAACCCCTTCGCTGCCGGGCCTTTTCCCCCTCAGGTGCCAGGCCTTTTTTTGCTATTTGGGGCAGTTTGCTTCAGCCCTCATAACTTTTTGAATACATAAGCTAACCATGCCAAATTTGCAGCCTTTTTTTCCAACATCCAAGGGATTCGAGAGGTACCCAGAGTTTGTGGGTTCCCCTGAAGGAGACCAAGAAATTAGCCAAAATACAGCGAAAATTGTATTTTGTTAAAACAAATGGGAAAAAAGGGCTGCTAAAGAAAGCTTGTGTTTTTTTCCCTGAAAATGGCATCAATAAAGGGTTTGCGGTGCTAAAATCACCATCTTCCCAGCTTTCAGGAACAGGTAGATGTGACTTAGAAAACCACATTTTGCAACACAATTCTGGCATTTTACTGGGACATCCCCCAGTTTTACTATTTTTTGTGATCCCTCCGGTTAGTGACAGAAATGGGTGTGAAACTAATACTGGATCCCAGTCAGCTAAATATTTCTGAAAAGTAGACAAAATTCTGAATTCAGCATGGGGTCATTTGTGTAGATCCTATAAGGCTTTCCTACATAAAATGACAGCTGAAATAAATAAATATTGAAATTGAGGTAAAAAAAAACAGCAATTTTTCTCCCTGTTTTACTCTGTAACTTTTTCCTGTGATGCCAGATTTTCAAACGCAATATACTAGTACGTCTGCTGGACTCTTCTGGTTGTGAGAATATACAGGACTTGTAGGTTCATCAAGAACCCTAGGTACCCAGGGCCAATAAATGGACTGCACTTTGCAATGAGTTTCCATTGTATACCAGGTATTTCAGCAATTCATTTGGTGAAATATAAAGAGTGAAAAATAGGTATAAAGGAAACCTTTGTATTTCCAAAATGGGCACAAGATAAGGTGTTGAGAAGCAGTGGTTATTTTCACATCTCTCAATTATGGGGTCCCCATACTAGCATGTGAATTTCAGGGCATTTCTTAAATAGATGTCTTTTTTACACACTGTCTTACATTTGGAAGGACAAAATGTGGAGAAAAACAAGGGACAATAACACTTGTTCTGCTATTCTATGTTTCCCCAAGTCTCCCAAAACAAATGGTACCTCACTTGTGTGAGTAGGCCCAATGCCCGTGACAGGAAACACAACATGGACACATCACATTTTTACATTGAAATCTGGCGTGTTTTTTGGAAGGTGCCTGCCTGTGGATTTTGGCCTCTAGCTCAGCCGGCATGTAGGGAAACCTACCAAACATGTGCATTTTTCAAAACTAGACACCTAAGGGAATCCAGGATGGGATGACTTGTGGGGCTCTCTACAGGTTCTGTTACCTAGAATCTTTAGCAAACCTCAGATTTTGGCAAAAATAACACTTTTTCCTCACATTTCGGTGATAGGAAGTTCTGCAATCTGAGAGGAGTCACAAATTTCCTTCAACCCAGCATTCCCCCAAGTCTCCCAATCAAAATGGTACCTCACTTGTGTGGGTAGACCTAGTGCCCGCGACAAGAAATGCCCCAAAACGCAACATGGACACATCACATTTTTACGTTGACAACTGACGTGCTTTATGGAAAGTGCCTAGTTGTGGATTTTTGTCTCTAGCGCAGCCGGCACCTAGGAAAACCTACCAAGCCTGTGCATTTTTAAAAACTAGACACCTAGAGGAACACAGGCTGGGGTAACTTGTGGTGCTCTCACCAGGTTCTGTTACCCAGAATCATTAGCAAACCTCAAAATTAGGCAAAAAAAACACTTTTCCCTCACATTTTGTTGCTGCAAAGTTCTATAATCTGAGGGGAGCCACAAACGTCCTCCTACCCAGCCTTCTCCCAGGTCTCCTGATAAAAATGGTACCTCACTTGTGTGGGTAGGCCTAGTTCCCGTGACAGGAAATGCCCCAAAACACTACGTCATGCAAAACGTCCTGTTTTTGCCAGGGGCGGGGGGGGGGCTGTGTTTTTGGTCCAGGGCTCAGCAGGAATCTAGGGAAACCTACCAAACACAGACATGTCTGAAAACTAGACACCTGAGGAAGCCCAGGGAGGTGTGACTTGCATGGACCCCCCAGTGTTTTCTTACCCAGAATCCTTTGCAAACCTCTAATTTAGCTAAAAAATCACATTTTTCCCACATTTCTGTGTGGGATCACTGCACTGGCACAAATTTCCTACCACCCAACGTTCCCTTCTGTCTCCCGGTAAAAATGGCACCTCACTTGTGTAGGTGGGCCGAGTGCCTGTGACAAGGAAGAGCCAAAAACATGTTGAAAATGAGGGGGCACCAAAGCGGGTCCAAAAGATCAGTTTGAAAAAAAATGTTTTTAGGCAGAATTTGTATCAGTATATCTGCAACACTACTGGGTGGTAGGAATTTTGTGCGTTCCTGCAGATTCCAGAAGGTTCCATCATAAAAATGTGGGACAAATGTGTGATTCCAAGCAAAGTTGGAAGTTTGCAGGGCATTGTGGGTAAGAAAATGCTGCAGGGTGCATGTGAAGCACACCACCCTGGATTCACCCAGATGTTTAGTTTCCAGATGTGTCTAGGTCTCATAGATTTTTCTACATGGAAGCATCCCAAAGTCCAAAAAGTGCAGCCCTCACCATTCCAAGTGGGACTATTTTGAGAGTTAGACAAGCTCTCATGGCCCAAATGTTAAACCAAAACCCAAAATAATCAAATGTCCTCTTGCTTGCCGTTGCGATAAGATCTTTTAGTGTGTGGGTTAAGAGCTGAAAGACTGTTACCCCCTTTAGTTGGGGAGGGGGCATAACCATGCCCATACTGGTTGGTAGCCACCACCCCACTATTTTTTTTTAAATTCCTGGCATCTAGTAGGTACCCTCAAACAACACACACACACACCAATCCCTGGTGCCTCAGTGGTTTCTGCCCCCCCGTGGGGAGATCGTTCTAATAGAAATAGGCCGATCTGCCCCCAAAGAGGGCAGAAATGGCCTAAAATAAAATTTTCCCGAGGGGAGCGACCCTTGCCTAAGGGGTCACTTCCCATCTGTAAAAAACATTTTTAAAAATCCCTAGTGCCTAGTGGTTTCTGCCTCTCTTTGGGGACAGAAATGGTCTAAAGTAAAATGACCCACAGGGGAGCGACCCTTGCCTAAGGGGTCGCTCCCCATCTGTAAAAAAATTTTTTTTAAAAGGCCTGGTGCCTAGTGGTTTCTACGCCCCATGGGGCAGATCAGCCTAATTAAAATAGGCCGATCTTCCTCCAAGGGGGGCAGAAACGGCCTAAAATAAATTTGCCCACCAGGGGAGCGACCCTTGCCTAAGGGGTCACTCCCCTTTAGTGAAATTGTTGAAAAAACAGTCCCTGGTGTCTAGTGGTTTCTGTCACCCTTGGGGCAGATTGGCCTAATAAAAATAGGCCGATCTGCCCCAAGGGGGGCAGAAATGGCCTAAAAATAATTTGCCCCCCAGGGAAGTGATCCTTTCCTAAGGGGTCACTCCCCTCTTTAAAAAAAAAAAGTAAACAATCCCTGGTGTCTAGAGTTTTCTGCCCTGGCCCTGGGGGCAGATCGGTCTAATTACAGAAGACCGATCTGCCCCTGGGGGAGGGGGCAGAAAAAGCCTTTGAAAAAATTCCCCCCCTAGGGAGCGACCTTTGCTCAAGGGGTCGCTCCCCTTATAAGTATAAATAAAAAAAAGACAAACATCCCTGGTGTCTAGTGGGCATTTCTGCAGCCCGATCGCTTCTCAATTGGGTTGCAGAAATGCTCACAGAGACATGAAAGGAAAGGAAAGGCCTTTCCTTTTATGACTCTGTGCCGCCCCAGCCCCTGATTGGAAGAGAAATGCTTTGCTCAGCTTCAAGCGCGTGGGGGGGGCCTCTGACGAGGTCAGCGTGCGATCGCGCGCTGACGTCATTAGACGTCACTGGAGGGGTGAGGCGGCCTCGGGCGTGGAAGGGGAAGCGATTCCCCTTCCATCCCTGCCTATGGGAGGGGGGGTTGGGAGGCCCACAGTAGGAGCGCCAGCGCTCCCCCCGTGGGCCGGGTTCAGGATGAGCTGGTCTCGCCCTTGGTACACAGCAACCGTGGCCAAGGCCGAGACCAGCTCGAACCAGGCACCGAGGGGTTAAATAATGTAAATATAATCCTGATCAGTCCATCTCAGATAAGATATCACTACTCTCCAATCTATTTATATAAAAAATCAAGGGTGACAACCTTGTGCTGCTGATGATATAGAGTCATCAGGAAGCCGTACTGAAGAGAATCATAGAATGCTGGGTTGCTGGGTAAAGATAGGGGCATAATGCAGGGCAATATTTCCGAGGGCTTCCATAATTTCAGGGGCCCCATTCAGCCCATAGCCAATGAATTTCTGTGATATATGGGCGACTTAGGGTCCCATCACTACAATCAGCGGAGAATCACATCATTTTGTATAATGCCACTAGACAAAGAAGGACAACAGGGATAAACTCAACTGTATGAAAGTAAATAGGAAACAAATAAGGGCTGTGTATACAATGAGGCATGACTGATTAGCCTATTTAGAGTTTGACGGACAGGATTTTACTTCATCAAGATGATGGAGTTAAGCACTCTTTTGCCTTGAGTGTGTCCCCGTCTGCCAAATTTTGAGATGTTTGCTGTCCCAGCTGACATCTCTTCCATTGTCAGGAACCACTGTCAGAGTGGTTCCTTTAAATGTATTGTAAATTTGACAGATAGAGCCATACAGCAAACTTACAATGTTTTTCTGCTTCCAAAATAAATACCCAAATTGGGATTATTTAAAAAAAAAAAAAAACTAATGCTCCCATCACCATGGGAGTTTTCTTCGATGATGAGGAGGGGTGTTTTGCAGTTTTCACTGCCCCTTACTATCCGGTTTTAACTGGTGATGATGGACAGTAAAAATTGCCCATGTGTCCGCCCACTCTAAATCAGGATGGCAGACATGGCTAAAACTCTGGTCCTCGGAGGGGTTTGTAGATGGCTGAAACAGAGTAATCTCAGCTGTCTACATTCTGAGGGTCCGTCTGTCTGTAAATCAGGTGGACGGACCTTTAGGTTGACAGAATTGATATTCCTTTGCGATGGAGTAACCTTTCCGCCAACCTCTAAATTAGGCCCTTAGTGGCAGATTTAACAAAAGTGGCGCTGCACCTAATCCAGCGCCACTTTCCTTCCACTACTCTCACCATGTGTACGCGGTATTTAAAATCCGGTACACCATGGCCAGGGTAGGGGGCAATAGCATCATAATTTCTAACACTATTGATGTACTGTTCAGGGTTAGCCCCAATATGTTGGCGCTAACCTGGAACAGCACATAGGGGCCCATTGAAAACAATGGCATGCCCCCTTTTAATGCCTGCTCAAAGCAGGCGTTAAAAATGCAAAAAAAAAATGACGCAAAGAAATCTTTTAGACTTATTTGCGCCATTTTTTCAGCCCCCCTAATAGGGGAATGCCCCAATTACATACAGTATGCCTGGCGCAGGCATAATGTGACGCAGGGGGTTACAAAGTGGTGCAATACATGCATTGGGCAACTTTGTAAATGTAGTGCTGTGATTTTGGCCTCGTTGGGCCACATTAATGTAAAAATAAATGACGCTAATGTGGTGCAAGGAGGCGCAGGGGCTCTTAAATATGCCCCATTGGGGCAGATTTATGAAAAGTGACACTGCACCTAGAGCAGCACCACTTTTCTTGCACCCCTTAGCCCCCCCTAACGCCAACATGTGGATGCCGTATTTGAAATACGGCGTACCCTAGCAGTAGACAGGGGGACTCGCGTCATCATTCTTTACGCTAATCCAGTGCTTTGCAGGGTTAGTGTCAAAAATGTTTACGCTAATCCTGCAAAGCACCCAGAGTCCCATTGAACACAATGGGAGCCTCTTTTTAACACTTGCACTTAGCAGATGCTAAAAAATGCTGATAAAAATGATGCAAAGAAATTTCTTAGATTTCTTTGCGCCATTTGTTGTGCCCCATAGCTCCGTAACGCCCCCTTCCATACATTATGCCTGGCTCAGACATAATGTGGTGCAAGGGGGTTACAAAGTTTATAAATATAGCACTGCGTTTTTGGCCTTCTAACGCCATATTAGAGTAAAAAAATGACGCTAATGGGGCGTTGGAATGGCGCTAGGCCCACATAAATCTGTGCCTTAGTCTCTTTTACTTAGTTTATTTATAATTCCAGTTTGGTGTTATTTTTCACCTGAATAGTCATAACAAATAAAGCAGTATTTCCTGCCTGCTGTATTATCGCAACCGAGTTTCCTAGGGACATATTTCGCCAGGTAAGAATTGGTGAAATTTATGCCCAGGAAACGCCCAAAAATTTGGCAACAGTCTCTAGAAACTTTACAGTCTCCAGAAACAGTGCAAGAACACCGATGTCTCCACAATTCCGTATTCCATAGGCAAAAGGGCAAATGAGATTTGGTAATCTCGCATAAGGGAATTTCGGATGCACCAAACAGAATCAGAAACTCTGCATTAGGAGCGTGTAAGTAGTTTCTTTGTTTTCGAGCCTGTGAGGCACAAGAAGCTGGGGATTCCTTGTTTATGTGAAACGTTAGACACAGTCAGGCACTGTGATCAGATACTCAATCGTGCATAATATCAGATGCCTCAGAAAAGACCCTGCAGTATTGCTCGATGGAGCTCGGCTGGAGTAAGGGACACATTTCTCACACATACTTCTGCTGACAGCTTCAGGCCCAAGAATTCCAACGAGGGACTGGAAAAGTTTCAGGCTCGCCGGCTGCACAGCTCTGGCTCATGACACGGCCCGATCCATCAGAGTCAGGCAGCTGCTCTAATCGTGCAGGTAATAAACGACAGAGGACATGCCTTCCAGGGACACAGAGGAAGGCGCAGCGAGAAATCGCCATACTCATTGAGGAAAAAAACAGCACTAGAGAAGAAGAGAAAGCCACACTCAGCAACTCAAAACAGGAAAGAATCAAGTAATAACATTCACAGGGGTCGACGATGATGTTATGGTAACTCGGGGTGGGGGTGGAGATGGTGGAGGTATCAGTTAGCCATGGTTATTTTTTTTTATTACCATAGCGAAATATAACAACATTTTGAATTTTTTCAGTTTGAGAAATTCATTAAATTTCTTCAGTTTTCCATTGTACAATTGTGCATAGTTTATGCCCAGAAGAGACCTGTTCAAGGAGAAAAACGTCTCGTGCAAAAAGTAAAACTGCCTCAAAGATATTTTCTAGCGGAATCATGCTCCTGCATATTTTGCACATGAACTTTTGTGTCTCACAGAATTTCTCACACTTTTCATATATTTTTGTGAAAACAATTACGCAGGTTCACCCATCCTTAATCACTTTCTCATCAGTGTGGGGATCAGATACTAGAATTTACTACAGTACAGTTGCAGCAAAATGAATAAGCGATACACATGACATTAATGTGTGTTATAAGTGTTCCCTATTTTAGTAATTTAAAACCAGCTTACCATTAAGGTTCTGCTCCCTGTGTCTCCCCGCCTCTTGATATCCTTCCCAAACCCCTCTCTGCCACGCTTTCTGCACACCTTGTGCCACTCAGCTATCAGGGGCAGCTGGTAACATTAAAAAGTGGTGGGGCGTGGCGCAATGCCGAAAAACTCATTGTAGATGCTACTGCCCTCCTTCCGGCGCCTCTCCTCTCCCGGGATTCTTCCAAGCACAATGGTTCTGATTGGAATATCTAAAAGAATATGTAATGATTATAAAACGCAATGTTATTGATATCTCAACAGTAGGATGTAAAGAGTACCTCAACTACCAGAAAAATAAAGTCAAAGGCTGATGTCAACATGGACATAGATGTTTTTGTGCAAGGCTTATATATGATCATTAAAACCCCCAAAACAACCAACGTGGAACCTACAGGTTACAACAAAACATACATAATAGCACAGTTCAACATAACAAGGTTTCCCCAATAAAAGGACAAAACGACCCACTTCAAGTAAAGTCCATTCTTGTAACCCAGTTAATTTAAAGGTCCATATTACTAGGTTCCTTCTGAGCACAATCAACAGTGTTACACGTTGGTTGTTTCGGGGTGTTTAAATCATATATAAGATATCAACATTGTGTTTGATATTCATTACATATTCTTTCATATATTCCAATAAGAACCATTGTGCTTAGAAGAATACTATTTGGGCCTGGATTCTTGTTAGGTAGGGCTGCCTTTGTGATTTAAGAGTATCTCCGTTCCCAGGCTCATGAGGGTGACGAGCAGAAAAGGAAAGGAAGGTGGTTGACTTCCTGCTAAGTGCCAACACAAATCCAACCAATCCTGGATCTGCTCTTATGCTGTTTTGAGCATTAGAGAAGCATCAGGATTGGTTGGAGAAGGCTTACACAGCACTCATTTTGAGTGTAGGGGCCCTTGCCTGCAATCCCACGCCTGTCTCACAGTGCTGGGATTGCAGGGTCTGAAGTGCGCATGTTGGGCTTGCAGTCGCAAGACATCTGGCAAGTCCGTCATGTACACTCCACACTGGCAGTGGCAGCAGTCATCCTGCAATCCATAAGAATCAGCCCCACCCTCACACTTGTACTAAAACAGCACAGGCTGGTGACACACAGATACAATAAAATGGTAATGACCATTTTATTAATATATGTTTAGATGCTGTGCTCGCAACAGGTGGGGCGATGCTCCTATACCATTTAGGAGGAACCACCACTGTTGGTTATGCCCAGTTTGCCTTCCATCTGTCCTGCCGACGCCCTTCCCTGATAATACACTCTTCTACCTGCTACCAGCCTTAAAGCTTCTCAGAGCCCCCTGCACATTGTGTTCACTAGTGCCACATAACTGACCTTCTGCCCCTTTCATAACTACCAGCAGGTACTGTACCCAAATGTCCTCCCTATGGCCCTTTAACATCCCCTTGTGTGTACAACCTTGTCTATGCTCTCTTTGTATCTTTCTGCTTATTGCTTCCTCTCTGTGCTGCTTGTACGTCCATGACTGGCCACTTTCCTATTGCCCATGCCCATTGTGCCTCAATGCCCACTCCCCCATGAACCTTTGCATGTGTCCCACCTCTGCCTTGACTCTTGTGTCCTTTCACAGTCCAATTGTTGTGCCCTTCTACTGACTTCCTACTGGTTCACTTTCTGTTCCTCCACATTCATACCTCCACCGTGGCTGCAACCCTGCCCGTGCTGCCATGTACCTCCGTATCAATGTTCCTACATGCTTCTCTGCTAATGACCCTCTAGCTCTCTTCATATATTCCCCACTGTGCCATTTCTCCACCTCCTCTGCCACCCTAGCTTCTTTGCGCCACCTTGTACCGTGTTTCTTTGTTAACATTACTCCAAATACCATCATGGCACGCTCATTTCTCTGCACCACCATGTCCCGTGCTTCTCCGGTACAATTTTTCTAGGTTAATAAAAACAGATAGAACAGGAATATTGTTCTTCTGGTTCAGGGTTGACAAAATACTTAGTAGAAAATGCTAATGATAACCTTATATAGTGAATGCCACCAAAGTGCTAGGATACTGTCGATGCTTTTCAGCATTAAACGGTCGATTGATGAATCGGGGCTATGTGCGTCTACTCCAGGCGAGAGGCCTACAGTTAACATACCATGTACCCAGAGGACGAGGAAAATTCACTCGGAAAAATCCACACGAGACAGGGTTCAAAGTTCAAACCACAATAGTTGATTGAGCTTAAGAATGAATTCAGAAAAATGAATACAGAAGTCAAAATGTTCAAAATGTAAATAAATGTTAAGGTCATTGGCAGTGGAAACTAAGTCTAAATCTAATTAATAGCCACGGCCAAGTGGGGTCCAGCACAGACAAATAACAAATAAGGAGTATTTGTGTTAAGGACTAACATTTATTTTAATTTCAGAGTAATACATAAACTAGCATGAAGTCAGTTCTCTATGAGGGTCGTTTTCAAAATTATGGGATTGTATGCCTTTTTAGATGAAGTAACTGTGCAGCATTCAATGTAGTCACTATGGTCTGCCAAAGAAAAAATAGATATCACAACCAATAGGTAATCAGGAGGTACATCACATGATAACCTTGCACTATGCCAGAAAACAATACTGCATCCGGAAATAACCAGCATCTCTGCTCAGCCAAGTTGCTTTCAACGTATGTACAGTAAGCAAAACCGCCCTTGTCCAGGCACATGAGAATCCCAAAATAAAACAATTTTGTAAATGTTGCAGTGGGAGCGAGACCATAGAACTAACTGACTCTCTCATTGTTATATAAACAATTAAGGTAAAAAATTGAGGTTTGTGGTGTACAGTCAGGGAGGGTGTAGATGAGTTTGTCAGGAGCTAGAAACCATATGCATTAAAGTGTGGTATGAGAAAATACGAGTACGCCTAAAGCCTCACTTTTGTAAAATTATAAATTCTCATTTCATAAACTACAGTAGAAAGTTCGCATTTGCCACTCTTAAGTGTTAATTAAATATGCTGATGTTTTAAATTAGGAATCTACGGCAAGTATGCCATATCTTATCGTTTCCTCGTAGTAATTTATACCTGTGTGCCCAGTTTGAATACAAATCTCAGCAGCAATTGCTTAACTCATTCTTTCACACTATCAGCTTAAGAATACAGATGTTTGATAAGAAAAGTAGGTTTCTGTAAAATAATAAAGACAAGAGTAAAACATACATTAAAACGTTTAAACATCCCACTGTAGAACAATCAAGTTTCTCTGGTTGCTCTCAGGATAAAAGTGCAGGTTACAAACAACAGAGAGGCAATTATTATTAGTGGAACTACCAGTGCCCAGCCATCTTAGAACAGCTAAGATTTAGTATGGCGACTGATCACTCGAGTTGCAGGGACCTAAAATCTGTAACGCCACAGCCCAAGCATGAGATCGGAACCTAAGCGCAAGAATTTGAGGAACTGTTTGAAAACAGAACTGGATATACTTGTCTTTTGTTGAACCTTACACTGAGAAGGGAATTACAGTCGAAGAATATCCAACACTGTCTACCCAGTGCTTAATTTGTAAAAACAAATAAGCACCAGTGCTCTCCTCAGGAGGCCACTACTGCTTGCAACATCCATTGCCCAGCTATCTCTACCAATGACTGTACCAGCACAACTAACCCTCAGACTCGTACAACTGTGACGATTCAGACTACTCCAGGCCCCCAGAGCTATAAGGATGGCTTGGACGGCAGGTGTTATTCATTGTTACTGTGTATTGAATTAATAAACAACAGTTGTGGTCATCTCTAAATTGGCAAACTGTCTTAAGTGTTGGTGTTGGCAATTAAGTGCTGGAGCCGAGGGCCGGAAACGTGCGCCTCAAATTAAACACTGTATCCACTACTCAATCCAATTTGTCTCATATGCCCCCATTACAATGCTCAAAGCAAAAAACATGTACTTTGAAATGGGGCCCTGTAAGGCCCTCTATTTGTGCCCTCAACCTGTGAGCAAGCAGATCTCTTCAATGTTTTTAATTATTTACAATGAGCTTCTATTCCCCCTCTTTATTTATCATACAATCTTTCAATGTCATTTTACTTTGCTCAGCCCAGGCCAGTCTGCTGCAGCACGTGGAGTCATGAAAGAGGAGGTGTTGTCACAGCCAAATTTCATCTGGCCATGAATGACAAAAGCAGTCATGATTAAAGTGCACATATCAGCCTGGCAGAGCCTGCCCAGCCCAACAACCACACTTTAAAGGCTCAGTACTCACCAGCAGTGTATCAAGGATGCTAGGTACCATGGTGCAAGCATGGAAAATGCCCCCTTTAACTGTCGTTAGGGTAGTAAAATACACCAGGTGCCCCTGTGCACTGAACCAGTGCTGCACCAGTGGTAACTCTGCCACTGGAACCCGTGCAGTGTGAGAGAACTAGAAGAAAGAGACTGCAGAGAGACCTCAGCCCCTAGGCTCTGAGCAAGTGCTGGGTAGCGTTTTCCAGCTATTGCTGTTAGAGCAGTAACAGCATTGGATGGGGTGGGTTGGTTTGGTGGGAAGCACCCCCATACTGGCTTGCTCATTCCGTCCATTAATAATTGACAGGCAGCATTCTCTGACTGGCCTGTGCAGGGAGGTGGCTCTCAGAGAAAGAGAATGTGCTGTCTTTGTTATTAAAGTACTTTTTAAGGACTGGTTTGGCTGAAACTATGTGGAACTTCATGCCACTAAGGCAGCGAAAGCACTGCTTCAAGAAGCCATCTTGTCGTATTCCTCCTAGACCCCTTGTCTTATTTAAAGTTTCCTTCAGGGTACCAGCTGGATTTAGCCTATCTTTAGATATGTCAATTATCTGTACATCTGTGCATTATGTCCATGGAAGTCAGGCATTCTCTCCTATTTACATTTAAAAAAAACTACTTTGTAGGAAACGCTATTAGGAAATCAGTATCTTGTTACATAGCATTTTGCATTTCCTAAATAGCGATTTCTATGAAGTCACTATTTAGGAAATGCACAATTGCATCTACATACATCTGGCTTTCAGTCCTTTATTTTGCACTGGTTCACCATCATGAGCTCCTCATCTTCATTATGTTGTACCCACAGTACTAAAAAAGAGATTCCGACCCTTTCTGAAAATCTGAAAGCTGACCCTTCCATTTGTTGCTAAATTCCCAGATAACTGTGTCACAGAAGAACTTAATCTGCTTGTAAGCAACAATTCTCCTATAAATACTCATTGGCGGGGTTCACGACAAGTACGCAGAACAGAAAGAGCCATGCTTAAAGGTAAGGATAATACCCTACAAATCATTGATGCTTGTCTTCTAGTCCTGTTAGATTAATCCATAGCAGTCAACACAATTGACAAGACCATTATGTGTAAATGCCTGGAAGACTGTGTGAGCAGCAGGGGAATAGCACTCGTACCCCAATGAGTGCTTTCAAACAACTCACATTAGTATTTCACACCTCTGCTCATGCTATTATGAGTACATCAAAGCTATTGGCCTTTATCTTATTCAAACTGAACCATTACGAACCTTGTGAGAGCCCTAACCATCACCTAGTGGCAATATACCAATGACAAGCAAATGTACTACAAAATGAGCTTCGATAAATTTGAAGCCCACCTCAAACAATGCCTAAATACTATCCAAGACTCTATGACACATCGGAATCTTAAACTGAATGCCACAAAAACTGATTTTTCATTGCCCCAGACCCTAAACAAAAAATAGGCCTACAAAAAGAACAGGAGTCCATATAATGCGGGTCTCCCACCCAAATCTGTCACAAAGTCTAAGTCTCTTGGGAAAACTCCTGAAACAAATAGAAACTAGATGCAGACATTACATCTATAAATACATTTGTTCATCATCAGCTTGATGTACAGAGATTATCAAAACCCTTTTCCCAAAGAAGGACTACTTCAAACCGTAATAGCACATTTGAACCATTTTCAGGGGCCACAAGGCACACAGGGGTTACTGGACACAACGTTGGTGGTTGAGGGTTTTAACTTCTGAAGTCTCGGAACCTGACCTTAGATGAACTCGAGCAGCAGGGCCAAGTACTCCTTCTGCACCTTATTCTCAGGATAGTGTGTTCCAAGCAGTCGAAAGCTTCCTTGGGGGGAGGTGGATACAGATAAGTGAACATGTGCTCGCAACAGAACATGTGGGCAGCGGCAGCAAAATATACCCAGCTAAATACTTACTTTTATGAAAAAAAATATTTTGTTTCTACCTCTAACCACACAAAATAAAAATACAACATTCAAAAACATTTACAAAGCCCTCTCTTGAGGTCAGGGCTCTAATGTTTTTTTGGAGGTTTCCTGTCCCACTCACTCCTCACGTTAGCAATCGTTATTCCTCATTCAGTATTGATAACATTCAGGGTATGCCCCACTAGTAGTCCGAGTCATAAGAGCCCACTACTTCTCTGTTTAAAAGTCAATAGTGTTCCAGCACAATCATGTTTAAAGTTAGTAGCAAGTTCCCCCTTTGCCATAAGGACCAAAACAAGTCCTACCCACATTGGCAGGTATGTAGTGTCCAGAGCTCCAGAGCATTCCCCATCCTCAAGCACTTGCAGTTGCTGCAGCCAAGATCAAATAAGCCGGCCACACGTGACCCAAGCAGCTGCACTCAGCTGCTGAAGTGGCTTGAGGTGTTCTGCAGCTCCTCTTGTGGTGTAGGTGTTCATTCTGCTCTCAATGGGAGATGGTTATGACAATCCTGTCTTTGGCCCCTTACCTAGGTGAAATTGCACGGGTGCTCCCACAGCATCCTCACTTCTCCAGCACAGGGGGAAAGAACACATAGCAGTCCTTGGTGATCCCGGTGACCCCCTCTGATACATGGTCACCGCAACTCAGTGTCCATGGGCTCTGGCCTGGATAATATAGCGCAGTCCTCCATGGCAGCCCCTCCTTGACACATGGCAAGCAGGATGGCACTCCAGGCTCCAGGACAGGTGATCTTGGATTCCTTGGGTGATGTTCCCTCATCCAGCAGGGAGTTTAGAAGGCATAGGCCCAAGTCTTAGTCACAGGCAAAAGTCTTGCAGAGCTTCCGCTCCTCATACAGCTGATCTGGCTGCTTGGTAGATGACAATTTTTCAGGTCTCAACCTCCCCTTTTTATAGTCAATTTCCAGACAGGAAATGTGATTTAGGATCTGACTCTTTTAAACTTTATGTTGTGGTTCCTTTCCTTGTGAAGAATATAGGCCTGTGCTCCCTCTTCCTCTTGAATAGCAATCTGTCACAGCAGGAGCGTTTTCAAGGCTGATAGTCCCAACACAAGTCAAGGGAGTGACAAGAGTTCAGACCTGTATGTCGGTCACAGAGATATGTGCATCAAAAGGTTATCCCAGGGCCCCAAGCCCTACTCTTTATGAATCTCTTATTTGCCCCATCTTCTTCCTGAGGTGTGCCCAGACCCCTTCCTTGTGACCTCTCACTGAATCAAAGAGCATCCTTTGAAGTAGAAAGGGGAGACCTGGTCCTCCCCTCCCCAGTGTGTGTCCCAACCAGCTTACAGGAATGCAGCCACCCACAAATCTGTCTGGGGGATCTCTCTACCTCCTCTTCATGTTTCATCATGCAGGCCTCGGTCTTATAGGCACACATACACCCAGTGCATTTATACTGCATGCATGCACTGCACAGTACTGTACATGTACTGTACCACTCATAGGCACACATACAACCACCATCTGCATTTACCATGAATGCACTACCCAGCACTGTAGCACTGTATAGCTTTCTATACGGTACAATTCAAAGGCACACATATATCCAGCCTATGCATTTAATATGCATGTATTGTTTCCTTCATGTATTGTACCATTCACAGGTACACATACATGCAGGACATGCATTTATCCTGCATGCACTGCACAGCACTACATCCTTCAGGAACTATACAATTCATAGGCACATACCCTTGCATAATGAACACACTGATCAGTACTTGTTAGAAATGGGGTCGTTGGTTGGCAGTCAGGTTACCCCCTGTCCAAGCAAGGACCCACACTCTAGTCAGGGTAAAAGAGAATCACTCTCAGCTAACCCCCGCTCACCCCCTTGGTAGCTTGGCACGAGCAGGCAGGCTTATCTTCAGAGTGCTAGGTGTAAAGTATTCGTCCCAACACACACAGTAACTTAATGAAAACACTACAAAATGACACAACACAGGTTTAGAAAAATAGAAAATATTTATCTAAACAAAATAAGACCAAATGACAAAAATCCACAATACACAAGTCAAGTTGTTAAATAAAATGCATAAAGAGTCTTCATGTCCTTTTAAACACAACGCTAATGCTGTTAGCATGAAAATGTACCTGAGTCGCGTCAAAATAACACGCACGGGCAAGTGTGCATCGAAAAAGGTAAGCAGTGCGTTGATTTCTCACCCGCAAGCGAGGTCATACGTTGTTTCTCCTTCTCCGGTCGATTGCGTGTGTTGTTTCTTTCCCACCAGGAGAGAGATGCCTCCGTCCAGACAAAGCACCTTGGGTCCGGGCAGACTTGCGTTGTTTTACGAAGCCCAGCGATGTTGCGTTGTTGCAGCCTCCATCAGCGATGCCGAGCGTCGTTTCTCCAGCCGCGTGCATCGATTTCAAAGCCACGCTGCGTCTATTTCAGCCACGGAGCCGGCAACACGTCGTTCATTTAGCCGCTCTCAGAGGTTGCGTTGGAAATTTCCCCGCACGGCGATCTGTTCGTGGATTTCCAACCTTGGTCCACCAGCTTCACCTGACAAGGCCCCAGGAACTGGATAGGGCACCACTTGGCAGGAGTCTCAGCAGAGGCTCCAGGTGCTGGCAGAGAGAAGTCTTTGCTGTCCCTGAGACTTCAAAAACAGGAGGCAAGCTCAGTTTAAAGCCCTTGGAGAGTTCTTCACAAGCAGGAAGGCACACAAAGTCCAGTCTTTGTCCTCCTGCACAGGCAGAAGCAGCAACTGCAGGATAGCTCCACAAAGCACAGTCACAGGCAGGGCAGCTCTTCTTCCTCAGCTCTTAAGCTCTTCTCCTTCTCCAGGCAGAAGTTGCTCTTGGTTTCCAGAAGTGATCTAAAGTCTGTGGTTTTGGGTGGCCTTCTTATACCCATTTTGCCCTTTGAAGTAGGCTTACTTCAAAGAAAAGTCTCTCTTGTTTGTGAAATCCTGCCTTGGCCAGGCCCCAGACACACACCAGGGGGTTGGATACTGCATTGTGTGAGGGAAGGCACAGCCCTTTCAGGTGTGAGTGACCACTCCTCCCCTCCCTCCTAGCACAAATGGCTAATCAGGACATGCAGGCTACAACCCAGCTCCCTTTGTGTCACTGTCTAGAGAGAGGTGCAAACAGGCCAACTGTCAAACTGACCCAGACAGGGAATCTACAAACAGGAAGACTCACAGAATGGTTTAAGCAAGAAAATGCTCACTTCCTAAAAGTCTTATTTTCAAACACACAATCTCGAAATCAACTTTACTAAAATATGTATTTTTAAATTGTGAGCTCAGAGACCCCAAACTCCACATGTCTATCCGCTCCCAAAGGGAATCTTAACTTTAATCATATTTAAAGGCAGCCCCCATGTTAACCTATGAGAGGGACATGCCTTGCAACATTGAAAAACGAATTTAGCAATATTTCACTGTTAGGACATATACAACACATTACTATGTGTCCTACCTTAACCATACACTGCACCCTGCCCCTGGAGCTAACTAGGGCCTACCCTAGGGGTGACTGATATATAAGAAAAGGGAAGGTTTAGGCCTGGCAAGTGGGTACACATGCCAAGTCGAATCAGCAGTTTACAACAGCAGACACAGACACTGCAGTGGCAGGTCTGAGCCATGTTTACAGAGCTACTATTGTGGGTGGCACAACCAGTGATACAGGCTATGGGCACCTCTAGTGCACTTTACTAGGGACTTACTAGTAAATCAAATATGCCAATCATGGATAAACCAATCAACAATACAATTTACACAGAGAGCATATGCACTGTAGCACTGGTTAGCAGTGGTAAAGTGTTCAGAGTTCAAAAGGCAACAGTAACAGGTCAGAAAAAAATAGGAGACAGGAGTCAAAAAGATTGGGGGTGACCCTGCATAAGGGAAAGTTCAAACAGTACTGATCTGTCTCTTTATTGCACCCTTCCCAAGTACACATACATCCAGTGCAGGTGCATCACTTCTGCACTGTGCTGCGCAGCACTTCACACCCGCCTGGTGTAGGACAAGGGAGAGTTAAGCACACAGAAGCGGAGGTTTGAAAAGTGAGTGAACCTGTAGGCCTCTATCCATTGACAGGTTAAAAAAAGACATGTTCTCTCCTACAGAGCACTACATGATATGGTGGCACCATTGTGCTTGTGCTGTTTAGCTCTTGGTGGAGGCACTAATATTCCACCACTATGAGGGTAGGACTTTGTGAGTCACTCCCAGTCCAACATGACTGCAATCCATGAGGCAATCATATGTCAGGGGGCACACAAATGAGCCCTGTTTGCCTATGTCAATAAAAATTGGCATTAGGGATCCAGACATCACGTTCTGTCCCAACATTGCATTTACCATTTTGTATATTGAATTTAGAAACTCCACTTACGGGATTCGAAAAAGATAACTTGCCCACAGTCCTAAATATAAGAATGGATAAACACAAAGGGCCTGATTTAGATATTGGTGGACAAGTTACTCCGTCACAACGGTTATCAAAATTCCGTAAATATAATGGGATTTAGAATTTGGCTGACGAGATATACATCACTGTTTTGATGAAGTAACTGATCCACCAGTATCTAAATCAGGCCAAAAATCTCTTTATTATCACTCAAATGTCAGCCCTTTTCAGTTACGTGGCATCACCTTTAAGCCTCTAATGGCAGACTTCTGTGTTTGGAAATTTCGGCCAGAAATTGAAATCCAGCCATTTAAGAGTTACTGACATCAAACAGACTGGGAGCTCTGGGATGGTAGAAAACCCTGCCATTCAAAGATTTTGGGGAATAACGTGAAGGAATTGGTGTTTCTGTGCCAATACACACATGGTTTATCCCAATGTTTCTTCTGAAGATTTCGGGTCCTGGTGAAACATCACATCTCGTAATCTTCGTAATAGCTTGATTAATGCTCATTTTCACTAATATATTACTGTAAGTCCTCTAATCAGTTTATTGATGTGTACTCATAAATCAGTGGCATTAATGATTTAATAGATATAGGTCCTGAGATTTGAAATTCTGTTCCCTCAGCAGAATGTGCAAATGGTACATCCATAGGTTTACAAACAGGGATGCAATTCCCAATGTGACCTTTGTATGCAAAGGGTTACCAAATGCCATGCTTTAAAAGTATTAATAAGGCAGGCTGATCCACGTGACCTTGTGCAATGGACAAAAGAGTGCAGGCCTGCAAGGGAAAGCAGACCTCCGGCTCTGCCTCAACATTCTTAAGTGGAAACCAGGTGAAGCTTTCATAAAAAAAGGCTTCATTTAGGAATAGATTCGAGGAGCTTGCAGGGATCCCCTGGACATCTGCCTACTTCTCCCTAGGCCTCCCGACATGATGATTCCCAACAGGTCGGAACAGCGTCTCCTTCGTGAATCAAGTACCACCCTAGCTCCGGTGTCACTATCTGTTTAATGGTTTCTGATTGCATTTTTGATCACAAACCATTAATACATAACTTTGTGACTTGCCAATAGAAGGAGATTCCACTTTCACTCACCTCTTATTTGCGATTCGACTGAGTCACTGAATTTTTTTTGAAAGTCTGAAATACCCTTTTGATTCACAAAAGAGGATTCATACATTGCGAAATACTTCTTTGCAAGCTCTAATTCTGGAGTTTGTGATCGAAGAACTGTTGTGTTCATCAACTCCATAATCGTCAATATAAGTGTACTGACCTGTATTCCCTTACACCACTTGTGGTGGTATAACAGCTGTAAACTTTGTTTTTTTCTAGTATGGTATATACTTTGTAGAAATCATTTGTCTTTTTAATTATACTCTGCATATATTTGTATATGCAACCTAATTTTTCTTTTTAATCTTCTGTACACTTGCTGCCTCTTGTTACTTCATCTCCATCTAATGTGCTCTGATGTCCTAGTTGGCGAGTGATTGCTATAAAGTAATAAATAAACAAGATCAAGCAGAGATTTTAGGCCCTTTTGATATTGCACTACTTTTCAGATTACTGTTCAATGTTAGGATGTGGTCGTTATTATCATCAGGACTATATCAGTTTAAGTGTGCGGTACAAGCCCAACCAATTTCTCCAGTATACAAATGTTATTCCTCCATACCCTTTTGTGACTATACTTTGGTTCCTATTCTGTCCTTAAGTCCATCTTTCTTTCCATGTGACTGACAGATTCCTTTGCTATTGTATACTAAAACCCGAACATATCATTTGGGGCCCATTTCTTCATTTCAAAATTATAAGCTCAACCTCGAAAATTACTTTCTGGACAAAAGTGGAAGAACCAGTGTCATTTGGTGTTATTCTTTGCTTCTAATCTATCAATTGTATTTGATGTAGGATGACACTTTTACCTTTTGTGATTTATTTTTATGCATTGAATTTATGTCATATTTTTAATGTTTGCTAATGCTTTCCATAGTATCCTGAAGCTTGTTTTATGATATTGTTTTTTGCACAACATATAATGAACCTAAGCTAATTAAGAGGACCACATTGCCGGTTGTGAGATTAGTTGACAGGCCGCTTTGCCTAGGTGGGATTATCCTGCCAAGAAGCAATCTCTCTATAACTTTTCCAGCTCCGCCTTTTCCTTTTAACCATCTGCGTGATAAAAAAAAAAAAAAAAAATAAAGCTAATAGATATACAGACGTCTTCAGTGGTTCTTTGATCACAAAAAGACACAAAGAAAACCAAAGCCGTTCATTGAGGAATTATTTTAGAAACAAGTCTCTGTTCACTTGGATTACATGGATGAAGCCATGACACACTGGCCTCAACGCAAGGGACAATGTAAACATGTCTGTGATTTTTTTTTTTTTATTGTCATTTTTATTAATACATGTGTTCACTGTCATTTGTATATTTTATCTCATTTGCATTGACCTCTGAATGGAAGTGTATAAGAGGCATACATTTAAAAAATATTCTTCTAGTCAACATTTTACATAAAAGGCATCACTAAAAATCATCATAGTGCATCCCAAGATATTTCCATTGTGCCAATATATCCATAGGAGCATGAAGTTAACACTACGGAAATATTTAAATGTAATTAGGCGATATCAAGTAGATGTTGTGAATTTCCTGGGTGCCATCAACTCAAGTGTCAATACTTTGTCATCTAGCGAACCCGTATCTTCTTCTTTGCTTCCCTCAGTTTATTAAAAGTGTCTGGTGTATTAAACACAAGGGATTTATATGGCATTGAATATTGTGCTATGTTGAGGAAATGGTGACTTCACAAGCTGGCTTCTTACATGTTTTCAAAGACCATTACACCGTTGGAGGCAACACGACTTAATAATGCCTAAATTGTCCCTACCTTTAAAGTCTTGCAATGGATTAAGCTGCGGGAGGTGATTTCTCTACATTTTAGGGCCCTCACCTGTAATCTTCCCATCTCATTTTGTTTGTTAAAGTGGTGTTGGCCATACTTTGATAACTATTCAAGATGGAGGGGGTTGCCTCAGGAGAGGTGACCACCATACAGATATTGTGAAGAGGCATTGTTCTCCATTGCCCATATTTCAGGTTCATAAACGGAGCCTGCAACCGGGCCATATAGCAATTCATTCACTTCTAGCAAATGTGTTGCTCTATAGTCGGATATCAGGCCAGTGGTGGCTGCTTTCCGTTGAAAGTGGTGGGTGATCAGGTCTAACCCTAAAACTCTCAAACATGGTCCATTATAGATAGTGATTATAACGGGCCATGATTAAGAGCTCTGGAGTTAAGGCTGAAGGCAGTGCGAATTTCTCACACTGGCTAGCAGTGTGTAAAACAAAATAAATAGCACAGTAAATAAAAAAATAAAAAGAAACATACTTACCGAGTCCGCTCCTTGTCCGTCCTGCAGTCCAGCAGCAAGGGGTTCTCTGAGCCAACTCCCCTCTACCAACCCTGGTGCTGCACTCATACTGCTCAGGCAGCATGTGAGAAGTACCAAGATTGGCTCGAGCATGCTAGTTCGATGCTCATTCAGGCCCTGAAGGCCGGTGCCTGCTCTCCACCCAGCTAAGACAGGTCTGGTAGAGACGTTTAAAGAGCGCATGTCAGGCCGGCCATCGTCAAGACAAACGGCAAAAGTGACATGTGCACTTTAAACTGGAGTGCCCACTACTCCTACAACCCTGCTGGTAGTCAGCAGCGATAGCCCCGCCTCAGAACATTGCTCGGGCTGGCTGGCTGAACTGAAAAATAGAACGGTAATAAAATGGTTTTCTTACCATTTTATTTTCCATTTCTGCTGCTGGCAGCAGGGTGGGCGACGCTCCCCCATAGGAGGCACAGCCACTGTATCAGGCGTATCATGCCTAATACACCATTCTAGTTATATTTCCAACATTAGGCAAAGGACACTTGAGGATTTCCAACTTGCAACATGAATACTCCTAGTAGTAGAGTTAAGAAAGTGAGCATAGTATTTGGTGGATGAAACAAATATTCCTACAGTGTATACAGGATATAGGGGATGACAGCGGCCACCCTTTTCTTCTGCCTCTATTAGTTCAAAGGGTTCTGAAAGAAAATTCATAATTCCTGCCTTGCTGATGATATATTTAGCATATAGTAGTTTAACATAGGATTTATTATTTGGGTCATCAAAAGCTTTCTTAAAGTGTACAAGTAACACAGCCAGCAGTGAATGCAAATTGTCAGCCGTGGTGATGTAATTGCGTTCTTCTCTTTGATTGCTGTGGAGGACATAATACTGCTTTGGTCTATGTGGGCCAAGTCTATAATAATTTAATGAAGAAAGTTTGCTAGTATTTTGCCTTGTATTTCGTCCTCCCCGTTAATGAAAGATATGTGGACCATTGATCAGCTTGGTTTGTTGTGCGTCAAAATAACAGTTATTTGTGCTCCTTCAAGGTCCTTAGGGAGTTGGTGCTGTTCCTTTACATACATATATAATTCACATAGTGGCTGCACCAAAAGATTAGATCAATTTTTAACAAATAAAGGTTGGAGCCCTGGGTGTCTGGGTGCTTTACTAGTGGTTAACTGAGATATCTAATTGACTAGCCTTTCCACCCTGACAAACTAAGGGGCATATTTCCAAAGATCTGGCGTAGCGTGGTGCAGCACCAAAATTGTCAGTGACACACTGTATGAGTTCCGAAATGGAGGGATGCACTGTATTTACAAAAATACGGCACATCCCTGAACTGGCGCTAAATCAGCTGCCTAGCCCCAATGCAGCCACCCTTGTAGCATGGTGCAAGGATGGCTGTGTTGCAGGGGAGATTGTTTTTGTGCAGGAAGGGACACCCTCCTGCACAAAAACAATCTTCAATTGTGATTTTCTCTTTCTATGTATGTTGCATAATGCAGCACACATTGAAAGAGCAAAAAAACGAGGATAAATGAAAGTATTTCTCCTCGTTGAGCCATGCTAATGCCAGTCCTGGAGTGGTGTTAGATTTTGGCGCTGCCACAGATTTATGATTTCTTGTAAATCTAAGGCAGCATCTAAATGCAATGAGCGTTGCTTTGGAATGCCCATAGCAACACCCATGGCACGCCCCTTCCACGAAAAGTGCTGTGTGTGAAGGGGCAGTATTTACAAGGCAGCGTTAATCCACAAAAAGTGGCTTAATCCTGCCTTGTAAATACAGTGCAGTGCATAGCTCCACCAGAGCGTCTCAAAAACTGATGCTCCAGTGACGCTAAGGGGCTTGTAAACATGCCCCTAAGTTCTCTAAGTGCTAGTTTTGAACCAGCAACAGAACTGACAGCATGAGGCAATGGCAAGAGGATAATATGAAAAGGTAAATGTAAATCATTTTATGTAAATACACAATGGAGTCAATTTCAATAAAGTGAGACGAGAGGCTATTCTAAGTGTGATTATCTTGGATCAAAAAATACGTGGCTCAAAATTTTAAAAGAGGGGATCATAAAGATTAAACTAAACTTTTCGACCAGGGGTAGTGTAGCACAGGTAGAATTTCTTGACTCAGGAAACCAAATAGGCAGAAACCAAAATATAAAAGGATTTTGAAGGGTAAAATTGCTATTTCAACATAAATTGTGCGTGACATTAGTAGACAATGGAGGTCCCTGTGAGATACAGGCACAGGGGTTCTTCCCCGAGTCATGTCAACAAATGGACTGAGGCTCTCTGCAGGTAAAACAGGATAGTCATGAGGGACACCACATTAAATATGGCAGAAGAATCTCAACCGGACATGTTAGCCCTATATAATATGAAACAAGTGTAGCCAGCTAATATTGGGCTCAGAGACATTTGACACCACAGCTAACCTAAATGTATATATCGTGATCTACGGTGTTCAAGACTACCAAGAGATCAGGCATGACCAAAAGACACGCCATCAAGCACAATTCTCTGAAATTCACCCCAAGACCCAAGCGTTGTTGTGTGAATCCCATGGTCTTTTCCAAAGTTGGACAGCCCAGGGAAAAGGGCATGTGGTAAGTGGAGAAAGCCTTGAAAAAGTCAGTACCTTTTCCAGTTTTCTCGTTGTGAAAGGTGTCTTGAAACAGAATAACCAACCCATATGTAATGGGGTCTTAAGCTGTCTGTTAGTGGCATTATTGTTACAATAGGTATTTTTTTTTGTTTTACAGGCGTGGAGGTGGTTCACCTCCACCAGCTTGTCAACGAAGGAGAAATCCACAGCAGAGTCAACTGAAAGGGAGACACGAGGCTATCCAATCAGGAAAAAAGCACATTGAAACTTCCTGTAGAAGAAAGAATGCTGATCTGAGAGTGCAAGTAGAATGATAATGATTAGACTTCTCAGCAGATTGCATAGCATGTGCGATAGAAGGAAAGGTGTGCCAGGCAAACTGATTTTGATTTGATTTGATGTATTTACCATTTTGTGAGCCATTCGTTGGGATAAATAGCCATGCTTGGTGCTTTTTTCAGATTAAATAGGAGGTGCATAGTTGCATTCAGCATCAAAAGAAGATGAATGTAGAGATAAAAGAGTTGTGACACTCAGGCTACATATAACACTTTGCCTGGTCTGTGCATTTTCTCAGAGTTTTTACAACCTGTGGGTCCATCAGTAGTGTGTAGAAAGTATGCAGTCATCCGAAGTCAGAGATGGACATCTGACCCCTCCACCATGCCATAGGGAGATTGATAATTGGTGGAAGCTAAGGATATAGAATGAGGCGAATGCTGCTTATTTGATAACCCTACAGGAAAGAGAGACTACTGATATCTTCTCTGTAAGAGTTTTTTCACAATCAATCCTAACTAAGTACTTTTATATCCTACCAAGATGCGTGGTGTGGAGTGTGATACCGGAGGGCTATGTATGTGTGTTTATGAGTGTGTGTGTCAGGGGTGGGAAGTAGTGTGCACTGTAAATCATATTCAGTGAGGATAACATAAGTTCCTACACAATGGTGGTTCCCCTCCATGTTACCTACATCCTTATGTAGGTTACCTGTTTCCAGTCCTAAAATTATGTGTTGGGCCGGGATTTTATAACTATCCTTTCTGAAATCCCATTTTCTGCCTACCACATAAATATCTGAGTTTCTCTACTCCTCTTGTTTGTGTTTTTCTGTGTGCTGCCTAATAACCTGAAAATCCTGGCTAGGCCTGCCAGGTCTCACATGAAAGCGCCATAGGGAACCAACACTGCTGCCTTGAGGCCATAAGGCCATTAGCTTTGGTAGGTGAAATTCACAAAATGAAGAATGTATTTCAGTAGGCGGAGATGAAGGATAGTGATAGTGTTTACTTGTGGTGCCATGAGTAGATTGTCATCATGCAGGATACCAAGATTTGAAATCACTCCCGTAGTACGCTTTGGGGAATCTGTGCATGATAGCAGATCTACATTATACCCTCAATTAAAACAAAGGTGGGTCTATAAGGATGGTTTGGGCTAAGAATATCAAAGCTAGAATAACAACAGGTCACAATATCATGACCAGAATATCGAGGGACAAAATATCGAAAGGTTTGTTTTCATAAATGTTCCATACCTATTGCCATAAATATGTTCCATATTAATAAATACATAAAAGTAAAAAATCCAGCTCCACTAAAAAAGTTAGTGAAATTTCTATATTGGTCCCATTTACAGTAAGCTTGCTTTCCAACACCACTTGGTTCAGGATTTATTGGGTGTGATAGATTGCATCCAACTATGATTACTGCCATAGAAATAGGGCATTACATGTGGATTTTGGTGCTTATCACACCAAAATCCACCTGTGCTGTTGTTTATCAGGAATCTTTTCTCCTAGTAGTTCTCAGCAGGTTTTACCTCCCTAAATTGATGCAGGTGTGCACTGCATACTGCACAACTCATAATTGTAATAGGTGCGGCAACGGGAGTTACTGCATGTATTCCAATTCATTTTTTGGACTGTACTAGTCAACTTTGTGATGACTTTCTGATGAATATTCTGCATATCCTAAAAACAGTGATTCACAGGCTAACAGGTTTTCACCATTCAAAAATACATTTTCTTGTTTACCTGTTCCCTACAAATGCTTGTTTGAACCAACATGCTCTATTTTCTTTATATTGAATAAATACTCTTTTCCCCTCTTCACCATTATTTTGCAGTGTCGTAGTTACTTTTTATTTTATGGTGAGTCATAGAGCAAAGTGTCCCTTTTTAACTCAAAGTACCGCAAGATATTACCACACTTCTATTGCTTTTTGTTTCACAAGTAACTTTTTTTCTCCTTCATTAAGAGAAACCTTTCTGATCACTCAAGCCCTCATCTTGTTATTGCAGTTTTCATTAAGAGTAAAAATCAGTAAACATCTCATTAATGGACAGTAAATAATCTCAGTCACAGCTCATAGATAATAAATTGCAATTATCAAGTTAACTTTCTATGTCAAAGAAATTGCCACACCAATGCATTGGCTAAACGTGGATCATCCATAAGTGTTTCCAAGACTACTTTACTTGGGAATCATCTTTCTCCCAGGGGGAAGCTTGGACTTCCGCTGCAGGAGGAAACGTGAAACTGAAAAATTGGAAATCTGATCTGTTCAGGAAGATAAGTTATATAGTCAGAACCTTGGCAAAACATGAAGAGAAAAAAAGATAAGCTTCCCAGTGTTTGTGATTTGCATAAATTAATAAGGCCTCAAAAACACTGAAAAACGCAATATTGAACTTAAACAATATTGAGTACAGTATGTCAACTAGTGTTGTGAGGACCTCCAGGACCCGAGGTGGTCACCCCTGTTTTAGCTTCATTTTACTGTTCATATATTTTATTGATTTTAGTGAGGCTGCTTTTAGCAGTGATTTTTACATACTTGTATCAGCTTTCTTTTCATCCAGGAAAGCGAGGTACAAGCTGCTTGTTTAGTTAGTCTTTGCACAACATAGAATCAGTACTTTCTGTCCATGGCTAAAGAACACAGTACACAATATGCTAGTTTATGTTGCCCGTTCAGAAGTCAGCTTCTAACACCTAGACACATCATTGCTTGGGAACTGTACTTTCATCACATATGGTTTATTATACAAACGGTGCACTGATCCAGAGATGGAAGAGGGCATTCCAGCAATGACTATACTGGAATGCATGCTGTGTGACACGCAGCCTGGCTGGCACTGATCTACCAGCCTCACCACAGGCCGACTACTGACATTATCCTCTGGTATGGGGTTATGGCTAATCTCTTAGATCAGGCCAAGCAGAAGTGAACACCCACTATGCTCTCAGCATAGACATAGGGTTAGGTAGGAACCTCTAGAACACCTAGAACCACATACACCATGGCGGGATTGTTTATCTTCTTTGCCATGTTTGTATTGCTGATTACATTGCTTTGTTTCATCTGCCTAATTATCTCAGCTCCCACTTTACATGCCAGGTCGTGAGTCTTTATAAATGTATTGAAAACTTATCTTGCATCTTTTTGTCTCACCTTGGCATGAATGAGTTACAACACGAAAGAAGTCAGATCTGTTTCCACGCTTCCCTGGGGAGATAGAGTGTCATGTTTGGGTTGCCATAATCACCTTGCACCCCGGTGGGTTGGGGGTGTGAGTGAGGCACTGTGAGCTAGCTAGGGGTTAGGTTGACATTCACTCATGATGTGGATAGGCTCAGTCTCCCACACTTTGACGTTCTGCCATCCTAAACATGCAGTCCTATTACCTAATTAGGAACCCCATAACGCTACCACTATGTTGTCAATTTAAGAAAATAAAGGTACGTTTTCTTAACTCTACGTCCACGCACTTTAACGCTGTATAGATCATAAAGCTCTGTAGTTGTAGAATCAAGGATAGTAAATGCACACTTAGCTACAGATACTTCAACACATAATGGTAGTCAATATTCTGCACTTGATATTGTTGAAGGTCGATATTTCGTCATAGAATATTGTGACACACGGCTATGCCAAAGTGCTATTCTTTACAGACTTCTCAAATAATGAAATATGAGAAATGGTTATGTCTTCTTATAATACTAAAAATGCAAAACCTTGCGCCCGGTTGCTTTGAGACAGGTCGAAAAAGTGGTCACAAATTGTGCACCTACTGTTTCTGACCTGTCTCTGATTTTGCGAAATTACCTATGTACTAATAGCTGTTATTACAAAATGTCCAGCTGCAGGGGTAGCAGAATGACTTGATTAATTAGGCTGGAGGCCATTTGAGACCTTCTGTGATTGGCTACAAACACAGAAATAGTAGCCTGCAGAAAACATGTACCACGATCCTGATGTTTGAATTCCCAGCAACTGCTTAAAAGAAATAGTTTGAATCTATGCTGATTTAAAGTTTTTTGTTTGTGAATACATCAGGGAGCCAACAGTGGACTTGCTAACGCACCTCAGAATCATAGCTATTATCTACAGTGAAGTGGACTCTGCACTAGAGGACGATGGATCGATGCGACTTAGGTTTGAGGGGATGTCATCAATGAATGACGTGAGTATCAACAAAAGTTCAGAACAATCAATATTTCAAACTTCAATCAATAACCACACCAATTTATTAAGAAGAATTCATATATTTATTTCCCTATATTAACAATGCAAATGTCACAAAAATAACTCTCAAACACAAACCATAACCATATAAGATTAATAGCGGTTGGTTAAAGTATCTTATATATCTCAATTTGATCAAGACAATTAAACAAATTATCTCCAAAAGAATCACACTTATTAATAATACAAAGACCGGTAATAATGGCAAAGTATACATTAGTTCAGCATCAAATGATTTCAAAACATGTCATTTCAAAATTAGTTCCCTCACTAACCACAAATTAGCATCAATATGTTGGGCTTCATATGAAAAGAATTTAGTAACACAAATTTAGAAAAAACCCTTTATCTCAGTTAATGATTAAAAAATATATTATTAATATGCAGCAATTAAGTCATAAGTTGCAGCTGGTACCTAGAAAGCAAAAGAGTCATATTACATTACAGTGAAACACATTACCAATGGTAAAATTAGAAACCGCAAGTAGCTTGCTTCAGCCAGGGGACACCATCAGTTATGGCCTAACGACAGCTAACCCACTCAGCCAATACGAAGTTAATCTGCTTCAGTCTGCTCTCCAAACTCTAAAATTGTAATAATCGTACTACCTTCTAAAGAATTCTACCCAAGTTGTTATGCTAAATCCTAATAAGCTTGTGATTGGTAAGTCTATAGGGTGGTTTCATTGATGTCCTAAAACACAACAAATCTATGCTAACTATAACATTTTCATCAAAAATAACTTTTACTCTTCCGTATCATCTGTAGCTCCATTGTTTCACCGCCTCTTGAATATCTTGTCTCAGGAAGAAACTTTTACTATTTCAACTCACTTCCATCCTCGAGGAAAGACCAGATATTAGTAACATTCTCAAACAGTAGGACATTTCAACATATGCAATGCTTGGTTAAAACATGACCTTGTAAAACATAATGCAGCAACCCACTAGGGGTAGCTGTGAACACATCTACACAAACTTTGAAGACACTTTTATGTAAGCTTTTGAATCATGAAAAATAACCACAGCTTTGAGTTCTTAATTCACTCAGCTAAGAACTGAAAAACGAACATTTTCAAAAGTCACTTGTTTGTCATGTGAATTCATTACACCTTTTAGTATAAAAATAATTAATAAACATGTTAGAAAATTCACACTCCCACAGACTGTACCCCCTGAGGACATCTCATTCAGATTCCTGATTACCACCTTATTTGAGGTGTTGTTAACTGATCAAGGGCGCAAATCATTACCACCACTTTTGTGTTCTCTAGCGATGTGATTTCACATATCGCTTGGTTTGGAAATGCTTAAGTGAATATAGTCGTCTAGTCCCCTGAAATGAGGCGATGACCATCTGGCTTCTCTCAAATGCCCTTGCGTTGTTGTTAGAGATTGAGATGGGTATGTAGTAGGACATGAGTTTTTATCTGCAGCACAGAATGTTCTTCTATCCTAACTGTTTCAGCACTGGCTGTGGAATTCAGTCAGGGAAGTAGATTGCTGATTGCGGAAGCCCTTCGGACTGGCAGTGACATCATATGTTCTTTGACCCACAATGACGCCACAGGTTTACCCAAGTGTACTACACACTAGCTTTTCAAAAGCTTATTTTAGCCTCTTAGAGCTAGAAGTAGAAACTATGGAAAATAGCCAGGCCCTGTAGAGGTCTCTTTAATCACAGGTAGTGGTGTGGCCTTCATGACCTTGGAGATGAAGAGTGGCAAGATTATTGCGGGGTGTACCAAATAGTAGCCAAGTCTAGGGATTCAACCTCTAATAGACATTCATGGGGCTTGTATTTTATACTTGGCAGGTCCATTTTTATTGTAATAATTTCCTTTTTTCTGCAGAGAAAGACACAGATTTCTTAGCAGTTGCGGAGAGCCTAAATTGGTACACTTAAGGACTCAAAAACATTTACACATCCATTTCTCGACTGAGGATCATCTGCTCTCTGAGAACCCTCCCAACTGCCACATGGGACGGATGTGTTGATAGCCGTTGCCATTTTGCAGTACAGGGTCACAGATAAGAGACGGGTTCGGAGTGCACAGCTAATTGAATAAGACCAGGCTCTCCCAGCAGGCTCTCAGGCTTTCAAAAATGGTCCCGTGGCACTTAACTGCTGCTCCTGGCATGACCTGTGTCTGTGTGTGCAGCTGCTGCGCAGTTCATGAACGCACTAGATATATTAGCTCGGGAAGTATTAACTTACAACAGGCTTTTAAGTATCTGGGAAAGTAGGAAAATGACAAAACTATTGTGCTTATTTACAAGCCCATTGTGGCGCTGCTGCGTCACTTTTTATATGGGAAAAAGTGTCGCACCGGCAGGCCAAGGGGCTTGTAAATGAGTCTCTATGTTTGCTTAGAATGTAAGAAAAAGTACTGGAAACTGCAGTTTACAAGAATTACAAGTGAACATGCTACACAAGGGAAGACTTTGTGTAAAAAACGTATATGCAACTGACCACTGGTTCAACCTCATGCTTCCTCCCTCGGAAGTTATTCCTAGAAGAATTATGGTAATTCTTCGAATATTAAGGTCATTCACATGTAATAGCACCTATCCCCAGGATAATGCTGGCCCTTGCTCATTATTATTAGTTCTGTGCATAATGTTGGTATAGAAGGCATAATGGTGGTCGCTAAGAGTGAATTATCAAAATCTAGTGGAAAAAATATTGTTATTCAAAAATATTGAGCCAAAAATATTGTAAACTCAAAAATGCTGTGGGAGAGAATTTAGCAGGTGAGAATATCATTTTAGGCATATAATATCGTTTTCCAAATCATTTTATTTAACATACTTTTATAAAATATGTCTTAATTAATCGATTAGAATTTAGTTATTGTATCATTATAGGTATTAATCATATAATATTATTTGTGTTTAACTGTTCTCAGTACAGTCTGTTATTTTTAATGTGAATTATATATTTTTAAATGTAATTAGAATTGTTTAATTAAGAAACAAGCTGCTGGGGTTGTAGGGAGGAAAGATGTTTCAAATCTACATTTTTGTTTTTAATTTTTAATTTTTATGTAAATTAAATGATACTAATTTGAATTATTTAATTGATTAATTGATATTTATATTAGTTTTAGCTAATTGTTACTTTGATTGATCAGTTTATTTAATTATAGCATTTTTAAATTAATGTTATATGTATTAATTTTTTTAATGTAACTGCTTTATTTAATAAATAACTCCATTTTAATATTTCATTTTAAAAAATGTATTGTATTTTTTTAAGTAATTGTTGGTGTTTGTTTTTTGCCTAGTGGGAAGGGAGGTGTAAATATTTTAAATAGTTTGTTTTTTATATCACATATTTTATTTGATTTGTAATATAAAATGTGCATATTTTAATTTCATATTATTCAATGTATCTTTAATTATTACATGTTATTTTGAATATATTTGAATATTTTTAATTGTTTTTTGGTTTGATTGATTTGTTTTCACTATGTAGGAGCTGTAATAGTAAATCTTTCCCTATGGTTATTTGGATTGGAATGAGAATAGTAAATCTGACCCCTCCATAGTTTCACACTTTCCTTACTGTTTTTTTGTTTACAATGGAGTTGAAATAGTAAATCTGAACCCTCTAATGTCCAACACTTTCCCTACTATTGTTTAGTTAGGAATGTTATTATTTTCTTATTCTTTAATGATTTATAAGTTCTTGATTTATATTTTAATTTGGTTGGTTTTGTATTATTTTTATTTTTAATAAAATGGCATACATGTTTCTGTTTTATATATATATGTTTGTTAATTTTTATTGTTAATAATGTTAGTGTATTTTTATATCAATATTTTTAACTTTCATATTTTAAATACATGAAATATAATGCTCCTTATATAGATATTCTGTTATACTTACCACTTATGTTGTTTAAGTAGACAATATTTATTTTGGTATTTTTATAGTTTGCATACAAAGTGTGTAGCTCTATATTTTTGTTTGAAATGTTTTTTACTCAACATTGGTGTATGACAATATTTTTGTTCCCAATATTTGAGCATACAACCTTGCCAGAAATACTAACGGCCCTCAGTAATTGCTTGCGGTTCCTGGCATGTTGCATACAGCCACAGTATAACAGTGCTAAGGCATGAATGTACATATTTGTAGTGCATTAAACTTTAAAAGTCTCAAAGAGCAGTGAAAAAGTGTCAATTAACATAGATAAGGTGCACATTAATAACAAGCTTAGCCAATCATGATTACAAACCCAAGCCCCAATACTTCATTGCCAATGCGGGTTTTCAATACAGGATTGGACAAGGTGAAACCTAGTGCATTTGTGAACACTCGTTAAGGCAGTTCTGCTCTTTCTTGCTATCTGGGACCCTGCTGTATGTTTTTTATTTCATGGAAAAGAACAAAATAGATCATGAACAGATGTGCACAGCAATATAAATAAATGTGTAAGAGGTCAAACACATATTACATATTTCATTTTAGCTCAGCAACCAGTCAATAAATGGTCCCCACGTGATCTGAAATCGACTTAGAACCTGAGCATCTTTCACCCAGCAGCCTCAATTTGGTAATAATGGCATAGCACTGACCACCATTGATCCTTTGAAGGACTCTCTTGGCTGGTCAACCTTGTAGCAATACACAAGCATACAATGTTTATTACAATCCAACACACATGCCTGTGTTATATTACCAGTGCCAAACTTGATGGTTTGAGTTTTCAAGAATATATCATCCTTCATTATTTTTGTAATTTGCTATATAATTGTGTCCTAAAATGTCCTCACTACATTGCAATTAACAAATATATAGGTCATCAGCATTCTCTATAACATGTCAAGGACACTTAGGGCCTGATTTAGAGTTTGGCGGATGGGTTACTCCGTCACAAACGTGTCGGATATCCCGTCTGCCATATTATGATGTCCATAGGATAGAATGGAATCATAATAGGGCAGATGGGATATCCGTCACATTTGTGACAGAGTAACCCCAATCGCCAAAGTCAAAATCAAGCCCTTGGAATCAATGTGTAACTTCACTCTGCACATTTTTTAGTGTAATGTAGCGCATAAATCACTTTGAATTGCTATAATTTTAAACTTTCAAATCATGAGCTATATTGAAGAATTTAGTGATCCCCTCCACTGTGACATCTAGGTTTAACTTTATGGACCACTTTCCAGTAAGACTCTTTAAGCTGTCCTTCAAAGATACTATAATAGCTGATATCGAGGCCTAATACTGATGTTTTCATTACCCTTCATTAGTTAATCAATTTCGCCCAGATTAAAATTCTCTAGGTCAACCTTGCTGAAAAAATCCCATATTTCTAAAAATGTTAAAAATCCATTCTGCCTGAAGTCTAGAATAGGAGCAAAACAGTTATAATGTCAGTGGGGCTTCAATTCTAGCCTGTAGCCAGTGTCAGGTGTCCTCAGTTTTAAGGACAGTGTGGCTTGGACCTTTTTCCAGCATTTGGACCATCATCCTTTTTACAGTTGTGAGGTTTTAGCCCGTCCCAGTGTCTGAGTCATGAGTCTAAATGGCAGTCGGGCTCTGGTCCTCTTCTAACATCTACATCCTTAGAAATGGGCTAATGAGTTGAGCTGCAGAAGCTTATTAATCACCGGTCTTGGAATTTAAGAGGTGTGAGGAACAAACAGCCAGCTTCCTCCTATAAACTATATATTCTCTTGGAACAAAAGCTATGAATGCATCAAAGGACAATTGTCCTTCAATAAATGAGAACAAATGACTGTGTTGTAATGACCATTGTTTGGAGTAAAAGAAGTGAGTTACATAGCAGGCAATTACAATTTTATTTTGTGCTTAATATTGTCATTTTTTTTCTTGGAAGAAGGGGACTTTTGTAGGTTGGAGTATGGGTGGAGCAATGTGGGTGGAAAATAGAAGGGCAGATGCCTGGAGGGTGAAGTTCTATCTTTAAGTCTGGCCTACAGACAGCTTTAACTGTCTCAACGGCCTCATGTTCAGATTTGTCAGAACGTAGTGCAAGGCCTTAACCAAAACCTAATAATGGTTCCTATAGGTGCATGTTCTATTACCATTTTGGCAAGGTGCAAAAAGCAGGACTTTTTTATAGTTATTGAAAATGTATTTTAGGCAAACATGGTGTCTGCTGCCATCTAGCAATCCTGCCAGACAAGCTGCCTCATTATTAATGAAGAAAGGAGGTTTGCTTCCACTTACAAATCTACAAATAAATATTACTGAAGAAGAGAAGGAAAGCGTGTGGCATGTGATATAAATCTCTCTCTCTTCCCCCTCGTGATGATCCTGATCGTTTATGCCAAAAATTATTAATAAAAACACATATATATGTTTATACATGGACTTTCGGACAGCTTTCTTCAACCACTAGTCTAGGTGTCATTACCATTTTGCTTTCGATCAGCAGAGTACACAGCATTAGGCAATGGCTCAGCCCACTTCATCCACCACACTGAGTGACGACATCCTGTCTGATCACATTTGCACAGCAACTTGAAAAGGAGTACATTTCAATGCCAGACAGATGAGTCTGAGCTGCTGGGTGACCCCTTTTGTATACTTTTATATTTTCGCCAATTTCTTTGCATATTGCAAAAAGTGCACACGCGCCAATGTCACAACTATTGACTTTGCCAATGTTTATTTATTTTCTGCATGTGACCCACAAAAGTTTTTGACAGGCCTGCACTGTGTGCTAAATATCTCTGTGGTGATATGTGCAAGTTTTACACAATATTTTCATGACTCGTTCTGATCTGCGCCATGTATTAGCATCAACATGAGCCTGGTACTGAAGAATTGTTCGTTATTGCTGTTTTTATTCTCGCTCTCATCAAAACAAGTCACACGAATGTTCGTCAAGGTCGGCAAGATGTTTCTTAGATAGTCCTTTTATGAACAGTATGAACGAATATGACCAAAAGCAAATGCTGGTCTCCCAAAACTGCAGACTGAAGTAGCCTTTAGAAAACTTTCGAGAGCACAAGAACATATGTTGTGTCTCATTTTTTCCATGTGTTTTGATCCAAAATCCTCACACATTTTAGAAAATGTCAGTACTTTCTAATGTAGAAAACTGCCAATTTCTTAGAGTTTCCAATGAAAGCGTCTACTGTAAAGTTTGGGGGCAGATTGCTGAAATTATTTTTATCTCATCATTGTAAAATGGCTGCCAAGAACGCTAAAGCTGTACCTTTGAAGAAGGATCGACACAGAGTGTGACTAAGATAGCGGAAAACCTCTAGTAAGACCCAGTTGCATTGTGGTAGATGTTGTTCATTTTTATTATTTCATTTAAGCATTTATTACTAATCAATTTCAATGAGGTTATTTCCATTCATGTTAAGCTGTTTATACAAGTCAGGGGGCTAATATCCTGACAGCAATGTGTCATATCGAAATTCTGCCGAGGAGCATAACCTTGTTAAAAAGTGCTGACCTTGATTTTGCATTACATTACAAAACAGCCATGTAGATTGTGGCAGCAGAGAGAAAGAAAGGGGGAGGCGGGGACGGGGGGCGGGGGGGGGGCATGAGATTGGAAGGGGAGGGAGTGAGAGAGATATGGTCTTTCCATTTAAGCAATCAATATTGATCAATAGGGAAATGACACAGGGTACCTTGGAAGACAGGTTCAATGTCTCTCAGTGAGAATTTTTCTGCTAGTACCAGTCTGCTGTGGAAAAAATACGCAACATTTCTCAAGGGAAACTGTGAACATTTCAAACGTTAAGTGAAACACAGAATTCAGGGAGAATGGATAACTATGCATTTGTTGTGAAAACTATGCACAGACTTAATATTGCATTGCATTAATAATAAATTTAGCAAATTTAATGAAACCTGCCCCAGTGAAGTTCATATTGGGGATGAATCTTGAATTATCCGAAAAAGTTGGATTTATGAGTTTAGAATCTTCCAGTTACTCGAAAGGGCAACATATAAAATTCAAAGTAGATAGAGGCCCATATTTACCAATATTTCGCGCAATACAACACAGCAAGCCACTTTGCTACACTCAGTGAAAGGGATAGGGCAGGAATGCACATATTTCACATTGTACTGTGCATTCCTGCTCACTGCCTGCGCTGGCACACAAACTGCTGCCTACCGCCAACAAAGGCACCCTGGCACCATGGTGCAAGTGTGCCTGCATTACAGGCAGACTTGTTTTTGTGCAGGAAGGGGTACCTTCCAGCACAAAAACAATCCTCAGAGAAATTTTCCTTTTTCTAAATGTGATGCAGAATGCAGATATTTCTCCTTATTCTGCCTCTGGTGCGGAGGCATACACTTCTGATGCATTCCCAGCTCTCCCAATGATGGTAAATCTGGGAATGTGTCAGAATCCATAGGTGGATGTTTGGGAAACCCAAGTTCCACCCATGGCACTCCTCCCTGCTGCAGAGTAACACAAGGCAGTGATTTGTGCTGTTTTACGTTACTCAAGGTTTATCAAGCCACCGAGGGCCATGGAAGGTGGCCTTGCAAGGCTTGATAAATCTCACGTTGGTCTTGCGTCCCCATGTTTGAAGCAAGGGTGATTGATAAATATGCCACAATGTTTTCTGATAGAATGATGCTCCTCCGGGCTCCACTTTATTGGAGCAGGACCTGCTCCCCTTCTTCAGTGATTAGACAACAATACTGGAAAGGGAATTGAGCATGTGCCTTTTTTCTGATACTTTTGCAAGAATTTCACTCATCAACTTTTGTTGTTTTAACAGATCTCCAGGCATCTGTCATAGAGTTGCTTAATTCTAGGAATATGTGAAATTAAAGTAATTTGATTTTGCATATTTACGTAAAATATCAGAAAAATTAAGAGTAATTAAGCAAAATCAGCAATTGGTGTTATATTGTAACTCAAATAGCTAAAAAAACACATGCGCATCAAATATCAACCCCTCACTTTCTGGTCACTCGCGTTGTTCTCATGTGCTTACACAAACTTTTTGCCCCAACGGCATGTAATTGTAAAAAGTGGCATAAAAATATAATTCAGTGAAATTCGAAGTTACAGGAGATTACTCCCATGTAAAGAACATTTCACCTGGGGCTATCTTTTTTTCTTGCGGAACATCTCAAACCTCAGTCAGTACTTAGTAAATGTCCCATTCCCACATTCGTTCCTGCACAAAACCTGAATGCGCAATAGTGGTTCCCCGGCTTGTCTTCCTCCAGCAACTCTGTAGCCTCTGCTTGTTTATCTTCCTGAAGGAAACCCGCAAAAAAACACGCCTGTCCTAGTTTCTTCCGTCCAACCCTGCAAGAACGGCAGCAGTGGATGCTGTTCTTATCGCACGTCAAGCCTACGATACAAACATCCTGCTCAGATGATGGATCTCCTGCCTGTCCTTATCAGAAGCAATGCTGCCACTGCAAAGGCGTTCACAAATCTTCTCCTGGCATTTGTCATAATGATTGAACGTGATGAAGAATACACCTCAAGGAATGGAATATAGGATTCCTGCCCATTGTGTTTTTTTCCAGTTAGGGGGCTCATGGCAGAACAGAAGGCTCAGATCCCGCGCTGCATGGACCACTTCTGACAGTCACTCCCCGATTAAAAGTAAACATTTAGGCTCTCAATATGAGTTTATCAATAAGGCTGATTTAGGTAGGAACTTCAGTTTTGGCCTGAATTGGAATTTTGAGACTTGCAGTAAAGCATGCACCTTTGGGTTTCTCCAGACACACATTTGTTTTCTGTTAAAAGCAGGTGATATCCTAGGAAGATTGCAAGAACTCATGGGAACATTTGCTGGAATCAGTGCATGAACACTGGCATTTGGTAATGATCATATCCTGCAGTACTGCTAATTCCAGGTACAGTAATAACACCTTGATTTTAGTGGACGAGCACTTATTGAGAAGTTCATGGTCTAAATCTCTTTCCAGAAAATAGTTAAACCTTCCAGAGGGAGGTAAGATCTCGGACTCATTAGTCATCTTCAGATGGTAGAGTTTTATTGTTTTCTGATTCCACAGGGTTGGATAAAAGCATACCTATATATTTTGATCTAAATATAACTTTCGTCCCATTGGATTTAATAACAGAAAATCCACATGCAATGGAGTTGTATTTTTGTAAACAATATTTAGGTCACAATATTTATGTCAGAAGATATTTTTCTTATTGATATTCTACTATGCAAACCTTCAGAGAGCCATTCTGGCAAATACTATTTTTCAAAATTGTATTACACCTCCTTGTCATCATGATGAGCTGTGAAATAATTTATGTCAGAGCTTTCTAGTGATGGCATGTTGCAAGGTGCCAGCCCCTCTGGTGCTGCATTCCTCTGCGCCAGGTCACATGCCATCAGTTTGAGGGTAGAAGTAATAGAGTATCTGGGCAACTCTGCACCAATTGAATCGTAGGCATCAAAAAAATCAAATTTTAATAAACATTGTCAAAATTTAAAGCATGTTTGTTATCCTTTAAGAGAACTAAGTGGCCAGTACTAATTATGAGATACATTAGGATCCTTGGATATCAAAATAGTGGTGTGATGGCGGCTAAGTTCTTAAGTCATAAAGCTGACAGTTACGAATATGGGGACAGTTGTTGTCGGGTTTTGGCGCACCTTATTAGGCAGAGGGAGTCCAAAAGAGGGATAGGGGCCATCAATGATGGACAAAGTAGGAAGGTGGAGAGCTCTCTTGGGATTCTCAAAGTATTCCAGAATTACAAGGTACACAGAAGATATCTCCCCACAGCCCGCAAGTTATCTCGGGTATTTGCAATCTATTCACGGAGGCAAGTTGAATAACATAGAGAAGGCTCAACTCGAAATGCCGATAAATCTTCAGGAAATAACTGCCACAGTGGGTGCTATGGCCCGGGGAAAGGCAGCAGGGCCAGATAAAATTCCTTCGAATTGTATAAGGTATTTCTCCCCGAGCTGTTAGATGTCATGTTGCTTAACTTTTTTGCAGCTCCATCAGAGGAGGCGATACTGCCCTCTTGGGATGACACAAATATCTTTAAGAAGGGTAAACCCCTCTGAGCCTTGGGTCAAATCGACCTATCTCATTGATCAATACGGATGCAACCATCTATGGAAGGGTTTCTGCAGGCAGATTAGGGCCGGTTACGGCCAGGCTTGTCTCACCTCATTAGCATGGGTTTATCCCGGGAGCCAAGGTAACTAAATCACCTATAGGACTAGTACTATTGGACGCAGAGATAGCCTTCGACCGCATCTGCTGGGGCAATCTCTGGGAGCTAATACGGTGGAAGGGATTTGGTTTGGGGTTTATCAGGTCTATTAGCGCTCTCTATCAGACACCCAAAGCCAGAATACAGATTAGTGGTAAGGGGTCTGAAGTTATCCGCATCACTAGGGGGAAAAGGCAGGGGTGCCCTTGCTTACGACTTTTGTTTGCCCTTTACATAAATCCATGCATTGCTGGTTTAGAAGGCAATAACAAGATTTATGCAGCTATGGTGAATCAGATTAGCTATAAGGTATTGGCCTACGCTGATGACATAGCGATTGTAACACAGAATATCGGAAGCACCCTGGTGGCTATTGAGGAGGAAGCCGGTATATGCAGTGCTTTTTCTAAATATGATCTTAATTGAGACTGAGTCTCAAGTTACGAGCTCCACAGCCCTTAAATCTGATGTAAGCACTGGGTCGACGACATGACATATTCGGGTGTTCACCTTATTCATGATATGCAGCTGCACAATGGGAGGTGGGAATCTAGGTTGGGGGCTAAGAGGGCATTATTTTAGAGCTCCCTTTCAATCTGCGAGGAGGTCCCCTTTAACGCTGACCTTAAAAGTCAGCATTTTAAGACAGTCTTTGATTTGCATTATACGCCTAATAAGTTATTTAAATAGGGTAAGAGGTCGGACTCAAAATGTCAAAGATGTGGGGACGAGGTTGCTGACCTAATGTATATGTTTTTCATTTGTCCTCGACTGGGGAGTTATTTTCGGTCCATAGCTGATTTCCTGAGTTTGATCATGAAGACACAAGTTCACGTGACACCTCAGGCAGTAATATTCAGCCTTGCCGGGGAACGGGGCCTCTCACAAGCAGGGAGAGAACTATTTATCGAGGCTATATCCACAGCGCTGATGTGTATTGCAGTGAGCTGCATAAGGCCTGAGCCCCCTACATTTTCGGATATATTGTTTCGCTAATTATAATTTAGAGAAAGGCATTTACAAGCGGCGGGGAAGGCATGCTCGGAGGAAGGGTCAATTAATCTGGGCAGCGGTTGAGAAATGGATGGATTTGGTTATTTGAAAATGACCCCAGGTGTTGTAACTGGGTTTTAGACATTGCAATGGGTGCCTATACGATTTCGGCATTTGATGGTGTTCACTCGGCAAGGCTATATGGTTATGATTGTCTGGTATAATACCTAGTATTTTTGTCCTTGGGAAGCGTCAATTGGGTTTCTGGGTGGGTTGTATATAGGTTCTTGTGGGCCGAGTGATTATTTCTTTGTAATATCAATGTTTGTTTTTCCAGTGTTTTATCCTTCACCCATACCAGCAAAACTTAATAAAAATATATATTTTTAAAAGAATCTTTGGGCATCGACCTCATAGTGAGATTTATTTATCTTCAATATAACCGTACAAGTGCCATGTGCAGTTGAAGGGATAAGCTGTTTTGTTGCTAAATGTGGCCTGTTGTAGAATTTGGTCTTTTTGGAAAATTGGACCCTTCATCTGAAAGACTTTGCACATGGATTCTGTGTCCATGCTGGGCGTAATGATGTGAGGAATGGATTTGGGAAATGTCAACCTCCTGACCTTTTTTATGTGAAAAAATTGAGAATTACTTGTCTCCTCAGCCAGCTCTTTTGCATCATGCATCTTTTGCATCTCCAACTTTTGCATCATGCATCTTAAGATCATTAAGCTTTATAACATGAAAAACAGAGAAGTTTGGAAGAGAAGGATTTATTCTCACAAGTGTTTCCCATACACACATGACCATTTTTTGCAACTCCACTAAATATTACCTTGGCCACACATCCAATATCAACTCTCACCAAGACACAGTTCCCCATGATTCCCTATATACATCGCATACTATTACTCTCTCCCTTAAGAAAGCTGTGTTCCTTTAGACAAAATGTTGATGCAAATTGAGATGCTGTGTCTAAAGGTTTGGTGTACATCAATAAAGAGAGATGTCAACGAAACAGTTACTCCCTGGGATAGACAAAATAGTTCCTCAACATAATGGGTGCCCTGGAGACACAAATAGTATACTGGTACATGTGACTACTCTCTTTTCGGTCTCTGGGTTTTCGGAAACCCAAAAAGAAGCAACATCTTGAAATCTAAGTGAAAGGTACTCTATCGCTTTTCAGACCAAAATATAATTTCCCCTTCCCAAAATTCAACAAAACATTGGGGGTCATTCTGACCTCGGCGGTAAAAGGCTCTTACCGCCGGTCAGAAGACCGCCATTCTACCGCCGTGGCCGCGGTAAACCGCCACGGTCATTCTGACCCACAACTGCCAAGCCGCCAAAAACCCGACATCCACGGAAGGCCGCCTCATCAGCGGGCAGCGATAAACTAGAGATGACCAAACCTCCACCGCCACGCCAACACAAACACGCCCATGCCATTACGACCCATGAATCCACGCGGCGGTCATTCAACCGCGGTATTCCATTGGCGGTACACACCGCTGCGGTCAAAATACACACCCAGCTCCAAAACACAGCCACATTGGACAATTTGAAATACACACACCTGATACACATACAAACACCACTCCCACACATCCAAGCAACTATAAAACACACACCCACAAACCCCCACTAGTAGGAAATCGGAGAGAAGGCGATAGAGAGAGAGAGAGAGAGAGCACAGCAATCGAAAGCCCCTACACACACAGGAACCCAGCATCATCAACCACACCACATCTACGCACACATCACCACACACCACCACTCACATCACCACAAACACCACCGCACACCTCATCCACACCACCCCATGGCACCCCAAAGACACCCCAGGTTTTCAGACCAAGAACTCAGGGTCATGGTGGAGGAAATAATAAGGGTAGAGCCCCAGCTCTTCGGCACACATGTGCAACACACCACAATAGCCAGGAAGGCGGGGCTATGGCAAAGGATCGTCGACAGGGTCAACGCTGTGGGACAGCATCCCAGAAACCGGGAAGACATCCGAAAGCGCTGGAACGACCTACGGGGGAAGGTACGGTCGATGGTCTCAAGACACAACATCGCTGTGCAGAAGACTGGCGGCGGACCACCACCCACTCCTCCCGAATTCACAGCATGGGAGCAAGAGGTCTTGAACATCCTGCATCCTGCGGGCCTCGCTGGAGTAGGCGGAGGAATGGACTCTGGTAAGTCTAGTCTCAACTACTCCCCCCCCCAACCACCAGCATGCCAACCCACACCCCCACCCTCACCCCCAACCCCCAGCACACATCCTCCCTGCCAATGTCTCACCAGCACAACCCACCCAACCCAAAACCAAACCCTGAATGCCAACACAAACCATGGACACCCATCACCTATGCATGACCACTGCACATACCCATCCCCCCCACAAACCACCCTCACAACTCCTGCCACAAGGGAATGCCAGCACTGGGGGACAAGGGCACCCACAAATCGCACGCCATGGAACACACAGAAACAATAACCATACTCTTTCACCCCTGCAGGGCCCGAACGCCAACACACCGGCCAGGAGGGTCCAGATATGTCCATCCCACCCCCAGAACAGGCCCCCAGTGAGGACAGCAGCTCTGTCGACCTAGAACCTGATGACCAGCCCGGACCATCAGGGACCCCTGGACAGTCGGTTCCCCACACACAGACACAGGCCACAGCAGACCTAACCCCCTCAGGGAATATCAGCACAGCTCCCACCCAGCGGGCCCATGCCTCTGTCTCCAGGACAGGTCAATCAGCGGTGTGTCCGCCACTACAGGGCACCCAGGCTGACCCAACACCCCAACAACAACAGGGACCTGGGGGCAGTGGTAGTGGGCACACCGTCCAGGGGACAGAGGCCCGGGGAAACAGGGCAACTGGGAGGGCTGCAGTGCGACAGGGGGGGGAGGACAGGCCCAGGGAACCGACTCTCCAAGAGGCCCTCACCACCATCATGGGAGCATACCACCGCTCCCAGGAGACGATGGCGACGGTACTGGCCAGGTTCCAGGAGATCCAGGCACAGCAGGAGGAACGGTACATGGGGTACAGAGAGGAGCTCAGGAACATCGTCCTGGCCCTGAACCTAATAGTCACCACATTGCGGGACCATGTGGCACCCCAAAGGGCCCCTGTCACCAGCCTGTACCAGGAACAGCCTACCACCTCCGCTGGTGCTAGTGGACAGGAGGCCCCCACACAACGACAGGCCACCAGAACCCCACCTCCTGCTGAAGATCAACCACCCTGCAAGAGGAACCTGAGATCACAAAGGAAGACAGAGTAGGATGCCAAGACCCCCGCCAGCATAAGATCCCCCCGGATGTCATTCCACTGTCCCACATTGTCACCCTGTCCAACCTTGAACTGCCCCTGCTCCATCCTTCCACAGGCATATGGACAATGCACCTGTGCGACCGAGAACTGGACTCTGCCATGGACATCACTCCACCCCCACCCATCACCGTTTACTATCATGGACCTATATGTAGCACTTGAAATAAATCACTAATTGCACTTAAAACACTCAGGAGTCTGCTTGTATTCTTAACAAATGTATTACACATAACGGTTCAAAAATGTTCAGTTACATTGTGATGACAACATACCAATGTCAATGTGCTTTACTCCATGGGCAAACAAACCAGAAGTCACGCAGTGGGTCATACAGCTCTGAAAAGGGAAGGGAAAGTCACAATTCAGTTGAAAGGAACTGGGGGGAAACACAGAAAGTAGAGATGCAGGAGGCCAGAAGTAAATGTAAAATGGCGTGGGGGATTCTTACCTGTGTGCTACTGAAATTACTGTTGTATGACTGTGTCCCTGTTGTCCGTGTCGTCCCCGTCGTCTTCCTCCTCTTCACTCTCCACAGGCTCCACAGCTGCTACAACACCACCATCTGGACCATCCTCCTGCAGGAAAGGCACCTGGCGTCGCAATGCAAGATTGTGAAGCATACAGCAGGCCACGATGATCTGGCACACCTTTTTTGGTGAGTACATTAGGGATCCCCCTGTCATATGCAGGCACCTAAACCTGGCCTTCAGGAGGCCGAAGGTCCTTTCTATGATCCTCCTAGATCGCCCATGGGCCTCATTGTACCGTTCCTCTGCCCTGGTCCGGGGATTCCTCACTGGGGTCAGTAGCCACGGCAGGTTGGGGTAACCAGAGTCACCTATTAGCCACACACGTTGTCTCTGTAGCTGTTCCATCACATAAGGGATGCTGCTATTTCGCATAACATACGCGTCATGCACTGACCCAGGGAACTTGGCATTTACATGGGAGATGTACTGGTCAGCCAAACAGACCACCTGCACATTCATTGAATGGTAATTTTTCCTGTTTCTGTACACCTGCTCATCGTCTTTTGGGGGTACTAAGGCCACATGGGTCCCATCAATGGCACCAATGATGTTGGGGATATGTCCAAGGGCATAGAAGTCACCCTTCACAGTGGCCAAATCACCCTCCTCAGGGAAAATAATGTAGCTCCGCATGTATTTCGTCAGGGCAGACAACACTCTGGCCAAAATCTTAGAAAACATAGGCTGAGACATCCCTGATGACATGGCCACTGTTGTCTGAAAAGACCCACTTGCCAAAAAATGGAGGACTGACAGAACCTGCACCAGAGGGGGAATTCCTGTGGGTTGGCGGATGGGGGACATCAGTGCTGGCTCCAGCTGGGCACACAGTTCATGTATAGTGGCTTGGTCAAGTCGGTATCGAAGTATTATATGACATTCCTCCATTGTCGACAGGTCCACCAGCGGTCGGTACACGGAAGGATTCATCCTTCTCCTCGCAAGTCCCAGCGGACGGTGCCTAGGAAGGACAACATGGAGTACAGAGTCAAGCAACCCACAGGTACGTAACTACAGCTTGCACAGTACACGATTCTCAATGCATTGAATGGCTTGTATGAGTGGCAATGCAAGGTCTAGGCCTGTGTGACGCAGTAGAAATTAAGTCATGTGGGCCCTTGAAATGGCGGCTGCCTGACCTGAGAAGTGTGACAGTGGGATGTGAGGTCAATGTGCTGGCGTGACACACCGTGGCGGTAGGCGGTCGAAGACAGCGGCGCCAAGCCGCATTGGTTAACATCGAACCCTATGGGTTTCACGAGCCAATGACTAGGTGCGCCGGCGGTCGCGGTACACACCGTGGCGGTACGCACCGCCGTGGGCGTGACCGCCATTTTCTATCTGGTTAATCACTCGAGACCTGATCATCCACAGGAGAGGACCTATACTGCAAGTGCTGCTGTGAACTCGGTCTGGAAGAGACAATGGCTGCTGCGACTGGGGAAAGGGCCCCTGCCTTCACTACAGAAGAGTTGGAGAAACTTGTGGATGGGGTCCTGCCCCAGTATGCGCGACTCTACGGTCCTCCAGACCAACAGGTAAGTACACTGTGTGCACGTTGAATGGACTATGCCTTTGTTGAGTGGGGTGGATATTAGATGGTGGGGTGGGGAGAAAATGACGAGTGCAAGGCACGACAGATGAGAGCATGTGCCACATGGCAAGGTTGGGGAGGGGGGGCCAATCGCATCTATCATGCAGAAAATTGATGATATTTCCAATTCCACCCTGTACATGTCAAATAGGTCAGCGCCCATCAGAAAGTCGACATTTGGCGTGCCATCGCCAAGGAAGTCCGGAACCTGGGGGTCCACAACAGATGGGGCACCCACTGCCGCAAGAGGTGGGAGGACATCCGCCGCGGGACCAGGAAGACCGCCGAGTCACTGCTGGGGATGGCCTCCCAACCTAGGAGGGGTGCCAGTTGTACCCTGACCCCACTGATGTCCCGGATCCTGGCGGTGGCCTACCCCGATTTGGATGGGCGCGTGAGGACATCACAGCAGACACAAGGGGGTGAGTACCAGCACATTCAGCTATCTTTACGCTCAGTGGAGGTGCCTGGGTGGGGGAAGAGGGCTGTGGGTGACATTAGGCCAGGGCGCTTTCTGTAGTGTAGTCCTCTCCTTTAGCCATGTCCCTGTGCCCCCGCCCCCCACCTCTGTAGGGTGACAAGTACAGCTATCCATGGTCCTGCATCACCCATGTGCGCGTTTGTTGTCCCTAGACCTGTTGGCCTAGTCACAAGTACTGAGTAGTGTACCCCGATTGCGCGGCTTAGTGCATGAGGCTCCTGTGTCTGTCCTCTCCGCCAACGGTGTTGACAATGCATGCACTCAACCTGTTTTTATTTCTCCCCCCAACCTTTTTCTTTATCTTCTTGTGCATGTGTGCATTAGCATAATCAGGCGGAGGAGAATTGGCAGCGGAGCACGAGGGAGCTGCAACTCACAAGGCCCCGGTGGGCCATGGCACAGACACCGAGGCCACCAGTGATACGGAGGGCGAGGGGAGCTTCACAACGGGGAGCCGTGGTGACACCAGCGACACTGACACGTCCTCGGATGGGAGCTCCCTAGCGGTGGCGGCAACATCCGTGCCCCCCGCCTCTACAGGTACAGCCGCCACCCAGCGCACCAGCTCCGCCCTCCCAGCAGCCCCTCAGCCTTCGCTCCCTGCCCGCTCGCCCAAGAAGGCGGGCGTCTCCTTCGCCCCAGGCACCTCAGGCCCTGCCCCTGTTACCCCTGCTGCCCTCAGTGAGGAGGTCATTGACCTCCTACAGACCATCATTGTTGGGCAGTCTACCCTTTTGAATGCCATCCAGGGGGTAGAGAGGGAGATGCATCGTAGCAATGCATACCTGGAGGGCATTCATTCGGGTCAGGCTGCCCATCAACGATCGTTCAATGCTCTGGCCTCAGCACTGACGGCAGCCATTGTCCCTGTTTCCAGCCTCCCTCTTCTAACTGCCTCCAGCCTGTCTCTGTCTCCTGTTCCTCTGCCTATCCCACCCACACCATCAGACCAGCCTGCACACACCTCAACACCCAAGGCCAGCTCATCCAGACATAAGCACCACAGATCACACAAACATTCACCCAAGCAACACCCAGATGCAGACATGCCAACAGCCACTACCACCTCTGTGTCCCCCACCTCCTCGTCTCCCTCCTCCCTCCCTGTGACGTCTCTACTCACACCTGCATGCACACCACCAACAGCCAGTACTTCCATCACCAGCACACCCTCCAGTACAGTCCGCACACGTGCAGTCACCACCCCCACTGCCATTTGCACGTCCCCTGTGTCCTCTCCCACTGTGTCTGTCACCCCCTCTTCCAAGACACACAAACGCAGGCAGCCACCCACCCAACAGCCAACCACCTCACCACAGCCTCCAGCCCATGCACCTTCACCCAAGGACAGCACACCTGACTCTCCTACAACCACCTCCTCTTCCTCCACTCCCATAACCACTACATCTACCCTTTACCTTGGTCCTAAAAAAGTTTACCTCTCCTCTCTTGACCTCTTTCCCTCACCTGACCCCCCCCTCCATCTGCTAAGAGTCCCAAGAGTGCCTCAGCCACCACCAGCCCGGCTTCAAGGGTCACCGTAGTGCATGGATTTTGGAGTCCCCCCTTTGCCAGCAGTGATACATCGGTCAGCAGCAAGGGGACAGCCAGCCCCCCCCCTGGAAAGAGGACCCGTAAAGTAAGGGGCCGCCGCGAGAAGACTGACACGGCTGCCCCCAAGGACCAAAGTTCTGCCACTTCACCTGCCACAACATCCAGGGGAGGCAAGGCCCAGAGAGCCACATCGAAGGAGGGCAAGGGCAGCAGGGCGGAGAAGTCAGCCAGCAGGAGCGCGGACCAGGAGCGCCCCACAAGCCTCATCCCGGGTGTGAGGGAGGACACACAAGGGCCCAGGACACCGTCACCGAAGGGTCCAGCAACTGCACGGTCGGAGGGCGACTGAGCAGGGAGTCGTGGCCAGGTCTGACTCCCTTGACTTACAGAACAAGCACCGCTGAACAGGGCCCCGCCGTCCAGAAAGGCACCGCTGAACAGGGCCCCGCCGTCCAGAAAGGCACCGCTGAACAGGGCCCCGCCGTGCAGAAAGGCACCGCTGAAGAGGGCCCCGCCGTGCAGAAAGGCACCGCTGAACAGGGCCCCGCCGTGCAGAAAGGCACCGCTGAAGAGGGCCCCGCCGTGCAGAAAGGCACCGCTGAACAGGGCCCCGCCGTGCAGAAAGGCACCGCTGAAGAGGGCCCCGCCGTCCAGAAAGGCACCGCTGAAGAGGGCCCCGCCGTCCAGAAAGGCACCGCTGAACAGGGCCCCGCCGTGCAGAAAGGCACCGCTGAAGAGGGCCCCGCCGTGCAGAAAGGCACCGCTGAACAGGGCCCCACCGTCCAGAAAGGCACCGCTGAACAGGGCCCCACCGTGCAGAAAGGCACTGCTGAAGAGGGCCCCGCCGTGCAGAAAGGCACCGCTGAACAGGGCCCCGCCGTCCAGAAAGGCACCGCTGAACAGGGCCCCGCCGGGAGGAGCACCGCTGAACAGGGGCCCATCATCTCAAGCACCGCTCCGCTGGGCCCTTCATCACAAGCACCGCTCCGCTGGGCCCTTCCTGTCAAGCACCGCTCCGCTGGGCCCTTCCTGTCAAGCACCGCTCCGCTGGGCCCCGCCGTCTCAAGCACCGCCCCGCTGGGCCCTTCATCTCAAGCACCGCTCCGCTGGGCCCTTCATCTCAAGCACCGCTCCGCTGGGCCCTTCATCTCAAGCACCGCTCCACTGGGCCCTTCATCTCAAGCACCGCTCCGCTGGGCCCCGCCGTCTCAAGCACCGCTCCGCTGGGCCCTTCATCTCAAGCACCGCTCCGCTGGGCCCTTCATCTCAAGCACCGCTCCGCTGGGCCCCGCCGTCTCAAGCACCGCCCCGCTGGGCCCTTCATCTCAAGCACCGCTCCGCTGGGCCCTTCATCTCAAGCACCGCTCCGCTGGGCCCTTCATCTCAAGCACCGCTCCGCTGGGCCCTTCCGTCTCAAGCACCGCTCCGCTGGGCCCTGCCGTCTCAAGCACCGCTCCGCTGGGCCCTTCATCTCAAGCACCGCTCCGCTGGGCCCTTCATCTCAAGCACCGCTCCGCTGGTCCCTTCATCTCAAGCACCGCTCCGCTGGGCCCTGCCGTCTCAAGCACCGCTCTGCTGGGCCCTTCATCTCAAGCACCGCTCCGCTGGGCCCTTCATCTCAAGCACCGCTCCGCTGGGCCCCGCCGTCTCAAGCACCGCCCAGCTGGGCCCTTCATCTCAAGCACCGCTCCGCTGGGCCCCGCCGTCTCAAGCACCGCTCCGCTGGGCCCTTCATCTCAAGCACCGCTCCGCTGGGCCCTTCATCTCAAGCACCGCTCCGCTGGGCCCTTCATCTCAAGCACTGCTCCGCTGGGCCCCGCCGTCTCAAGCACCGCTCCGCTGGGCCCTTCATCTCAAGCACCGCTCCGCTGGGCCCTTCATCTCAAGCACCGCTCCGCTGGGCCCTTCATCTCAAGCACCGCTCCGCTGGGCCCCGCCGTCTCAAGCACCGCTCCGCTGGGCCCTTTTCTCAAGCACCGCTCCGCTGGGCCCTTCATCTCAAGCACCGGTCCGCTGGGCCCTTCATCTCAAGCACCGCTCCGCTGGGCCCTTCTTCTCAAGCACCGCTCCGCTGGGCCCCGCCGTCTCAAGCACCGCCCCGCTGGGCCCCGCCGTCTCAAGCACCGCTCCGCTGGGCCCCGCCGTCTCAAGCAATGCCCCGCTGGGCCCTTCCTGTCAAGCACCGCTCCGCTGGGCCCCGCCGTCTCAAGCACCGCTCCGCTGGGCCCTTCATCTCAAGCACCGCTCCGCTGGGCCCTTCATCTCAAGCACTGCTCCGCTGGGCCCCGCCGTCTCAAGCACCGGTCCGCTGGGCCCTTCATCTCACGCACCGCTCCGCTGGGCCCCGCCGTCTCAAGCACCGCTCCGCTGGGCCCCGCCGTCTCAAGCACCGCTCCGCTGGGCCCCGCCGTCTCAAGCACCGCCCCGCTGGGCCCCGCCGTCTCAAGCACCGCTGGCCCAATGACAGTGCCGGTTCTGTGTCGAGCTACTGTTCACGCTGCACTCGGGCCACCCTGCCTCCTCCATTGCCTGTGGAGACTGTTATCCACTTGATAGACTGTGGCTTTGCACTCCCCAGGATATGACAGTGGGCAAGCCACCCACTGTAGAGACTTGAGAGACTGTGGCTTTGCACTCCCCAGGATATGACAGTGGGCAAGCCACCCACTGTAGAGACTTGAGAGACTGTGGCTTTGCACTCCCCAGGATATGACAGTGGGCATGGTGGCCCCTTCTTGGATCTGGCATCGTGGACTCATGTGGCTGTTGTGCCCCACCTTCCCTTCCCCCTGAGGTGCCTGTAATTTTATCATCTGATGCCCCTGCAGTGTTCTCTCCAACGGACTCAGGTCTCCTGTGTGGGCTTTGCCCATGTGTTGATACACTTTGGCCCACGGACAGTTGAAATTTCAGTGACTGTGCTGGACTTATTGCCTCTATTTCTCGGTTACGCAATGTTTAAACTTGAATTTATTTTAATTAATTTTCCTATTTTACCATGACTTCAATTAACCTATTTTATACATAAATTTAGTTTCCCACTTTAATTATATCTTTTCATTATTTCCGGGGGGTTTGGGTGGGGTCACTTTGACTTGGTGCTCTGCATTGGTGTGTAGATAGTTGGGGGGTGGGTGTATTGCGTATGTGTGTGCCCGTAACCCTTCCTCCTCCCCCCCTCCCCTGTGTCGTAGGTGCGGTACTCACCGTTGTCGTCTGCGCCGGAGTTCGTACTCGTGGTAGATGAGCAGGTAGACGAGAGCAGGTAGGATGTTCAATTCGGGCTCCATGCTGTCCTCCGTCCTCGTGGGGTGTATAGAGGTGAGCGTTTTCCCGTTCGTAGTCTGTTTCCGCCGTGTTTTTATCGGCGGGGCTCCCGCCCCGGAAAAGGTGGCGGATTGGTGAGTTGTGATAGGGTGGGCGGTACATTGTCTGCCGCCTGCCTGTTGGCGGTGACCGCCGCGCTGTTTGTGTGTCCCGCCGTGGCGGTCGGAGTGTTAAAGTGGCGGGCTCTGTTGGCTGTTCCCGCCAGGGTCAGAATTCCATTTTTTGGACCGCCAGCCTGTTGGCGGGTTGGCCGCCGCTTTATCACCGACCGCCAGGGTCAGAATGACCCCCATTATCTTTCGTGACACACTTTTCACCCATATACCCTTTTACACAAAGGGTATCACTGGCTTAATTAGTCCTGACATATTCCACCATCAACCCGTATTGAAAATCAGCAAACGTCTCTTGACCAACAATAAACACAATATAACTTTTAAAATCCTTTCCTCGTCTGAGTAAGTTTTCTAACAAATATGTGGCCCTGATAAACAGCAACATTGTAGTAATCCCTGAAATGTAATTACATTATTTCCTGGAACATTTTCAAGCCCGAATAGCATAAAAAAGGCATCCTGGGAAATTGAAAGTCCATGGTCTCGTCATCAAATACTGTGAGTGTTCGTGAGTTCGTATGGAACATAATTGATCAGAATTCTGTTCTATTAGCAAGAATTGAAAGACCCTCACTTCAAAATTATTTTTACCACTAGGACATTAACAAATTAACGCATTCAGCAAGAGATAATAATAAATCTTAATATTACATTTAAGTGTACAGAGATCAATAAGCAGCCTTTACTTCCCTGCCATTTCTTAGCAACTAAAGTGGTGGAAGTTCACTTGGAATGTTTGATAGGCTTAAAAACATTGGCGCCAGATTTATCAAACCCGTGCAAAGCCAAACAAGAGCTGATTTGTGGCACCTTGTGTGGCTTTGTACAGAAATGTAATGCAACACAGCTGCTTGCGCTGTGTTACATTACATGTGAACTCGGGAGGTGTTCCATGGGTGGAGCCTGGGCGTTATCATGCATTCACCCACGGATATTGATACATTCCCAAATTTGCTAAAGTTAGTAAACCTGGAAAGGTGTCAAAATGGTACGATTTTCACCTGCGAGGAGTAACAAGTAGAAATATTTTTTTTTCTCCTGGTTATTTCCTCTTTCCAGGTGTGCTGCATTCTGCACCACACATAGAAAGAGGATAATGGCTCTAACTATGGTTTTTGTGCAGGAAGGTGTGCCTTCCTACACAAAAACCATCCTGCCCGTCACACAGGCACCCTTGCACTGTGGTGCATGTGTGCCTGTCTTGGCGCTAGATATCATGCAGTGCATTTCCGCAAGGAAAGAGCAAAAATGGTCCATGTCTTTGTAACTTTGGAGAATTCCTTCTCTCTTCTTTTCACACAACACAACACAGAAACTTTGCTTGCTGCTCTGCGTTGTGTGAGGTTAGGTAATGCACCCTTCAGTCTTTACAGGTTTTAAGCATTTTCAATGACTCACCTCTTACAATAAGAATGATCGCCAATTGCAATTCTTCCTCGTTACAGCTCCTTTTTTGAAGTTGACTTTGTGCTCAAGTACTGCTAACTAGTCACACCTAAAAGAAACACCACATTGTGTCTCAGTAACAGACCTCTCAAATTATCTGCATTCATGACCAATGTCATCTACTGCTTTGCGTGAGGATCTATTATGCCTTTTCATATTTCCTAGACAGTTTCATCTCAGATATTTACCTTCCATCATCCAAAGTAGACCTTGAGTCTAAATGATTAAGGATTACCTCCTCAAAATTTCACTGTCTCAGTTCTTACACAAATGTAGTGGGTCAACTTCCCTCCAAACACCTCCTGACCTAGCCAAAATCAAAGAAACCATCACTCCTTCCCTCAGGTCTCTCATTGCTTGGAGGGATCATAAATAGAAGGCCTACCCACATCTGCCCTACTTTTTGTGTCTGCATTTCACAGACTGGATTGTCACCCTGGTGGGGTCAGAGAGTGATTTTTACTTGCTTCTTTTCCCATACACAGTTGAATATGACTGGGAGAAGGACTTCCTTGCTTTAAGGGACAGGCCATTTTCTTCTCCTTTTATGTGCCTTTCAGTGCCTCCAATTTCCCTGGCGCCTGTCTTGGTTCAGCAAGGCTGGGTTGGGTGGGAGGTGCTGAGAATGTGACCAAGTGTTTTTTCAGGGCCAGGCCTCTTTCTGTTAATTTACTTGGTGAATAGAGCCTGGAGTGGGTAACACTACTAGCCCTTTCCTTCTTTGAGGTCTCAATGTCTTGCTTGTGTATTGTGCTCTTCCATCTATCACCACTATACCCCTAAGGGTCCTTCTGGACTGACAAGCCTGATTGCCATAATGGGGTCCTATTTCAGTGCCACAGTCCAGTGGGGATTGTGTACACTCAATGTGGCAAGGGAGGTGTGAAGTGCCTCTCTGCACCCTGCCCTCTCTCTGGCTTTACCTGGCTCAGTAAGAGGGGCTGCTTTGACCATTCCACTGGTTGGGTTACATTACTGGTCCAGCACTGCTGTGGGCCATGGGCATTCACTTGTATTTCCACTGTTGTCACTGTTTTAGCAGGGCTATATCCCTTTTAAATCAAGCAAGGACAATCTGGCTGTGGGAAGCTGGTCCTCCCCTTGTAGGGTTTGATTGTGCGGCCCTCTTTTTGTCAGTAGTGTTAACTTGGCCTGATAGTGGCAATGCACATCTGAGAAGCACAGGCAGAGTTGATTTGTTACCACGTCAGACACCCTACGACATGGATGCCTGGATCCGTTCTTGTTTGGATGTCAACAGAATACTTAACTGTGAGACACATAAGATGGTGAATTCTTGTATGAGCCATAGTAATGCCTGTAAAATGTTTAACAATTTAACTTTTATAACTCACTTAAATGCTCTGGCTGTTGATGGCTTTTCCACAGATTCCTCTAAGAGCCATCAGGTCTTCCATTAACAGTAAAGACTGTGCTGCCATTTGTCAATTGTTGTATTGGCAGGTAGGTGGTTTGCTTGAGTAGTGGAATGGACTTTGTGTCCTTGTGGGTCTTTGTGTTACTTGGATAGTGCTGGATCAATCAATAGTTTCAGAAGTGGCTGTTGTGGTTTGTAAGGCAGCTGGTAACAGGTGTCTAAACAGCTGCTGTGGGAAGCTGATGATAGACATTCAGGGGGCATGGGACTCCTTATCTTTTGTTTTCCTGCTATGCCTTTGTCAAGTCATTACCATCCTAGTTTCAAGTCCGCCTGATTGTGGTTTGATGAAAGCACCTACAGTCAGCAGTACGTGCCATTTATAGTGCTAAGATCTCCAAGTGTGATGAAGTCTGATCACAGACCATGGGAGGGTTCTTATTCTTTCTAGTAGAGTGAGGGTGGTGCTGCACCTTCTAAGATATATGCATTCTGAAGTCAGAACAGTTCAGTTATTTTGCTGGAGTGGCCTTCAAGTTTGCTAGTCAACTAACCAGTTTCCTCTATGATTGGGCATCTCCTTTGAGCTCAGGAAACAGGGCCTCTGTTTGTTGGAAACAGACTGGGTAGCATGAGAGATCCTAAAGGTAAACATCAAGCAGATCATCTTTTCAGAAATCATCGGTCTGGTGTTGCATCAGTGTTGGAAAGTGGGTCATTTGTAGGTGGAGGTATTCACCTTCAGCTAGTAATCATACCACAATCACTTATAAGGTCCAGTCAAGTCTCAATAAATTAATACTTGTTCAACCTTTGGTAGCTAGGCAATGAACAATCAGGCTTAACTTAGGAGACAGGTAATTGTAAAACATTTAATATCACCAGAACAGTAAATAAGGAAAAGACACAGCACCATTAAAACCCAACACCACTTTCCAGAAATAGAGAATATTTTTATCTTTAAAATTGCATAAAAACAACACAAATCCATTGTAGGAAACAGGAGATATGATTGTTTAAAGATTAAATAAAATAAATGTGCATTCTAGCGCCAAAAAACATAAAGCACCAACCGTGACTATCTGATCGCGCTGGACTAAGACAAAGTAAAATTTTTAGTCCAACCGTGAAGGAGCGCGGGCGGGATAGGTTTAGCATTCGGTCCTGGTCAAAATTTTTACTTCACACTTAGGGCCTGATTTAATCTTTGGCGGAGGGGTTACTCCACCACAAATGTGAAGGATATCCCAACTGCAGTATTACAAGTTCCTTAGGCTATAATGGAATTGTACTATGGTGGACGGGATATCCATCATGTTTGTGATGGCCTAACCCCTCCGCCAAACTCTAAGTCAGGCCTTTAGTCACTTTTTTGGAGCTCTTCTTTTTGACATTCAGTGATTGAGTTCTGAAATCCAGAGTTTGCATCAACAACGGCAGCCTGCTGCAGCACGCAGACTCGTGAGTCCTGGAAGTCTTTGTCCTCTGCGTCAACCACACGGAACTCAGGAGCCTTCAGCGGGACAAACTAGCGCAGTCAGGCAGATTCGCAGTTTGACAACAGCGGCTTGACTCTTGGAGTCAATGCTGGTCTTCTTCTGGAGCTTTTCACCATAACTTTGCAAAAAGTTCCCAAATATTTAGATCCTCTTCTGAATTGTTTCCTGAGAATCTGAAAGTGTCCAGCTGCACCAGCTAAGGGTTCGGAAGCTGTGGTTTGCCACTTATGGGTCTGTGACTCAATCCTCCACATTGCGCCTGGTCATGCCAGTAAAATCCAGCTGAAGCTGGTCAGCTGGAGAAGTCCTTTAATTGGATGTTGCAGGTGGCGTCTTCCAGAATTCTTCTACCTGTTGCTGCTCAGGCAATCCACTCCTTAACCTTCAAGACAGGTCCAGTTCTTTCTTATTGTGGAGCCTTGTGAGTACAGCAGGTACAGTCCTTCTGAGTGCAAGCCTTCACTGGTGCAGCCCAAGGGTCCAGCAGGGCAGTCCTTCTTCTCCAGATGTTTCAAGTAGGGATTTGAGGGGCTCCTGTAGCTCTCCCATACTTATTTCACATTCTGGGCTGGAAAGAGAGGGGCACCCCAACCAAATGAGGTTCAAGTTGCCACCCTTTGTGGTGACAACATCCTGAAGAGTGCAGTATATTTTTGTCCCAGAATGCAGTTACTCAAAAATAAAAATGGAGAAATTCCCTTTTGGGTGTGCAGGTCTGGCTAGCTCAACCCACAGCTGTGGCTAAATTTTCTTTACACTCCCCTTCTTGCCCCTCTCCTAATCTAGGGGAATTAAGGAAGTGGGGCTGGCCTGGGTCCAGGGACATCTCTGCTCCTACCGGTGCAGTTCTTGTTATCTCCCTACCCTCCTGCCTGTCCTGGTTTCTCCAGGACACAGACCTCCTTCCACCAAACAGCTTTATTGTTTCAGCCTTATACCTCTTCACAGCTACTCAGGAAGCAGCTTGGCTCAGGCTTTGAAAAGGCTAACCAATCAAAAAAGGCTGGTACAGGCTGTTTTAGGTAACCTCAGGTTAGTAAATTCTAAAACAACGTTCCTGTAATAGTTATAATAAATCCAACATTAACACGTTGTTGGATTTATTGTAACTATTATCTTGACACTTTGAATGTTGTTGCTAGCTAACTCCAATCAAAAGTTAGACTTTATAAAAGTTTAATGAAGCATTCCTATGTTGGCCTCCAGAAATAGCAGCACTAAAATTAGGAAAAAGGACTTTGGCTGTTTTTCCCTACCAGGTACTATAAAACATACTTTGTATTGTCCCTGCTGTATATAACAAGGCAGCCTACCATTGGGGCACCTAGGGCAGACCATAGTGGTGACATATATGTCATAAAAAGGTAGTTTGGGACTTTGGAAATACTTTTAATTCCAAAGACGAATTTAGACACAGTTTAATTGTAAAGCAAGCCTGCAAGACAGGCCTGGCTTTAAAATGACACCAGAACAGTGCACACTTAAGTGCATTAGGTCCAATGAGGTCTCTAAACCTACCTGTCCTACTGTTGGAAATGGGATCTGTAATTAGCAGTGGTTTCTACCCTGTCCAAGTAGTGGCCCTCACTTTAGTCATGGTAAGTGAGTCACAAAGCTTGTCAAAAACATTCGGGGGTGCTTACTTGACTGGTGTCAAGGAAGACAAAGGAGGTAGAATGCCGGTATAGAGCTGTCCAAGATCACACAGAGAGTCAGAGGAGAGAGGGAACCCAAAGGGGAAGCTCTATTCAAGGGAATAAGAGAGATAAGGTTCGGAAAGAACAGGCAATCAAGAGGCAATGTGGCACCCAACTAACACCCCAGGACAAACGTACAAGACACATATACTTAACAGTAGAAACAATAAAGGGAATGTGGTGTAAATCACTCAGGAGCTTCACATGGTAAGACTGAAACCTAGTAAGTTCCTTATCCACAGTTGCTGTTACAGATTCTGACTGCTCAGGTCCATATATTGGATATGCATGCAAAGGCAGGGTCTGTGAAGCTGACCCCTTTGGTGATGTTATAAAAGTAACTGAAAGACAATACTCACAATGGACAAGAAACACCACCATGGTTGTCAGCTGAGCCCACAGTTCCCGGAGATCAAACAGGAACACGCATGGCAGTAACAACAAGGGTGTAGCACACAGCCACGATAGACACGGAGGCAGCACAACAAAGCAGCAGGCAGAGTGGCAGTCCCTCTGTCATCATCCAACTCTTCTTCCTGTCAGAATTTCCTCAGTCTAGAAGGATTCTAACTTTGTGGGGTCAGACGTCCAGTGCTTATACTCATTTCTGCCTTCGAAGTAGGCATACTCCAACAAAAGGCTTTGTAGTGCACAAGACCCTGCCTTTCCTGTCCTGTCCACAGACACGTCCCAGGGCGTTGGAGACTGCTTTGCTTAAGGACAGACACAGTCCTATTCATGTGCAAGTGTCAGATTCTCCCACCATTCTATCTAAGGAAGAACTCAGCTTCCTTTGGTGACTGTCTAGAGTGAATTCACAAACAGCCCTCCTGACCCAGATGTGTGTTCCACAGACAGGCAGAGGCACAGAATGGTTAAGCTAGAAATTGCCCACTTTCAAAAAAGTGGCATTTTCAAATGTACAATTCAGAAACCAACCTCACCCACAAAAAAATTTATTTTTAAATTGTGAGTTCGGAAACCCCAAACTCCATATCTCTATCTGCTTCCAATGGGTAATTACACTTAAAAGATATTTCAAGGTAATCCCCATGTCACTCTATAGGCGAGATATGCCTTGTAATACTGAAAACAGAATTTAGCAGTATTTCACTATCAGGACATGTAAACCACACCAGTATATGCCCTACCTTTTAAATGCACAGCACCTTGCCCATGGGGCTGCCTTGGCCTGCCTATCATAGAGGTGACTTACATGTAGTAAAACAGAAGGTTTGGGCTTGACATGTGGGTGCACCTGCCTGGTAGAAATGTCAGTTTACAACTGCACACACAGACACTACAGTGACAGGTCTGAGACATATTTACAGGGCTACTCATATGGGTGGCACAATCAGTGCTGCAGGCCCACTATTAGTATTTGATTTACAGGCCCTGGGCACACATGGTGCACTACACTAGGAACTTACTAGTGAATCAAATATGCCAATTATGAATAAACCATTCACCAATACAATTTAGACAGGGATCACTTGTACTTTAGCCCTGGAAATTCAGCACAGGATCAAAAACAAGAGGTCAGAAGCCAAAATGACTGGGGAAACCCCGCAGAAAGGGTAATTTCCAACAACTACTATATACTAGGGACTTACAGGTATGCTGCCTTGACCTATTAGAATCATACCAAACTCCATATACTTTTAAGACCACAGCACTGGCCCTGGGCATGGTTAGCAGAGCCCTGGGCACTTTCAGAGTCAGTAACCACCAGTATTAGTGTGAACATGGGGGTGATCAGAGCAAAGAGGATGACTTTCCTACATTCATGCTTTACAGATAGTGTGCGTTCTGAGGGTTCTGGAGTGTTAGGATATTGGCCTCGGCTCGCTTAAAGTAGCCAAGACCATTATCCTAACACTGTTCCCGCTGGTCAGCCTGGTGGGAATGCGTATTACAATGGTTCAGTCGGTCAGCCCGGTGAGACCATTGAAATGTGCTTGGGGGAACGTCCCCACTATGGCGGTGGCGTCCTCCCCATGACTTTGGCGGTCCCGTGGTGGGACTCTCAAACTCATAATGAGGCCCACAACTTCCACCCAGCAGAGATAAAAAAATTCAGGCTAAATGGGTTGGTATCAGTCTCTACTCCTCTTACTTTGCTTACGCTAGTGGAGTGGTGTTAGAAATGGGGTCTCTGGCTGGCAGTCAGTTTGCACTCTGTCCAAGCAGGCACCCTCACTCTAGTCAGAGCAATCGAGATACACACTTAAGATAATCCCTACTCACCTCCTTGGTAGCTTAGCACAAGCAATCAGGCTTATCTCAAGGGCAATGTGTAAAGTATTTGTACCATCACACACAAAAATAAAGTGAAAACACTACAAAATGGACACCATACCAGTTTAGAAAAATAGGTCATATTTATCTAAATCAAACAAGAGCAAAATAACACACATCCAACATACACAAGTTAAGATATGAATTTTCAAAAGAATAAGGCCCTCATTACAACCCTGGCAGTTGGTGATAAAGCGGAGGTAATACCGCCAGCAGGCTGGCAGTAAAAAAAATGGGATTATGACCACGGCGGAAACCGCTGACACAGACAGCCATTTTAACACACCGACCGCCACGGTGGTAGCAACAAGCACTGTGGCGGTAACCGCCATCAGCCAGGCGGAGGACAATGTACCACCCACCCTATTACAACAAGCCAATCCGCCACCTTTTCCGGGCGGTACCAACACCATCAAAAGTACGATGGAAACAGTACACAGAAGGGAAACAACTCACCTCTGGACAATCAGGGAACAACCACGATGCTATGGAGCCCGAACTACAGGTGCTACCCATGCTGGTCTACCTCCTCCTACACCAGGATTACCAATGCCGGCGAAGACGACCACAGTGAGTACCGCCCCTAGCACACAGGGGAGGGGGGAGGAAAAAGAGAGTGACCCACACGCAACACGCAACACCCCCACCCCCAACACCATACAGGCAAACAGATGCAGTAACATTACATATACACACTGTACCACTCTGGAATAATGCAAGGGCAAAAGGAATAGATTAAAGTGAGTGTAATAAGATTAAATAACAGGTATCCGTCCTCAAAAATAAACACAGTATATACTGAAATACAAATCGAGGGACACTGCCCAGTCCATAATGTCTGTGGGCCACAGGGCCATATCACATAGGCCAAGGCCCCACTTGACTCCTGCCTCAATACGGAGAAAACACTGTGGGGGCATCAGGTCGAAAATATACAGGCACCTCAGGGGGACAGGGAAAGAAGGGGGCACCTCAGCCGGACGATGGTACAACGATACTGCTCCTGGAGGGAGCCACATGCCCACTGCTTGGTCCTGGGAAGTGCAAGGTCACAGTCTCTCAAGTGGGTGGTCTGCCCACTGCTTGGTCCTGGGGAGTGCAAGGCCACAGTCTCTCCAGTGGGTGGTCTGCCGACTGCTTGGGCCTGGGGTGTGCAAGGCCACAGTCTCTCAAGTGGGGGGTTTGCCCACTGCTTGGTCCTGGGGAGTGCAAAGGCACAGTCTCTGTAGTGAGTGGTCTGCCCACTGCTTGATTTGGGGAGTGCAAAGGCACAGTCTCTCTAGTGGGTGGTCTGCTCACTGCTTGGTCTTGGGGAGTTCAAGGCCACAGTCTCTCTAGTGGATGGCTTCTCCACTGGTTCTGGAGGGGGCTTTGTGCCAAGTGTGCTTCATCCTGTTCATCCTGGCAAGGAGGGGATGAGTGGATGCCTTCTTCCACTGGTTCTGGGGGGGGCTTTGTGCCCACGAAGGAGGGGGTGAGTGGATACCTTCTTCCCCTGGTCCTAGAGGGGGCTTTGTGCCCAATGTGCTTCATCCTGGCAAGGAGGGGGTGAGTGGATGCCTTCTTCCACTGGTTCTGAAGGGGGCTTTGTGCACAGTGATGCAGCACTTGGGGAGTGCCAGGACACAGACCCTCACCTTGGTGTCAGACCCACATGATTTGCAGTTGGCAAGATGCATGACACTCCATGGAGGCAGGACTACAGTCCATCTGCTGGCGGCGATGGTAGTGGTGGTAGTGCTGGTGGCGGTGCTGGCAGTGGTGGGGGGATGCTCCAGCCCATCCCCTGCAGCCTCGGACGGCTGACCACTGGGGCTGCTGGCAGTGGTGCAGGTGGCGGTGCTGGCAGTGGTGGGGGGAGGCTCCAGCCTATCCCCTGCAGCCTTGTATGGCTGAAGTGCCATGGTTGGTGTCGTCTGCTCAGATTCAGCTCCAGCACCAGGTCCCCTATCCCTCCTGCCTGCAGTGGCCGGACCTTTGTCTTTGCCCTTGGCAGCTGGTGGTCCCTTCTTGCCCTTTCCAGCTGGTGGTGCCTCCTTGCCCTTGGTAGCTGGTGGTCCCTTCTTGCCCTTTCCAGCTGATGGTGCCTCCTTGCCCTTAGTAGCTGGTGGTCCCTTCTTGCCCTTGCCAGCTGGTGCAGGCACACTGGCAGTGCTGACGGGTGTCTCCTTGGAGCCTCTCACACCTGTAGTAGTTGCCCAAACTACAGTGGCAATGAACTGGGTGGCTGAGGTGCTGGCCTGGGTTCTGCCTACCCTGGCCTGAAGTGAAGGACGGGGGGAGGGGCAGGGAAGAGTTCAAGGGTAGAGAGGAAAAGCTTTTTAGGGACACTGGTGCGGGAAGAGGGTGAAGGTTTGGGAGTGGAGGAAGAGGGAGTGGTGTTTGAAGGTGTCTGTCTGCTGTGTTTGGGTGGAGGTGCATGGGCTGGATGCTGTTGTGAGGGGGATGGCTGTTGGGTGTCTGAGTACTTGCGTTTGTGTACTTTGGGAGGAGGGGGCACAGACACAGTGGGAGAGGACACAGGGGATGTGTGCATGGATGTTGGGGTGGTGACTGCCAGTGAGGGGTGTGTACTGATAGGCGTGCTGGTGATGGAGGTAGTGAATGAGGATGTGGTGCATGCAGGTGTGAGTGGAGACTCTACTGGGAGGGAGGTGGACGAGGAGGAGGAGGGGAGACAGTGGAGGCAGTGGATGTTTGCATGTCTGATTCTCGATGGTGTTTGTGTGAGTGCCTGTGGGATGATGTGTGGTGCTTGTGTTTGCCTGAGCCACTCCTGTGTGTTGTCTTGGGTGCATGCTGGTCTGATGGTGTGCTTGGGATAGGCTGGTGTTGAGGGGAATGGGACTGGGTAGAGGAGGGGGGTGGGTAGAGACATGGACAATGGCTGAAATCAGGGAGGAGGCCAGAGCCTGGAATGATCTCTGTTGGGCCACCACACCAGAGTGAATGCCCTCCAGGAACGAATTTGTTTGTTGCAAATGCCCTGCAAGCCTCTGGATGGCATTCACAATGGTTGACTGCCCAACAGAGATGAATCGCAGAAGGTCAATAGACTCCTCATTCAGGGCTGCAGGGCTGACTGGGGCAGGGCCTGAGGTGCCTGGGGCAAAGGAGATGCCCACCCTCCTGGGTGCGAGGGGATGGGAAACATGCTGAGGGGCTGCTGGGAGGGCGGTGCTGGTACAGGGGGTGGCGGCTGTACCTGTAGTTGGGGTGGCCACAGAGGTGTCCGCCACCACCAGGGAGCTTCCATCAGAGGAGATATCACTGTTTGAACTGTCCCCTCCAGACCCCGCCGTGGTGCTCCCCTCGCCCTCCGTCCCACTGGTGCCCTCACGGTCGATGGATTTGGCCTCCAGGCCCATGTGGGATGCAGCTCCCTCCGTCGCTGGTGCCTCTGCTCCTCCACCAGATGATGCTAATGCACATAAGGACAGGGTGACAAAACAATAAGGGGGGGAAGAGATAGAGGATACACTTGGTCAATGCCAGCAACAACACCACCGTTGGTGTACACAATACACAGGGGACAGCCCTATGCGCTAGGCGATGCACTACCAGTCACAATGCGAGTCACCAGGCAATGGAGAATAATGCCTACCGCCAATAACAGCATACCTGAGTCCCACAGAACCCTGCCCAGTAGTAGATGCCCACTAGCATGTTTGGGGGTGGAGTGCAACAGACCCTGCCCAACATAGAACCTACCCTGCAATGTTCGACCTGGGCTAGGGGCACCCTCAGGCCCACATCCCCTACCCAGATAACACCCCACCACTCGCAATTCGCAGAATTGGAAACTGTACTCACCCCCTTGTGGCTGCTGTGATGCCCTCAAGCACCCATCCAACTCCGGATAGGCCACCACCAGAATGCGGAACATCAGGTGGGTCAGGGTTTGACTGGCACCCCTTTCTCGTTGGGAGGCCATCCCCACTGGGCCTCCGCCGTCTTCCTTGCCCAACGTCTCAGGTCCTCCCACCGTTTGCGACAGTGGGTGCTCTGCCTGTCGTAGACCCCCAGGGTCCGCACACCCTTGGCGATAGCACGCCATATACCCCTTTTCTGATGGAAGCTGACCTGCAGACAAATAAACATAGAATAATGCTATCAGTCATACCGACCGGCCTGTTACACTCATAGCCCACCATATCCCTCCCATCCCCTTACGCACATACATTGCCCACCATACATGCAGCACACTGCCCAGGACCCCTCAACCCCATCCACCAGTCTCTCCAACTCCTCCGAAGTGAAGGCTGGGGCCCTTTCCCCAGAGACTTAAGCCATGGTCGCTTCCAGACACAGGTCACAACAGCACTTGCAGTGTAGGTCCTCTCCTGTAGAAGGTCAGGTAGCAAGTGAGTGAACAGATAGAAAACAGCGGTCACATCCGCTGCGATGCATACTGTCACCACCGGCGTACATCACCTTTGACTACTGGAACCCATAGGGCCCAATGATAACCAATGAGAAGTTGCACGGCGGTTCTCAACCGCCTTCCGCAACAGCGCACAACGTTAGCAGAATTACCTCATTTCCTCCTGTCCCTCCACACAGGACAGGAGTCCACCATTTCAGGGGGGGGGCAGGCAATGGCACATAACTGCGACACAGCCGTCATAAGCACATTTTGGGAATGAACATAAACATACTGTTTCTGACACAACATGCAATGCATTGTACAATGAGGAAATTTTGAAAACTGACCAGATGCTCATCGTTTATCCCTCTAGAGTACAACCGCTGAGGATGAATAGTTAATGGAGACATCCCCCATGTACAGGCCCCTGGTGGACTTGGCAACAAGGGAGGACAGGCACATTATCCTCACCTACAGACTTGATAGGGCCACAATCCAATAGCTGTGTGCCCAATTGGAGCCAGACCTGATCTCAGCTATCCGTCAGCCCACCGGGATCCCCCCTCTTGTGCAAGTCCTATCAGTGCTAAATTTTTTGGCAAGTGGCTCCTTCCAAGCGACAGTGGCCATTGGCAGCAGGGATGTCACAGCCAATGTTCTCAAATGTGCTGACCAGAGTGTTGTCTGCCCTGATGAAGCACTTGCGCATCTACATCGTTTTCCCCCAGGTGGAGGATTTGGCCACAGTGAAAGCTCACTTCTATGCAATGGGACATATCCCCAACATCATTGGGGCAATTGATGGTACACATATTGCCTTTGTCTGTCCCCCGGAGAAATGAACAGGTGTTCAGAAATTGAACGAGCTTTCATTCTATGAATGTGCAGATAGTGTGTCTTGTGGACCAGTACATCTCCCATGTGAATGCAAAGTATCCTGGGTCTGTGCATGATGTCTTTATCCTGAGAAATAGTAGCATCCCATATGTGATGGCTCAACTCCAGAGGCACCGGGTGTGGCTAATAGGTGAGCCCATGGTCCCCACCCAGTGTCTATTGGTATACGGGTGTGGGGTTGGCTCTAAGGGTGAGTGTGTGGCTAACAGGTATCCCTCGATATTTACAGGTGTCTCTCGTTACCCCCAACCTCTCATGGCTACTTACCCCAGTGAGGAATGCTAGGACAAGGGCAGAGGAACTTTACAGTGAGGCACATGGGCATACAAGAAGAATTATTGAGCGCACCTTTGGCCTCCTGAAGGACAGGTTCAGGTGCCTCCATCTGACAGGTGGATCCCTGTGCCACTCACCCAAGAAGGTATGCCAGATCATCGTGGCATGTGGCATGTTGCTCAACCTAGCCTTGAGACGCCAGGTGCCTTTTCCGCAGGAGCATGGGGCTGGAGATGGGCGTGTGACAGCTGTGAAGCTTGTGGACAGTGACGAAGAGGAGGCAGAGGATTAGGATGTGGACAACAGAACAACTATCATACAACAGTACTTCCAGTGACACACAGGTAAGACACTGTAACTTCACCTTCCATTGCAGTTTTGTGTAGTTAATTTTCTCTAGGCAGGCTGCTGTTCCCACTACTCTGGCCCCTTACTGTACCCTTTAACAAGTCTATTCACATATCTTTTTGCCCTACTCTGGTACCTGGGGTATTGACTGCAGCACATTACAGGTCATATCTATGTATACATAACTGTACAGTCTAATTGTATTGTCTACAGATTGTTAAACGAATACATACTTAAATCATTTGATAAACTCCATACTTGTATTTTTTAAGAGGGTGTTTATTTCAGTGCTGAGAAGTGAATGGGGATGTGCAATGGGCTGGGGTGATGATGGAGGAAAGTCCAGGATAGAGTTCAGTCTATTTGTATCACAGGTGCATTGTCCAAGGGGGCATAGGAAGTAGAGCAATGGCAGTTCAAGGTGGACAGGGTGACAGAGTGGGACACAAGGGTGACAATCAGGAGAGTCTTATTTCCTGGCGGGGGTCTTGGCAATGTTCTCTGTCTTCTGCCTGGATCGCAGGGACCGTTTGCGTGGTGGTTCTCTTTCTGCAGGGGGTCGGGTGCTGGTGGCCTGTTGCTCCTGTGGCAGGGCCTCCTATCCACTAGAGTTGGCGGAGGTGTAGGGATGTTCATCGGTATGGCTAGTGTCAGGGGCCCGTTGGTGTGCCACTGCCTCCCTCATGGTGTTGGCCATGTCAGCCAGCACCCCTGCAATGGTGACCAGGGTGGTGTGGATGTCCCTCAGGTCCTCCCTGATCCCCAGGTACTGTCCATCCTGCAGCCGCTGGGTCTCCTGCACATTGGCAAGTATCTGGCCCATCGTCTCCTGGGAATGGTGGTATGCTCCCAGGATGTTGGTGAGTGCCTCCTGGAGAGTCGGTTCCCTCAGCCTGTCCTCCCCCTGTCACACAGCAGTCCTCCCAGCTTCCCTTTTCTCCTGTGCCTCTGTACCCTGAACCATGTGCCCACTGCCACTGACCCCCAGGTCCCTGATCGTCCTGTGTTTCTGGGGTTGCCTGCGGTCCCTGTAGTGGTGGACACACTGCTAATTGATGTGTCCTGGGGACAGAGGTATGGGCCTGCTGGGTGGGTGCTGTACTGGTGTTTCCTGAGGGGGGAGTCTCTATGGTGGTATGTGACTGTGGCTGGGTAACTGACTGTCCGGAGGTCCCTGATGGGCCAGGTTGGTCCTCCTGATCCAGGCGTGCAGAGCTGCTGTCATCACTGTGGGCCTCTTCTGTAGGGGGACTGGATGTTGCTGGCACCTCCTCTCCGGTGATGTTTCTGTCGGGAACCTGTGGGGATGTAAATGCAGTGTTTTAGTTTCTGCGTGTGTCATCTTATGCATGGGTATGTTTGGTGGGCAAGGTGATTCTCTCTAGTGTGCATGCTGTGGTAATGGATGTCCATGCAGGGCTGTGAGTGGTGTCCATGCATTGATGGTGCATGCAGGGCTTGGTATTGGGATGGCGGGGTTGCGATTGTGGGGCGTATGTGAGGTGGTGGGGTGATGGGGTGAGGGTAGGGGTGGGGTTATGTGATGGAATGCAGGTAGGGGGGTGATAGTAGTAAAGGGTTGACTTAACAAAGTCCAGTCCTCCAGCTATTCCTGCCAGGCCCTCATGATGCAGTATTGTCAAGACTTGCTCCTCCCGTGTTGTTAGTTGTGGGGGAGAAGGTGGGGGTCCACAGCCAGTCCTCTGTACAGCTATCTGGCGTCTTGCAACCACAGAATGCACCTTCCCCCGTAGGTCATTCCACCTCTTCCTGATGTCATCCCTTGTTCTTGGGTGCTGTCCCACAGTGTTGACCCTGTCCACAATCCTCCACCATAGCTCCATCTTCCTGGCAATGGATGTCTGCTTCACCTGAGATCCGAATAACTGTGGCTTTACCCGGATGATTTCCTCCACCATGACCCTTAGCTCTCCTCAGAGAACCTGGGGTGTCTTTGTGGTGCCATGGGTGTAGTGTGAGTGATGTGTGTGAGGGTCTGTGGGGTGATGTTTTGGGGTGTGTGGTATAAGGTGCGTGGATGGTGTATGGGTGATGGTGTTCTGTGGCTCTGGTTCCGTGGGTGCTCTTGGTGTCCATCTCTCTCTCTCTCAGTTGTAAATTATTTGGTAGTCGTAAAGGGTTGTGGGTAATCAGGGTGTGTTTTTTATAGTGGTGTGGTGTGTGTAGGAGTGTCAGGTGTGTGTAGTTTGAATTGTCCAATGTGGTGTTGTTTTGTATGTATGTGTGTATTTTGAGCGCAGCGGTATGTACCACCAATGGCTTACCGCGGTTGAATGTCTGCCGCGGTGATTCATGGGTCATAATGCTGTGGGCGTAGTTCTCTTGGCGCAACGGTGTGGGTTTTGCTACTGCCATTTTATCACTGACCTTTGGGTTGGCAGACTGTGTGTGTGTCTGTAAGTGTGTGGGTCATAATATGGGTAGCGGTATACTGCCGCAGTCAAGGTATGTTGGCGGCAGTCAGCATGGCGGTAAGCGGGACTTACCACCAATGTCATAATGAGGGCCTAAGACTCTTACTCCATAGAAAACAATGGAAATGTTGATATTACACAAAGTACCTGGGTTGCGTCAAAAATAAAGCTGCACAAGCGAGCATGCGTTGGAAAAGTGAGCGATGCGTAGATTCCTTACTCGCAAGTGAGGTTGTGCGTTGTTTCTTCTCTGGGCAGGTGGGCGATGCATCGTTTCTCTCCCTCGCAAGAGAACGATGCATCGATTTCCTGACAGGGCACCTAGGCTCCTGGCAGGTTCACGATGACTTTGACGCCCAGTGACGATGCATGAGAAATCTGGTTGCACAGTGTTAGAAAAACACACTTCATGAGGTTTGCGTCATTATCAGCAGCGCAAGCGTGTGTTGCGTCGTTTCTCCAGCCGCCATGTGTCGATTTCCCAGCTGCAATGCAGGTGGAGAGTCGATTCTTGCCCCGAAGCGGGTGGCACATACTTTTTCAGCCGCATTGAAGGTGGTGCGTCAAACATTTCCCCACACAGTGTTGTGCGCATGGATTTCAGTCCTTTTTCTGCCAGCTTCACCTCTCAAGGGCTCAGGGACTGGATAGGGCACCACTTGGCAGGACAGAAGTCTCAGCAGAGAGTCCAGGTGCTGGCAGAGGAAGTCTTGATTTCCCTGAGACTTTAAAACAGGAGGCAAGCTCAGTCCAAGCCCTTGGAGATTCTTCTCAAGAAGGAATGCACAACAAAGTCCAGACTTTGTCCCCTTTCACAAGTAGAAGCAGCAACTGCAGGATAGCCCAACAAAGCACAGTCACAGGCAGCGGCAGCACTTCCCCTCAGCTCTTCGGCTCTTCACCTTGGCAGAGGTTCCTCTTGAATCCAGAAGTGATCTAAAAATCTGGGGGTTTTGGGTCTACTACTTATACCCCTTTCTGCTTTTGAAGGAGGCAAACGTCAAAGGAAAGTCTCTGTTGTTCACAAGATCCTGCCTTGCCCAAGTATACATGTATAAAAAAGGGAAGGTTTGGGCCTGGCAAGTGGATACACTTGCCAGGTCGAATTGGCAGGTTAAAACTGCACACACAGACACTGCAGGGGCAGGTCTAAACCATGTTTATAGAGCTACTCATGTTGGTGGCACAACCATTGCTGCAGGCCCACTAGTAGCATTTGATTTACAGGCCCTGGGCACCTTTAGTGCAGTTTACTAGGGACTTACTAGCAAATCAAATATGCCAGTCATGGAATTACAAATACAATTTACACAGGAGCTCTTGCACTTTAGCACTGGTCAGCAGTGGTAAAGTGCCCAGAGTAACACAAACAGCAAAAACATAGTCCAGCACACAGTCAAAACATGGGAAGCAGAGGCAAAAAAGACAGGGGAGACCACGCCAAGGATACCAGGTATAACAAGAGGTAATACTGATTAAACACAGAACCCCTTTATGCTCTGCCAGCTCAGTGGTGGGATCCCAAGGGCAGGTTCATTATCCCAAAGAGATGGTTCGGCATGCAACCTATTACCCTTGTCAACATCTACGGACCCACCACTGACAATCTGGAATCCTACCACACAATGTGTGGGTATATTCGGGCAGACACAGCTGGCACATTGATATGAAGGGGGACTTCAACACCACTCAAGAAGTTCAGCTGACAGATTAAACACCCTGGCCAGGGAGGCATGTTCCTTCCAGGTCTGCTCTCTGCTGCATTGTGGACAAGAGGGCACTATGGACCTACAGAGATATAGAAACCCAAATGTGCGGCAGGGAACATACTACTTTGGCACTCATTATATGTGGTCTGGATTATACTTTTGGCCTACCACTAGAGATTCGCACAGGGTTGGCAGAGGTTATACACCATACGCATACATTTGTGGATCACTCAGCAGTGCTGCTTAGCTGTCAGCCTCCTAGTGGTCACCTGCACACTCACCTGTGGCGATAATCCGCTGGTGCACTTCTTGACCCAGTAACTCAGGACGACATTAGAACAGTCATCAAACTCTATTTTAAGGAAAATACAGGAATGGTGAATACCCAGGCAATACTCCGTCTGTCCTTTAAGGCAATGCTGAGGAGAGAATGCATGTCTAAACAACATAGAGTCCTAAAGGCATTGAGGCCGCACCTCACCAGGCTGGACGCTGAGATTAAATAACTAGAAGCCAGCCTATCTGACTGGTGATGCCAGAGGTATACGAACAGAAATTGTGGTAAAGGTCTCATAGTATAATGACTTTGGAGAGCGAAAGGCGAAATACTTAAATAAATACGCTAAGGTGAGGCACTACTGTGAGGGTTGTAGACCCGGGAATGCAAATAGCATTAGGAAACCATGGACAGTCAATGCTGTGACGCAGATAACCAACAACATTGGCACTCCAAAATACACAGACAAAGAAACAGAACAAGTATTCCTAAAATTCTATAGAACTCTATAATTTCTCAAAAACCCATAACTATGAAAAGACTTCGGCCTATTTTGATGAGATGATGGTGGCATGGTTGAACAATGCCCAGAGGGAATTTCTGGCTTGAGCTACCACACTTACTGAAATTACTGATGCTATCAAAGATCTCCAAAACAACAAGACCCCAGGATCCGACAGCATAACTGCAGCCGAAGTTTGCAAAACATACATGGAGCTTCTGGCACCACAACTCCAGCAGATATATGCGGAAGTGCTTGAGAGGTGTATGAGGAGTATATTACTTTGTACATCCGAAATCCAAATGAAAAACCTCAACCTGTTCTAAGGGAATTTATAAAATTTTGGGAATTGTCGGGTCTTACATTTAACTGGGGCAAGTCAGTAATCTTCCCTATCACCACCACCACGGCAAACTTCGAGTCTGATTCTCCTGCAAAATATCTTGGAGTGTGGATTAATGATGATCCCGCCAAGGTAATAAAGCTTAACTATGGCAAAGGTAAAGCCTCTCTTGAAGACCAAATATCATGATGGCTCACTCTACTACTTTCTATGACTGGGGGCATCCAATTAATCAAAATGGTACTGCTACCCACATTTTTTATTACTTTATAAATATTCTCATCCCAAAAATACAGCACTTTTTTAAAACACTTAACTCTTTACTAATCCACTGAACATGGGTGGGAAAACAACCCCAATTTAACTGGAATACACCAACCCTCCCATACATATGGGAGGGTTCGCAATTCCTGACATGGAATTTTATCATCTGAGTGTTTATGTACACTTAACACACTACTTCCTGCACCCCCCAAAAAATGTAGCCCCTCCTAGCTTTAGAAACTGACATAGCACCCCCAACACCTGCACACTTGGTCCCATGAGGCAAACTACCATCTAACATAGCCAAAATAAACACTGTCCGCTGCAAAGTGCAAGCTTAGAATAGGATAAAGGAAAAAACTAATGCTTTGCCACTGTACTCACCTGCAATTCACCTGCAATCACATCCGTTATTTAACACAAAGCTTACTCCCAGGTAAGCAAGTGTGAGAGCGTACATTTTGTAATATGTTTATTAATGATTTTTATGCTAAAATGTGTAATGACTTAACATGCAAAACGAGTGACTTTTGAAAAAATGTCATTTCTTTTTTCTTAGCTGAGAAAACTTCTAACTAGATGATGTGGTTAATTTCCATAATTCAAAAGCTTACATAAAAGTGTCTTCGAAGTTTGTGTAGATGTGCTCACAGTTACCCCTAGTGGGTTGCTGCATTATGTCTTACAAGGTCATGTTTTAACCAAGCATTGCATAAGTTTAAATGTCCTATTGTTTGAGAATGTTACTAATATCTGGTCTTTCCTCAAGGATGGAAGTGAGTTGAAACAGTAAAAGTTTCTTCCTGAGACAAAATATTCAAGAGGTGATGAAACAATGGAGCTACAGACGAGACGGAAGAGGAAATGCTATGTTTGAAGAAAATGTTATAGTTAGTGTAGATTTGTTGTGTTTTAGGTCATCAATTTAGTTGTTCATTGGCTGAAATTAAACCACCCCGTAGATTGACCTATCATAAGTTTATTAGGATTTAGTATAACAACTGGGGTAGAATTCTCTAGAGCAGATTAGGGATTTGGAAAGCAGACTAGAGCAGATGAGGTTCGACTCTGATGGTTTGAGAGTTATTGGCTGAGTTGGTTTAGCTGTCATTAAGCCTACATTTTCTAATGACATAACTGATGGTGTCCCCTGGCTGAAGCAACCTACTTGCTGTTTCTACTTTTATTATTGGTAGTGTATGTCATTGTAATGTAATATGTGTCTCTTTTGCTTTCTAGAAACAAGCTGCAACTTATGACTTAATTGTTGCATATTAATATTATATTTTTACCATTAACTGAGTTAAGGAGTTTTTCTAAATTTGTGTTGCCAAATTCTTTTCACATGAAGCCCAACATGCTGATGCTAATTTGCGGTTAACTAATTTTGAAATGCTCATGACTTATTTCGAAATTATCTAATGCTGAACTAATGTATGCTTTGCCATTACTACCGGTTTTTGTATTATTAATAAGTGGGATTCTTTTGGAGATAATTTGTTTAATTGTCTTGATCAAATTGAGATATATGAGACGCTTTAATCAACCGCTATTAATCTTATATGCCTATCATTTGTGTTTGAGAGTTATTTTCGTGACATTAGCATTGTTAATCTAAGGAAATAAATCCATGAATTCTTCTTAATAAACTGGTGTGGTTATTATTTGGAGTTTAATAATAGTAATTGTTATTAACCTTTTTTGATATTCACGTCGTTCATTGATGACATCCCCTCAAACCTTTGTCGCTTCGATCCATCGTCCTCTAGCACAGAATCCACTATTCACTGTAAATAATAGTTAGGATTCTGTGGCGCTGCAGCACAAGCTAACTCTAACGAAATGAGGTGACAACAATAAAGACAATTAGAACCAGATTCAAGAAAAGTGGCGCTTCATGTTCTGAAGTGGCACTTTTCTTGCTGCCCATTGCGCCCCCTAATGCCACCATATGTGCGCCATATATAACATATGCGCACCAGGTGCAGGTTAGGGACAATAGTGTCATCATTTTTACGCTATTTTTGTATTTTGCATGATTAGAGCCAAAAATGCTGGTGCTAATCCTGCAAAGTACATGCAGGCCCATTAAAAATAATGGTGTGCCTCCTTTTAACACCTGCTCTGTGAAGCTGCATCATTATTGCAGGCCCCCTAACGGGGGTACGCCCCCTTGCATACATGACGCCTGGAGCAGGCATAATGTGGCTCAAGGGTTTACAAATTGATGCAATGTGTGTATTGCACCACTTTGCAAATACGGTGTGGTGTTTTTGCAACACTATCGCCACATTAGCGTCACAAAAATTACGCTAATGTCACAATACTTGGCTCTAGGCCCTTTTTAAATTTGGACCTTAGTTCATACAACAGTCTAACCGCTCACTCCACTGGATGGTAACTTGATCCATAGAGTCAAATTGAATTGCAAAAAAATGTCCCCCAAGTTCCTGATGGAGCCTGAAAGACTGAAGATCTTAGAGACTGATTCATACACTCAGCACTACTAAACTCATATTCCTCCTGTACAGATGCATGCAGGGATGCCTCCCTGGGTGTGCCTGTCCTGTCACAGCATATTTGGGCGACCATCTAGAACACCCACTATCAGATGAAATATGGTCATATTGTTACACACAAACTGGCAAATTGATCCCTAGTAGAAGGTTACACCTCATATATAACAGATGTTTACATAGACCGCACCACACCGCACTGAAGCTACAGAAATGGGGGCTTAAGAATGGCTCGCGGTGTGTGAGATGTGAGTGAGATGGGGCGGTGTTTATATATTTAGCAGGGCAATGTGAAAAAATAGTAGACTTTTGGTTGTGGGTGATCTACTCCTTGCAAGAAATGATTGTAGTTCAAATTCCTAATACCTCACCCTTTGCACTGCTGCTCCGGGTGATAAAAAATATCCTATGCTAACTGCAAGATTGTCACATTGGTGCTGCTGTTGCCTAGACGGTTGGTGGCGGGGTACTGGGGTCGAGGAAAAATCCCCACAAAGGTGCAATGGATTTGTGAGATTATATTCTGCAGTGAACAAAGTGAACTCTACAATTACTTCCTGCTGGAGTCTACTAGACCCAGAACATCTGGATTCCACTTCGTCCCTAACTGGTACAGTCCTGAGGAAGTAATGTAGGCTGGCACAGCACAAAGAGGTGTACAGCAGACAGAGAAACAGCATTGGTGACCTGTAATCTCAAGACTAGGTAAAACTTGGTGTTGCTCTATGTACTGTAATTGCTGTACATGGAACAATATTCAATGGTTTATTTACACTAATTTGTGTAATATATAAAATGAAAAAGAAAGAGGCAAACCAATCCCAAGCTTTGCAGTAAATTACACAGTGATGGAGTCAGTCTAAGAGATAGATTGACATTTGATTGACAGGGTAGACTGACCTTCACTGTCATCTCCTATGGTGCAGCAGCATGCATGCGAAGAAAATGCAGAGAAAATTGAAAACAAGTGGAAATATTAGAACCACTAAACAGCCTTACTAACTGAAACAGAAGAAAGAAATACCTAGCTGTCAAGAGACATTATTAACTTTGAGAAAAATACAACAGGGTATTAATATGTGCATCCCCTGAAATGAAATTTTTTAATTATGTCTAAGTCTCACAAAAAAATAATCAATCCCAAGTAATGAAATGCCAGAGGTTGATGGAATTAGTTTTCAAAAATAACTTTTTCAAGTTAAAAAAAGTATTTAATATAGCACCGGGTGGGGGTTATTCAGCCTAATTCCAAGTTTTCTTCTGTAGTCTCTGACTCAGGAAAATTAATTTCATCCCCTGTCGAATGACGGCTTCTGTCAGAAGGATGAGAACGAAGCATTCGTGTATGTATTTAGAATTCATCTTAGGTAGTTTTATCTGTCACATTCAGGCTCACAGACACACTGGAAGACAGACCCAGCTCCAAGAATGTGTTCCAGAGGGAGAGGAGGGTTGAGGTCAGAAAAATATGTGTGTACATTTTCACACCTGTATTACCAGAAAGAATATCACGTTCTGTGCTTGCCTGAAAATTAGGATGCTGACTTGCACTAGGAAGTCTTTTGCCTTACGTTCTTATTAGGCAATATTTGTGGAAGATTTCACAAAAAAACGATCAACATCTTTCGAACCGTGGATAGCGACCAGGAATGCTGTTTTACAGACACATATTTACTAATGACTGAGCGAGTGCTTTTGCGGCGCAATTCAGTTTTATCCTGCCCTCCCAAGCCATTGTCATGCATGGTAATGCAAGTCATGTTTTCCATCCTGATGTGACCCTCAAGCCCCTGCACAAAACTTTAGCAAAGCTATCCGTATTTTCACATATGACTAGTATTCGGATCACACAGGTGTGGTCTAAGAAATGGAGGATACAGTCTTCCAGCCGAAATATCTACTATCTAGTAGGAAATCAGGTCCAAATGTACTAATGATTTGCATCAGGGTTGCGTTACTTTTCTAACACAGCCCCCACACAAAGGAGGAGATTTACAAATATTTTGCGCTGGATTTGTATCACAAAAGTGACACTAACTGGCACAAAGGGGCAGATTCAAGAGCCCCTTGCCCCATCTAATGACATTTTAACGTCATGTTTTTACGTTAAGGTGGCGTTAGATGGCCAAAAACACCATGCCAGATTTACAAAGTGTCAGGATGCATGCATTGCGCCACTTTGTAACCCTTTCCACTACATCATGCATGTGTCGTGCATAATGTATGCAAAGGGGTCATTCCCCTGTGAAAGGGGCTGAAAAAATGGCACCATTTTTTTCCGCACTTTTAACGCCTGCTAAGAGCAGGCGTTAAAAGGAGGCACCCCATTCTTCATAATGGGCTTAATGGGCTTGGCACGATTAGCGTCAACATTTTAGAAGCTAATCCTGCAAAGCTCCATACTAGCGTAATTTTTTTTTTATTCTAGTTCCCTAACTACAGCCATGGAGCACTGTATCTCAGATACGGCGCATACATGGTGGAGTTAGGGGGGCACTAAGGGGCGCAAGAAAAGTGGCACTGCACTGGGTGCAGCACCACTTTTCTTAAATCTGGCCCAAAATGTTTTTTTCCTAATTTACTTTCCAGTGTAAAACTCATTTTGCACTGGAAAGTACCTTAAAAGTAATGCAAAGCAGTGCAAAGCACTGCTTTGCATTACTTAGCGCCAAGAGGCCTTTACATGGGTGGAGCACAGGCGTTCCCATGCAACCACCCATGCCTTTTGACGCAAAACCCAATAGTATACACAGTGTTGTGCCAAAAGTTAACACCTATTAAAAGTAGGTGTTAAAAGGAGAATGTTTTCATTCCTCCTTTTTTTTCCAACTTTGCATACGTGCTGCACTGTGCAGCACACATACAACATCGGAAAAATGTTAAAGTGTGTCTAAGCATAGTATTTTTATGTTGGAAGGGTACCCTTCCAGTACAAAACCTATGTTAGAATCTCACACACACCCTTGCACTATAGCGCAAAGGTGTTTGCACGGCATTCAGGAGCTAAAATCTGCGCCGGCGTTAGGGAGAGGGAAGGAGAGAGCAATATCTATGTAGCTATGATAGTCTCTGGCTCCCTCCCTGTCACACAACACAGAGCAGCATTTTTCGCTGCGGCGCTGGGTGACAGTTTTGTAAATCTGCCCCACAGTGTAATGCTGGGATTCATTTTCCAACTCAAATCAAAATTTGCATCAAAATGTTATGCGTCCTAGTGATAAATGTTTATTTCTCCTTGATCTTCCTACTTTAAATGCATGCTGCACTGCACAAAAAAACGAAAAGTGTTAAAGGATAGTTTTTGTACTGGAAAGGCCCCCTTGCAGTACAAAACTATTCCTTACAGAATACACACACTTGGCAAGGGTAGTTTTGTTGACACATGGCTGCCTAATGTGTGCAAACATAGGGAGAGAGGGGGAAATAGAACCAAATCTTAGAAGATGTGACAATGTTCTGCTCTCTCCCTTTCACGCACAATATGTGAATCAACTTTGGTTTGCTGCACTGCGTTGCGTGAATTTTTTGTAAACCTAGGCCTCAATCTTTAACGTTCCCCACCCCGGGAAACCACAATGCCAAATCAGTTACACTGCATCACCAATCTTTGAAGAAAGAGTCCATTGTTTTGGGTTCCATGCATGCTTTTATGGAATGATGAACCTTGAGATCAGATTCTGTTGGGCCAATGACAACTGATGCAAACTCACTGACACAGAAGAAGGACACACATCTTGAGGGTCTGCCAGAATCAGGCTATCTGGATAACAAGCAAGTGCTGGAGCACTGCAACTGCAAGAGTTACAATGACAGAAAATAATAACAATGACACAGAGAGGAATGGGCTCAGCCGGCAGAATCACCATTCGACTCTCCTGCATATGCATCAATCTCTCTGCAGCCATTTTCCATCTCTGATGAGAGTTCAGTGGGCTTCAGTGGCTCTTCGTGAACATCTGCAGTATTGAAGTCGTTCTTAGGACATCCTGTCTCAAGTCTCTATTGACAGGGAGAGTGAGTTTCATTGAACAGGGTCATTCCCTCTGGTCTCCGGGGGTTGAGCTGGAGGATTCCATTCAGATATGGGCAGTAGGAGAAGAGACCAACAGACCTTCAACAGAGCTTCAGGTTCCTCCTAGTAGGCAGCACACCACGTCCACACTGTGAAATACACCTTCAGCAGCAGGCTACAGAAAGTCTGATGTGCAAAAGATGATCAGTGAGCCGAAAGGGAGTGCCAGCTTATGTTGTATAAACTAGGGCGTGAATCAGATGCCCACTGCTAGAATGTGTGTCCAGTGAAAATTAAAGTTCAAATTACAGCCAACGAGGCTGGGGCACAACTCTCCTCAGAGATAAGCCTGGGAAGATCCTCTCCAGAATCAAACATGGATGCGTCCACTTACAGGCAGAAACTGAGGTACACTTTCTAGGCAGCTGATCTTCTGCATTCTCTCTAGATTGGTTATCTAATAATGAGAAACATGAGGGAAAAAGTGGAGCTTGAAGTTATCCTCTGCAGACAGCACTAAATTTCAAACACCTTTCTTACACTGAATACAATGTTCAGAGTCGGCTATGGGTAAATCTAAAGACAGGTGCGCTGGTGGTGTTCACAAAACATTACACTTATGCATTCATTTAAACGTTACGAAGGGTTACAGCAGCAATGACGTCACCATTACATTGACTAAAAAAATACCAAGGGGGAGGGCTTTTGGCATCTGCCCTGAGTGCCACAGGATCCCAAGAACAAGGTGGCACCCCCCAGGCCTTGTGCAGACGTGGTGAATGGAGACATAGCTTACCGAAAGCATGATCCTGAGGGGCAGCAAGCTGCAGTTTATGGGATTCCTTGAGATTAGAATTCCCATAAACAGTTGCAAAAAAGAACACTAAATGGAACTCCCAGGGACAAAGAAAAACAACTACATTACATGGATAGCTGCACAGCGGATCGGCCATTTTTGTTCTTGCAATTACTGAATGGTAACACGAGCTGCTAGGATTGCTGGCTCACCATCAACTACTTTTTACACAAGGCCCTAACATATTTTCTTTAAAATTATTGAAAGGCTAATCTGGAAAGGTAAAATTGAAGCTCTTCATTAGTCTGAAAGTTATACAAGTGCACAAGTGGTAGATAAAATCAGAACATCTTCAGTCAGTCAGCAAATCAATTTTTATTCGGCTGTAAAAACAACCGTAAAAGAACATAGACATCAGCAAACGCACATTCCATTAATATCCATGTGAAAAACAATTCATTTATATTCAAGATTTCAAAAGTCAAAAACCTTTTAAAATACACAGCCCTGATTCGTATTTTTTTTCAAATGTTAATAGTCCTTGTTAGACTTTTCATCCTTGGCGTGGTCTCCCTTAACTTTTTGCCTCTGTTCCCCAGGTTGTTGATGTGTCCTGGACTCTGATTTTGCTGTTTCTGTTACTCTGGGCACTTTACCACTGCTAACCAGTGCTAAAGTGCAAGTGCAAGTGCTCCTTTACAAAATGTGTATGTACTTGGCTCATCCATGATTGGCATATTTGATTTATTAGTAAATCCCTAGTATAGTGCACTAGAGTTGCCTAGGGCCTGTAAATCAAATGCTACTGGTGGGCCTGCAGCACTGGTTGTGCCACCCACATAAGTAGCTCTGTAATCATGTCTCAGACCTGCCATTACAGTGTCTGTGTGTGCAGTTTTAACTGTAAATTCGACTTGGCAAGTGTACCCACTTGCCAGGCCTAAACCTTCCCTTTTCTTATATGTCAGACACCCCTAAGGTAGGCCCTAGGTAGCTCCAAGGGCAGGGTGCAGTGTATGGTTAAGGTAGGACACATAGGCCCTCATTCTGACCTTGGCGGGCGGCGGAGGCCGCCCGCCAAAGTCCCGCCGTCAGGTTACCGTTCCGCGGCGGTAATTCTGACTTTCCCGCTGGGCTGGCGGGCGGTCGCCTTCAGACCGCCAGCCAGCCCAGCGGGAAAGAGGCTTCCACGATGAAGCCGGCTCGGAATCGAGCCGGCGGAGTGGAAGCTGTGCGAAGGGTGCAGTTGCACCCGTCGCGTATTTCACTGTCTGCACAGCAGACAGTGAAATACATGTAGGGGCCCTCTTACGGGGGCCCCTGCAATGCCCATGCCAGTGGCATGGGCACTGCAGGGGCCCCCAGGGGCCCCGCGACCCCCCCTACCGCCATCCGGATCTCGGCGGTCCGACCGCCGGGATCTGGATGGCGGTAGGGGGGGTCGGAATCCCCGCGGCGGTGCAGCAAGCTGCGCCGCCGCGGAGGATTCAATGGGGCCGCGGTACACTGGCGGGACCCCGCCAGTGGTGCCGGTCCGACCGCGGCTTTACCGCCGCGGTCGGAATCCCCATTGGAGCACCGCCGGCCTGTCGGCGGTGCTCCCGCGGTCCTCCGCCCTGGCGGTCAAAGACCGCCAGGGTCAGAATGACCACCATAGTAATGTGTTGTATATGTCCTAACAGTGAAATATTGCTAAATTTGTTTTTCAATGTTGCAAGGCCTGTCCCTCTCATAGGTTAACATGGGGGCTACCTTTAAATCTGATTAAAGTGTAGATTCCCTTTGGAGCGGATAGACATGTGGAGTTTGGGATCTCTGAGCTCACAATTTAAAAATACATCTTTTAGTAAAGTTGTTTATAAGATTGTGTGTTTGAAAATGCCACTTTTAGAAAGTGAGCATTTTCTTGCTTATACCATTTCTGTGACTCTGCCTGTTTGTGGATTCTCTGTCTGGGTCAGTTTAACAGTTGGGCTATTTGCTCCTCACACTAGACAGTGACACAAAGGGAGCTGGGGTGTAGTCTGCATTTCCTGATGAGCCATCTGTGCTAGGAGGGAGGTGAAGAGTGGTCACTCACACCTGAAAGGGCTGTGCCTGCCCTCACACAATGCAGTCTCCACCCCCCTAGTGGGAGTCTGGGGCCTGGCCTGGGCAAGGCAGGATTTCACATTCAAAAGAGACTTTGCTTTGAAGTAGGCCAACTTCAAAGGAGAAATTGGGCATAAGACGGCACCCAAAACCACAGACTTAAGAACACTTCTGGAAACCAAGAGGAACCTCTGCCTGAAGAAGAGCTGACGAGCTGAGGAACAAAAAGCTGCCCTGCCTGTGACTGTGCCTTGTGGAGCTATCCTGTAGTTGCTGCTTCTGCCAGAGTAAGAGGGCAAAGACTGGACTTTGGGTGCCTTCCATCTTGTGAAGATCTCCAAGGGCTTGATTTAGAGCTTGCCTCCTGTTGTTTGAAGTCTCAGGGACAGCATAAACCTCTCTCTGCCAACACCTGGAGTCTCTGGAGAGACTCCTACTCTGCCCTGGGGTGCCCATCCAGATCCTGGGACCCTGAAACAAGAACCTGGCAGCCTAAGAGGAAGAAATCCATGCACAGAACACCGTGCAGAGAAAAGATCGACGCAACACCGATCTGCGGCTAAAAAAACGATGCGCCGCCGGCTTTGCGGCTGAAAATTGATGCTCGCCTGCAACCCGACTGAAGAATTGATGCACGGAGCTGGAGATACGACGTGCAGCATCGCTGATGGAGGCTGGTGAGATCACAACCCGCGCTGCGTAGTTTTCGGATCATCGTGCGGCTGGATTTCTGATGCAAGCACCGCTGGGCGTGTAAAAACAACGCAAGGCCTGCCCGGACCCGAGAGTGCTGACCGGATCGGCGCATCGCTTTCCTGCGGAGAGAAGAAACGACGCGCCCGACACGAGGAAAGGAGAAATGACGCAAGGTCTCACTTGTGAGTGAAATCAACACATCGCAAGCCCTTTTTGATGCGGGGTTATTTTTGACACACCCAAGGTACATTTTCACGCTAACAGTGTTAGTGTGTGTTTAAAACTACATGAAGTCTTTTTGCCTTTTAATTGATAACTTGACTAGTGTATTTTGGATTTTTGTTGTTTTGGCCTTTGTTTAGATAAATAGTTCCTATTTTTCTAAACCTGTGTTGTGTAATTTTGTAGTGATTTTATTAAGTTACTGTGTGGTTTGGTACAAATACTTTACGGATTTCAAGAGAGATAACATTCCCTTTCTAGATCTAAGAATAGGAGTAGACGAAAACAAGTTATTTGTTTCACTATATCGCAAGCCAACAGAAAGGAATACGTTACTACACTACACTTTGAATCATCCGAGAAGCCTGAGAGATAATCTCCCATTTGGACAGTTTCTCCGGATCCGAAGAAATTGCACAAAGAAATCAGATTATTTCAGGGAATCCGATACTCTTATAGAAAGACTTGTAGAGAGGGGTTACCCTAAAAGATTAGTAAGGAGAGTGAGAAAGGGGGCTTGGCACAGCCATTGAGAATGTCTCCTAGATCCTAAACCATTGAAAGAGAACCAGAATAAACTAGCTTGTGTAACTACATTCAATCCGGCTAGCAATGATATTAAAAAGGTTATTCTACAGCATTGGGAATTGATCAAAGATCACCTTTATGTACAGAATTCCCCATTATTTTCCTTCAAGAAAGGGAAGAACTTAAAAGATATTCTGACACGAGCACTTCTACCACAGATGCCAGAAAGGAAAGATAACATACTATGGGGGTTGCCAGTAGTTGTGGGACACTATAAATGTGGACACTGTGCAGCATGTAAACTTAGCTTTAATACAACAGAATTTTGCTACAATGATAACATGTTCACCTTACCTGCGTTTACAAATTGCAATACACAGGAAGTTATTTATGGAAGCTAGTGCCCATGTAAACTCATGTATATTGTAAAAACGACACAGAAGGTGAAATGTAGGATCCTGCAGCATAAGAGCAGAATTAAATGTAAAACAGTGGGAGCTCCATTAGTGGAACATTATGAGAAATTCCAGCATAACAGTGATGATCTGAAGTGGCAAATTAATCAATTTCGGCCCAAGAATTGAAGTTGACATTATTGCGGAGAGCATCTATTGATTATGACGGCATGTTAATGGTTAACAGAGTTGAGGATGGTTGATGGTCATAAGCGACATACGGATATAGTGAATTACGATAGATTGCTCTTGTGTCGAAGCACGTACTGAAAGAAAAAATGCCCCCTGGGGAACTGAAAGGGGATTGGTTGCATTAGGAATGATGACGTTCCTCTGACAGGCGGACTAGAAAGGAAACACCGTTGTATTTGAATCATTGTGGAAGCGCGCAGGTGTTTGATATAAGCTTGCCCCGTCGGACCAGAAAGGGGACGGTTTGTTGCCGAGTACGGTTCTCTGAAATAATGTTGTTCCGCTAAGAAGCGGACCCGAAGGGAAACTGTTGATGCGAGCAGGCACACACAGGCCTGACTCTATTTAAACGCTCCGTTTAGACGAGAGGTCGCGATCTGATTTTCTCCGCTGTGGGGGATGGTATGCTGAAATAAAGTAAGTTGGTGATGGTATTAATTTTAAGGCCTGAATGCCAGTATTTTTAGCATTTTAAATTCTAGATCTTTGATTAATGTTTTCTAGAAGCCTTAAATTGAAAATCAGCCGCCACTATTACCAAGACAATTTTATTAAGGAGATAAAGGAATGAGGAGCCTATTTTGAGCTTTATTGAATAAGCTAAATTGTGCAGAACCATTAATATTGTAAGTACTTCTACACAGTGCATTATTTGCTTATTCATTTCTTTTGCAACTTTAGATTTATAAAACTTGATTATTTACAGTATTTATGTCTCTATTAGGAAGATGACAGTATCAAGAAATTACAATCTAGAATTTGAACTATTGGGTGAGTTGTTACCCCTATCCGGATAATTGATACAATGTTCTTTATGAATGAAGTTCCCTGATTAAATTAGGTGTTTAATTATTATCTTATAGGTGCTACACTATAGAGAATGATTCCCAGTCCTGATGATGACCCGTTGTTGATTCATATCTATAAACAGGGTCGAAACGTCGACATTAATTGAATGTGGATTGACATTAAATGTTTTCTAAGTGACTACAGGACTCCTGGATTGACGGAGCCACTGGAAGTTCACATTGATTTTTAACCACATTTTTTGTATATATTGTACATAACACCATCAACTTTGTTCACAATATTCACTTTCACTGTGTTTATAAATTTAGGAGCACCTATAAGTATACATTGCTTATTCTTCAATAAGAAACAATGCATGTTGTGTCTTTTAAATGTCCTTAATTGAGTTGATAACAGAAATAAAAATTTAAATTAATCCAAGGAGTCTGGATGTATTGAATATTACCTTAAATATATTTTTCCATGGAAGTCTAGGTTTACTTCCCCCTTGTAGTGACCATGTATTATTATTATTACTCCATATAAGCTAGACATATTTCCTCGTGCCCAATAATAGATGCAGTGTTTCGTGGTACAGACGATAATCTGCAAATAAGGCTGTTTTCCATAGGTTGCAAAATGTATGAGTTTGAGATACCAGCCCCTTATGTCCCCACCGGCAAAGACTCTGTGAGCAAATCTAAACACTGCATCGTTTGATTTTGTAAAGAGTTAGTTTCTTAGTATTATCATGGGTGACCAAGTCTCAGAGGAATTAAATAAAATCATTAAATAGTTAAGAGTATTAGTTCTGCCCAACCTTGCCCCTTCTAATTAATGGTTCTTAATTTTTGTGTTAGTTGAACCACAGGTCAATATGAAAGATTTAGTAAAGTTTACTTTAAAACCTAAAACTTTCATAATTGACAACAAACACTTGCAATGCAACGGGTCTTGCATTTGCTCGAGTTAGAGCTTTTAGCATTGTAAAGTCCTAACCAGACATTTCTTGCCACATAAATTGAAAGAAAAAAAAAACGAGCGCGATCGCGCTATGTAAAATGCAGCACGATCGCGCTGAAATTGAAAACAAAAAAAACGAGCCTGATCGCGCTATGTAAAACCCAGCGCGATCGCGCTGCATAGAAAATGAAAAGATAATAAAGTGCATAAACCAGGCTGAAAACATGGAGCCTCATATGTTTTCAGTAGTTTACTGGTGCCGTGGAGGCAGGGTAAACACCAGAAAAGGCATGACGTATGCATGCCTTTCACTAATAAAATCAAGCAGATTTTAAAAGGCAAGCCCACGAACCGTAGAAAGTGACAAGCGTGACATGGACATGGCTAAAAGCCCAAAGAAAGATTACAACAGGGACAGAGAGCTTGGGTGCTCAAACCTAAAAAGGAATCTAATAAAATGTGAAATCCATTCACTCTTCTCGAGATGAGCACTGCATCCTCATCATATAATTAAACTGGGATGACGTGATTGCTCAACTTCAGCATGTCAATGCTTTTCGTGCAAGTATTTGCTTACATTATTTATGTATAAAAGAAAAAGGAAAGGTGCCATAATACATCCCTGTTGGACTCCTTAATGGTTTGTAATGGGTTAGGTTAGCTTTCCTGCGGCACCATATCTAATTGAGACAAGATGAGTTTCAGCATGCAGTCATTCTATTAATATTAGCAGATCTTTTTCTACCTCCAAATGATCCAATATATCCCACAGATTGGTTCGATTTACCAGGTCAAAGGCACTCAAGAGATTCATGAATGCTAGGTGTAGTGAGCCTTTCTTTGCATACGTGTATTTCCCGGCAACAAGGTACAAGTTTAGGCTTTGTTCAATTGTGTGAATCCCGTGGCGAAAGCCAAACCGGACTTCTGATAAGATCGTGTGCTCTTCTGCCCATGTATCAAGCTGTGCCAAAATAAACCACCCAATGATCTTAGCTGGAATCTATTAAAAAAATAGACGGTAACAGGTAGGCTGACTTCTATCACCCTTCTTAAAAATTGGTATGATTATGAAATTTTTCCAAGATTTGGGGCGCTGATCTATTATAATGGTTTTAAAAACAATGGCTAAAAGCAGAGCCCAAAGAGGTATATTGGATTTCTAAAGGTCAACATGGACCCTGTCGGGTCCTGGTGCCTTTCCTGTGATACTCCTGGATATCGCCTCTGCCACTTCCTCCACATTTATTGTGTCACTAAACGTTCTCATAACTGTCTTTGAAGGCAGCAGTGTATCTATTGAGTCCAAATCTTTCTATGCTGTGTGGGCAAGATCAGTATAGTGTTGGACCCAGTGCCTAATTTGAGCTTGTTGTTTCCGGTGCTGAGCACCAGCACTTATTTTTTGAGGGCCGTGGCTTATTCTTCTGCCTCAAGCATTTGCTGTGAGCAAAAGACACATATGGTAAAGACAGGGGAAGAGAAAAATGAAAAAGCGTCACAAAGGAAGAAAGTAGAAAGCTGCAAGAGTGAGCTGAAGGGACAGGGAGTGGCTTTATATGGATTGAAGAGACCCGAAACGGCTTCAGGATCACGCAGCCTCAATATTCTGTGTTCACACATTGAATTGCAGCAGCCGTGAGTTTAAAAGGAGGGCTTTGGGCACCGGCACCTTTTTATTTACAAATTAAGCACTGGTTGGACCCAGGTATCAGCAGGGATTAGGGACTCCATTTTAGGTACACCAGAGTCTGCAAAAATTGGGTCGTTCACTACCTCCCAAAACCTCTTAGAGACCCTCATTTTTCCTGCTTCCACCAAGTCCTCCCAAGCTTTCTGCCTTATATTGGTCAATACATCTTTGGAAGTACTGCAAACGTGCTTAAACTCTGAGGGCAACGAGGATTGGTGATGTGAATAGTAGCTTTTAACTGTAACTGTGCAGCCAGAATCAAACCATCTAGAAGGCTTTGTCTCAACTCTATGTGATTTCATTGTTTAGCAGTTACTAGACAGATTCACAAATGTTATTAAAACTTTTATGTCTTTTTTGTGATTCTGCACCGAGTGAGAGGCATGCCAAGTAGTCCGACTTATTTACGCAAATGAGTTTAGAGATGAAAACCTCTGGTGATACCTTATTCCATTTTAACCCTTCGATTTGGAGTAAACGCAATTTGTGACATTTCCGCAAGCCTCCGGCTTGTTCATAATTATATTCAAGTAGGCAGTGAGGGGATTATAATTACTACAGCATTTGCTTGCAATTTCAAATCCCCTAAAAATTACAGATGACACCACTTTAAAATCAATTTTACTCCTGTTCGCACTACCAGTCTAAGTTGGCATATCTGACACTCCCATTTCAATTAAGAATACCAAGTTATAATACAGTGATGATCTATCTAAGAAATGACTATACCCAGAATGTGAAAAATGTGTAATTTCATTTTTACCCTGATCCACAAAACTAAAAACCTGGTGGCCGCTAAACTTACAAACTGTTACATTGAAATCCCCTCCCAAATAACAAAAGTGAGTGGAATCTATAAAATCTGCTAAGAACTCTTCTAGCTCCTCTATTCGTCCTTCTGTACTATAATTGAAGATGTTATAAAACAAGTTTATCAGTAGAATATCAAAGAGGGATTGAAGGGCAAGGAGGATAACTAGATAAAATGGTGAAGACCACACCTTGCTTGCCTGGACCAAAGTGTTCTTGACAGATATACATGTTGCTGAGCTGCCTTTGGCTCAGCCTGCATTTGAAGGTGTTGCATGTTGAAAGAAACCAAAGTAACAATCTATATAACAATCCTCCCTCATCCATGTCTCCTGGCAGCAAATCATTTTATACTGTTTTACAAAGGATAGCCAATCATCATTTAAACGTTTAGTATATGCTCCTGAGACATTCCATGAGATAAAAGAAAAACCTTTTAAGGATGGGCTTGATGGAAATGATCTTTGATTGAATCCTCCAGATTTAAAACTGCATCAGTGCTTAATAGGTCACTTTAGTTGACTCTAACTGAGGCAGCCAAATTTATGAAACCATTGGACGAGGGTGCAGATGGTGTGTGTTGGATAACTGGGTTTGAAATAACATTAGGTGGGAGACTAGTGGAATATGCTGTTCTATCAATCAATAGGGCCTGGTAGTCAGATGTTTGAGTGTAACTCCTTTAGTAGTGTAAAACAGTTTGATGTGGGAACACTGTAATTCCTTCTCTTGTGGCTCCTCTGTCTATTATGCCACCCCCTTCTAACGTTTAGGATTCATGGCGTGCAGGACTGGATGGTTTATCAAAATAACCTAAGGGACGTACCTGTAAACCAACCTTACCGCAAGTTAGACCAGATAGGGTATCTAACAGTGATCCCACTAGTGAAGGGTTCTTACAGTTCAGTACCACACAGTCACCACTTGTGCCCTTTTTATGCAGACCAATCCATCCCACCCTTCTTCATGATAAAATCTGATTGTGTAAATCGCCATAAAGACCTGTTTTGAGTTCACCCAGTGTACCACTGTACCGTCCTCCTTATGGCCAATTCTGACCCTAGGTACATCTTCCAGAATGATGGTGGAAGGTGTGCAGTTGAGGGTAAATATAAGGTATCATTACATTAATTTTGAGACCCAATGTGAACCTATCACAATGTTTCTGATTGTTTTGCCCCTCCACAGACACAAACATATAAATATTTATACTCAGTGATGGCAACCTTCCTTGACATGCATCTGCATTTGGATCCTTTGATGGATGTGGGGCACGGCCATGCAGCTCGGCCCTCTTAGATCATCCTTACTTACAGATGCTGCCTGATTGCTTATGTAGGAGACCAAATCAACTATGTTCCTCAGTTTATGGTCAACTCTCTGACACAAATCTGCCATAATTTGCTCGACCTTGCATATGAAATCTGAGCATAGCTCCATGGACTGCCTCTGGGCATCCTTATTGGTCCCCAGGCTGACACTGACAGGTTTGTCCAAATCCATGCCTCCCTTGTCTGTATGATAACTCCCTGGTCTTGCATCTGATTAGCTGTGTGCTATATGGTCTAACACCTGGTCTTGGCTATGCCTGTGCCTCATTACAGGACTTTTTGTTCCTTCTCCTTCTTAAGGGGTGGAGTTACGGTTCATAGGGCTAACCCTAGTTTCCGTTTCAGTAATGGTAGGAGATCATGAACCTTGTTGTGGGGGGCGATTTCTTTGCCTGACTGGCAAAGAATCTGTGGTACACATATTACCCCCTTCAGTACTTTGCTCGATCACTTGGGTTGCACTTTGTGGGTCTTCGTTGCCAGTAGTAACTCTTGGCTATATGTGGCAATACTGACTGATGTTCCACATCTAAGCTCCACCAAAGAAGAATCCATCCTTCAGCTTAAAAAGAAAGTCTGCCACTGGATGTCCTGGAACACCAATTTCAGAATTAATGAATTCAAGGATATTTTATTTGTCAGAAGGGTTGGATGGGTTGGCCTGTCAGCCAAGCACAAGAGTGAGGACTGCATTGTAGTAAACTGTAAAAATCCAAGTCTCGCAGAGTGATTAATCCACTGTGGTACCAGGCTACACTGGGAGGATGCTGGTACTGGGGTAAGTATTGTCCCACTGGGGTATTTTTACAAACATCTTATACCAGGAATTAGCTATGCCCAGCTCGCGCAGCAGAGTTGTGTAAAATTACTGTTCAACTTTACAATAGGTTTCAGCCACTCTCAGATCTTGAAAGTCTAGATTAACGCTTGGAGAGTGATAACACTCATCTAGAAGCAGTCCAAATAGAGATCCACCAGGAGACATATGCTTGTAACAAAGAGGGCAAGGGTGGAGTGGGCACCCTATTAGAGGAAAATTTAATGTTAACTGAGCATGGTCCGGTACACCCCAATTTAATTCAAACTACTACAGATTTCCCTGTCATGTGCACTCACCCACCACATGTATTCATTAATTCCTCTTTAATGTAGTCACTTCCACCTATCCTCCTCAATGGGCCAGCCTATTTTCTTAAATGAACCTTTGTTCCCTTTTCTGTTATTGTCATGAAACATTGCTGTCCTTAAGGGGAAAATCTTGGATCCAGAGTGGGGAACCTTTATCAATTCACAAAATATTATTATTTTGCAAGACACTTGAGCTGTGGATTTATTTTTAGATTGGTCTACTCTAACTTCAGTATTGAAGTAACATTCTCTAAAGCTGGGTGTCCATCTGGTGGCCTCCTAGTACGGGCTAAGAATACTCAAGATCTTATTGTGAAAATGCTGGACATAAACAATAATGATATCTTGGGTCTGTCCCCTAGGGGAGGAAATGGCTGTAGGGTTAATCTGTATAATGTCTATACTCATTCTGTACCATGCAGTAAAGAATCCTCCATATTGCACTCACTAGTATACGACCTTGCTAAGAGAGTAAATAGCTTCTAGCTCATAGTCAATGGTGATTTCAATGCCACCTTCGAGCCGCTGGATGGTTTAGCCTCTGTTTTGGGTTTAGAAGATAAAGCTAGAGGTGTACCCCTATTAGTGAGTGGACTCTTGTTATCATGGCCAGTAGTAGCTATGCTGCTTAGGTCCCTATCTTTGAGCTATGGCATATGTGCATGTACTCGGAGGGACCTGTCAGATATAAAGTGTGCTCATACATTTTCTCATGGCCCTATACAAAGTAGAATCGACAATGTCCTTTTGGATCTTGAACTATGGCATATGGCAGAGGATTTCCAAATCTTCATATGGACTGATAGCGACTACAATGCATTAAGGCTCACACTGGGTGGCCACTCTTTGAGGAATTCTATGGTTCTGGGTTATAAATCAGTAGCAATTGCAATCCTGGACAAAAATAGGAAAACAATCAAATGGTCCAAACTGTGTGTTGATAGGGGTACATTAATTGGTATTTATGATGAGTTTAATGATACCTTTAAATCACTTAATGAATATCCCTTTGATATTTCCATATTGCCAAATTATCGCCTACCATTTTTTGCTGGCCTTAAGCTACACTGTACTAAGGCCCAAAATGGTACAAAAGCCCTTTCCTCGCAGTCTCCAACATGGTACACCAAGGAGTGTTGTAAAAGCAAAGGGCCAACTTATTAAAGCTGGTAAAAAGGGAGCCCATGATGAAATCCATGCTGCCCAAACAATGTAAACTATAAATGGATAATTACAAGCACTAAACAGAGCTGGGTAGACTCCAAATGGTTAGCTTTAGTAGAGGCTTTAAATAACAGTGACTCTCAGACATTCTGGCACATTTTTGCACATGGCTTTCTTAGATCTAACAGCCCTGCAGAACTAACAATCCAACCACAACAGTGGGTCGAACACTTTCCCACAATTTATGCTCAACCTAGCGTCAGGTCGGAGGTCTTAGTGACAAAAATGTTAGATCTGGAGAATGCTCTTGTAACTACTCCATTTTGCTTCAACCTCCAAGGAACCCTTCGAACATATTCAGGCCATGCGTCCTGGGAAAGCTCTGGGCCTGATAGAGTTCATGGAGATTTGTTTCAGTTTGAACACCTTGTTTGAGGACCTTACATTAATGCACTTTCGAACAAGATACTGGTAGGTTGGAGAGTGCTGGAATCATGGAAAAATGCTGAAATTATCCCAGTCTATAAAAAGGAAGATACATGAATTCCAAAAAACTATAGGTCTATTAGCCTCATCGATAACTTTCAGAAGGTTTTCTGTCATCAGATCGGAGCCACATTACTCAACTAGATTGACAAAGCCTTTATTCTGTCACCGTTACAGGCTGGGCTTCGCTCAAAGATGAGCACAATAGTTCTAGTTTTTCGCTTTGATCTTATTGTGGAAAAATATCTTAGGGTCTCTAGAGATCACTTATATCTAGTGTTAAAAATTGGATCTCTAGTTGGCAGAGTTATGCACCGTGTCCAAGTAGGGACCACAGTCCTACTCAGGGAAAATCAGATACACACTCTAAAATAACCTGCGCTCACCTAGCTTGGCCGAGAGCACTCAGGCTTATCTTAAGAGGCAATGTGTAAAGCATTTGTGCAACACTCATTTACAGTGACAAAGAGAAAGACACCACAAAAAGACTCAACACCAGTTTAGTAAAATAGAGAATATTTATCTGAATAAAACAAGACCAATATGGCAAAAACCAATGAGAAGTAGTTTAGATATGAATTTTTAAAGATTAAGGGGGTCATTATGAACACGCCGGTGTTTACCACCGTGTTCATGCTGGCAGTCATTTCACTGACCACCAGTCCCCTAGAGCCCCCGCCGGCTGCATAAACAACGTTCTGCTGGGCCGGCGGGCTGAAACATTGTTTCTGCCCGCCGGCCCAGCAAAATGCAGGGCCGGGACATTGCCCTGTGCGGCGGGTGCAGCAGCACCTGTCGCGCAGATCACTGCCCGTAAATCGGGCAGTGACCTGCACAATGGGGCACTGCACAGGGGCCCCTTCATTGCCCATGTCAAGTGCATGGGTAGTGTAGGGGCTCCCAGGGGGGCCCCAGAGCAAGCCTTCCACCAGCCTTTCCCTGGCAGGGGAATCTGCCAGGGAAAGGATGGAGGAAAAGGGATCATTGTCGGATATTGATTTCCGCCATCGTCAGGCTGCCTGCCGGCGGTAGCCTGACGGTGGTGGAAGACCACCTCTGGCGGTCCCCACAGCCTTCATTATTTGCCGCCCACCACCGGCATGGCGGTCTCAGCCGTCAATGTTCACAATGAGGGCCTAAATGTGAAAGCAGTGCTTAGAAGTCTCTAGTGGTAAAAAAAGGTTACTTGAGGTGATGAGGGACCAGTGCAAATCCAAAATCTAGACGATCCGAAATAGAGGGTAGGCTGGCTACAAAACCCAAGCACAGTTCACTGAATAGTACCTCTGTTGGAGCAATAAGTCGATGGTGGGGACACGATGTGTCGATATTTCTGCCACACTTGGGGCGATGCATCACCGTCAGGCTCCATAGAAGTAGATGTGATGCGTCAGCAATGGGCTGCGCAGAGCATCACTGTCAGGCCAGGCAGTTGGTGAAGCCATTGTTGTTGGTAGCTACTGTGTTGCACTTGGGGCAATGAGTCACTTTTTGAAGTTTGTAGTGGAGAACCTAGCTGTGAGGTTGAGGACTGGTGGGAGGACACCTCAGGCAAGGGTAGGACTCACAGGTGGGAGAGTCCAGCAGCATCAGGAGAGTTGCAAGCAATATTTGATGTCCCGGAGACTGCAGAAGAGCAGGGGCAAGCCAGCAAGCTCTTGGAGACTCTTGGGTGCAAGGATGTAAGAACAAGTTCAGTCCTACTCACTGCAGGACAGAAGCAGCAGGCCATCACAGTAGAGCAAACAGCAAGGTAGCAGTCCCTCCTCCAGCCCAGCAAGCAGTAGTCCAACACAGCAATGCAGCTGCAGAGTGCCAACCCTCCTGGCAGTACAGTAGTCCTTCTTCCTCGCAGAATGTCCTAATTCCAGTACAACTGATTTGATGTGTTTTGAGGTCCAGTATTTATACTTTAGTGCCCTGGTTCTGGAAGGTGGGAGAAACTTCCAGACATTCCTTTGAAGTCCACAAGGTTCCTGTCCTGCCCTCCCTAGCTCTGGACACTCTACAGGGGGTTATGCAGCCCTTCTGTGTGGAGTGGCTCAGCCCTATTCAGGTGTAAGTGAGGTAGTACCAAGCTCCACACCCATCAAGCCAGTTAATGGGCCATTGAGGCCCATTAAGTCACGCCTAAGCTCCCATTGTGTGAATGGAGGGAATGCACAAAGCCCAGCTGTCATCTACCTCAGACATGCATTCAGAGATAGGCAGAGGCACAGAATGGTTAATGCAGAAAATGTTAACTTTCTAAAAGTGGCATTTTCAGACTTACAGTTTGGGTACACTTGCCAGGTTGAAATGGCAGTTTAAAACTGCATACAAAGGCTCTGCAGTGGCAGGCCTAATACATGTTTGAAGGGCTTCTATAGTGGGTGGTTGCAGGCCCACTAGTATCATTTACCTTACAGGTCCTGGGCCTATATAATGCATTTTACTAGGGACTCACAAATAAATTAAATATGCAAATTGTGGAGAGCCCAGTGTTACCATGTTTAGAGTACAGAGCTCCTGCACTTTAGCATTGTTCAGCTGTGGTAAAGCACCCAGAATCCTAAAAGTCACCTAAAATGAGTCCAAAAAGCAGGCAGGAGAAGGCAAAGAATTTGGGGGTGACCCTACAGAAAAGGCCATTTTCAACACCTGGTGTTTGTGGACCTTTATGATTTTGTCACACTAAATACGAAGGGTATGCCCAGAAATGGGTCCCATGCTCACTTTGCTACTGGATTAAAGCTAGACTGGCTGATGAGGGGTGAAAACCTGAAACTGGTCCCAGGATGCTTGTTTCTGGTCCAGGGAGGGCCTACCCTGGCAGTTCGGGCTGGACTGTTCCCATTGGGAGCAGGGTCAAGTTTGATTTGCATAGATTTGCAAGTGGCTGTGCTCATGATTCCCCAAAGCTAGCTGGCTGTTCTGTCCCCACACTGCTCTTTGCAGATCATACTTTTCTTCTTTTCCATACTCCATCAGCTTCAAAACCTCCTTAACAAACTCAGTGAGTTTTGTGATACCTGTGGTTTGAAGTTGAATACCACAAAAAACAAGATTATGATCTTTAATGCACACAAAGTTTGCAGAGGCTATTGTTCAAAGAATGGGAGTGCCTGCAAAGAGTAGGAACATGTTATTACCTGAGGATCAGAATTGACTAAAGCAGAATCTGGAAATCACACATTAAGAAAAAAGAGGTGGTATTGCTATACTCTGCCTCAACAATTACTAGGAGGTTTAAGGTAACGTCTCCCAAATATGCATCCCCTGCTGTAGAGGCCACAGCGCTCTAAGGGGCAGAAGTTTGGGAGATCAAAAATATTAAAGGCTTGACTGTAAAAGAAAATAACTTATTGAGATCCCTATTTAGTTACCCCAGAACACGTCTGCATTGCCACTGTTTTTTGACACAGGCCTTAAATCAGTGGGAGACCTGGTGATGCTGAAACCTTTGTTACACTGGGTCAGACTGAGGTCCACTCCAGAGCTTCACCCTTATAGGCTGGCAATGGAAAACATTTTGAGCCTGAGCAAAGCTCAATTGCTCCCCTGGTTTAAGTTTGTTAAATTCCATTCTTAGGTCTGGGATGGGTATAGGAGTAACCCAATTGCAATTCATGTTGGTACAAAGGGCAGAGTCAAGGCAGCCTTTTGGAGCAGAAGTATTATTGAACACCACCGCAAGGCAAAACTTGGGGTATGATGGAAGTACTTTTCAACAGTTAAATCCACCCCTTCAAAAGTACCTAGACCAGAATGCACCACCCATAGCTCGTACACTTTTTATCAATTAATCAGTGATTTCTAAAGTGCGGCTAATTGCCCTTAGAGTCTCAAAGTGCTGTGGGTGTGCTGCTCAATGGAAGAGCCAGGTCTTGAGGTCCTTCCTGAACTGCTTCAGTGATGTGGCCTGCCTGAGTTTGAGAGGGATCGTGTTCCATGTCTGGGCTGTGAGGTAGGAGAAGGATCTTCCTCCTTCTATGCTTTTCCAGTGAGCTGGGAAGAACAGAGATGTCTGTTGGGTACGTAGAAGTTGAGGCGGTGGTTGAGGTATGCCGGTCCTGTGTTGTGTATTGCCCTGTAGGTGTGGATCAGGAGTTTGTATGTGATGCGCTTGTTGACTGGTAGCCAGTGTAGGTCTCTGAGGTGGGGGAGATGTGGCTGTGTCAGGGGATGTCCAGGATGAGCCTGGCTGCTGCATTCTGGATTCTTTGTAGTCTTGATTGTAGTTTCTTAGTGATGCCGCATAGAGTGCGTTGCCGTAGTCCAGTGTGCTAGTGACGAGTGTGAGGGTGACTGTCTTCCTCGTGTCAGAGAGGATCCACCTGAAAATCTTTCAAAGGAGTCTGAGGGTGTGGAAGCATGACGATGAGACGGTGTTGTCATGGATAGAGAGGAGTCCAGGATGAAGTCCAGATTGCGTGCGTGTTCCGTGGGAGCGGTGGCGTTTCCCAGTGCGGTGTTCTGATGTAAGAGGTGGAGCCGATTACAAGGATCTCTGTCTTGTCCGAGTTGAGTTTGAGGCAGCTGGCTTCCATCCAGGAAGCAATTGCTCTCATCCCATTGTAGAAATTTCTTGTGGCCTTTGCGAGGTCATCGGACAGGGAGAGAATCAGTTTGGTATCTTTGGCATAGGAGACTATTTTAGCCCGTGTTGTTTGATGATCTTGGCAAAATGCGTCAGGACGAGTGATGATCTGTGGGGCACTCCGCAGCATGTGTCTTTGGGTTCTGACATGAACGGTAGTAGTCTGACTCTCTGTGTTCTTCCGGTGAGGAAGGACTTGATCCAATCCAGTGCTTTATCTCGGATGCCGGGGTCGTACAGTCTGGCACAGAGGTTGGAGTGGGAGATGGTGTAAACGCAGTGGAGAGGTCGAAGAGCATGAGTGTGGCTGTGCCTCTGTGGTCTAATATAGTGGTATGTCGTCGGTGGCTGCCAGGAGTGCTGTTTTGGTGCTGTGGTTGCTTCTGAATCCAGATTGGTGAGTTGCTGGTTGACCGCCTTTTCCGTTACTTTGGCTGGGAAAGGGAGCAGAGGGATGGGTCTGTAGTTTTTCAGCTCCCTTATAAAAGTTAGGTCGGGAACACTACTAGCTAAAAAATTTATAATAGCTGGAAATCACACCATCCTATGTCGGCTGCATGTGTATTCTGTAACCATGTGAGTATGTTGTAAACGTGTTTTTATCTGTCCCAAGTACACAGACCTAGACAGAGTTGCCTTAAACCTTTATGTACTTTGAGTGGGATGAGACATTACTGGGATGCCTATCGTATCAAGCGGTCTGATACAAGCCAGGTTTTGGTCTTCGGAATTAGTTGTTACCTATATGCAGCATGATTACTTAGGAAAAAGTCCGGAGCGGTGTTCTGAACAATGCATACATTATTTTATGTATCTTGTCCAGGTTGTTATACACCATCTTAGTTCCTGGGTCAAGATGAGTGCTATGTTTTAAGAACCGTACAACTGTTTTTAGGAACATACCACTGCTGCTTTTTAATGCTTTCAACTTTTCTCTATTGACATTAAATTCCTGTTACTTATGCTGTACTGTTGCTCATTTTTTTCGGAATAGTATCTATTGCAGATTTCTTTTTTTTATTCATTCATGTGATGTATTCTTATGATCTTCGAAGTATTTTATGGGCAACAGCCCGAATAAACTTGAAATGATGATGAACTCTGGGCTCTAAAGGCAGTGGATGCATTTACCACCGAGCGGCACCCAGTCTTTCTTCAACAGATTGTATTTCTGATGTCAAACACCCATGACTGTATGCAAGTAATTTGTGAAGGTGACAGTTGTTTTTTACCCCCCTGCCTATCATTTTAGATTTAGCCTCCATTGCTTCCCTCTTCTCCATTTCAAATAACAGGTCCTGGAGTGGCCACAGGTTGGCATCATTGGAGGTCATTGAATAGCTGACCCAGATGAGGGGTGAGCTGACCATGGGGGACATTGATGAAATGCTTCAGTTTGTTAGTCATCAGGTGGATGAATTCCTAGACCTTTTTGAAGGGCAGTTGTGCCCCACATTCTCAGCTACTGGTAGGAGAGATGCAGTTTTCATGACTTATAGCCAGGCACAACAACAGCAGTACTACCCTGCTTTTCTGGTCATTGGTCACACAGCCTGCTTCCAAAGTTCCACCAGCAGCCACCCAGCTCCAGCATTCAATGCCTGGCTCTCAAGCCTCGACTACTGATTCAACTATAGCTTCCCTCCCTAGAATATGATCACCCCAGCCTTCTGCACCACCACCCAGACTCATATCATCTACCAGAACTCCTTAGGCTGTTTCTCAGTGGTCCAGCCCCAGGTGCAGAACCTGATTACGCTGTCCCAGGTGCAGTCAGTTGCCCTTTAACAGCAGGTGCAGATGATGTAGGCTCAGTGTCTTTTAATGCAGGCCAACTTCACTATCCAGACCCTCGCCCCAGCCACCGGCCCCATCCAGACTCACACCCCTGACTCTGGCACCACCCAGACCCTTACATCAGTCAATGGCACCATTCAAACCCTCATTCTAGCCTTTGTACAGACCATGACGCAGCAGGTGCAGCAGGTTCCAGTGCTGGCTTATCCCCAGATCATCTTGGGATTCTTAAGAAACATTCAAGATTGAAAGCCAGTGCTAGTTATCTAAAGGTAGCTCAATTCAGCGACCGAAGTTTGAAAACAATATTTTGTAGACATTTCAATTTTTGATTTTTTAAATTTTGCCAGTGAGCTAGTGTTTTTCTTTAATTTAAAGCTCTACTGCTGGTACAGAAGCCATGTAAGTTCAAGGGTCCAGGGCCCATATTGTGGATAGGGCGGTCTGTCCTGGATTGTGTAGCAGTGCACTTTTTAACTGGGTGTGCTGGACGCAGATAGGCTTAGTGTGCACTATTACAATCAATGGACTGTCCCCAGCACAGCTGCAAACTCACACCTGCCCTTGGAGCTTAGTACTAGTGAAGGGCAGACAGGTTGTTTCAAGCCACTGGTCCACCTTTCACTGTGCAGGGAGCAATTCAGCCTGCAGTTTAGGCAGGCAGGTGCAGCAAATTAGTGCACGGCCTGCAGGGTATGTTGCCCTTCTGAGAGTGCGCCTTGAGAGGAGCACTGATTGTGCACCACTTATATTTGGCCTTTACCTGCCATGTACATAATACCAGGGGGTGCAGAGGCAGGGATTCATTCATTTGTGTGGGGCCACATCCAAATGCAAATGAGAGAGCTTTCACTTGAGATCATGCCAGTGCACAGTTATTACTGATTCAATCTGTATTAAACAAGGTGCATTGAAGCTTCTGAGGTCCTTTCTGTTATACCAAAGTGCCCCAGGATGCAAACAGCTGACACACTCACCCATTGTACCCAAGGACACTTTTGGTAATATGACTCAAGATTTTCTCACCAATCAATGAAAAAATTCTCTGAATTTTTGGAACCTTTGCTCAGTAGAGGTCTGTCTGCTTCAAGTGCAATTGCTCAACATGGTCTAAATCTGAAACCAGACTATTTGGGTATAAGCAGCCATTCTTTGGAAAGCTCTTTGTCTCTCTTCATTTGCAGTCCACTCACTTGATGTTTGCAGTCACTTGATGTTTGCAGGTTTTCTTGAGGTTTCATGCACCTCATGAGTTCTGTAACTAAACTAAGTGAATAAGTAAAAATACATTTTTAAATTCAAAGTTATTTCTAATCTTTATTTTGAGCACCATTACCATCAATATCTTTCCACCTAAATTTTTCCGAAATGATCCAATGAGTGAAAACGTTTTCTGGCAATGTGTGACTGATAGTGCAAAATAATAAAGTCAGGTGAAAGCATTGGGGCTAATATGTATCCATCACCAGTACTCTACAGCCAGAAAACAGACATTACCAAATTAAAAGACATGGAATAACTGAGGAGATCTGTCACACTTCTCGACAATATGGAGAACTTTCATATAGTCCACCACTGCAAGTCTCAAATATCTATACACTCTGACCTCTTCTTTACATCTCACAATGACAGTCAGATATGATTCGATAACAGTGTCCATCTCAACAGATCTCGCCACCTCTCTCTCCCTTCATCCATGACAGCGCAGGACCACAGTTACAGACAAACTATCAGCCTGGACAACCCAGTGAAGTAAATAGCAAACCAAAGTTTAGTCATAGGAAATACCAAAAAGGGACCTTCACAGTTGTTTGAATCTGCCAGCATACTGAAATCCAGACAGCTGAGCATCTGTCTATCACACTTCATCATCCAACACATTGCTATGTGCTGCATACCATAACAAGCTTACTGCAACATGCTGATCATCACGCACAACATGGAAACACTTCCCACGTAGGATCAAAACAAAGCCACCATCCTTCCAGCCCAGCCACACACCCTGAACAGTGAATCGTGTTACCCTTGCAGACAAGCACTTTTGAGGCCTGCATATGGGCAGCAAGTGCTATATAAATAATGCTATGCAATACAGTACAATTATTATGAAAAAAGATAGCTCTCGACTGGTAGTAAACATGCCCACAATGAGGCACATCTTGCAGCTGAATTATGCAAAGCTCCATTGACATCTGTGAAGACCACCACAGACAGGGAAAGTGGGCTGAACATGATTTCAGTGGTGTATATGCCATGCAAGTAAGGACCTGTTTCTTCCATCCTGTTAGAAATGGGGTCTTTGGTTGGCAGTCAGGTTGCCCCTTGTCCAACCAAGGACCCTCACTCTAATCAGTGCAAAGGAGAAACACACCTGGTTAACCGCCACTCGCCTCCTTGGTAGCTTGCATGAGCGGAAAGGTTTAACCCAGAAGCAATGTGTAAAGTATTTGTATCAACAAACACAGTAATACAGTGAAAACACTACAAAATGGACACCACACCAGTTTAGAAAAATAGGCAATATTTATCTAAATCAAACAAGACCAAAACAACAAAAATCCAACATACACAAGTCAAGATAGGAATTTTCACAAGAATAAGAGTCTTACTCCATAGAAAAAAATGAAAACATTGATTTTGCAAAAAGTACATGATTTGAGTAAAAAATAAAGCTGCACGGGTGAGCGTGTATCAGAAAAGTGAACGATGTGTCAATTCCTTACTCAAAAGTGAGACTGTGCGTTGTTTCCTCTCCGGTCGGGTCGGCGATGTGTTGTTTTTCTCTCCCGCAAGAGAGCAATGTGTCAATTTCCTGGACAGGGCACCTTGGATCCGTGCAGGCTTACGTTGATTTTTGACACCCAGTGATGATGCTTGTGAAATCCAGTTGCACGGTGTCGCAAAACCGTGCTACGTGGGGTTTGCATCGTTATCAGCAACTGCAAGCAGGTGTTGCATCATTTCTCCAGCCGTGATGCGTTAATTTCCCATCCGCGATGCAGGTGGGGCATCAGTTTCAGCAGCCAAGCGGGTGGCATGTCATTTTTCAACCGCATTGCTGGTGGTGTGTCGAACATTTCTCCGCACGATATTCTGTGCGTAGATTTCAGTCCTTGGTCTGCCAACTTCACTTTTCAAGGGCCCAGGAAATGGATGGGGAACCACATGGCAGGGCGGAGCCTCAGCAGAGAGTCCTGGTGCTGGCAGAGGAAGTCTTTAATGGCCTGAGACTTCAAAACAGGAGGCAAGCTCAATACAAGCCCTTGAAGATTCTTCTCAAGCAGAAATGCACAACAACGTCCAGCCTTCGTCCCATTTCAAGGGCAGAAGCAGCAACTGCAGGATAGCCCAACAAAGTACAATCACAGGCAGGAGCAGCACTTTGCCTCAGCTCTTCTCCTTAGCAGGGGTTCCTCTTGAATTCAGGAGTGATCTTGAAAAAATCTAAAGTCTGGGGTTTTGGGTCCACTACTTATACCCCTTTCTTCTTTTGAAATAGGCAAACTTCAAAGGAAAGTCTCTATTGTTTACAGGATCCTGCCTTGCCCAGGCAAGGCCCCAGACACAAAAGGGGGTTGGAGACTGAAGTGACCACTCCTCCCTCCACTCCAGCCCAGATGGCTCATGAGAATAAGCAGGCTACACCCCAGCTCCCTTTATGTCAAATTCACAAACAGCTCAACTGTCAGTCTGACCCAGACAGGGAATTCACAAACAGGCAGAGTCACAGAATAGTTTAAGCAAAAAAATGCTTACCTTCTAAAAGTGGCATTTTCAAACTAACAATCTAAAAAACAACTTCACTAACAGATGTATTTTTAACTTGCGAATTTAGAGACCCCAAACTCCAGATTTACATCTGCTCTCAAAGGGAAACTGCACTTTAAGATTATTTAAAGGCAGCCCCCATATTAGAGAGATAGGCCTTGCAACAGTGAAAACCGAATTGGGCAGTATTTCACTGTTAGGACATATAAAACACATCAGTACATATCATACCTTTAACATACACTGCACCCTGCCATGGGAATAACTGGGGCCTACCGTAGAGGTGCCTTACGTGTATTAAAAGGGAAGGTTTAGGTTTGGCAAGTGGGTACACTTGCCAGGTCGAATTGATTGTTTAAAACTGCACACACACACACTGCAGTGTCAGGTCTGAGCATGTTTACAGGGCTACTTATGTGGGTGGCGCAATCCATGATGCAGGCCAATTAGTAGCATTTGATTTACGCACCCTAGACACTTCTAGTGCACTTTACTAGGGACTTACTGGTAAATCAAATATGCCAATCATGGAAAAGCCAATTACACATACAATTTCACATAGGAAGCACATGCACTTCCGCACTGGTCATCAGTGGTAAAGTGCCCAGAGTAACACAAACAGCAAGAACAGAGACCAGCACCCAGCAACAACCTGGGAAGTAGAGGAAAACAGTTAGGGGAGACCACGCCAAGGATGCCAGGTCTAACACATAACAACACCACTAATATTTTGTGTCAAATTGATTGTGAGTCAGCATACTTTGCCCAAGGTTAAGCCAAAATGTTGCTGGTCTAGAACTCAATGTAGGATCCAAAGCCAGATGTTCAAAAAGGCTAGTCTCAACAAGTAGTCACAAACTATACATCGACTCTTTGTGATCAATCTTTAATTTTGGCTCTCTACTAATAGGTTACTTCACAAAATCTCCAAATGAGGGGTTGTAGAAAGACTTGCCCCAATAATAATTAGGGGGATCACTATTTGTGACCACGAATGAGTGACTAAAAGACAGAGGGATAGTTAACCTGCTAGGAACGGCAGACCATCATCCTTACTTTTCTATTTCCAAATGGGATTTTTTCTCACATTTCAGATTCCTTACAGGAACCAGACTTCCATTTAAAAAAAAAAAAAGTGTGCTGTTTGGGAAGACATCAGTAGGAGCTGGTAGTGATCCTCTGGAAGACTCTTCCGAAGACGACCCATCACAATTCCCAAATCGGAAGCTGTCCAATTGGAGCAGAAATTACGGTAGCAAACAAGAGATGAATCGCATACCGCATCACAGTTACCACCCCTTTTCAATTGCAATTCGGAATGAGTCACAAAACACCTTTTTAGAAAGCATTTTCGGAGTCTCAAAAGGTATTTAGTAAATCCAATCATGTCCTCTTGAGGTCGTAAATTGTGTGATTTTGAGAGTTGAAGGGTTGTGACCACAAAAAGCTTTAGTACATTGAACCCCTAATCACTTAAACTTTTTGTAAGAGTTTTTTGTAACTGTTGCATTGTGCCACAGTTAGCTTTTTCTTGTAACTCGTGTTTTACCTCTGTGAACATCCAAAAATAAATCCTTTGTTATACCTACTGCACCTAAATTATTATAGATTGCAATCAAAATATTCAGTTATTTTATGTAGGCATGATAGAGTAGTCACTCTTAATTTGAGCCCTATGCGGTAGTGTGTGTATGAGGGTATGGGAAGGCATGTGTGTGCGCGTTCCTGTTTGCACGTGTTTCTTCTGGGGAGTATTAAGGAGCTAAGATTTGTGAATTTCTCTCTTACTACTATGCCTGGTTTCTTAGCAACAACATAGATATGAGAATGGAATGTCTCCTTTCATTGCAATTTGGTTGTTTTCTCTTTTCTGGCAGGGCTGGCCCTTCCTGCTAGATTGAAGCAGCTTGTTGACAAGTTCAAAATCAAGGTCAGTATCTGCTGGAGCCTCCTTGGCAGTAGGAATTATGTTGGAGCACGCTCACTATTGAAAATTATGCCCCCTCAACCAGTAGGCTATTTCTGCTTTAATTATCTATTCACTAGAATCTGTCATAGCCGGACTCCCACAAAGATGCACTTCCTGTCTCTTTAGGTCACTCTTGCATTTTTTTATCCCTGTGTTCTTTCTCTGTTGTTGGTTCCTCTCTCTTATTCATTCTTTCTCCGTTTTATGCTTTTCTCTCTTTCTCTGGTAGAAAGTCTAATAATGAAAGTTAAATCCCAGTCGCCCCAAAATAAGTGCTGCTATCCACTGCACCATGTGCACAATTAAGCAATATTGTCTCCTGATACTCCCTGTGTGCCTGATACCTGGAGAAAATGCCCTGTAATTACTGAGTGCTTGGCTTCAGATTCAGCTTGTAGATAGTAATTGTTCTGCAATGTGCATTGTCAGATATGGAAAATCTAGGAAGCAACAACGCTGCTTGATAATCTGTGTACTGACAGTCCATATCTGGAGCCATCACAAAGTCTACAACCACTCTTCTGGATGTCTCAGGCACCTGTCTGAGAACCATTGACAAATGGAAAGTAGCCATGATGGTCCTGCAGGCTCTGTAAACTGCTTCTGATTTTTCAAGGTTCTGTATCACCCTTGCGACCCACAAGGAGGTGCAAGGTCGACAGAAAACCTAAGTGAGATTTATCAAGCCACACAAGGCCAATTTGCATGGCCGTGCATGGCTTGATCAATCTAGAGTAACGCAAGGCAGCGCAAATTGCTGCCTTGCGTTACTCTGAGGCAGGGAGGATTTCCATGGGTGGAGCGTGTGTGTTCCTATGCATCCACCCATGGATTTTGGTGCATTCCCAGATTTCCCATTAGTGGTAGGCCTGGGAATGCATAAAAATGCTAAGCCTCCCCAGGTGAGGCGTAACTAGGAGAAATATCTTTACTGCTCCTTGTTTTTTAGCTCTTTCAACATTCTGCAGCACATATAGAAAGAGGAAAATGCCACTTAGGATTGTTTTTTTGCAGACAGCTGTCCTTTCCTGCACAAAAACAATCCTGCCTAAAATGCAGGAACCATGACTCAAGGGTGCCTGAGTTGGCGCTAGGCAGCCAAAAGTCCACCAGCACTAGGAGGACAGGAATGCGCCGTATTATAGTAAATACAGCTCATTCTTGCCCTTTTCCTTTCACGCAGTGCAGCACAGCAAGGTGTCTAGCTGTGTTGTGCTGCGTGAAAGGATGATAAATCTGGTGGTAAATGTGAAAGATTGTTAAAGATTTATGCAAAACAAAAAACAAATTGCTTTCACTGGGCAAAATGCTCATCGGAAGTGTCAGTTGCTAAGATATAGGCCCTTACTACGACCCTGGCGGTCGGTGATAAAGTGGCGGTAATACCGCCAATAACCTGGCGGTAACTACAGCCAAATTATGACCACGGCGGAAAGATCTCCGAAAGACAGACATTGTACCACACCGACTGTCAGGGCGGAAACAACAGCCACCACAGCGGTAGCCACCTTTTCCGGGGTGGTACCAATGACTTCAAAAGCCTGGCGGAAACAGATCTCAGAAGGGAGAGGGCTCACCATTGGAGACACAAGGAACAACCACGTCACCATGCAACCTGAACTGCATGTCTTCCCCATGATCTTCTACGTTCTGCTCCACCACGAACACCAACGCCGGCAAAGATGACGACGGTGAGTACAGCTGACTAGCACACAAGGGAGAGAGGGAGGAAAAAGTGAGTGACAAACACATGCACAACACACACACCCCACACACACACCATACACACAACCAGATGCATTATAAAAACATTTTCACCCCATCACTCGGCTGTATAATGCAAGGACAAAACGATTTTGCAAAAGTGAATGTAATGAGATCAACACAGTGTGAATATAAGTTATGCAAGATAATAGATATATACGTATGTACAGAAAAAGGTGCACAGCTCAGTCCACAATGTTCGTAGGCCACATGGCCACAGGCCAAAATCCAAGGCCACACATATCAACTGCCTCAACATGGAGAGAACACTGGAGGGGCATCAATTGTTAAATAGGCAGGCACCTCAGGGGGAGGGGGGGTGGGGGCACCTCAGATGGGAGATGTTACAAGAACACTGGTTCTCGAGGGGGCAACCTTCCCTGTGCTTGATCCTGGGGAGTGATGGGCAAGTGGGTGTCTTACCCACTGGTTCTGGAGGAGGCAACATGCCCTGTGCTTGATCCTTGGGAGTGCAAGGCCACAGTCTCTCAGGTGGGTGTCATACCCACTGGCTTTGGAGGGGGCAAGCCGCACAGCAGCCCAAGGAGGCAGGATTACATACGTCCGCCGGCGGTGACGGCTGCACAGTGGTGGTGCTGCTGCTGGTGGGGGCAGGCTCCTGCCCATCCCCTGCAACCTCAGATGGCTGCACAGTGGTGGTGGTGCTCATGGTGGGGACAGGCTCCTGCCCATCCCCTGCAAACTTGGACGGCTGCACAGTGGTGGTGGTGCTGCTGGTGGGGTAAGGCTCCTGCTATCCCCTGCAACCTCGGGCAGCTGCACAGTAGTGGTGGTGCTGATGGTGGGGGAAGGGTCCTGCCCATCCCCTGCATCCTCAGACGGCTGCACAGTGGTGGTGGTGCTGCTGATGGGGGAGGCTCCTGCCAATCCCCTGCAACATCGGTGGCTTCACAACCATGGTTGGTGGTGGGGGCTCATTACAGTTCCAGCCCCAGGCCCTCTGGTCTTCCTGCCTGCTAGTGCAGGGAGGGGGTAGGGGTAGGGCAGAGGTCAATGGTGGATAGGAAACTTATATTAGGGACATTGGGGTGGGAAGATGGTGAAAGAATGGGAGTGGAGGATGAGGGAGTGGTTGTTGGAGGTGTCTGTCTGCTGCTTTTGGGTGCAGGTGCATGGGCTGTATGTTGTTGTGAGGTGGATGGCTGTTGGGTGTCTGAGTGCTTGCGTTTGTGTACTTTAGGAGGGGGGACAGACACAGTGGGAGAGGACACAGGGGACGTGTCCATGGCTGTTGTGGAGGTATCTGCCAGTGAGGTGTGTGCTCTGCTTGGTGTGGTGATGCTGGTATTGGATGATGATATAGTGCATGCAGGTGTGAGTGTGGAAGAACTGGGTGGGAGGTGGAGGAGGAGGGGGACACAGTGGAAATAGTGGATGTTGTTGTGTCTGCAACTGGATGGTGTTTGTGTGAGTGCCTGTGGGGTGAAGTGTGGTGCTTGTGTTTGCCTGTGACACTCTTGGTTGTTTTCTTGTGTGCATGCTCCTCTGCCTCTGTGCTTGAGATGGGTTGGGGTTGAGGAGAATGGGCCTGGGCAGTGGAAGTTGGAGGGTGGAAACAGGGACAATGGCTGCCATCAGAGAGTGGGCCAGAGCCTGAATTGATCCCTGTTGGGCTGCTAATCCATTGTGAATGCCTCCAAGAATGCATTAGATTGTTGCATCTGGGCTGCCAGCCCCTGGATGGCATTCACAATGGTTGACTGCCGTACAGTGATGGATCTCAGGAGGTCAATAGATTTCCTCACTCAGGGCAGCAGAGCTAACTGGGGCAGGGCCTGAGGTGCCTGGGATGAAGGAGATGCCCACCCTCCTGGGTGAGTGGTCACGGGCAACTAAATGAGGGGCTGCTGGGAGGGCAGGGCTGGTACGGGGGTTGGCGGCTGTACCTTCATCTGGGGTGGTCACAGAAGTGTCCGCCACCACCAGCGAGTTCCCAATGGAGGCAGTATCTGTGTCAGAACTGTCCCCTCCAGTCTCCACCGTGGTGCTCGCCTCGCCCTCCGTCCCACTGGTGCCCTCAGCGTAGGTGGAATCTGCCTCCTGGGTCCTGTGGGATGCAGCTTTCTCCGTCGCCGGTGCTTCTGCTCCTCCACCAGATGATGCTAATGCACATAAGGGCAGGATGATAAAACAAAAAGGGGAGGAGAAGAGACAAAGGATACACTTGGTCAATGGCTACACCACCACCACCGTTGGCGTACACAGCACACTCACACACAGGTAATAGGCCTACGCAATATGCCATAGCACTACCAGAGAAATAGTTAGCGGGTAAGGCATGGGGAGGGGCATACACCACCAAATGCAGCACACCTGGGACCCACGCAGCCTTGACCAGTAGTGGATGCCTACGAGCTAGGTAGCAGGAATTTCCCTCCTGAACCCTAGCCACCAGGGGACCTACGCTGCCATGTCAGCCCTGGCTTAGGGGCACCCACCGACCCACATCCCCCACCCGGATACCACCCTACCATGCGTGAGTTGTGATGATGGGCACTATACTCACCCCTTGTGGCTGCTGTGATGCCCTCAAGTGCCCATCCAGCTCTATATAGGCCACCACCAGTATGTGGGCCATCAGAGGGGTCAGGGTTCGACGGGCACCCCTTCCTCTTTGGGAGGTTATCCCCAGCTGGGCCTCCACTGTTTTTCGTGCTCAGAGTCTCAGGTCCTCCCACCGCTGCAACAGTGGGTGCTCTGCCTGCCATAGACCCCCACGGTCCGCAACTCCTTGGCGATGGCACACCATATACCCTTCTTTTGATGGGCGCTGACCTGCAGAGGCAATACACGCAGGAAAAGATAATTAGACAAACAGTACTGCCTCTTACACATATTCCCCACCATACCCCTTTCCATCACCATTTAAACACACATGGCCCAGGACACAGTCTGTACACTGCCAAGAGGACATCCACCGACCCCCCCTTATGTGAGGCCTTCACACACACACAACTCCATGCATTCATGCCACATACATCGTGCCCACAGTGTACTCACCTGTTGGTCTGGAGGCCCATGCAGCAGTCCATACTGGGGTAGGACCCCATCCACTTTTCCCCAGTCACACGAGCCATGGTAGGTTCCAGACACAGGTCACAGCAGCACATGCAGTGTAGGTCCTCTCCTGTGGAAGGTCAGGTAGCAAGTGAGGAATCAGGCAGAAACTGGTGGTCTGAGGCGGTGCAGACCGTCACCGGCGTAGATCACCATTGGCCACTGTAACCCATAGGGCACAATTATAACCAATGAGGAGTTGCACAGCGGTTCCCGACCGCCTCCTGCAACGGCGCACAAAGTCAGCGGAATTACCTCACTTCCATCTGTCCCTCCACCCAGGACAGGTGAATGCCATTTCAGGGGGGTGGGGGCAGGATGTAGGCCCTTGAAAATTGCTGCGTCACTGGTGATATTAGGACATAATGGACATATCACCCTGACCCATTTCAAGTTAACAGGATGCAAAGTTCTGTTGTTGCTCCATTGTTCAGTTTGTGACCAGCTCCTCACTCTTTTGTCCCTTAGATTCCTACCTCTGCGGATGAATAGAAGATGGAAACATACCCCTGTGTACAGACCCCTGATGGACTTGGCAACACTGGAGGACAGGAACATTATCCTCCCCTATAAATTGGACAGGGCCACAATCACAGAGCTGTGTGCCCAATTGGAGCCTGGCCTGATATCTGCTATCCATCACCCCACTGGGATCCCCCCTCTTGTGCAAGAGCTATTAGTTCTCCATTTCCTTGCAAATGGTTCTTTCCAAGTGACAGTGGGCTTGGCAGCAGGAATGTAACAGACAATGTTCTCAATAGTGCTGACAAGAGTGTTGTCTGCCCTGATTAAACACATGTGCACCTACATTGTTTTTCCCCAGGTTGAAGGTTTGGCCACAGTGAAGGCCGAGTTCTATGAAATGGGACATATCCCCAACATAATTGGGGTGATTGATGGAACACATATAGCATTTGTCCCCCCCTGCCAGAATAAATATGTGTTCAGAAATTGTAAGAGTTTCCACTCTATGAATGTACAGATGGTGTGTCTTGCGGACCAATACATCTCCCACGTCAATGCTAAGTAACCTGGGTTGGTGCATGCTGCCTTGGTCCTGAGGAATAGCAGCATCCCAAATGTGATGGGCCAACTACAGAGGCACAGAGTGTGGCTAATAGGTGAGCCCTGGTTCCCACCTAGTAGATGTTTGTGTATGGGTATGGTGTGGGCCATATGGGATAGTGTGTGGCTAAATGTTGTCCCTCAATATTTGCAGGTGACTCTGGTTACCTCAACCTATCATTGCTGCTGACCCCTGTGAGGAATGCCAGGACAAGGGCAGAAGAACGTTATAATGAGGCCCACGGTTGAACCAGAAGGATAATTGAAAGGACCTTTGGCCTCCTGAAGGCCAGGTTCAGGTGCCTCCATCTGACAGGTGGATCCCTGTGCTACTCACCAAGAAGGTCTGCCAGATAGTGGTTGCATGCTGCATATTGCAGAACCTGGCCCTCAGACACCATGTCCCATTCCTGCAGGAGGAGGAAGCTGGAGATGCCTGTGTACCAGCAGTGGACCCTGTGGACAGTGAGTATGAGGAGATGAGGAGGCAGAGGATGAGGACAACAGAACATCTGTCATCAGACAATACTTCCAATGACACAGGTAGGACAGTGTTACTTCACATTTCAATGACATTTGTTTGATTGTCTATGTCACTGGGATGCTGATATTTCCCACTTCTATGCCCACTTACTATTCCCTCTGGCAATTAATTTTGCAGATGTTGGTGACCTCACATATACTCCTGGTGTGAGCAATGCAGCCAGCTACAGGTCATTAATCTATGCTCATTTTCTGTACAGTTGAATGAAAATGTTTGTACCTGATTCAATGAATACATAATTCATATACATTACATACTCCAAATCTATTTTTTTCAGAGGGTGTTTATTGAAGTGCTTATAAAAAGAGGGGCAAGTGCAATGGGATGGGTGATGATGGAGGAAAGTCAGGGTCTTGTTCCAGTCTGTTTGTAAAATAGGTGCATTGTCCAAGGGGACAAAGGAAGGGAAGCAATGGCAGTTCAAGGTGGACATGGTTACTGAGTGGGACACATGGGTGACAATCAGGAGAGTTTTGTTTCCAGCAAGGGTCTGGGCAGGTGTCTCTGGCTTCTGTCTGGATCACAGGGAACATTTGCGGGGTGGTTCTCTTTCTGCAGGGGGAGGGGTGCTGGTGGCCTCTGAGTCCTGTGGCGGGCCTCCTGGCCACTAGCGGTAGCAGAGGTGGAAGCCTATTCAGATGTCTGACTAGTGGCAGCGGCCCACTGTGTGACTGCCTCCATCATAATATTGGCCATGTCTGCCAGCCCCCCTGCAATGGAGACCAGGGTGTTGTTGATGGCCTGCAAGTCCTCCCTGATCCCATTGTACTGTCCCTCCTGCAGCCGCCTGTTCTCCTTCACATTGTACAGGATGTGGCCCATTGTGTCCTGGGAATGTTGATAGGCTCCCAGGATCTCAGAGAGTGCCTCCTGGAGAGTTGGTTCCCTGGGCCTGTCCTCCCCTGGCACACAGCAGGGGCCAGTTTCTCTGTTGGCATGTGCCTCTGTCCCCTGAACCGTGTGCCCACTGCCACTGACTCCAGTTCCATGATTGGCTTGGGTATGAAGGGTGTCCTGGGGTCCCTGTAGAGGTGGACACACTGCTGATTGACGTGTCCTGGGGACAGAGGTGTGGGTACACTGTGTGGGTGCTGTGGTGGTGTTTCCTGATGGGGAAGGCACTGATGTGGTGTGTGACTGGGGCTGGGGCTGGGTAACCAGCTGTCCAGAGGTCCCTGATGGGCCAGTAGGTCATCCAGATCCTGAAGACCAGAGTTGCTATCATCACTGTGGGCCACCTCAGTTGGGGACTGGATAGTGCTGGCACCTCCTCTCCTATGACATTAGCTGGGGTACCTGTGGGGATGTAAATGATGTGTTATTGTTTCTGTGTCTGACATATTGTGCATCCGTGGCCTGCCCTCTTTGGTTGCATTTGCCCTGGCAGCTTTCACTTGTGTACATTGGTGTATGGGGGAACAGTTAATTCTCTATAGTGTGCATTCATTAGTGATGGGTGTCCATGCAGGGATGTGAGTGGTGTCCATGCATTGGTAGAGCATGCAGGGCTTGCCATTGGGATGAGTGAGATATGATGGTGGGGTGTGTGGGAAGCGGTGGAGTGATGGGTGTGAGGTTGAGGGTGGGGGTATATGATGGCATGCAGGTAGGGGGGTAGTAGTAGTAGAGAGTTGACTTACCAGAGTCCATTCCTCCTTCTACTCCGGCCAGACCCTCAGGTTGCAGTATTGCCAAGACTTGCTCCTCCCATGCTGTTAGTTGTGGGGGAGGATGTGGGGGTCCACCGCCAGTCCTCTGTACAACGAGCTGGTGTCTTGCTGCAATGGAACGTACCTTCCCTCGTAGGTTGTTCGACCATGACCCTTAGCTCCTCCTCTGTGAAAAGGGGGTGTCTTTGTGGTTCCACTGGTGTTGTGTGAGGTGTGTAAGTGAGAGTGTGTTGGGTAATGTGTTGGGGTGTGTGGTGTGGGGTGCGTGAGTGGTGTATAGGTGTCAACAGTGTGTGGCTCTAGTTGTGTCTTTGGTCTTGATGTCTCTCTGCTGGCAATGCTTTGTAGTTGTAAAGGGTTGTGGGTACTGTGGGTGTGTGTTTTATAGTGGTGTGGGTATGTGGGTATGGTATGTGTATGGATGTCAGGTGTGTGTTGTTTGATTTGTCCTATGTGGTGTTGTTTTGTGTGTGTGTCAATTTTGAGCGCAGCGGTATGTACCGCCAATGGTTTACCGCCGTTGAATGTCGGTCATGGTGATTCATGGGTCATAACGTGATGGGCGTTGTTCTGTTGGTGTAACGGTGTGGAGTTTATCACTGACCTTTGGTGTGGCGGATTTGTGTATGTGGCTGAATACTGACGGATTGGTGGGTGGGTGTCATAATATGGGGAACGGATATCCGCCGCCATGGTGGTAAGTTGGCAGCAGTCAGTGTGGCGGTAAGTGGGATTTTCCGCCAATGTCATAATGAGGGCCATAGTGTTCATTTGTTTTTTCAAATTCAGACTTATACTACCTCTTTTTTTACTTTCTTCTCTACCAATTCATTTTCCTTTTCACCTTATATTTTTTCTCTATGAACTTTGGTTGTAATAATGTGTTTAGGAACTCCTGTCTCCTTTAACCATTTTTAGGTTTCACCTGAAACAGAGCATACATTGCATGCACTCTTGAGTTCAAGAAGTTATTGTTTACAATCAAGGGCTTGGAGTCCACCCGTTGCTTACAATTTGTTGACTTCAGTGTCATTCTTCCTTTCTGCATCCAAATTGGCAAGCACAGTTGCTCGTGCTGCTGTGCATTATGTCTAAAAATGTATTGACAAAGCCAATAGTTCTCACTTATGCAAGACCTACTGGCTTTGCCAATACTTGTTAGTTAAGGCTTTAATGGCATCTTTATTGGGCATGCCATGGCACCTTGAGACTAAGGGCCTGATTTAAGAGGCCCTAGTGTCACCTTAGCAATGCCATAGCGTCACGTTATTATGCTAAGGTGGCTTTTTACATGCACCATATTTACTAAGTGGTGCAATGCATGCATTGTGCAACTTTGTAAACCTTTGTAAACCCTTGCGCCACATTATGCCTACATTCAGGCATAATGTATGCAAGGGGGCATTCCCCCATTAAGGGGGGGTGACAAAATGATGCAATGGCACAAATGGCTCAGAGCAGGTATTAAAAGGAGGTATGCCATTGAATACAATTGGCCCCTAAGTACTTTACGGGGTAGTGCTCAAATTTTGGTGCTACTCCTGCAGAGTATATCAATAGCATCAGGAATATTGACGCTATTTCCCCCTACCCTGCGTCATGGTGCGCACACCTAGTGGCGGTAGGGGGCGATAAGGTACGCAAGGAAAGTGGCGCTGCACTGGGTGCAGTGCTACTTTTCTTAAATCAGCCCTTAAATATTATGAAGACGTTCCTAGGAAGAAAAAAAGTAGCATGCTGTCATCCCCGGCCATCACCCTCAACAACTGGACACACATCAACACGGAAGAAACCAAATCCATCATGAACTCTATCCACTCCGGCGCCCCTTCGGACCCCTGCCCGCACTTCATCTTTAACAAAGCCGACAACATCATCGCCCCGCACCTCCAGACCGTCATCAACTCTTCTTTTTCTTCTGCTACCTTCCCCGAATGCTGGAAACACGCCGAAGTGAACGCCCTACTAAAGAAACCTACGGCTGACCCGAGCGACCTGAAAAACTTCCGCCCCATCTCTCTTCTGCCTTTCCCAGCCAAAGTAATAGAGAAGACCGTCAACAAACAGCTGACCACCTTCCTGGAAAACAACAACCTGCTCGACCCCTCACAAACCGGATTCCGAACCAACCACAGCACTGAAACCACCCTCATCTCAGTCACAGACGACATCAGAACCCTGATGGACAACGGTGAAACAGTCGCCCTCATTCTTCTCGACCTCTCAGCTGCCTTTGACACCGTCTGTCACCGCACCCTAATCACCCGCCTCCGCTCCACCGGGATCCAAGGCCAGGCCCTGGACTGGATTGCCTCCTTCCTCGCAAACCGTTCCCAAAGAGTTTACCTCCCTCCGTTTCGCTCAGAACCCACAAGATCATCTGCGGCGTACCTCAAGCCTCATCACTCAGCCCGACACTCTTCAATGTCTACATGAGCCCCCTCGCCAACATCGTACGCAAGCACGACATCATCATCACCTCCTACGCCGACGACACCCAACTTATACTCTCCCTCACCAAGGACCCCGCCAGCGCCAAGACCAACCTACAAGAGGGTATGAAGGACGTCGCAGATTGGATGAGGCTCAGCCGCCTAAAGCTGAACTCTGAAAAAACGGAAGTCCTCATCCTCGGCAACACCCCGTCCGCCTGGGATGACTCCTGGTGGACCACGGCCCTCGGCACCGCACCACCCCCACAGACCACGCCCGCAACCTCGGCTTCATCTTGGACCCTCTTCTCACCATGACCAAGCAAGTCAACGCCGTGTCCTCCGCCTGCTTCCTCACCTTCCGCATGCTCCGCAAGATCTTCCGCTGGATCCCCGCCGACACCAGAAAAACCGTGACCCACGCCCTCGTCACGAGCCGCCTGGACTACGGCAACACCCTCTACGCCGGTACCACAGCCAAACTCCAAAATCGCCTGCAACGCATTCAAAACGCCTCGGCCCGCCTCATCCTCGACGTACCCCGCAGCAGCCACATCTCCGCACACCTGAGACACCTGCATTGGCTCCCAGTCAGCAAAAGGATCACCTTCCGACTTCTCACCCAAGCACACAAAGCCCTCCACGACAAGGGACCGGAATACCTCAACAGACGCCTCAGCTTCTACGTCCCCACCCGCCTCCTCCACTCCTCTGGCCTCGCACTCGCTGCTGTCCCTCGCATCCGCCGCTCCAAGGCGGGTGGGAGATCTTTCTCCTTCCTGGCGGCCAAGACTTGGAACTCCCTCCCCACCAGCCTCAGGACCACCCAGGACCACTCCGCTTTCCGGAGACTCCTAAAGACCTGGCTGTTCGAGCAACGATAACCCCCCCTTTTCCCCTAGCGCCTTGAGACCCGCACGGGTGAGTAGCGCGCTTTATAAATGTTAATGATTTGATTTGATTTGGAAAATAAAATACCTTTGCAATTCAGTGGAAGGCAAATAATACCTTCCACTTGCATTACACTGTAAAAAAAAGTAGCTCATTTGTAGTAAGGGAAGAAAAGACACAAAAAAACAAATCCTTCGGCCAGAATCTTTTCAAGGGAGTGTCTCAATACCTGAGCCCAGCGGAAGAAGTACCTATAGGCACATCGTACCCCATGACAGCCCCCAAACACAAAAAGTTTACTATTATTCCTGACCCACTCTGGCCATAAAGAATGCCGATACACCAGTTTGTCCTCTCCGCCTCAGCACAAGAGGCCACGGCAACACAGGGCAACACTGACTCACTGCTGATATTTCTAACCCTTTGTTTGTCATGGGTGGTGGTAGTAGGAGTGATGAAATCAAGGTGTCAGTGGAAAGCTAACGGTCTGAGTATAATGCTGCACGCTCCCACAACTCCATACTTCACCTATGCCCTGGTGTTTCCCTTCTTGAACAGAGTCATTGTCTTTGGCAGCAGTGAGAATGAGATGGCACAAGCTGTCCTGGCGCTGCTTGCAGGGTGTGGTTATGTAGATTCCTGAGGTGCGGCGCTTTTCTCTCCCCAGACTGTCCCCCTGGTAGTACGGTAAGGCCCTGCAGGCTGTGCTGAGCTTGTCCTCCATATGCCAGATATGCTGCTCTTCCACACTGATAAGTCTCCTCTCCTCTTCCACTCTCGCAGCCCCACTTGTTGCCATGCCACAGGTGCCACTAGTCCAAGACACTGTGATTTTATCTTTCTGAAGTAGCAAACTTTTGAATGCCTTTTCAGGTGTAACAGAAGTCAATACTTTTTTTTTTTAATAAAATTTACTCATAGAGAGCTTTCGGTCAATTTTCTTCAGCAATTTTCATCTCTGGCCAGGACTCTCCAGATGATAGTTTGAAACATTGTAAACCACATCTTGAAACAGTCCACAGATGTATTTTGGTCTTACCTTCTTACTATTTGCTGTATGTGTATATTATTTCGCCTCCTTTGAGATTCAGGAGGAAGTAGTTCATACCTGAAAAGTAAAGTCAGTGATCATGAATTCATTACTTTTTCTGAAAAGTACAGTCACTCATCACATATACAAATTTATTAAAGGGTTGTGCCACTTTTGCACAACGCAATGGGGTGCAAGAGCAACACAACTCTTAGAGTGCAACTGCTAGCCATGTGTGACTTGATTAATCCAGAGTAATGCAACACGGAACAAATCGCTGTGTTGCGCTACTGTGTCCCAGGGAGACTTTCCATGGGTGATATGTGGGTGTTCCCTATGCCTCCGCCAAGTGAGGCGTAATGAGGAGAAATATATTTAATTCTCCTCGTTTTTTCCTCTTCCTATATATGCTGAATTATGCAGTACTCATACAAAGAGGAAAATGCCTCAGGGGATTGTTTTTGTGCAGGAATGTAACTCTTCCTGCACAAAAACAATCCTGCTTACCATGCAGACTCCCTTGCACCATAGTGCAAGAGTACCTACATTGGTACTGGGCAGCACATTGTGCACCACTGCTGGGAAAAGGCAGGAATGTGCCTTATAATGTTAGATATGGTACATTCCAGCCTTTTCCCCTGTCATGCAGCGCATAAAGGCTACTGGTTGCGCTGCGCAACTTTTCAATAAATGTGCAACTCAATACTTTAAGCTCCTTTCTCTCATTACTGGACTGATGCTTTCTTTCTGCATGCCTGGTGGCAGTGCTTTAATCCTCATCGAGCAGCTTCTCCTCGCTGCTGCCAGGGCACTGTTCACACACACAGTGGTTGCTCGCCACTGGTTTCACAGTGTGAGTTCACCCCTCAGCTCAGTCTGCCACTAGGCTTGACTGGCTCGAGCTTCTCCCAGCTGCATATAAACTTGGCTAAGCCAATGGATGCGGCTCGTGGGTTCAAATGCTAGCCATATCTATTTGTTTTTCCAATACTTGTTTAGCAATGTCACTTTCCAAGTGTTTTATAAGAAAATGTTGACTTTGTTGTGTTGTAGTATTCTGAGGGAGGAGCCTTGAGGTCGGTAACACACGCTGTAGTACGAAACAGGACTTATGGGCAACAGGTTGTCTCAGTGATTTGGTCAAGAGTCTGTGATTTTCAAAATAACAGAGTCTGCAAAAGTAAACGGACTTTTCCTAACATGCAAAAGCCACATTTTAGGAGTCAGAAAATTATTTCCGAATCATAAAAGGGAACTTGGTATCCTTTCCTAATCACAAGTGGGAGAGGGGTACTCTCGTTTCGGTCTTGATTTGGTAAGGATTGTATCAATTGATTTTTTTTAACCACAATTGTGGTCGCAAACCATTGGCAAGTTACTAACACCCGAGTGTGGGTGGTATCTGATTGGCAATAGAGAACATGTCCCACCCCTTCCCTTTGTGAATCATGTCAGCAACCTGGGCAGGAGCGGGCAGAGTTCTAGCTGATAGTGTGGATACCTGTCCAATATTTTGCAGGTTTGTCCCGCTGCCCACACAGTTGCACTGCGAGACACTAATTGCCCTGCATGTTGATTCCACTCCACGTTTATCCTTCTCAAGGGGCAAGCAACTCTCACTCTCTCAGCCCTTTAGGAGCTGCCAAAGAGGTTCCTGGGAGTGGCTGAAGAGGGAGGAGTTGCAGCACACAAGGGGTCCTGCAAAAGAACTTCAGGAGGATGCCCATGTTTGCCGGTGTCAAGGCAGCTTTGAATGTGTGATTGAAACCCATGGGGGGGGTGGGGTTCTTTAAAACATAACTTGGACTTTATTTCTTCAAATGAGACTGCTTCAAAATACTTTCATACTGTCAGATCATTAGGCAGAGGTACGGGAACAGTAAGGTTTGCTCAGGATCAAACAGTTAGCTAAAGTAACAGATCCAAGTCTACAACACACTGCTACTTGCTGCATAGGCTATACATGTACAGCCATATTGTATTTAAGTGAATATGCCACAGGATGGGGCACCGCCTCCCTCCTCCAGGTAATACTCGATGACGTAGGATCCATTCAACAACCCAACATTAGTCTGATAGGATGAGAAACAGATCCAGGGAATTGTCATTTTACTCCAAATCAGTAAATGAATACTAACTTCTGCACAATAAAAAGGGCATATTACAATAACGGGAGGGTGGAGGTGGAGTGCTTCAGTATTTCTGTGTTGTAACTTTTATCACATTTGCATCTCGATTGCAATTGGTTACAATCATTCTATTAACAGGCTCTGGGGATGTTGATGCATTATTCATTAATGCCTGTTTTACAGCCAGGTTTGCAATATTTTAAAAAAACCATAGGCTATGTATAGAGATAGGGAACATTGACCCAGATCTATCTCAACCACTGCATCTCTAGTCTTACTCATATCATTTTATTCGACAGTTCAAGTGACATTTGTATATTTTCCACTGTACAGGCGGGTGCCCCTTCGATTTCCTATGGCTTGATCTAAAGGTTTTGCTGCTATACTTGTGCAAATATATCCTAATTTTGTGCTATTTGCTTAATCCTTTTACGTCTGAGCAGCCACCGAATGGAATTAGCGAAAGAGACAGATTCGTCTCCGTTATTAGATTGGCCCTGTCTCCTACCAGCTCCACTCAGCTTTGACAGGTCGTATTCAAAGAAGCCCATTATGCAGAATGAGGGCCTGAGCTTTGTCTTGGGCGAGAGAGAATTTATTAATGATTGACTGTTGGTTAGACGAAAGAGGGTTTTACGAGAGATAAATTGGGAAATTATTTAATGCACTTATGTCTCTATGCAAAATCTTCTTCGCAGCAGCACAATTTTCTTAGTTAGTCTAATGTGTGATCCCTCAGGCAGCTTCTCGGCTTCCATCGGAGTCTGCCGGAGCTCAGTCAGCAGACGATTCCTTCAGGCCTACTTATTTGGGTGGCAGAATGTTTCCTGTCTAACGGCGCCATTCGTTCAGATGACAAAACATACATCATTGAATCTCTAGGAGGAAGAGAAATGTATTATATGAAATTTGCCTGCCCCAGAAAAGAGGGCTCATGTGGCCTTGAAAGCTGTTCTAGTCCGCTATTTTGTATTCACTGTGGCAGAGAGGCACCTAATACAAAGGTTTTTAGCAAACTTGAAGCAATATTACGTAGCTTAGCATGAAGAAGTGGTCGTAGAGAGGATTTCTTAACTGGGTTGTGCCGACCCTACCCACAGCCGGCTTTAGGGATGTGCTACTGACGCTGCTGCACTGGGCGCTGTCCTGGAGGGGGGCACTGGAGGGGGGCACTGACCTGGCCCTGGGGGGCACAATGACAGTACATACAGGCCATAGAGTCACTTTTTGCACGGGAACGCCTACCTTGCATCTTATTAAGGCAAGGTAGGTTTCCACTTCTAAAAAATGACTTTAACTCCATAAATTTGGCGCTAGACGGTCTAGCACCAAAGTATAAATATGGAGTTAGATTTGCACCGAATTAGAGTAAAAAAAAAATGATGCTAATTCAGTGCAAACAGAAAATAAATATGCCCCTTAGCGTCAAACAAATTACGCTAATCTAGTTAGAGTCATTTATTTTGACTCTAACCTGCCTAACGTCATTTTCTTTTATGCTAGCCTACCCTTTGCACCGGCTTGCACCATTCCATAAATATGGTGCCCAGCTGGTGCTAACAAATGGTGCAAGCCGGTGCAAAACGTTTTGGTGCAAAACTGCGTTAGTGCAGTTTTGCACCAAAAAGTATAAATAAAGCTCTAAGTGCTGGCCCCAAAAATAAGTACTGATGCCCGGCACTGGAAACCACCGGCTCAAATCAAGCACTGATCAGAGGGATATTTATTTCATCACACTGTTTCCATCCACTTAAATTCTTTTTGCAGGGACACAATAAAAAAATGCCAAATGCCTCATTATTTTACGGGAATCCTTAAAACATCTGTTTTCTATTGAGTTTCGCTACCCGGCCTGTCCCTGATAGTGGCTGCAATGCTTCATGTTGTGGAAGAGCCAGGATACTCTCTTCTTGTGAAACCGCACCCTTTACAACTTTCACCATCATCTGCAGCAGCAATAGCATATAAATGCAAAAGCATATGTGAAAGGGGAAGAGTAGAATAGGTCACTATAAAGTTCATCAGCTTACTAGAAATATGTCCAAAGGTAATATGGCAAAATTCCAGCCAATCCGAATCTGGGTCTGAGTCTGAAAATTCATTTATAAAGAAATGTGAATCACATAAGAAAACAGCATGCATCCCACGAACATGAGCTAAGGAGTCGTGCTTCCAAAGGAGAGGAAATATACACACATTTTTATCCTAATACAGAAGTTTCTAGAATAATTCTCATGTTCAGAAGTTGTACTATTCTAATGAGCAAGTCCTGATGTGAGCTTATGAGACTGAAAACAGACGACCTACAAAAAGTACCAACATTTTCACAGAGTTTCTATTAATGCAGCAATTTTGAAAATCTAATTTTTGGGAGACTGGAGTGCTCCTCAGCTTGGCTGGATGACACGTAATTCTGGTTTAAATATTTCAACACTGCCACAATAAGGCTGTTACAGCTTGAATTCATAAAGTGCTAGTCAGGACTCACGTATTTGATTTAAAATGCACCATTTTGCTCTTTCCACTGTGCAACCTAAAACATCTATATATAATTTGATAATCATCAAATAGAACACTTCTTTCTCTTCCCCATTTTCTCTACCTGCAAATTATCCTTTTTACCGAGAACATTAACAGGAGAATGGAGGATGTTCCCTAGCCTCATTTAAAACTATTTACTGCAGCTTTAGTGGTTTGCGATAAAATATAAAGAAGGTGACATTCAATAACATCTATGTGAACAACTTTTAGTGTCTTCATTTCCCAATCTCCGAAGACAGCATGGGGCATATTGAAAAGGCCCATAGCGCCACCTTGCACCACATTTGCGCACGTTTTTGATGCAAGTATGGCATTAAGGTGGAATTTCTCCCACACCATATTTACAAAGTGGTGCAATGCTTGCATTCTGCCACTTTGTAAACCCTTGAGCCACATTATGCCTGCGCCAAGCATAATGTATGCAAGGGGCACGTTCCAGCGCTAGGAGGCCTGAAAAAATGGCGCAGTGAAAATTAACAGAGCAGGCGTTAAAATAACACACCCATTAAATTCAATGGGCCTACTTGCACTTTGGTACACTAGCGGCAACATTTATGACGCTAGTATAGCAAAGCGCCACAATAGCGTAAACAATTTTGACCCACCATGGTGCGCTGTATTATAAATATGATGCAACCATGGCATCATTAGGTGCCGGTAGGGGGGGGTGCAGAAAAAGTGGCGCATCAGAGCTGATGCTCCCCTTTTTCCTAAATATGGTATGTATTGGTATTTATAAAGCGCAGTCCGGGCATAGTATCGAAGCGCTAAGTGACAAAAAGTGAGGGGGAAGCGCTACATCTAAGGAAGTAGGGTGGGAGCCAGAAATCACCAAAAATTGGTTTGGAAAAAGCCAAGTTTTGAGCTGCTTCCTAAAGGACAGGAAATTACCATCCTTTCTAATGGACAAAGGAAGGGTATTCCAACATTTGGCCGCTAGTACTGTGAAAGCTTTGTCCCCCCCACCTAGCTTTGCGGCTGCAGGGGACTGAGATTAAGCAGAGCCCTGCTGACTTGATCTGACGGCCTGGCACATACCACTGTAAGAATGAGCAAAGGTATTTCGACCCTACCGAATGAATCGCCTTACGAGCTAGACAAAGAGCCTTGAATGTAATGCGTCTCTCGATGGATAATCAATGCAACTGTCTCAGACTGCCGCTAGCCAAAGCTGAGCAGGGAAGATCTAATATCAGACGGGCAGCAGTGTTTTGAATCAGTTGCAATTTGTCGAGGGAACTTTGTCAATATTTAACATCAGCGCATTACAATAATCAAGTTTGGCAATCACCAAGGCAAGAGATACTGAAATTCTAAGTTCCTTTTGAAGGTAAGGAAAAATTTTCTGTTGAATTTTTAGAGTCCAGTACCAGGCTTTGGTGGTAGAATTTACTTGGGACTTGAAGGACAAGGTATTGTCGAACATGATCCCAAGATTTTTAGTGGATGCTATTGGGACAGGCAGGTCACCGCAGGACTGCGGCCACCAGCACGGGCTCCACATATCACTGCTGGAGCCAAAAAAAAGAATCTCAATTATGTCGCCAGTTGTGGCTAATCCATTTATTGATCTCACTCATACCATCATGGAATTTATCTGTTACCTCCTCCCAGTTCTTATAAATTGGGATAATTAGCTGAGTATTATCAGCATAGGAGGCAGCCAGAAAGCCGAAGGAGCGGATGAGTCTAGCCAAAGGGGCCATTTAAAGGTTAAACAAAGTGGGGCTGAGAGAAGATCCCTGTGGGATCCCACAAGGTAGTTGAAACGGGGGAGCTCTGAAATCGCCACAACTAACTGTGGTAAAATGCTCGCATAAAAAGGACTTCAGAATACTCAAGGCTTTCTTTCTAACTCCTGCTTGGTGAAGGCGTTGAACCATTAAATGAGGTGAAATGGTATCAAATGCAGCAGATAAATCCAATAGCACTAAAATAGCTCCATCTTCTTTATCAACCAATCTCCGAATCGAATCTGAGGTGGTGATAAGGGCAGATTCTGTGCTATGAGCTTTCCTAAAGCCATGCTGAGAAGGATCAGAGCAACATGATTCTTGTAGGAAATGAGCTAGTTCTATATTAAGATGTTTTTCAAAATTGTAGCCTGAAAGGGCAACTAGGCTATGGGCCGGAGGTTCTTGAGATCATTCGCTGCACTATCAGGTTTCTTTTTCTGTGGGATGACAAATGCTTCCTTCCACGATAGAGGAAGTGTTCTGGTGTTCAAAATCTCCTGATACATGGGTACCAGGGCTGAGGACACCAAACTCAGGAGCAAGTTTCAATATATGATGTGGGCAGGGATCTCTGGGAGAGCCCGATTTGACTCTTCCCATGAGTTCTTTGATCCTCTCCTTCTGCAGAGGCTGTAAATTAGTGAAAGTTGGGGTACCATTACTTTCTGAGCATTTAATTGCTCATGGGGATCTTGCACCCCAGAGTGCTGTACAAAATTGGCTTGAATTTGAACAACTTTATTTTTGAAGAAATTAGCAACCTTATTGCAAAATTCTCAAGAGTTTTCCAATTCTGAAGGGGCAATGGGACAGTGAGGGAGGGTACCACTCTAAAAAGTTCTCTGGGGACATTGTTTGCTTCCTTGATTTTACGTGTGTAAAAATCTAATTTTGTATTATTGATTGTGCATATATAGTCACTAAGAGCTGATCTGAGCTTCTCTTTTTCCGCAGGATTATGTTTTATTTTCCACCTGCATCCCTGTCTACATAATATTCTTTGTAAGGCCTTCAGGTCCTTAGTAAACCAGGGAGAAGAGGTTTTCTTCCTGGCCAGGGAACGGGATGTCCTTAAGGGGGCCAGACGATCAATAGCCAACTTGACCCCAAAATCAAATCTTTCTCTAACCGACAGGGGTTTTTCCTTAGCTTGCTTCCACTCTAACATCAAGGCTGGGATAAGATTCTGCTCCTTTATCCTACCCCATTGTCTAATGCGCTTTTGTGGGAAGGAAAGGGAAGGCAAAGGCAAAATATCTGTCGCCCTAAAAGTAAGGAGGTGTTGATCCATCCACTCAAGGGCCCTGTTCTCCAAAAGGGCAGAATTGTCATGGCGGGCAAATATCCCATCTAGTAAATGGCCGGCCTGATGGGTGGCTGACGTAAGTTTAAGCTGCCTGCCAAGTTTCGCCATGAGATTCAGGAACCCACCAGTGTTGAGGTCCTTAGTGTCCTCAAGATAAATATTAAAATCCCCCAATATAATGCACTTAGAGGCCGTAGTGATGGGTTCTATAACAGTCGGCCAATGTTGGAAGAAAGCATTTATAGAACCTGGGGGACGATAGATCAGAAGGCCCTCAAATAACACAGTGTTTTGCAGGCAAACCTTAAAGTAGGTGCCTTCACAGATATCTGGTTTAGCATTGATGGTTTCCCAGAGGCAACAATATTCTGATTTAAAAATGATAGCAAATCCACCTCCTCAGCCACTAATTCTTTCAAGTCTGGAAAATGTATATCCAGGTGGGGAGGCAGCTACAAAGTCGGGCCTGAATCATCTTTGGCCCAAGTCTCAGTAACAAATAAACAGTCCAAATTCTAACACTCAATCATATCTTCGATTTCAGTTCTGTGTTTATTAAGAGAGTGAGCACTGATAAGTCCTCATATCAAGTGTCTTACACTAGTGTATCAAAAATCATTGTATTTCACAAAATGATGGTCCTTGGGCAATCAGTGAAGTGCCTATGCTTTCAACATCAACAGAAGTGGAAGTGGACACTTCTTCGAACACCGTAAGCATCCTTCCTAGTTCCTTGGCAATACATATATCTCAAGATACATATATGCAGAGTTTAGTACCCTTAGTCAATGCCTTCAATAAATTTGAGGTCTCCAAAATTTCTCTTTTGCTTTTGTTTTATGAGGGAGGAAAAGAAGAAGTCAAGTGTCTGATGCTTGACACTATGAACTAGGGGCTGCTCCTCCGTTTGGGCTCACGAGCGTTGAGCCCCCCCAACCCCCCCCCCCCCCACAGCCAGCAGCTGCCAAACTTCTACAAACAATGTTTATTTTTGTTGTATTGTAGAAGGGGCGGGGCCACAGGGCTGACAAGAACAGAGGAGGAGTGCTCACCACTCCCCCTCAGTACACATGTATGTTTGGCAGGCCGTCTCAGGCCGGCCAAACATTCATGCTCACTAAGCTCTGTCGAACCGGGCACCCCAGTGCCTGGTTGGAGAGAGCAGGCAGGCTCACCCAGTCTGCCTGTGTGCTCCAACCAATCTGAACACTGCTTTCATGCTGCCAGCAGCATGACAGCAGCGCTCGGATTGGCCACAGGGCAGACTGGTTCCTGTGCCTGTGGCAAAGAAAGGAGGAGCAGCGTGGTGGTGATGGTGGCGGCGCATTCAGGTACTTTTTTTTTAATTAATAGTTTTTATTCACCCTCCCACCGCTCAACTCTCCACCCCGCCACATGCCGCAAGGCGCTGCTGCTATGAACCTACGAAAACCAATCTGGTGTTTTGGTAGCCACATGCATGCTCTTTGGCCACATATTTTATCAATTTTAACTTGTTCATTCATTCTTCTTTATGTGAACGTCAGTCCTGAAGGACAAACGTTTCTTTACAATTGAAATTGAGAAATCAGAGGAAATAAAACTGGGATCTTTCCCTGATCACAGTAATGTTGAAATGGCTATATCCCACAAAAATGCAGCCAAATTACTTCTCACACACCAGTTCTTCAGCAGTGGCAGCCAGAACAGCAGAGGGTGTACATCCTGGTCAGTGAGGGGTACAATCAGAAGCAAAGTAATGTGTAGCGCTACCTTGCATTATTTTGCATTAGGGAGGCGTTCCATGAGTGGAGCATGGGTGTTCCCATCCATCCACTCATGTATTTTGGTGTATTCCTAGTTTTATTAAAGCTAGTAAACCTGGGAATGAGTAAAAATGTTATGCCTCCCTGAACCAGGTTTAAAGAGGAGAAATATCTTTATTCCTTCTTGTTATTTCCACTTTCTATGCATGATGCAGAAGCATGCATAGATAGAGGAAAATGCCTTTAAGGATTGTTTTGTGCAGCAAAGAATCTCTTTGTGCACAAAATAAGCCTGGCACCATAGTGCAAGGGCATCTCCATTGGCACTAGGCAGCACACAGTGCACCAGTGCTCAGAGACAGCAGAAATGTGCCACATCTGAGTTGATATGGCATATTTCTGCTATCTCCCTTTTGTGGAATGCAGCAAAGCAAAGTTGCTGCCCTACATTGTGTGAAATGTAAGCACATATGCCCCCACTGCTTATTTTACCCAGTCACGTCATTTCCTATTGCTTCTCTCTGAGACCCTATTTGTGATCCAACTTCACATGGGATGCCTCCTGACTGTTACTTCCTATTTCTAAGCATAGAAGTTCTGATTTTATACTTCTGAACACCATTACATTCTCCACATTTTCATATCTAAAATGTCTATGTTGTCATCTTTCCCTTGTCAAAAGGTTGGCAAGTTCTAGATCAGTAATTTGCTGTTGAACTGATTTGTGTCTCTTGAGTGTCAACTGATGTGTATCCACTCCTCCTGAGTGTGCTGTCAGCAGATCTCTTCCCAAGCCCAGGTGGGATGATACTCACCAAATGTTAATGTGATCCTTTCTGGTCGGAAGGCATACCTGACCAAACCTGAGCCTGACTTACACAGCGCCCAATCCCATGCCCCTCCTTCACCATCCATGTCAGCCTTCTTTCTGCACCTAGATTCTTTAGAATGTTTCTTGGAGGAATCGAGGCCGTTATTACACCCTGGTGGACATGAGACTGCCAGGGTTGTGGTGGCAGTTGGACCGCCGCCAATGCGGCTGTCGGCCTCCACATTTTGACCGTCGACAGACTGGCAGTGTTGGCAGTGTTAATCCACAGCGCTGCCCTGGGGCTTACAACCTCAGTGTCCGCCTTTGCATGGAGGTTGCACTTGGCATGGGCAGCGCAAGGGCCCCCCTGCAAATCAGGCAGTGAAAAGCGCAACAGGTACTGTCGCACCACACGCACCGCAACATTGCAGCCGGCTTGATTACGAGCTGGCGCCACACGTGTGGTGTGTTTCGCGCTGGGCCTGCGGGCAGAAATGCTGTTTCCACCCGCTGGCCCAGCAGAAAACTCTTAATAAGGCCAGCGGGCAGAAGAAAGGACTGGCGGTCTTCCGTCCTAAAGAGTTTGGTGGGCGCCAAACTGTTAATGAGGCCCTAAGTGTCCTTCCTGTAAGTCACTGTATTACATTCCTTCCCTAATTCCTCTCAGTGTGTCACAACTCTTTCTGTAGCACCACCTTACATTCTCCTTCTCCTTTTCTAGTGTCCAGTCACTACTAAACATCATCCCCATTTTCCATTCTCCCTGTTGTTCACAATGTTACTTCCATACTTTACATTCTTCCCTGTCAGTCACTGCCTTACTTCATTCACCACTTTACAACTGCTAGTGACAACATTCCTTCTCTGATATACTTCCTGCTGTCAGTCACCCATTTACACAATACCTCAGATGCAGGAGGTGGGGACCATCAAGGTCCAGATGCGAGGGGCTGCTGTGGTACCATAGGATGCCTGAGGATTGCTGGCACCTGAATATCAGTGTTTGCCTGCCACAATATGCCATGCGTTAGCTTCCAGCCGTGCATTCATACATTCATGCACAGCATGTATGTAATATTCATAGACAAACACAAATAAGGGCACACACAGACACAAACACACTGGCAAACAACAGGTATTCACACATTTAGACATGGACACACACACACCCATAAAAAAGGCACACACATACTCACATATGTACACCCTCTGCCCCATTCCCCACCTGCCAAGCTCCCAAGTGTGAACATATCCACTGCTTTATCTATTTTGTGCTGATCAGCTCTCCCCAGACCAACTTTTTACAAATGACCCAGGCCCCAGTCATACTGCAGGAAGAGTCCCAGGACAGAATAGTGGCATACTTCTCGTCTGTGGCAGGCCTGCACTCACAAATCACTGTGACAGACAGTGCAGACCCTGTCTATAATACATGGAGAGACATAATGCACCTTCCAGTAAGCCACATGGTATTTGACCACTCGTTGCAGAACTTACACTGTCCATGGGACCACTACATACTCTTCAGAAAAGATTGCAAAACTTGTATTCATTTATTTTTTTAATGTATCCTCTTTTCCTTTGAAGAATACAGGGCGCATTAAAATAAATATGTATATTTATTTAAAAGCAGTCACAGACATGGTGGTCTGCTGCTCCAAGCATGCCACCATTGCTGCCATGGCAATGATTCACCGTGGATGGCAATATGTGATCTACCTCAATAATATTATAACTGCGACCAATTAAAAATTCAGTATTTTGTGAACCGACCTACTAGCACATAGGTCTGTTCACAAAAAACAAGTGCATTCGGTAAAAGTTGGTACACAAATTATGACCCCTGCTTTTGGTCCGGAGCTCGCTCAGCTGTGCCCGTGTCCCTGACCCCCGCCCACGCTGCTGTTCGCGTGTTCGAGGCCCTCCTCCACCTGCAGGCACCCATCTGCACCTCATCCCTGGTGTCTAGTGGGCTGCAGGTAAGCGTCCCTAGACTTGTGCATTGTTTTATCATTTTATTGTAACTGTTTTGCCATCGTTTTTTATTGTGCCTTGTTGGTTCCATTTTGCCCATTGTGCGCACCTCTGCCGGCTCTCCGAGCCGATCCACAGCCTTCTCGCCGCTGCGTCCCCACCCCCTTGCGCCCCCATTCTCTTTCCCCTCCCGCCTCCCAGCTGCTCCTCTCTCCCTCCTCCCTTCTTAATGGCAGGCTCTGCGCGTCGCGGGTGAGTGACCTCTGACCTTCTTTTGGTCAGGAGCTCGCTCTCCCACGCTCGCAGCACCAACTAGCTGTGCCCGTGTTCTTGACCCCTGCCCACGCTGCTGTTTGCGTGTTCGAGGCCCTCCTCCACCTGCAGGTACCCGCCTGCACATCATCCCTGGTGCCTAGTGGGCTGCAGATAAGCGTCCCTAGACTTGTGCATTGTTTTATTGTAACTGTTTTGCCATTGTTTTTTATTGTGCCTTGTTTGTGCCATTTTGCCCCTTGTGCGCTCCTCTGCCGGCTCTCGGAGCCGATCCTCAGACTTCCCGCTGCTGCGTCCCTGCGGCCCCACACCCTCGTGCCCCCATTCTCTTTCCCCTCCCACCTCCCAGCTGCTCCTCCCTCCCTCCTCCATTCTTAATGGCGGTCGCTGCGCATCGCGGGTGAGTGACCTCTGACCTGCTTATGGTCAGGAGCTCGCTCCCCCACGCTCGCTGCACCACCTAGCTGTGCCCGTGTCCCTGACCCCCGCCCACGCTGCTGTTCGCGTGTTGGAGGCCTTCCTCAACCCGCATGCACCCGCCTGCGCCTCATCCCTGGTGTCTAGTGGGCTGCAGGCAAGCGTCCCTAGACTTGTGCATCGTTTTATTGCTTTATTGTAACTGTTTTGCCATTGTTTTTTATTGTGCCTTGTTTGTGCCATTTTGCCCCTTGTGCGCTCCTCTGCCGGCTCTCTGAGCCGATCCTCAACATTCTTGCCGCTGCGTCCCTGCGGCCCAACCCCCCTCACGCCTCCATTCGCTTTCCCTCCCACCTGCTCCTCCCTTCTTAATGGTGGTCGCTGCGTGACCACGCCGCTGGCGCACCAGAGGCAAGCCTGTCTGTGCCCGTCCATGCCTGGACCGTGCCCAGTGCCAGTCCCCCTGGCCCGCAGCCCCCCCACACCACCAGACGCCGCTACACCGCCAGCGACCTGCATGCCCTCACACCAGGACGCTCCTCCACCTGTTTCCAGTCCACCCCTAGGACTACCAAAGGACTCTTCGCCTGCCAAGCCTGCCACTTCACCTGCACCTTAAAATGCCACAACAGACCTGCCAACAACCACCTTAACTGCATTCTACTCAACACCCACTCCATCCACAAACACGCTATCGAACTTTGGGACCTGTTGACCTCCATATCACCGGACATCGCCTTCCTCACCGAAACCTGGACAAGCCCGGCCTCTGAACCCGACATTGCCATTGCCATCCCTGAAGGCTACAAGATCACCAGGAGAGACCGCACCAATAAACCAGGAGAGGGAATCGCCATAGTCCACAAAAGCACCATCAAAATCTCGAACAGCACCCACGACACCTTAAACTCCGCCGAACACCTCCGCTTCAACATCCACGTCAACGCCAACACCACCTTCAAAGGAACACTGATCTACAGACCTCTGGGCCCCCGAGCACAATTCTGCAACACCATCGCCGATATCGTCAGCGCCCAGGCCCTCGCCTCAGCAGATTACATCCTCCTCGGCGATCTGAACTTCCATCTAGAAAACAACAACGACATCAACTCTAACCACCTACTGGACAACCTCACCAACCTCAGCTTCAAACAACTCGTCACTTCACCCACTCACACCGCAGGTCACACACTCGACCCCATCTTCGCTGCCAACAGCCACGTCTCCTTCAGCCATACCACCGAACTCGGCTGGACAGACCCACTTCTCCTACCAGAAACCAGCTACTCACCCCCACCGCACACAACCCCTCCAATGCAACTGGAGCAAAATCTCAACAGAAGAACTGATCTCCACCCTCGCCCAGACCCCACCGCCAATAACCACGCACCCCGACACAGCCACTACCAACCTGCATCGCTGGTTAGCATACTGCTCCAACATCCTCGCACCGCTCAAAAAACCCTCAAACACCTTGCACAGCACCAAACCCAGCTGGTTCACCCCAGATCTACAAAACTCCAAACAAGAATGCCATAGAAGAGAGAAGGCCTTGCGCCTGGATCTCACCAAACACAACCACATCACATTCAAGGAGTCCATCCGCAAGCATCACCAGCTGATCCGCACTGCTAAAAGGACCCACTTAAAAAAACACATGGACAACAACGCTCACAACAGTAAAGAACTCTTCGGCGTCGTCAGAGACCTCTCAAACCCCAGGACCTGCTCCAGTGAACCCCCCCTGTGCAAGAGTTCTGCAACTCCTCACCACCCATTTCCGCTGCAAGACGGAAGAAATCAACAACAGCTTCAACCCCAATCTGACCACAGCCACCCTGATACCCCACGCCCGAGCAACACCAACCTCCTTCACACCTGGACCCTCGTCAACAAAGATGGCATCGCACACACCATGGCCTCCATCCACTCCGGATCCCCAGCAAACCCCTGCCCTCACCACATTTTCAACAAGGTGAGCAGCATCATCGCCCCCCACCTTTGCGACACCATCAACAGCTCCTTCGAATCAGCCATCTTCCCGGAAATCTGGAAACACGCAGAAGTCAACGCACTACTGAAGAAGCCCAAGGCAGACCCTGATGACCCGAAGAACTACCGGCCGATCTCCCTCCTCCCCTTCCCGGCCAAGGTCATTGAAAAAATCATCAATGCCCAACTCTCCCGTTTCCTAGAAGACAGCAAGGCGCTTGACACCTCTCAATCCGGTTTCAGAGAAAATCACAGCACCAAGACCGCACTCATCGCTGCCACTGACGACATTAGGACCATGCTCAATAAAGGCGAAACCAAAGCACTCACCCTGTTGGACCTCTCTGCAGCCTTCGAGATGGTATGTCATCACACCCTACGTACACGTCTCTACAACGCCGGAATCCGTGACAAGGCTCTCAACTGGATCTCATCCCTTCTCACCAGCAGAACCCAGAGATTCCACCTTCCGCCATTCCTGTCAGAGGCCTCCAGGATCATCTGTGGCATCCCCCAGGGATCCTCCCTCTGCCCAACGCTCTTTAATGTCTACATGGCCCCACTCGCCAACATCGCACGAACACACCACATCAACATAGTATCATACGCAGACGACACCCAGCTGATCCTCTCCACAACGGACTCCACGCCATCTCCAGCTGGATGGAATCAAGCCGCCTCAAGCTTAACACCGATAAAACATCTTCGGCACCAACCTCTCGGCATGGAACGAATCCTGGTGGCCCATAGGTACCGCACCCGCGCCCACCACCCACGCACGCAACCTGGGCTTCATCATGGACTCCACTCTTAGCATGACTCAGCAGGTCATAGCAATCTCCTCTTCTTGCTACAACATTCTCTGCATGCTCCGCAAGATCTTCAAGTAGATCCCCATCGAAACCAGAAAAACCGCCACCCACACCCTGGTCAGCAGCAGATTGGACTACGGCAATGCCCTGTATGCAGGAACACCAGCCAAGCTGCAATCAAAGCTACAACGAATCCATAATGCATCCGCACGCCTCATCCTCGACGTCCCACGCCGCAACCACATCTCCCCCTACCTCAAAGACCTGCACTGGCTACCCATACCAAAGAGGATCACCTTCAAGCTCCTGACCCACGCACACAAAGCTCTCTACAACACAGGCCCAGCCTACCTCAATGACAGACTCACCTTCAACACTCCCATACGCCATCTCTGCTCCGCCAGCCTCGCTCCTGCCACCATCCCCCACATCTGTCGCACCACTGCCGGAGGAAGATCCTTCTCACACCTCGCCGCCAGGACCTGGAACTCGTTACTGCTCCAGTTACGCCAGACCCAGGACCTCCTGACGTTCAGGAAACGCCTCAAAACGTGGCTCTTGGACCAGTAGCACACCCCCAGCGCCTTGAGACCCTAACGGGTGAGTAGTGCGCTTTATAAATTATCTGATTGATTGATTTTACCATACACAAGGCCTGATTTAGATATTGGTGGATGAGTTACTCTGTCACAACAGTGACGGATATCCTGTCAGCCGAAATCTAAATCCTATTATATCCTATGGGATTTAGATTTCGGCAGGCGGGATATCTGTCACTGTTGTGATGGAGTAACTCTTATGCAAATATCTAAATCATGCTCATATTCTTAGTACATCTGGGGCAGATGTACAGAATGTTTTAGCTGTTGCAAACGGAGAATCCGCTAAAACACCTTTTGACATGTACTAACCTTAGCTTGTGATTAGGTAATCTGTTACTGAATCGCAAAAAAGGTCTGCAAGTCGATATTAGGAAGGGCCGCGGTAAGTGTGTCCCTTTCTAATAGCGACTCGCAGTGAGATGTATGAATTGTTTGTGACTGGAATGTGGTCGCAAAACATTTGCAGTTCACCACCAACTTCAAGTTGGTGGTAACACATTCGCAAAGGAGAAGGGGTTCCCCTTCCCCTTTGTGAATGTGGGCTAAAACATTTTCTAAGAGCAGGCAGTGGTCCCAAGGACCTGCCTACTCTTAAAAAATGAAAAGAAAACTTTCATTTTTGTTTTTGAAATGCATCCTGTTTTCTTCTAAGGAAAACAGTCTGCATTAAAAATAAATGCTTTATTTAAAAAAACAATCACAGACATGGTGGTCTGCTGACCCCAGCATGCCACAATCCCCGTGATGTTGGCCATTCACAATGCATGAATATTGAAGAGGCAGGGCCATTTGAGATCCATTGGGGATTGCTACGTGTGCCTTAGACACATTGGTACATCGCAGCTTGCGATTTCCTAATTGCAAATCACAAAGATTTGCAAATAGGAAATCACAAACTGTAACCTTAGTACATCTAGCCCCTTGTCCCAAGTCATTCCCATAGGGCTGGTAAATTTCGTTAAGTCTCTCATCTGCTCTAGCAAAAGGAGACATTTCAACTTCACCAGCTAAATTCTGCAAATCACCTTTTTTTGTGCAGGTTGTGATTGTTGTTAACGTCCTGAAATTACACCTTTAGACACATTTTCCTGCAAAAACATTCTTTTCTAATACAAACTTGGCACTGAGGCCATTGTTACAGGTTTATCCCAAATTCCAGAAATGAGCTAAAACTCTGTGTCTCATCCTCGTATGTAGCGGGTCGTTGTATTAGGCACACAATCGCATGCAACTGCACCAGGAAATACCTGGAAAAATATGCACTGAAAACAAAATAGCCAGAAAGAGCGACAATGTGTGGAAATTGTGTGTGATATCCGCAATTTTGCACTTTATCCCTCATTTCAATTTAGAAATAGAAATTTCAAAATCTTTCTATAGTTTGTCCATGGGAAGAAACTGCAAGTTGTGGTAATGGAACCCCCTGAGGTGACATTATCACACAATGCTCCCAGCATACTGGTAATGAGGACCTAGATATGTGTTTTGACTTAGTTTTATTCTGCAATTATTATACACTTCAAATACCTTCACAAAGTTTGCAGAGAAAATGGTTACAGCTTCACTCTCCTGTTATGTTATGTTATGCTATGGTATGGTATGTTATGTTCTAGTCTGGGACACAGCAGATCCCATCATATTTATGTAATTCTTTCTACGGTTCTGTGTTTTTTACAGCACCACAATTTCTTCTTTCTGCCACTCTTTAGTCCTCCGATACACCTTTAGTGATATTAATGATAATATTCTCCCCAGAATATCATTCGACCACAATATTATTGACAAGCTATCACGCCCAAAGTATCAACAATGTAAGTATATATGGCAAGAATGAGTATGGTTTACAGGGTTGGTGGCGCCCAGTGCAATAATCTTTTTTGCTGCATACCCCGCCCCCAAAATTACCTTCTTCTTAACTGGATTTCCTCACTACCATACCCTAACGGTGCACCTCATCTCTCCTTAGCCCCCTCTCACATTTATTTATTTTACAGCACTATTCACCCCAGTGTAGAATGTCACAGTGTTTCTAATGACTGATATATTTTACAGAGAAAATGGATCATTCAAGTGTATAAATCAATGTATACAAAATGTTACTTAATACTGTATAATGAGGACTACAAGGTATAGGAGTCACATGTCATTCATACTGGTAGGCATTTTATGTTAGAAATACTTGGTCTGGAGAAACAAAAGGGCAGATTTGATACGTTTTCACACAGTTCAGTAACAAAGTTGCTGTGGGACCAGCATTGAGGTAAACAGAGGAGAGCACAACAGCACAATATCCTCCAAAGTTAGCAAGTAGGGATTAGCGTCCATGAGTGGATCTATGGAAACCTGCACGTACACCCATGATATGCCTCCCTCCTTGATGCAAAGTAGTGACAGTGCTACTTTGTGTTATTTTATGACTACTTTTGAATTCAAATGAAAAATTGCTCTGGAAATTAAACACCAAGGCAACACTTTGCAGCAGATTTGCATAGCTTTTGGAATGCAAGCCATGTACAAAGTGTTAGTAAATATGCCTTATAAACTCAGGATTTGAAATGTAACACAAGGATTGGGAATGTCATACTAATAAAATTGTATTACTACCCAAAGGAACCCCTTTTACCAATATAAGAGTAACACAAGATTGAGGAAAAAAACGGTAAGGTTCTGAACTATGCCTTGCAATTTGCATGTAGCACTTTGATGCCAGTTTATAGTTCAATCTACCTTGACAATATACATCTCTTCAAAGTACATATATGTCGCGTTAAGAATAGTTAATCTATGCTTCACTATGTGCACTTACCAAAGGACGCCCTTTCTTGCAGGTTTCCCAAAGTGTACTCATAATACTTACATTAGTTCTCAATTAATTATAGTGAACACCGGCTTTGTAACTATTCTTATACATGTGCTGTTTGAGGGAGTATTTTCAAAACATGTAAATTGAATGCTTGAAAAATAGACAGAAAAACAGGAATAATTTACTGTAAATTACATCTCTTATAAAATTAGGTCAGTGATAAATGCAGTTATTCATATTTTCACAAAGAGCCGATGGCTATAAAAGCAACATGCTTCCACCAGATTAAGGTAGCCCATGGCCCAGTCTGTATCCACGTCTGAACACATGCTTAATGTGCCTGCAGCAAAATGGCTCCTAAAACACTAATCTCTCTTGCTCCACCCAAATTATTCCTGAGTACCTGGAACTGATCTCTCTTCAGTGTACACTCAGAAATATCACTGATTTGGGAGAATATGTCAGGTTGGGTTAGAGCAATTTGAGGTTTTCCTGGGCTTTAATTTGCATTTTGCCTCCTGGAGTGCTTCCATACATCAATAAGGGCATTTTCCATGTCTTTAACTGTAACTCATCAAAACTAGATGGTGGTGCCCTAAGGCTGTGCATAACCTCACTTTATGGAAGTGTTAGACCTGCGGTTATCTTTAAGAACCATTGTTAGATGTTGGTGAAATGTGGTCAATGTTTCTATTGCTATCAAACTACAATAGTCTACATCAAACCTCTGCAATTTTTCTCACCAGCGCTCGGCACCGCACCAACCCCCGCAGACCACACCCGCAACCTCGGCTTCATCTTGGACCCTCTTCTCACCATGACCAAGCAAGTCAACGCCGTGTCCTCCGCCTGCTTCCTCACCCTCCGCATGCTCCGCAAGATCTTCCGCTGGATCCCCGCCGACACTAGAAAAACCGTGACCCACGCCCTCGTCACGAGCCGCCTGGACTACGGCAACACCCTCTATGCTGGGACCACCGCCAAGCTCCAAAAACGCCTGCAACGTATTCAAAACGCCTCGGCCCGCCTCATCCTCGACGTACCCCGCAACAGCCACATCTCCGCACACCTGAGACACCTGCATTGGCTCCCAGTCAGCAAAAGGATCACCTTCCGACTTCTCACCCACGCACACAAAGCCCTCCACAACAAGGGACTGGATTACCTCAACCGTCGCCTCAGCTTCTACGCCCCCACCCATCTCCTCCGTTCCTCGGGCCTCGCGCTCGCTGCCGTCCCTCGCATCCGCCGCTCTACTGCGGGTGGGAGGTCCTTCTCCTTCCCGGCAGGCAAGACCTGGAACTCCCTCCCCACCAGTCTCAGGACCACCCAGGACCACTCCGCATTCCGGAGACTCCTAAAAACCTGGCTTTTCGAGCAGCAGTAACCCCCCGCCCTTTTCCCCTAGCGCCTTGAGACCCGCACGGGTGAGTAGCACGCTTTATAACTGTTAATGATTTGATTTGATTTGATCTATCCTATAAATCAGGATTTTACACCAAAAATTCACCTCTTGCAAACTGGAAAAGTATAAGGTACAGATAGCAAAAGGTTCTATTGTGTGCTCATTTTGTGGAGTGACTGCGGACAGTGGCACAGAGAGTGACTTCGATGGATTACTCCATCAGGTCCCTTTAGTCATATGCTTATGCTGCAGGCACCCAAAGAATTGCCCCCCTTCTGGGCACAAAATGATGACGAGGGTGAAACTTGCCCTGTACTTGACATATGTGGGCCACTGTCCAGGAAGGTAGAAAAAAAGACTGAATTACCTCTTCAGTCAACATTTACCAGAACAACACTTCTGTGTCCAGTATGTGTTTTTTCAAGAGAAGCATGAAGAACAACATGCACTTGGTAACATCCAATCCATCAACAGTGCGACTGGAGAATTCTCAGAGCTTATCCACAGTCATTGTTCACTGGCACAAATACTGAATTTGGCTTAGGTGTGAGAAGTAGAAAGAAAGATCAGCCATTTGAGAATATTAAGCCAAAGAGAAAATATAACTATAGGACACAATGGGCGAATGCAAAAAAAAGCTGGCAGAGCCTTTGTAAATCACAACACTGGCAAGACACAGTTATTCCAGCAGCTTTATTGAGAGTAGTAAAAGAGAAGTTGATTACCATACTATGACACATCACATCAGTTATATTTGTTGTACATCCCTTTACAGGAAAACAATAACTATCAATTCCTCGTACCTATGATGCTATGGGGAAACGTTGGTGGTGAGCATCATCTAATACCAGTAGTTGGTACAAGAAATCAGGTGGAGCCTTGCCACAGTATTATGAGAGTATGTCAAAGTGCCACCGAACAGATAAAAAAAACAAAATAACAGATGGACCGGATGCGAGATGACATCAAGTTTGCAGTGGATCTGCCCTTTTTTCTTTGGAACTGGAAATTCAATGGAATTTAACATTTTGTTATCTGGACTTTGGAAGGGAAAACGCTCACCTCTACACACCCCACGAGGAACCAGGACGCCATGAAGCCGGAACTCCAGATACTCCCTGCAATGGTTTTCCTGCTCCTCTACCAGGAGCACGACCAATGGCGGCCACAACCACGGTGAGTACTGCACCTACGACACATGGGAGGGGGGAGGGAAAAGAGAGTGACACACACATGCAACACCCCCAACCCCACCCCCACCCTCACCCACAACAACACACACACAAATACATGCTGAAACATTACATTTACACCCCCCACCCCCGGAAGAATGCAAGGACAAAAGGAAATGAGTTCAACAAATGTAATCAATAAAAATCCATTAGTCAAGAATATCTATACACTATTAACAAATATGTACACCAAAATTTCAAGTCCATGTACTGCACCATTTAGTCCGTGGACCACTGGGCCCAAAATGCATGGGCGAGGCCCACATAAGATACCTGATCCAAATGGAGAGAACACTGCAGGGGTATCAGATTTAAATAAAACAGGCACCTCAGGGGGAAGGGAAGGGGAGGAACCTCAGCTGGATGAGTGCACGACGCCAGCTCCACGAGGGGGCTCCATGCCCATTTATGTATCCTGGGGAGTGCAAAGCCACAGTCTCTCAAGTCTTTCCAGTGGGTGGTTTGCCCACTGCTGCATCCTGGGGAGTGCAAAGCCACAGTCTCATAAGTCTTAACAGTGGGTGGTTTGCCCACTGATTGGTCCTGGGGAGTGCAAAGCCACAGTCTCACAAGTCCTTACAGTGGGTGGTTTGCCCACTGCTTTATCCTGGGGAGTGCAAAGCCACAGTCTCACAAGTGGATGCCTTTCTCCTCTGGTTCTGTAGGGGGCTTAGTGGCCAAAGTGCTTCATCCTGCCAAGGACTGAGGTAGTGGATGTGATACTCCACTGGTTCTGGAGGGGGCTTTGTGCCCAGAGTGCTTCATCCTGCCAAGGACTGAGGTAATGGATGTATCTCTCCACTAGTTCTGGAGGGGGCTTTGTGCCCAGAGTGCTTCATCCTGCCAAGGACTGAAGTAGTGGATGTATCTCTCCACTGGTTCTAGAGGGGGCTTTGTGCCCAGAGTGCTTCATCCTGCCAAGGACTGAGGTAATGGATGCCTTTCTCCACTGGCTCTGGAGGGGGCTTGGTGCCCAGAGTGCTTCATCCTGCCCGTGGCGGATTCAGTAGCGTCGGAATCATTGGCGCTCACTGGCCTGCGGTGCTGCTGGTGGCAGTGTCCTGGGCAGCGGTTCAGCTGGTGGCGGTCTTGTCCTGGCCTGCGGTGCTGCTGGCGGCGGTGTCCTGGACAGCGGTTCAGCTGGTGGCGATCTTGTCCTGGCCTGTGGTGCTGTTGGCGCAGGCTTCTCCATGGGCAGCGGGGCTGCTGGTGGTCTTCTCCTGGGCAGCGGGGCTGCTGCTGGCGGTCCTGTCTTGGGCAGCGGGCTGCTGGCGGTCTTCTCCTGGGCAGCGGGGCTGCTGCTGGTGGTCCTGTCTTGGGTAGCGGGGCTGCTGGCGGTCTTCTCCTGGGCAGCGGGGCTGCTGCTGGCGGTCTTCTCCTGGGTAGCGGGGCTGCTGCTGGTGGTCCTGTCTTGGGCAGCGGGGCTGCTGGCGGTCTTCTCCTGGGCAGCAGGGCTGCTGCTGGCGGTCTTCTCCTGGTAAGCGGGGCTGCTGCTGGTGGTCCTGTCTTGAGCAGCGGGGTTGCTGCTGGCGGTCTTCTCCTGGGCAGCTGGGCTGCTGCTGGGGACCTTCTTCTGGGCAGCTGGGCTGCTGCTGGCGGTCCTCTCCTGGGCAGCGGGCTGCTGCTGGCGGTCTTCTCCTGGGCAGTGGGGCTGCTGCTGGCGGTCCTGTCTTGGGCAGCGGGGCTGCTGGCGGTCTTGTCCGCCGTGCTGATCTTCCCAGACTTGCTGGTTTTAATGTGCTCATTTCCCACCTTGGATGGTGTCGCAGCTGTCTCCACACTCCCAACTGTACCCCTGGGAGCGGCTTTAGTGGCTGATTTCTTTCCCCTCTCCCGCCGGGCACTGGTCAACTTTTTATGCTTGACAGGTGGGGGACTGTCCGTGCTGTGGCTTCTTGCCACACTGGCTGCCCTGCTGCCTAGTGCACTCCATAATCCGGTGACTACTGGCACCACTGGTCCCACCGATGTTGTGGCTGAGGTGCTAGGTTGGGACCAGGAGAGTCGGGCCCTAGGAGACTGAAGGGGTGGGGAGGTGAGGGAAAGAGGTCAAAGCTGGCCAGGAAAAGTTTCTTAGGAACACTGGGACAGGTAGCTGGAGGGGGGTTTGGGAGTGGAGGAAGAGGTTGTGGTCGTAGGAGGTGTACGTTTGGTGACTTTGGGTGAAGGTGCATGGGCTGGAGGCTGTCGTGAGGTGGATGGCTGTTGGGTGGGTGTGTGACTGTGTTTGTGTACCTTGGGAGGTGGCCTCACAGACACACTGGGAGAGGAGGACACAGAGGATGTGTGAATGGTAGTGGGGGTGGTGACTGCACGTGAGCGGGGTGTGGTGGTGGGTGTGCTGGTGATGGACGTAGTGGCTGAGGATGTCGTGCATGCAGGTGTGAGTGGAGACGAGACAGGGAGGGAGGAGGGAGAGGAGGAGGAGGGGGACACAGTGGAGACAGTGGATGTTGGTGTCTCTGCATGTGTCTGATGCTTGCGTGAGTGCCTGTGGGATGTGTGGTGCTTATGTTTACCAGAGCTTCCCTTGTGTGTTGACATGTGTGCATGCTGGTCTGATGGTGTGCTTGGGATAGGCTGAGGTACAGGGGTGTGGGCCTGGGTGGAGGAAGTTGGAGGGGGGGGCTAGAGACAGGGACAATGGCTGCCATCAGTGCTGAGGCCAGAGTCTGAAAAGCTTGCTGAAGGACTGCCTAACCAGAATGAATGCCCTCCAGGTATGCATTGGTTTGTTGCAACTGCCTCTCGACACCCTGGATGGCATTCAAAATGGTAGACTGCCCAACAGTGAGGGACCTGAGGAGGTCAATGGCCTCCTCACTGAGGGCAGCAGGGGTGACTGAGCGAGGGTCTGAGGTGCCTTGGGCGAAGGTGATGCCCACCCTCCTGGGTGAGCGGGCACGGGGCAAACGCTGAGGGGCTGCTGGGAGGGCGGTGCTGGTAGGAGGGGTGGCGGCTGTACCTGTAGATGTGGGGGCACAGATGGGCCCGCCACCGCAAGGGAGCTCCCATCAGAGGAGGAGTCTGTATCGCTGGTGTCAGCTCCTGTCCCCGCCGTGGAGCTCCCCTCGCCCTCCGTCCCACTGGTAAATTCAGACTCCGTAGTGACGCCATCCAGGGCCATGTGGGATGCAGCTCCCTCCTGCTCTGGTGCCACTGCTCCTCCCCCTGATGATGCTAGTGCACACAAGAACAGTGAGACCACAAAAAGGGGGGGGAGACAGAAGAAAGACATGTGGAGTGCATGCAATACCGCTACTGTTGGCGGACATGACAGACACAGAAGCCCCCTGCACTACGCCACGCACTTGGAATCCACTATTCAATCCCTGGGGCATGGCTTACAAGGCAAGGGCTGATTTCTGCACACATGGATTTTACAGGAGCCTGACTAGGTGTAGTTGGCACTGTACACAGGTGGGGTGGGGTGCCACAGGGCCTGCGTGAAGAAGGGACCTTGCCTACTAAACTCGCCCTGGCCTAGGGGAACACACAGCCCACCTCCCCCACCCAGACACCTACAATGCGCACTGAAACAGCAGAATGAGAGTGTACTCACCCCCTTGCTGCTGCTGTGATGCCCTCAAGCGCCCATCCAACTCCGGGTACGCCACCGCCAGGATCCTGAACATCAGGGGGGTCATGGTGCGACGGGCACCCCTCCCACGTTGGGAGGCCATCCCCAGCTGGGCCTCCGCCGTCTTCTTGCTCCAGCGGTGACTGTCCTCCCATCCTGTCCGGCAGTGGGTGCTCCGTCTGTGGTAGACGCCCAGGGTCCGGACTTCCTTGGCGATGGCACGCCAAATGTCCTTCTTCTCGTGGGTGCTGACCTACAGGAATTGTACAGGGGAAAAAGAGTAGTAATTACCAACTGCACAGTCACAGTCATTGGCCCGCATCCCTACCCTTGCCATGACGCACATGCACTCACCGTCGTATCATGCACGCCTCATTCTCACCCCCCACTATCTTTCATCCACCCCACTCCACACAGGCATTGCCCATACAGCATGCTCACAGTGTACTTATCTGTTTGTCTGGAGGACCGTAGAGTAGCGTGTACTGGGGGAGGACCCCATCCACGAGTTTCTCCAACTCCTCTGTACTGAAGGCAGGGGCCCATTCCCCAGACAAATGAGCCATTGTTGCTTCCAGACTGAGTTCACAGCAGCACTTGCAGTGTAGGTCCTCTCCTGTCGAAGATCAGGTATCGAGTGATTGAACAGAGAGAAAATGGCGGCACGTCTGCGACGGTGCGTACCGTCACCGCCGGCGTACATCGTCATTGGCTCCTGGGACCCATAGGGTAAAATGTTAACCAATGCAGAATTGCGCTGCGGTCTTTAATCGCCTACCGCGACGGTGTACAACGCCAGCGCAGTTACCTCATATCCCCTTGTCCCACCTTACAGGTCAGGCAGCCACCATTTCAGGGGGCCACATTGCATTATTTTTGACTGCGTCACACATACCTAGGCCTTGCCTAAATACTCATACAGTCAAATTTCGATTTAAAGAAATAAACCCAATTGACCTCCTCAGGTCCCTCACTGTTGGGCAGTCTACCATTTTGAATGCCATCCAGGGTGTCGAGAGGCAGTTGCAACAAACCAATGCATACCTGGAGGGCATTCATTCAGGTTAGGCAGCCCTTCAGCAAGCTTTTCAGACTCTGGCCTCAGCACTGATGGCAGCCATTGTCCCTGTCTCTAGCCTCCCCCTCCAACTTCCTCCACCCAGACCCACACCCCTGTACCTCAGCCTATCCCAAGCACACCATCAGACCAGCATGCACACACGTCAACACACAAGGGAAGCTCTGGTAAACAGAAGCACCACACATCCCACAGGCACTCACGCAAGCATCAGACACATGCAGACACACCAACATCCACTGTCTCCACTGTGTCCCCCTCCTCCTCGTCTCCCTCCTCCCTCCCTGTCTCGTCTCCACTCACACCTGCATGCACGACATCCTCAGCCACTACGTCCATCACCAGCACACCCACCACCACACCCCGCTCACGTGCAGTCACCACCCCCACTACCATTCACACATCCTCTGTGTCCTCTCCCAGTGTGTCTGTGAGGCCACCTCCCAAGGTACACAAACAAAGTCACACAACCACCCAACAGCCATCCACCTCACGACAGCCTCCAGCCCATGCACCTTCACCCAAAGTCACCAAACGTACACCTCCTACGACCACAACCTCTTCCTCCACTCCCAAACCCCCTCTAGCTACCTGTCCCAGTGTTCCTAAGAAACTTTGCCTGGCCAGCCTTGACCTCTTTCCATCACCTCCCCCACCCCTTCAGTCTCCTAGGGCCCGACTCTCCTGGTCCCAACCTAGCACCTCAGCCACAACATTGGTGGGACCAGTGGTGCCAGTAGTCACCAGATTATGGAGTGCACCAGGCAGCAGGGCAGCCAGTGTGGCAAGAAGCCACAGCACGGACAGTCCCCCACCTGTCAAGCATAAAAAGTTGACCAGTGCCCAGTGGGAGAGGGGAAAGAAATCAGCCACCAAAGCCGCTCCCAGGGGTACAGTTGGGAGTGTGGAGACAGCTGCGACACCATCCAAGGTGGGAAAGTGGCACCTTAAAACCGTCAAGTCTAGGAAGATCAGCACAGCGGACAAGACCGCCAGCAGCCCCGCTGGCCAAGACAGGACCGCCAGCAGCAGCCCCACTGCCCAGGAGAAGACTGCCAGCAGCAGCCGAGCTGCCCAGGGAAGACCCCCAGCAGCAGCCCAGCTGCCCAGGAGAAGACCGCCAGCAGCAACCCAGCTGCTCAAGACTCTGAAAAAGTATTTAAAGAATTTTTCAGAGTAAGCTGTGTTTACGTACCTCAGAGTTGGTTGACTCTCTGCTCGCTGTTCTCCTCCATAGGCAACGTCTGCTGAGGCATGTGAGGAGATGGCGCCATCCTCCGGTGTACGGACCGCTGGTGGAGACCTGTCGACAATGGTAGAGCGACATGTGATCATCACCTACAGGCTTGATCGTGCCACAATCCAGGAACTGTGTGCCCAGTTGGACCCAGACCTGATTTCAGCTATCCGCCAACCCACAGGAATCCCCCCTCAAGTGCAGGTCCTGTCAGTACTCCATTTCCTAGCAAGTGGGTCTTTTCAAACAACAGTGGCCATAGCATCAGGGAAGTCTCAGCCTATGTTTTCCAACGTGTTGTCCAGAGTGTTGTCTGCCCTGCTGAAACACATGCGGAGCTACATCTTTTTCCCTCAGGTGGAGGATTTGCCTACAGTGAAAGGTGATTTCTATGCCCTGGGACATATCCCCAACATCATAGGTGCCATTGATGGGACACATGTGGCCTTGGTCCCCCCCGCAGGAGTGAACAGGTGTACAGAAACCGGAAGAGTTACCATTCCATGAGTGTGCAGATGGTGTGTTTGGCAGACCAGTACATCTCCCATGTTAATGCAAAATTCCCTGGCTCAGTGCATGACTCTTACATCCTGCAGAATAGCAGCATCCCTTATGTGATGGGGCAACTCCAGAGGCACCGGGTGTGGCTATTAGGTGAGCACATGGACCCAATACAGTGGGAATAGTTGTCTGGGTCTGTGGATGTCCCTATGAGTTAGTGTGTGTCTAACAGTTGTCCCTCGCCATTTGCAGGTGACTCTGGTTACCCCAACCTGTCATGGCTACTGACCCCAGTGAGGAATCCCAGGACAAGGGCAGAGGAACATTACAATGAGGCCCATGGGCGAACTAGGAGGATTATAGAGCGGACCTTCGGCCTCCTGAAGGCCAGGTTCCGGTGCCTCCATATGACAGATGGTTCCCTATTCTACTCACCAAAGAAGGTATGCCAGATCATCGTGGCCTGCTGTATGCTTCACAACTTAGCTTTGCGATAACAGGTGCCTTTTCTGCAGGAGGATGGTCCAGATGGAGGTGTTGTGACAGCTGTGGAGGCTGTGGACAGTGAAGATGAGAAAGCAGAAGAAGAGGACATCGACAACAGGAAAACGGGGATCCTGCAATACTTCCAGTGAGACACAGGTAAGAAGACAACACTGCCTGCTACATCTAATTTAAATCTACTACCTCTCTACTGTCTGGCCTTTTCACCCAGTGTATGGTCACTGAGTTGTCACTTTCCCTTACGATTTCACAGATATGGGTCCCACTGTGTGACATCTGCTTTGTTTCCTCATGGACTAGAGCTGTGTGACATAGGTATGTTGACATTACATTTGAAAGAGCATTTTGCCACTGTACTTGCTAATACACTATTTTCGAAATCATAGACAGACTCCAGATTGTCTTGTGCTTTAAGGGTGTTTATTTTAGTGCTCAATATTGGAGGGGGTTGTAAAATGGTGAGGGGTGATGGTGGAGAAATGTCCATGGCAGAGTCCAGTCTATTAGTCTCACAGGTGCATTGTCCAAAGGGGCACAGGAAGTGGAGCTAGGGAAGTTTAAGGATGGACAGGGTGACAAGGTCGGACAAAAGGATGACAATCAGGGCGGTCTGATTTCTTGGCGGGGGTCTTGGCATTGTTCTCTGTCTTTGTCCTGGATCTCAGGGACCGTTTGCGGGGTGGTTCTCCCTCTGCAGGGGGTGGGATGCTGGTGTGGTGGTCCTGTGGTGGGGCCTCCTGTCCACTAGTGCGGAGGTGGTTGGCAGTTCATCGTCCAGGCTAGTGTCAGGGCCCCTTTTTGTGCCACAGTGTCCCTCCTGGTGTTGATGAGTTCCTTCAGCACCCCTACAATGGTACCCAGGATTGATGGATTTGAGTTCCTCCCTGAACCCCAAATACTGTTCCTCCTGCAGCCGCTGGGTCTCCTGAAACTTGGCCAGTACCGTTGCCATCGTCTTCTGGGAATGGTGGTAGGCTCCCATGATGCTGGAGAGGGCCTCGTGGAGAGTGGGTTCCCTGGGCCTGTCCTCCCCCTGTCACACAGCAGCCCTCCCAGTTCCCCTGTTTCCCTGGCCCTCTGTCCCCTGAACCGTGTGCCCACTGCAACTGCCCCCAGGTCCCTGTTGTTGTTGGGGTGGTGGGTTAGCCTGGTTTCCCTGTAGTGGTGGACACACTGCTGCTTGACGTGTCCTGGGGACAGAGGTATGGCCCGCTGGGTGGGTGCTGTGCTGGTGTTTCCAGAGGGGGGAAGGTCTGTAGTGGCTTGTGCCATTGTGAGGGCAACCGACTGTCCCGAGGTCCCAGATGGGCCGGGCTGGTCATCTAGATCCAGTTGGACAGAGCTGCTGTCATCACTGTGAGCCTCTTCTGTGGGTGGAGTGGACATGTCTGGACCCTCCTGTCCGGTGACGTTGGGTAGGCGTCCTGCAGGGGTGAAAAAGCATGATTATTGCATCTGTGTGTGCCATGGTGTGCAATGGGTGGGTGACCGTGTACCCCAGTGCTTGCATTCCTGTGTAGACCTTGTGTGAGGATGGTTTAGGGGGGTGTATGGGTATGTGCAGTGCCCATGCTTTGGTGCTGCATGCAGGGCTTGGGTTTGGGATGTGTGGTTTGTGATATTGGGACATGTGTGAGGAGTTAAAGTGATGGGGTGAGGGCGAGGGTGGGGGTATGTGATGGCATGCAGGTTGGGTGGGAGATGTAATAGTAAAGATTTGTCTTACCAGATTCCATTCCTCCAGCTACTCCTGCGAGGCCCTCTGGGTGCAGTATAGCCAAGACCTGCTCCTCCCATGATGTTAGTTGTGGGGGAGGAGGTGGGGGTCTGCCGCCAGTCATCTGTACCGCGATGTGGTTTCTTGAGACCACGGAACGCACCTTCCCCCATAGGTCGTTCCACCTCTTCCTGATGTCATCTCTATTTCGTGGGTGCTGTCCCACTGCGTTGACCCTGTCCACGATTCTTCGCCATAGCTCCATCTTCCTAGCTATGGAGGTGTGCTGCACCTGTGATCTGAATAGCTGTGGCTCTACCCGGATGATTTCCTCCACCATGACCCTGCGCTCCTCCTCAGAGAACCTGGGGTGTCTTTGCGGTGCCATGGGGTGGTGTGGGTGAAGTGTGGGGTGGTGTGTGTTGTGATGTTTGTGGTGATATTTAGAGGGGTGTTGTGTGAGGTTCATGGATGTTATGTGGGTGATGGTGTTGAGTACCTGTGTATGCAAGTTTGTAGATGGTGGTGTCTCTCTCTGGCCTCCAGTCGCAATTGTGGTCCTGGGGGTTTGTGGGTGATGTGGGTGTGTGTTTTATATTGTATTGGGTGAGCGGGAATGGTGTACGTATGTGCATCAGGTGTGTGTATTCTGAGTTGTCCAATGTGGATGTGTTTTGTAAATGTGTGTGTATTTTGAGCGCAGCGGTGTGTACCGCTAATCGTTTACTGCGGTTGAAAGACCGCCGCATAGATTTGTGGGTCGTGATAGTGTGGGCATATTCTTGTTAGAGTGACGGTGGAGGTTTTGTTATCGCCAGTTTATCACTGACCTTTGGTGTGGCGGACTTGTGTGGGTGTCTGGTTTTTGGGGGAATCCGGGCTTTGTTCATAATGACCGTGGTGGAATTCCGCAGCCGCGGCGGTGTGTTGGCGGTCTTCTGCACGGCGGTATGCAGCTTTTACCGCCAATGTTGTAATGACCCCCAAAATGTTTTAGATATTCAGGTAATGTGTGAGTTACACGTAACTGTAATTATTAGTAATAGTACTGTTGCTTTTTTCTAGTTTTCTGTGGAGATGTAGCTAGTTACTACAAATGCCTTCAAAATATTACCAGAAAAAATGAAAATGAACTCTAGATATATTTGAGATAAAGAACCCACACCTCCAAAAGGACAAAGTGGACTATTACTGCATGTTTGGAAAGTGAGGAAGGAGTTTGTGCTGATAATGTGCTTCTGCATACAAAAAAACTCCACCAATGCTAATATGGCTACAGAATACACCTAAAAAACAAACAGGTGAATTGTTCTCTTTTGTAAACTTGTACAGGGAGGAATACCATTAGAAATATTATATGTAAACAGTGTAAAAACAGAGTACTTGGCAATTTACAAAAAACATACCCATTTATTTGCAAAAACCATAACACAAAACTGAAACATAAACAGTATGTTCACTTGATTGTATGTGAACAATGAATCGCATGAAAACACTGAACAGTGAATCAAGTACACTTCTCTAATGTATTTGGAGGTTGGTGGAGACACTCGTCCAAAATTGAATCATACTTTCAGGAAGAATGTTACCATGCATACACTAATTGGGTTCTATCTGTAAACAGTGAAGGACATTGCTATGAAGCTTTGCATGGCTCTGTTTTAGAGTTACACAAAAGTGAAAAATGTACCCAAAACCAGATTTTGAGGAAAAAACAACTAAATATCCTGTTTACAATTGGAATTCTACTTCATGTGCAAGATTTAGACAAAATCCATGGAAAAACTACAAAGGTTTATTACTATTTAAAAAACCATTTGTAAGATATAATTAAACTTTTGAAAACATTGGCCATACCCATTTAAAAATATTACACAGCTGATGGTGATAGTTTAGGGTGCCTTAAAATGATATTGTAATTCCACTTAAAATTCTTTCAACTCATCATTCTAAAAAGCTATAGGAAAACTAGTACAAACTTTATACTTTTATTAAAGGACCTTCAGTACAATTGGAGTTAATAAATGATGCTCTGTTATACTATAATCCTGAGAACGTGCTATCAATTACAAAGTATATACAATGAAAATAATTTGGTGGTGAGTCTCAAGATAACACATGTCCAAATATTGTATACCCAGAAAGTACAATAGACAAACTAATTATGGACTTTGCACACTATGATTTCGATATTTTGCAATTTCACAAACCCATTTCAGAAATACATTTGTTGTAGATGCACACATTATGGGAAACAAACTAAATATATTGATTTAATTAAAAAAATGGAAAAATAAACCAGAATAGCTTGGAGAAAACTTGCTATTTATCTTATTGTGGAAAACAGATACGATGTTTGTAACGATCAAATAGTATGGTATTATTGTGTTAGGAAACTTGGCCATAACTTTACACCTTTATGTGCAATTTGGAATAATTTTGAAATGTACCCTATTCCTACAGAGTTACAACATTTGAATTTATATGACAGTAAAGGTGTCCAAACTTCACAAGCTTTTCAAACTATTATTAGAATGCAACCTAAATCTGGGAAATTTAAAGCTAAAAAATGAGTGATTGCACTAAAAAAAAGTCTACCATAAGATTTCAAAAATAAAAAACATTGAAACGGTGGGAGTATAGCACAATTTAGAAGGATATGTAGTTTTGTTAGTTAATGGAGTACCAACAAAAGACAAAAACATTTAACAAGAACTGATGAGCATTTCTAAAATACAATATGCTATTTCATACTTGTTAGAAAATAACATACACTGCCAGAATTTGAAACTGAATGACTTCATAGATACCACAGTGAGTTACTACTTCCAGATGGAAGTAACATAAGGCAGTTCAGAAAATAAGTAAAGATCACTCAGGGTGAATATATGCGCACTATCGAATACACCCACTCCATTCAAAATATGTAATTGGTGATGCCTTAGAAGTGTATTAAATGAGAGATGCTACATGATCTTGTTAGTATTTTGGAAAATTAGAGGCATGATGTTATCCACTTTTATTAACAACTGTAAAAGGAGGGTGATATGATGATTATTCAATTCCAATTTCAGCATTGGAATATTGTTGTACAAGACTATATTCAGAAGACCCACATTTTAGGCAAAACATACCTTATATTTTCACTTTACTATATGAAAGTAAATTATCAGCTACCTCTATGCTATTGTGCATGTGATGCAGCCTGGATCAGGGTTTAATAACATAACATCCAAAGATTTCGTCACTAAAGTGGAAGGCAATGACAAAAACCTGGAATATAACCTAATAAATATAATGGCATGTCAACAAGGTGCAAATGAATATTGGTTTCAAAGGCATGGGGAACTATAATGTATGTTGAAGAATTTGGGACCATCGACTTGGTTTCTTACTGTTCTGAAAACCCTTAGGGTGATTTATACACTTTCCTACTTAAAGTTAACAATAATTTGACAGGTTGTTGATTTCTTTGTCAGAAAAAAGTACCAAGAGAGAGGTGTACCTCACATTTGTATGCTGCAATGGATAAAATATGCACCAAAATTTGGATATAACTCTGATGAATCAGTTTTCCGTTTATTGAACAATATGTCACTTGTGGCATCCCAAATAAAGAAACAAACAAAAATAGTTTGAACGAGTTATTAAATTTCAAAGTCACACATGCGGAAATTACTGTTTAAAACCATTTAAAAACAGATTGAAACAGTATACTAAATGTTGTTTGGGATTCCAAAGCCCAATTTTTAAAAAAAGGAAGAGCAAATAATCTTATGTCTTCTGCTGGGTATGTTGATAAAGAAAAGTTCCTAAAAGCTCATAACATTTAAAAAGAGGGGCCTATATTTAAACTTTTTGTTGAAAAACTGCACTAACACAGTTTTGCACCAAAAAGGTTAGCGCCGGCTTCCGTCATTCTTGAGTGCCAGCCAGGCGCCATATGAATGGGATGGCGCAAGCTGGCACTAAGCTTGGGCTAACGTCAACTAAAATGACACTAGCCTGGTGGGGGTGGTGGTATGGGAATAGGAGGTTGTGCATCAAAAAATTATGTTAGGCTGGTTAGAGGCAAGAAAATGCATCAAACCAGCCTAGCGTCATTTCCTGATGTACAACCATTCATAACACATGACTCCTGTCTTGTAGAAGACAGGAGTCATGCCCCACCCCAATGGCCAGCATAGGGTACCAGTGTCCCATGTGCATGGCCATTACACCCAGTACCATGCAGTGGCCCCTTGTTAGGGCCCCCAATGGGACTTTAAAATAAAATTGAATAAAAACTTACCTATGTATACCCTACTTACTGGGATGGGGTCTACCATACTCTGGTGTCCGTCTGGTGTGGGTGAGGGTATTCCAGGGGCTTGGGGTGGACACCTGTGGACCCATTCCATGGTGTTTAACCATGGAATGGGTCCACAGGTCCCCTAACCCCTGGTCTGACCCACGCGTTAAATAATTATTTATTAGGCTATGGGGATAGCACCTTTTTTTAGATGGGAATGCCTACTCTGCATCTCATTGGCGTAAGGTAGGTTCACGCTTGCAAAAAATGGTGCAAACTCTGATATTTTGACGCTAGACATGGCTAGCATCAAAGTATAAATATGGAGTTAAGTTTGCGCCGAATTTGCGTAAAAAAAGATGCAAATTTGGCGCAAACAGAGTATAAATCTGCCCCAGGGTACGTATCACAGTGGATCAATGACTACAACCCTTTAATACCACATATGTGGAATGATTATATTTATATCGAATTTGCTGCTGATAATTCAACTGTTGTTGCCAGGTATGTGACTTTATATATTACTAAAGCTGAGAAAACTGACACGAAGGAAGTGTGGGAAGAAGTATCTACTGACCAATCATTTACTAAAAGGCTGTATTGATTATCCTTCAAATGCTATCTCGCAGAGACGATAGCAGTTATGAGGTATGGGACCATTTAAGCCCTTCTTGTTTGTATACTAAATATAGGGCTATTACATAGTTTAGTTTAAGATTAAGAGTTTCAAAAAGTTTACCTAAAATTGAATATCTTGCTTACTTTGATCCTGAAAACAAGAACAATGCCAACTCAAATTTAAGAGACACATAACAGAAGCCCTTTGTTTGAACACTTATCACTATGTGAAGTGACTCAATGTTATACTGACAGAAATAATGCAGTTGAGGATCTTAATACTGGAAAAGTTAATGTGAATGGAACAGGCAGTTGCTTAATATTCCATTCTATGATTCTGTAATTGTCAAACTTGACAATATTAAAGACCCAAAACACAGTGTAAGAGCAATGGCAAAACATTTACTACTAAACGGCATATATTTGAAGAGAACAATTTCCCTTCTATTTAGTTTATGCTGTTAAAATACAAAAATCTCAAGATTTAATTACCATTAGCTCAACAGTTTTTTAAAGAGGGTATGGCATATGTTGCTTTATCCTGTGTGAAAACATTACATGGACAATATGTTACATATATGACACAAAAATGAATGCAGAAACGTCTCGCGTATGCAAATATAATCATTTAAGACAGATCTATACTCCTTCTCTTGGTGAATATCTAGTGGTGATAAAATATATATGAAAAGGAAAGAAAGCTTAAAAGATAATGAGATGTCTCAAAATGTGAGCCATACAAAAAACATAAAAAAAGAACACCACCTTCAAATTTTACGCTTTTAGTTTACTAATACTAATGGTATTACCTACTATAATTATGTAATAGTTAATTTGATTTTATATTTACTTTAGTGAAAGAATTACTTCTGGAAAATATAGGTAGGTCTCTCTGTAACACTGTTAGTAACTTGTATCCCCTGCTTTAGTTGAACAGACAATTGTGGCAGGGTACAAGTGGTTTAAGAGATATTGTGGATGTTTGTACAGAGACTGTTAATTTTTCAATAAATGAGCATCAGGATGCTCAGGATTTTTGTATGGCTATTCTGGAAATAGTAGCAAATTAGAGTTTCTCACAGTCTGATCTTTTTGCTCAAAGTTACTATTGTGAACATGAATATTTCCAGTGCTTAATTGCTTTCTCAACAATCACGGAATTTGAAAGAATTTTATACCTTCCTATTCCTAACTGTAAATCAATATAATTTAAAAAATTGATAGATAAAGCTGGGCACTCTAACTTTTGTTCAAACCGTGGTTCTGAGGTTTTCTCAACACATTGACTATGGTGAATAAGTAGTTATGTGTAAAGATTCAAAGAAGTTCTCCAGTATAATATAAAAATGTATACGGTAATTACAGATTTAATTGCTAATCAAATTTCCATCTCTGGACGCACTTTTACTTGTCCAGCAATTATTTCCCATCATGGACAAAATACAATTTTTGGTTATTACACTATATACTTCAGGAGCAATACAGGATGGGCTGAATGCGGTAACAATAAGTTAACTGAGATTGCCAAAAAAAATTATGAACTGTTACCTTCTCATAGCAACTCCTACATTTTAATTGTTGGGTAAAACTGCAACATCTGTGAAATATGGAGTACATGTACTACATACTACTTCCAGTAGATATGTCATAATGTGGACTAGCATTGTTGATGACTTGAGAAGAAATATTCAGTTTTAGGTCAGAAATGTAGTTACTTAGTAGGAATCGCTTTACAAATAAAAATACACCTCACAGTTTGAGCTTTTCTCCAATGTTTGATGATAAATATAAAAAAATGTTTGCCTGCACCCTGGTGTGGTATAAATGATTGCATACTTTAGTACATTACCTGTTACTACCATCTGAACAACACTAAAGAAAAACATTTTGTTTGATTGTCACTGTCTGTTAATTAATGTACAAGAAATCTATTGTAATGTAGTGTTTTATGTTAGCAACATTAATTACATTTGCAATTCAGAAAGTAACAATAGTATTCATTTATTATACATAACTTTATAATGCCACTCACTATTCACTTACCTTCGCCTTTCCTCTTCATTTTTATATATGACTACAAGCATCTTTATGTTAAAAAGTTGGGATAATAACCATCTCTTTATTAAAATTGATTTAAAAACCTTTTTTTCTTCTCTTTGTTTTGTGTTTTTTTTCCACATACTATAAGTCAACGGGACCAACTAGAAAAATGGAAAAAACACACCCAACATGGCACTAAAACACTTGCTGCAGGGTCAAACAAAACTACAGGTTTTGGGGTGGACAGCGGTGAGCTAGCACAACCTAACAGTGGCTATTTAGGCCACTCTCACCACAACAATAAATGTCTGGCAAAATAAACAGTACATCACAGTCCCTGCATGGGGCTCAGCAATGTTACGCTGTTGGCGAAGGCGATTGACTGCAACCTGACAGATGGTGGAATGGCAGGTGGGACTGAAGTACAAGATTGTGGTTGCCTTTTGATGGCCTAGGTAGAAGTGGAAGTGGCAGCAGGTGGAACATCCCTGGTTCCAGCAGAGGTTCCCTCCTCGAACTGGGTCATATCCAAATGTGGCCTCCTTTTTGCATGAGCCAGATGGGTGGAATGCATGGTGCACAGGTGTTTACACATTCCTGTGGTCCCTAGGGAGTATTGCTGTCTTGTTCCATGGAATATAACTTTTTGGCATAATGAAAATGTCACCTTCCGGGCGTTCACTTTCTCTTCCAGGCTGGAATGGTAAAGAATTGCCAGATCACTGACTCTTTGAGTTGCTTGCGCTGAGCTAATTCCTGTTCCTCAATTGCAATGGCCTCTTCATTCTCCTCTAATGCACCTCAAGCAACAGCAGCAGGTTTTCCTCCTTCAGTCATGTCTCCAAACTCAACAGAAACAGATCTGAAGCAGCAGCAGGCATTTTTCACTTCTGATCAGGCTAAAAACAGAACAGTAATGAGCAAAAACACAGTCCAGCTTTCTGTTTGCTAAAACAAATGTTTCCACCTTATCAGAAGCTTTTTTACTATCACAAAGTACTGCGGTACCCCCAAGACGGTACAGAGGTACTGACAAAGATCTGAAAACAAAAACTATGTAGCTTACTTTATAACCCATACCCTGGTTACAAGTACAACATTTTATGTATAATTACTCACATTGCTATACTTAGATATCAGTTTTAGTAAATAAAGAAAGAAAATGCATCTGGCTACAAATCTTTAGCCCAATTCCACAAAACAAAGAAAAACACTCTATAAAATTAAGGCCCGTATTTATACTCCGTTTGCGCCGAATTAGCGTTGTTTTTTTCGACGCAAATTCGGCGCAAAACTAACGCCATATTTATACTTTGGCGTTAGACGCGTCTAGCGCCAAAGTATGGGCAAATAGCGTCATTTTTTTGCGTGAACGCCTTCCTTGCGTTAATGAGATGCAAGGAAGGCGTTCCCGTCTAAAAAAATGACGGCGACGCAAATGCGTCGTATTTATACTCCCGGGCAAAAGTCACGCCCGGGAGGTGGCGGGTCAAAAAACCCCGCATTTGCGCCACTATTTAACGCCTGGGTCAGGGTAGGCGCTAAGGGGCCTGTGGGCTCAAAATGAGCCCACAGGTGCCCTCCCCTGCCCCCAGGGACCCCCCCTGCCACCCCTGCCCACCCCAGGAGGACACCCAAGGATGGAGGGACCCACCCCAGGGACATTCAGGTAAGTTCAGGTAAGTATAATTTTTTATATTTTTTAAATTTTTTTGGGTGGCATAGGGGGGCCTTATTTGTGCCCCCCTACATGCCACTATGCCCAATGACCATGCCCAGGGGACATAAGTCCCCTGGGCATGGCCATTGGGCAAGGGGGCATGACTCCTGTCTTTACTAAGACAGGAGTCATTTAAATGGCGTCTGGGCGGCGAAAATAATGGCGCAAATCGGGTTGAGGCGATTTGTTTGCCTCAACCTGACTTGCCCCATTTTAAGACGCCCTAACACCATTTTCCCCCTACGCCGGCGCTGCCTGGTCTACGTGTTTTTTTTCCACGCACACCAGGCAGCGCCGGTCTGCTAGCGCCTGCTAACGCCATTCCATAAATACGGCGCCCGCATGGCGCTTCAGAATGGCGTTAGACGGCGCTAAATTTTTTGACGCTAAACTGCGTTAGCGCAGTTTAGCGTCAAAAAGTATAAATATGGGCCTAAACATTTATCATATGTTTTAGTGCAATTAAATACATAGGGAAACAAGTTAACAAACTTCACACTTAAAAAAAACCCCACTCAATTCTAAAAAAAAAACAAAGGTTAGATCTAAGTCATAGTTAGGGGGTTAATAAATTACACCACTATTACACATTACACAACACGTTTAAAGTACACAAACATTAGAAATACTTTAGTTATAGGTATTTTTAAAGTCTTTGATTCAAGCATTAATTGTACGACTTATACTATGGTCATACAAACAAAGCTTGAATCAAAGATTTTTTAAATAACTACAACTAAAGTATATGTTTTGTGATATATATATAGATGTATTTATATATAATTATATATATATATATATATATATATATATATATATATATATATACTTAAAAAACAAAGGTTACAGGGACATTATAGTTAGGCTCAGATTTTAAACATACCAAATCATAGAAATTCATCAGTTCGAGTTAGAGTTATCTTAAGTAACTAGAACTCGTGCTCTAAGGTACCTAAAGCTGTGGTTTGGTATGTTTAAAATGTTTTCTTCAATAAATTTCTATGTTTTTGTTGTTGTTCTGTTTCCTAACTATAACGTCCCTGTAACCTTTGGTTTTTCAATTTATTTCGAAGTTTTTTTTTAATGTAATGTAATTTTCATTACTATACGTTAATCCAACCACCAATGCACATGACCTTTAGCTCTGCAGCCGACCTCTATATCAACCCAACACCACACTGCACACTTCCTTTGGCCGTGAGCAGTGTGGGATTGGCTGCAGGGCCTGGCCGGCGGCCACTCCCTTTAACAACCCAACCCCACAGGGTCCCCTCTCCTCAGGCTAATATTGGCCCTGGGGACCCTATCCCCTGGGGCCCAGACTAAATATTAAATTTTTGGGTGGGAGGGAGCGGTGCCCCCAGGGTGATGTCAGCCCCAGGGATCCCATTCCCCAGGACCTAAGTTAAACATTTAGGAGCACATTTACAAGAAACTGGCACATTGTGATTGATGTGCCAGTTTTCTTGCACCCCCTAATGACGCCATGGTAGTGCTGTATTTACAATACAATGCTCCACGGCGCAAAGTGTCCACAACTGCATCACAAATTCTGACGCAGCTGTGGCACTAAACCTTAGCACTGCTGGACTAACGACAAAATCTTGACGCTAGTCCAGCAATGCTAAGGGGTCCCCAGAGAAAACAGCAGAGTATCACTTTTAACCCCTGCCCTGAGCAGGTGATTAAAAAAAATTATGCTACGCTATCTTGTAGATTTCACTGCGCCATTTCTGCAGGGCTTTTAATGGGGGAATGCCTACCTTGCATACATAATACCTGGCGCAGGTATAATGGGTGGTAGGCCTTGACAAATTGGCACAATGCTGACATTGCACCAGTTTGTAAATACGTTGTGGGGTGGAGGACTGTGACGCTGCAGCAGCACAAGGGGCTTGTGAAAGAGCCTCTTAATATTTTTGTTGGGGATGGTGGCTGTGTGGCCCAGCTCCCCAGGCTGATCTTGACCTGGGGACCCCATCCCCTGAAGCCTGGCCTAAATATTATTTTTGGGGAAGGGGCCATGCACCCCCCTCCCCATACCCCAGGGTGCGGCCAAAATATTTAGTTTTTGGGGTGGGAGGTAGCATAGCTCCCCTCTCCAGGCTGATGTTGAACCCCGCGTCCCCATCCCCCGGGAGTGGCCTAATTAGTTAGATTTTTTGAGGGAGGGTACCATGTGGACCCCCTTCCCAGGCCTATCTTGGCCCCTGGGGCGCCATCCCCCAAGGTCCTGCCATGTGGCCTGGGTGCCCTGGGCCAAAATCACTCCAGAGAGGGGAACCGAATGGTCCCCCTCCCCAAAGTGTGTTTTTCTCTACAGTTCCACCTTGAAGGTGATTTTAAATCCTCAGTCGAGGTGTTTGCATCCTTGCTCTTTCAAGAATAATATCTTATGTATTGATGCTACAGGCTTGTGAAATGCAACAACTTACCCTCCTTTTCCCAGGGTGATGGACAGTTTACTAAAAGGTCCCCCTAGCGTGTTTCAGCCTACTTTGGAGACACGTTTTTGATACACAGGAATTTGATCGCATCTTTACCAAACTAAGAAGCACTTAGGGGTATATTTATACTTGTTTTGCCCCAAATTTGCGTCATTTGTTTTACCCAAATTCAGTGCAAAACTAAGTCAATATTTATACTTTGGCGCTAGACCTGTCTAGCACCAAAGTTATGGAGTTAAAATAATTTTTGGGACGTGGAAACCTACCTTACATCAATGAGATGCAAGGTAGGCGTTCCCGTGCAACAAATGACTCTATGGCCTTAGCGCCATATTTCTCCCTGTGCTAAAATCACGCATGGGGAGGAGGGGTCAAATAATGGTGCAAAGCTTGCTTTCCACCATTATTTAACGCCTGGGTCAGGGCTGGTGTTAGGGGACCTGTGGGCCTATGTCAAGGGTAGAACACCATGGAATAAGCCCAGAGATGCCCTCTTCAGGCCCCACGGACACCCACACCAGAGTGATAGCGGAGGATTGGTGATCCCATCCCAGATAAGTATAGGTAAGTATAGGTACGTATTTTATTCATTTTTTTAAAGTGCCATTGGGGGCCCTGAAATGGGCCCCCCTACATGGCACTGGGTGTAATGGCCATGCCCATGGGACCCCGGTCCCCTGTGCTGGCCATTGGGGTGATGGCCATGGCTCCTGTCTTTTCTAAGAGAGGAGTCATGTGGTATGGATGGTTTTGTGTCAGAAAATAATGCTAGGCTGGTTAGAGTCATTTTTTTAACTCTAACCCGCCTAATGTCTTTTTTTGGTGCAAAACCCCCTTCTCTCATATCCCCACCCCCACCCGGCTAACATAATTTTTTTTTTACTCTAGACTACCCTTTGCGCCGGCTTGCACCATTTCATAAATATGGTGCCCGGCTGGCGCTCAAGAATGGTGCAAGCCAGTGCAAAACTTTTTGATGCAAAACTGCATTAGTGCAGTTTTGCACCAAAAAATATAAATATGCCCCTTACATCTGTAAAGTACAAATCATCCCCACATATTGCTCATGGCCAAGGCAAATCATGTGTGTTTTCCCTGCAGTTTCACCTTGAAAAGTTATCTGAAATCCTTGATGGAGGTGTTTGCACCATTCTTCTTTTGAGCGGAGAATCTTATGCAGTGAAAAATGCAGCATGTAACATGGTCTAGAAGTCACACCCTTTTGGCCCCACCCCAAATACATTAGTGTACACAAGGTCTTCCCACCTTTTTGTAGGGTGATGGAGAGCTTTCTAAAATTTTCCTCAACTGCATTTCCCTCTGATTTTGGAGACGTGGTTTTAAAGCACAGGAATATGATCACATGTCTGTCAAAGTAAGTAACACTTACTTCTAGTACAAAAACCGTTAGCTAGATTTGTATGAAATTTTGCAGTATTACTTATTAGAAAGCACGGAGGATTCTGTGGGATACTGCAGGTAAGTAGAGTTAGCAAATGTTGAGTTATAAGGCTTTTCAACTTAGTGACATCTTGATGCACAATACTACTAAAAGTAGCAAGGAAGCCCAAAAAATAAATTAGATTGCATATGTAAAGTTTCAGATTTACGACATGAACAACTGAAGGACCCATTTATGGTCACATGCTAATGGAAACCTATAAAGAAATACATAACAAATAGAATGCATCTTAATCTACATACATTTTCTTTTCAAACCCTCTGGCACACAAAATAAAACTGGCCCAACAAGCCATACAACATGTTTTCCTATGCACCTTTGTGCAACAAAACAAAAAATAAATTCTAGCAGTGATCCACTCAACCTGCTATTTTGAGGACAGGATAATTGGCCTCTAGGAGAAAAAATAATCTCAGTTTTTTAAACAAGAAAAATGATTGCCTTTCATTAACCTTGGCCTTCTTATTTATCACAATCCTACCAAAAGTAGCAAGGAAGCCTAATAAATAAACTATACTGCATATGTAAAGTTTCAGATTTACTACATGAACAAATGAAAGAGCCATTTATGGTCACATGTTAATGGAAACCAATAAACAAATACATAACAAATACAATGCATCTTAATCTACAAAAGTTTTCTTTGCATGCTCTCTGGCTCACAAAATAAAACTGTGCCAAACAAGCCAAATGAAGAACCATCTGCCTTTTCTACCCCTGGTTAACACAATGGAAAAGTGACCTGAACAGCGATCTACACAAACTTTTATATAGAGAACATCCTAATTGGCCATAAGGAAAAAAAGAATAACCTTATTTTTTATAATAACAATGATCGGCTTTCATTCGTGTTGGCCTTCATATGTAGCACAACTATACCCTACTAAATGTAGCAAGGAAGCCCAACAACTAAACTAGACTAAAGAGATACATTTTTAGAACTACTTCATGAGCAACTAAAAGACACATTTATGGCCACCTGATTATGTAAACCAATAAACAAATACATAACAAATACAGTAGATAACAAGCAAGAAACCACATTAAATCTGAATTTGCACTCAGTCGTTAGTTAGTTAGCTAGTATTTCCAAAGAAAGGAATGTCTTGCATAGCATATACCTAATAACTTTCCACCCATTTGACAAATCACCACAAAACTTTCCAGACCTAAAACATTTTCTGCATTTTGAGATGATGTAAATGTTCATGGTGATTCGTTAAGAGGTTGCAAAAATAAAAAGGGGACCCAAAACATGTTTTCCATTAATGCATTTTCCATAGGCTAATGGATTTGACTTAGCGTAAAAATGACTGAATGGATTTCAATGAAATTTGGGAGGATGATACAATATGGTGCACAGATTGTGCTTTTTGGGAACTGCAGCTAAATAGGGTAAGTATTTTTTTTAAGTTACAAGGTATTTAAACTTAATGATATCTGTCACTGTTGTACTTTCATGAAATTTCACTAAATTTTGTGCAGCTACTGTGGTACACAGCCTTAAACATATTTATAAATATATAAAATATATAAATACATTTCCCTACTTATTGCCACTTTAATAAAGTGGTAATAAGTAGGAACTTACTACTTACCTATACCTTGGGCCCTAACACTGAACACAGCCAAAGTGTAGTAAAAACAATATGGCTGCTTTTTAATTCTAAAAAAACAGCCATTACCCAATTATATATTGGTTTGTCATCACCATGTACCATAATATACTGCTAAGTTATCACGTTATTTGATCTCACAAAGTATAATTAAGGCTGAGCTGTATTAATGGATTTCAGTACCCTTGCATCACTCATAGTGTCACATGGGCAATGAAATACAGATTTACAAAGGAATGGAAGGCTCCTATGCATGGCCCTACATTGATTGGTAAATCGGGAAAAACACAAGGCAGCACTTTTCGCTGGTTTAAACTGCTCTGTACAGCATAATCTACATTGTTGCTAAATTTTACCTACATCTGAATGCCATGCCACTGTAGCCACTCCACTGTATGCTATACCACTCTATGCCTCTCCACCATTCGAGACTCCACTCCATGTCACTCCACTCTATGCTATTACACTGTACGCAACACCACTGCACGCCACTCAAGTCTATGTCACTCCACCATATGCCACTCTACTAGACACTACTCCACTAAACGATATTCCACTCCTTGCCATTCTACTGTAGACCACTCCACTCTACTCTGTTCCACTGTATGTCATTCCATTCTACAACACTCCAGTGCACACCTTTCCACCATATGTCATTTTACAGTATGGTACTCCACTCTATGCCACTCCAGTGTATGGCACTCCACTCTACCCACTTCATTCTACGCTATTCAATTGTACTCCACTCTAATGTACAGCACTCCACAGTATGCTACTACACTCTACCCCCACGTCATTGTACACAGTTCCAATCTACACCATGCCATTATGTCACTCCATTGTATGCTACTCAACTATAAACTGTTACACTCTACGCCACTCCACTCTATGCTATTACGCTGTACACATCTTCAGTCTACGCCAGTCCACTCTATGTTATTACACTGTATGCAACCTCACACCTGTGCTTCTTCAGTGTACACAACTTTACTGTATGCCATTCTGCTGTGCACTACTTCAGTTTATGCTACTACACTCTATGGCATTCTACTCTATGTAAATCTACTGTATGCCACTAGACTGTATGCTACTCCACTTGGCACCACTCCAGTGTATGCCACTCCACTCTACCTCACCCCATTCAATGTTATTAAATTGGATGCCACACCACTCTACGCCACTCCACTGTAGGCTATTACACTCTACCCCAATCCAGTCTATGCCACTCCAGTCTACACCACTTCACTGTACACAACTCCATTGTATGCTACTCCACTATATGTTATACCAGTATACGCACCCCACGGTACACCACTCCACTTTACGCTAATCCACTGTATGCCACTCCAGTATACTCCACTCCACTCTACAACACTCCAGCGTACGCCACTCTACTTTATGCCGCTCTATTCTGCACTAATTAATGGTACGCCTCTGCACCCTACGCCACTCCACTAACGCTGTTTCACTCTACCCCATTCCACTGTACACTATGCCTGTCTACACCACTCAACGGTATGCCACTGCACTCTACGATACTCTACTCTATGCTATCCCACTCTATGCTATTCTACTCTACGCCACTCCACTGTACTCTACTCTATGCTATTCCACTCTACACCACTCCATTCTACGCTAGTACATAGTATGCAACTTCAGTCTTTGCCACTCTACTGTATGTTATTCCACTCTACTGCCTTACACTTTATGGCACTCCACTGTATGCTATTACAATCTACGCCACTCCACAATACATCACTCCAGTCTAAACCACTTCACTGTATGCCACGCCACTGAACACTACTACACTATACGCTTTTACACTTTACGCTACTCCACTGTATGCTTCTACACCATTCACTATTACACTCTACACCACTCCACTGTATGCCATTCCAGTACATGCTACTACATTCTATGCTATTCCACTTTACACCATTCCACTGTACACTACTCCACTCTATGCCACTACAGTGTGCTCTCCTCCACTTTATATAACACTACTCTACAAAACTCTATTCCACTCTATACCAATTTACTAGACTCTACTCCACTCTATCCACATGCATTCCACTATCCAAATTTGCCCTCTATGCCCTTGCACTCTATCGTACAACACTCTACTCCAATGTACGGCAGTTTCCCTAACTGTATGACACAGCACTCCACTCTACTGGATGAGATGCCACTCCAATTTATAACAGTTTCCTTAACTCTACTCTATACCACTCCATTGTATGCCACCCCACTTTTCACTAATCCACTGTACCCTACTCCACTCCATACCACCCCACTGAACACCACTCCACTCTATGCTAATTCACTATATGACACTTCAGTCTTCTACACTCCACTGTACAGTATTCACTATATGCTATTCCACTGTATGCTACTGCACTTTAAGGTAATCCACTCAACATCACTACACTGTATGCCACTCCACTTTACGCCACTCCATTGTATGACACTCTCGTCCACTCTATGTAACTGCACTCTATAAAAGTCTACCCCACTTCATGGCACTCTACGACATTCTACTCCACTCTATCCTCATACACACCAATGCACAACACTCTAATTCACTAAACAATCATTTTCTATACAACACAGCACTCCACCCTACTGTACAAGATCCCTCTCCAATTTATAAAAGATTACTATCTGCACTACGCCAGTACACTCCACTCCATGCAACTCTGCTCTACGACACACCAATACACTCTTTACTCCACAGTACTCAACTCCACTGTAAGAGACTTTACCTCACTCTACTACTACACAACAACCCACTCTACACAGCTCCATTGTTTCACACACTACTGTACTTTATGCAACTCCACTCTACAACACTCTACTACATTATATGCTACTCTCTGACACTTTACTCCCATCTATACCCCTTCACTCCACTGCACAACACTGTACTATACTGTATGCCACCGTACACCACTCTAGTCCACTCTACGACATTCTAGTTCACTGTATGACACCTTAAGCAACTCTTTGTATGTCACTGCACACTCCTTTACTCTACGCTACTCAAACACAGTACTCCACTCTACTCCACTGTATGGCACTTAAGGCCTTTGTACTCAGAAAAAACACTGAGGTGGTCATTACAACATTGGCGGTAAAAGGTGCTGACCGCCGTGCAGAAGACCGCCAATACACGCCGCGGCCGCGGAATACCGCCACAGCTATTATGACCCACATCTCGGAATCCGCCGAAATTCAGACACCCACACAAGTCCGCCACACTAAAGGTCAGTGATAAACTGACGAAAACAAAACCTCCACCGCCAGGCCAACAGAAATACGCCCACACTATCACGACACACAAATCCACGCGGCGGTCTTTCAACCGCGTATTCCATTGGCGGTAAACACCGCTGCGCTCAAAATACACACACATCTCCAAAACACCGCCACATTGGACAATTAAAAATACACACACCTGATACACATACAAACACCACTCCCACACACCCAATACAATATAAAACACACACCCACATCACCCACAAACCCCTACGACCAGAAAAACTGAAAGAAGGCCAGAGAGAGACTACAGCAATAGACAACCCCACCACACAGAGGCACACAACACCATCACCCATACAACATCCACGCTCAAAACACCCCACACCACCACACATCACCACACTCATCAACGCATACACCACCCCACACATCACCTACACCACCCCATGTCACGCCAAAGACACCCCAGGTTTTCCGAGGAGGAGCTCAGGGTCATGGTGGAGGAACTCCTACGGGTAGAGCCACAGCTATTTGGAGCACAGGTGCAGCACACCTCCATAGCCAGGAATATGGAGCTATGGCGAAGAATCGTCGACAGGGTCAACGCTGTGGGACAGCATTCAAGAAATCGGGAGGACATCCGGAAGAGGTGGAACGACCCGCGGGGAAGGTGCGTTCAGTGGTCTCCAGGCACAACATCGCGATTCAGCGGACTGGCGGCGGACCCCCACCTCCTCCCCCACAACTAACAACATGGGAGGAGCAGGTCTTGACCATCATGCATCCAGAGGGCCTCAGAGGAGTCAGTGGAGGAATGGACACTGGTAAGTCAACTCTTAACTATCATATCCCCACCCTACCTGCATGCTATCACACACCCCCACCCTCACCCCCTCCCCTATCACTACAACTCCTCACTAATGTAATAATAACACAAACCACACATCCCAACACCAAGCCCTGCATGACACAACTAAGCATGGACACCCAGCACTAAAGCATGCTCACTGCACATACCCATAACAACCCCCCAACCATCATCATACAAGCCCCACACAGGAATGCTTGCACTGGGGTACACGCACACCAACCCATAGCACACCATGACACACAAACATGCAATAATCATGCTCTTATACCCCTGCAGGACCACTACGTAACGTCACCACACCGGAGGGTCCAGACATCTCCACTCCACCCACAGAAGAGGCCCACAGTGACGACAGCAGCTCTGGCCAACTGGATCCAGATGACCAGCCCGGACCATCGTGGGCCTCAGGACAGTCGGTTCCCCTTGCACAGGCACAGCCCAACACTGACCTTCCACCCTCTGGTAGCACTAGCACAGCACCCACCCAGTGGGCCCATACCTCCGTACCCAGGACACGTCAATCAGCGGTGTGTCCACCACTACAGGGAACCCAGGGTAACCCACCACCCCAACAACAACAGGGACCTAGGGGCAGTGGTAGTGGGCACACGGTCCAGGTACAGGAGGCACAGGAACACAGGCGAACTGGGAGGGCTGCTGTGCGACAGGGGGCAGACAGGCCAAGGGAACCCACCCTCCACGAGGCCCTCTCCTCCATCATGGGAGCATACCACCACTCCCAGGAGACGATGGCGACGGTCCTGGCCAAGTTTCAGGAGACCCAGCGCCTGCAGGACGAACAGTATTTGGGGTTCAGGGAGGAGCTCAGAACCATCAGCTCTGCCCTGGGCACCATCGTAGGGGTGCTGAAGGACATACAAAAGACCATGAGGGACACCGTGGCACTCCAAGGGGCCCCTGACACTAGCATGGACGATGAACTGCCCACCACCTCCGCCGGCGCCAGTGGACAGGGCGCCGGCTACAGGACCACCACACCAGCACCCCACCCCCTGCAGACAGACAACCACCCGCAAGCGGTCCCTGAGATCCAGGAACAGGACAGAGCAAGATGGCAAGACCCCGGCCAGGAAATGAGACCACCCTGATTGTCCTCCCACTGTCTCACTTTGTTACCCTGTCCAGATTGGAACTGCCCCAGCTCCACTTCCTATGCCCATATGGGCAGTGCACCTGTGAGACTTATAGACTGGACTCTGCCATGAACATTCCTCCACCATCACCCATCACCATTTTGCCACCCCCTCCAATAATTAGCACTTCAATAAACACCCTTGAACCACAAAACAATCTGGAGTCAGTCTGTGATTTGGAAAATGTGTATTAGCAATGACAGTGACAAAATGCATTTTCAAATGTAATGCCAACATACCTATGTCACACATCAAAAGTCCATGAAAGATGCAGGCAGATGACACACGTTGGTAACCACACCTGTGAAACCATAAGGGAAATGTACTACTCAGTTAACAAATACTGCTACTAATTGACAGACAGGATAGAGTTAGAAGTGTGAAAGTGAATGTAATAGTAAATCAATTGTTCTCACCTGTGTGTCACTGGAAATATTGCTGTATGACTGACTCCCTGTTGTCTATGTCTTCTTCCTCAGCTTCCTCCTCATCACTGTCCACAGGCTCCAAAGGCTCCACAGCTGCCACAACACCGTCATCTGGACCATCCTCCTGCAGAAAAGGCACTTGGCGTCGCAAAGCAAGATTGTGAAGCATCGAGCAGGCGATGATGATCTGGCACACCTTCCTTGTTGAGTAGAATAGGGAACCACCTGTCATATGGAGGCACCTGAACCTGGCCTTCAGGAGGCCGAAGGTGCGTTCGATCACCCTCCTAGTCCGCCCATGGGCCTCATTGTAGCATTCCTCTGCCCTGGTCCTGGGATTCCTCACTGGGGTCAATAGCCATGACAGGTTGAGGTAACCAGAGTCCCCTAATAGCCACACACGGTGCCTCTGGAGTTGACCCATCACATACGGGATGCTGCTATTCCGCAGGATGTAGGCGTCATGCACAGAGCCAGGGAACATAGCATTTACCTGGGAGATGTACTGGTCTGCCAAACATACCATCTGTACATTCATGGAATGATAACTCTTCCGGTTCCTGTACACCTGTTCACTCCTGCGTGGGGGGACCAGAGCTACATGGGTGCCATCAATAGCACCTATGATGTTGGGGATACGTCCCAGGGCATAGAAGTCACCTTTCACTGTAGCCAAATCCTCCACCTGAGGGAAAATGATGTAGCTCCTTACGTGTTTCAGCAGGGCAGACAACACTCTGGACAACACGTTGGAAAACATAGGCTGGGACATCCCTGATGCAATGGCCACTGTTGTTTGAAATGATCCACTTGCAAGGAAATGGAGCACTGATAGCACCTGCACTTCAGGGGGGATTCCTGAGGGATGGTGGATTGGTGAGATCAGGTCTGGCTCCAACTGGGTACACAGTTCCTGGATTGTGGCACGGTCAAACCTGTAGGTGATGATCAAATCTCGCTCCTCCATTGTTAACAGGTCCACCAGCGGTCGGTACACAGGAGGATTCCGCCATCTCCTCAAATGTCCCAGCTGACGGTGCCTCAGAAGGACAACAGCGACCCCAGAGTCAACAAATTCCCAGGAATGTACCCACAGCTACACAGAACACGACACCAAATACAAAACTCTTCCTGTATGTGTGTTGAGTGTAGGCCTAGGTATGTGTGACACAGTAGTAAATGAAGCCATGTAGGCCCCTGAAATGGCAGCTGCCTGACCTCTAAAGTGGGACAATGGGATATGAGGTATTTGCGCTGGCGTTGTACACCGTCACGGTAGGCAGTCGTAGACCGCGGCGCAATGCTGCATTGGTTAACATTGGACCCTATGGGTCCCAGGAGCCAATGAAGAAGTGCGCCGGCGGGAATGATACGCACCGCCACAGACGTCACCGCCGCGGACGTGACCGCCATTTTCTATCTGTTCAATCACTCAACACCTGATCTTCGACAGGAGAGGACCTAATCTGCAAGTGCTGCTGTGACCTCGGTCTGGAAGAAACAATGGCTGCTGCGTCTGGGGAAGGGCCCCTGCCTTCACTGCTCAGGAGTTGGAGAAGCTAGTCAACGGGGTCCTCCCCCAGTACACGCTACTCTATGGTCCTCCAGACCAACAGGTAAGTACACAGGGAGCACGTTGTATGGGCTATGCCTGTGTGGAGAGGGCTGGTTGTGAGAAGGAAGGGGGCAGAGTTCAGCGAGCATGAAGGAGTGTGAATGCATGTGCCACATGGCAAGGGTAGGGATGGGGGCCACTCACTTCGACGGTGCAGTTGGTAATGACTTCTCTTCTTCCCCTGTACATGTCATGTAGGTCAGCGCCCACCAGAAGGACATTTGGCGTGCCATCGCCAAGGATGTCCGGACCCTGGGGGTCCACCAGAGACGGGGCACCCACTGCCGGAAACGATGGGAGGACATTCGCCACTGGAGCAAGAAGATTGCAGAGGCTCAGCTGGGGATGGCCTCCCAACGTGGGAGGGGTGCCGGTCGCACCATGACCTCCCTGAGGTTCCGGATCCTGGCGGTGGCCTACCCTGAGTTGGATGGGCGCTTAAGGGCATCACAGCAAACACAAGGGGGTGAGTACAACATCATTCAGCGGACTTTGCGTGCAGTGGAGGGGTCTGGGTGGGGGAGGAGGGCTGTGGGTTTCCCTAGGCCAGGGCGAGTTACGTAGGCTAGGCCCCTCCGGAATGCAGGCCATGTGGCACTCCACCCCACCTCTGTAGAGTGCCAAGTACGGGTATACATGCCCCTGTGTCATCTATGTGTGCAGATGTCCACCATAGCCATGTAGGCCAGATCCCAGGAATTGCATCTGTAGAGGCCAAGAGCAAGGCGTAGTGCAGGGGGCTGCTGTGTCTGTATTGTCCGCCAACGGTAGCGGTAATCCATGAACTCAACCTGTCTTTCTTCTGTCGCCCCCCCCCCCCCCCCTTTTGGTGCTCTCCCTGTTCTTTTGTGCATCATCAGGCGGAGGTACAGTGGCACCGGAGCACGAGGGAGCTGCATCCCACATGGGCGTGGAGGGCTACACCACGGACTCTGAATACACCAGTGGGACGGAGGGTGAGGGGAGCTTCACGTCGGTCACCGGATCACCAAACAGCGACACGGACTCGTCCGCCGATGGGAGCTCCTTTGTGTTGGCGGCACCATCAGTGCCCCCCACTTCTACAGGTACAGCCACCACCCCCCTTACCAGCACCGCCCTCCCAACAGCCCCTCAGCCTTCGCTCCGTGCCCGCTCACCCAGGAGGGTGGGCATCACCTTCGCCCAAGGCACCTGAGCCCCTGCCCAAGTCACCCCTGCTGCCCTCAGTGAGGAGGCCATTGACCTCCTTAGGTCACTCACTGTTGGGCAGTCTACCATTGTGAATGCCATCCAGGGTGTAGAAAGGGAGTTGCAACACGGTAATGCATTCCTGGAGGGCATTCATTCTGGTCATGCTGCACTTCATCGGACCCTGCAATCTCTGGCCTCAGCACTGATGGCAGCCATTGTCCCTGTGTCTAGCCTCCCCCCTCCACCTTCCTCCACCCAGACCCAGTCCCCTGTACCCCAGCCTATCCCAACCACACCTTCAGACAAGCATGCACACACCTCAAAACACAAAAGTAGCTCAGGCAAACATAAGCACCACACAACCCACAGGCACTCACACAAGCATCACCTACATACAGACACAGCAACATCCACTGCCTCCACTGTGTCGCCCTCCTCGTCGTCTCCCTCATCCCTCCCAGTGTCGTCTACACTCTCACCTGCATGCACTATATCTACAGGCACTAGGACTCGCACCACAACACCCAGCACCACACCCCGCTCACGTGCACTCACCACCCCCACTACCATTTACACGTCCCCTGTGTCCACTCCCAGTGTGTCTGTGACGCCCCCTCCCAAAGTACACAAACGCGGGCACCCACACACCCAACATCCATCCTCCTCACGACAGCCTCCAGTACCTGCACCTGCACCCAAATCACCTAAAGTTACACCTCCTACAAGCACCTCCTCTTCCTCCACTCCCAGACCCCCATCAGCTACCCATCGCAGTGTTCCTAAGAAACTCTTCCTCAGCAACGTTGACCTCTTTCCCACCACCCCCACCCCTCCAATTCACAGCCCCTGTAGTAGCACCTCAGCCAAAAAAAGTCCGGTACCAGTGGTGCGTGTTAAAGGTGTGTGGAGTGCACCGGCCACCAGGGCAGCCAATGTGACACTGAGCCAAACCACTGCCAGTCCACCCCCTGTAAAGCACCTTAAGTTGGAAAGTGGCCGACGGGAGAGGGTGAGAACTCCTGCCGGCAAAACAGCTCACAAGGGTCCCGGGGGGAGTGCCGAGTCAGCTGTGACTCCTCCCAAGGTGGTGAAGGGGCAGAAGAAGTCACCAAAGTCTGGGAAGAGCAGCACGGCGGACAAGGCCGCCATCCTCCCCTCCGGCTGGGACGCCACCGCCAGCACTGTCGTCACTGGTCCGGAGACCACCGCCAGAGTCAGTGCCCTGGAGGGCAGCAGTATCGTCACTGGTCCGGAGACCACCGCCATAGTCAGTGCCCTGGAGGGCAGCAGTATTGTCACTGGTCCGGAGACCACCGCCAGAGTCAGTGACCTGGAGGGCCCCGGCAGCCACAGCCCCACTGGGCACTGAGGGACCGTAATGCCACACACCGCTGAACAGGGCAAAGCACTGCTGAACAGGTCAGAGACAGCAAAGGCAATCACCGCTGAACAGGGCAAAGACCGCCATGGTGAAGACCGCTGAACAGGGCAAAGCACCGCTGAACAGGTCAGAGACAGCAAAGGCAAGCACCGCTGAACAGGGCAAAGGCCGCCATGGTGAAGACCGCTGAACAGGGCAAAGACCGCCATGGTGAAGACCGCTGAACAGGGCAAAGCACCGCTGAACAGGTCAGAGACAGCAAAGGCAAGCACCACTGAACAGGGCAAAGACTGCCATGGTGAAGACCGCTGAACAGGGCAAAGCACCGCTGAACAGGTCAGAGACAGCAAAGGCAAGCACCGCTGAACAGGGCAAAGACCGCCATGGTGAAGACCGCTGAACAGGGCAAAGCACCGTCAACTCAAGCATCGTTAGCCCATCTGCAGCTGGGACAGTGACGGAACTGGGACCATCACGGGGAGCGTGATGCACTCTGGGAACCAGTCCCCCTCCAGAACCAGTGGAGACCTGCATCCACTATGTCTGTCCTTCACAGGATGAAGCACTCTGGGCACCAGTCCCCCTCCAGAACCAGTGGAGACCTGCATCCACTCTGTCTGTCCTTCACAGGATGATGCACTCTGGGCACCAGTCCCCCTCCAGAACCAGTGGAGACCTGCATCCACTCTGTCTGTCCTTCACAGGATGAGGCACTCTGGGCACAAAGCCCCCTCCAGAACCAGTGGGGACCTGCATCCACTTGAGAGACTGTGGCTTTGCACTCTCCAGGATGGTACAGTGGGCAAACCACCCACTGTATAGACTTGAGAGACTGTGGCTTTGCACTCCCCAGGATATGGCAGTGGGCAAGCCACCCACTGTAGAGACTTGAGAGACTGTTGCTTTGCACTCCCCAGGATATGGCAGTGGGCAACCCACCCACTGTAGAGACCTGAGAGAATGTGGCTTTGCACTCCCCAGGATGGTACAGTGGGCAAACCACCCACAGTAGAGACTTGAGAGACTGTGGCTTTGCACTCCCCAGGATACATCAATGGGCATGGAGCCCCGTCGTGGATTTGGCGTGGTGCTGTCATCCGGCTGAGGTGCCCCCACTTCCCTTCCCCCTGAGGTGCCTGTTGTATTTCCATCTGATGCCCCTGCAGTGTTCTCTCCGTTCCAGGACAGGTATCGTGTGTGGGCCTCGCCCATGCATTTTGGGCCCAGTGGTCCACGGACATTGAAATGTGCATACCTGTACTACTAATCGTGATGTATATATTTGGAATGTGTATGTATTGATGTATATATGTGCTTACTGATTTTTGATACATTACAATGGTTGAACTAATTTCCTTTTGTCTTAGCATTTATCCGGGGGGGGTTGGGGGTTGTTACTGTGATGTTCGGAAATGCATTGGTGTGTGTGTTGTAGTTGGTGAGGGTCGGGTTGGGGGTGGGGGTGTTGCGTGTGTGTGTCCCTGACTTTTGCCTCCCCCCTCCCCTATGTCGTAGGTGCAGTACTCACCGTTGTCTTCGGCGCCTACGTTGCTGGTGATCATAGAGGAGCAGGAAGACAAGCGTAGGGAGTATTTGTAGTTCGGGCTCCATGGTGGGCTCCTTCCTCGTGGAGTGTGTTAAGGTGAGCATTTTCCCATTGCAAAAGCTGTTTCCGCCGTGTTTTTATCCATGGTGAATCTGCCCCGGAAAAGGTGGCGGATTGGCGGGTTGTGATACTGTGGGTGGTACATTGTCCTCCGCCTGTCTGTTGGCAGTGACCGCCGCACTGCTTGTCTGTACCGCCGTGGTGGTCGGAGTGTTAAAGTGGCTGTCTATGTTGGCGGTTTCCACCACGGTCATAATTCCCTTTTTTTGTCCGCCGGCCTGTTTGCGGTATTACTGCAGCTTTAACACCGTCCGCAATGGTTGGAATGACCACCTGAATGCCAAACATCTGTACCACTCTCTACAAAATTGTACTGTACACCACTCCACTCTACAAAAATCAACTAAACTGTATGCCAATCTGCTCTACTGTGGTCTACATCACTTTCCATTACTGTACGACACCTACTGTACAACATGGTAATCCAATTTAATACACTTTATTCAACTGTATGCTATGCCACTCCACTCTGCTGTACTCCATGCCACCATAGTCTACGATACGCCACTCTATTTTATGATACTTAACCCCACTCTACACGGCCCACTCCAGTTTACTCCATTCCACTATACTCAACTCTACTACACTTTATCCCACTCTACGCCACTCCACTAACTGACTCTCTACTCCACTGTAGGCAACTCCGCTCTACAACAATGTACTGCACTCTATGAGACTGTGCCACTCTACTCCACTCCATACCCTCCACTCTACACCACTGTACTACAATGTATGAGACTCACTGACATGCCACTCAACTTCTCTCTATGATACGCCACTCCACTATATGACACAGCACTACACTCTACAACACTCTCCTTCACGCTATTCGAAAAATGCTCCACATGATAATACTTCACTCTATGACACTCTATTTTACCCTACTTGACTTTAAAATACTCTATGCCTCTACATAACAGTCTATGACACCCTACTCTACTATTCAACATGTCATTCCATGGTACAACTCACTGCTCCAGTCTATGATACTTGACTCCACTATATTAGACACCATGCCACTAAACTATATAACACTTAACTACACTTTGTGTTATACTACTACACTCTACTCCACTCCACTTAATTCCAATCTACAATACTCTAGTCTATGACAATAGACTTTACAACATGCTCCTCCCCTGTCCTGTACGACACTCCACATAGCACCTCTTCACTTGCAACACTGAACTCTATGCTTTGAAACATTTTTATTGAAACAAAGAAACATTGAAATTCAATGAAAAATCCAACGGTTAAAGCTCAGTTATAAATAGGAATACGTATTTTACTAATACAAATAAAATTTAAACTAAACAAAATTTAAAAATTCTTAACATTCATTTACAATCTATTTATCCACCTATTTCAATTTAATATAAGTAGCTGACCTCATTACATACTCTTTCCAGTGAGCGAGCAGGACAATTCGAACTATAACTCTCCACTCTACCATGCACTGTGTTGTGACAAATGATGTAATGTGAGAAGTTTTAAGCGTTGTTATGATTGCTATGATTTCACATGCTATAAGTAGTGTGCAGGTGTATAAACAGTGCATGGAAAAGGCATGAGTTATAGTTAATGTAGTGTGGTGAGTGTGGCTGTCAACAGTAAGTACTTACAGTTAGGACCTAGTTTCCATTGAAAAAATATTTTTTGAGTTGGCTATATCTTTGGCAGTATATGAAAAATCTTCAGAAAGGTTTCCCAGAAAGTGTGCCCAAGGGTCTTGTTATGCATGAAAAGTTTTGGGGTGATCTGTCAAGCGGGGACCGAGAAAAAGGGGGGGTCAAAAAAAGTGCCTTTCCCATGTTAATTCCCATAGAGATTTTAGGCCACTGAATGGCTGGATAGAATTACACCACATTTGGCAGAAAGGTAATTCTTGGTCCAGAAAGTGCCTTTTTTCTTATTGGGTGTAAATCTGTTTAATAATTTTTGAGAAACTAAAGCAAAACCAAATTGATATACCTAGAGGTGCAAATGCTTTGCAAATCCTCCTGATCTTGTGCACAAATCTGATTGGCTGCCAACTTTTCAACCAGGAGGTGTTGGCAGCCATTTTGAGACTCGGCTTCAGCCAAATCTAAAAAAAGGGTGACAAAAAGATAAGAGGCAGGACACTGTTACCCTAACCCCCTAGCCTAGTAACTATAACTAGCGCCCTAAGTTAACTATAACTCAAACACTTTCCATGCACTACTAATTACCCCAGATATTACAGCGCTCATGACAACTTTGAAAACATCTTTAAAAATATAAATGAAACAGCAGTCAAATTATTGAAGAGAATACTGTGCATGGAGGGGTACGTGTTATAGTTATCTTAGGGTGCTAGTTATAGTTCTTCAAATAACTCTAGCTATAACTGCTGAATTTCTTTTTTGTGCAAGTAAATTCAGAACCTAACTATAACGTCTCTGTAACCTTTGTTTTTAAGAGATTATATATATAATTTTTTTTATATATATATATATATATATATGTGTATATATATATATATATATATATATATATATATATATACATAAAACTGTATGTATACATGTATATATTTGTATATAATATATATATAGATAGATAGATAGATAGATAGATAGATAGATAGATAGATAGATAGATAGATAGATAGATAGATTTGAAAGTATATAGATGTGAAATTAAGTGTAGTAAATCTATACTTACCCATATGTATCCCATGTATATTTATTTCCACGATATTCGATTATATTTTCGTGCCACGATAATTAAAACTTTACATTCCAGTAGCTCACACTATTACACATGAGATGTGGAATCCTGGGATTAGCAGATCCACCCTCCATCAGTCAACTTGGTCCAAGTCAATTTCATCCCCTGTCCGAGGTCCGAGGTTAAGACAGGGATCATTGGGTATGCCCTCACTAATGAGAGGAGTATCTTCCTTGTGTTGTGTGCCAAGCCTGGCCTCCCCGTGACTATGACCTGGAAATGTTATGGGCATTCCTGGAGTACATAAATACACTGCCCCATCACACAGACCAGGACTCACTACCAGAAGCACCTCTGGATCTCTGATTGCACTCCAATAGGACACGTCGAGAAGTGGAGGCAGCACTGCAAGAGAGGGAGAGGGAAAATTATATAAAATATCCGAGTGCTATTGGGCTCACGATTGGTCTGGGTGCAGGGTAGAGGTGGTTCAAAATGCAGAACTGTGTGTGTATGTAATCACCATACATTGGTCATAATAAGATAGAATTTGATGAGTAATATACAGAGGGTTTTGCATTTTTAACAACATTAGGTTAATAGGATGAAATACCACTCACCAGGGGAGCTCGAGTTCTCCTAAAGAACGTTAAGAAAATATACCAGAGAACGTACCATACACGAGAGCAAGGTATTTAAAATATTTGATAAACTTGAACGGAATAGAGGTCTCTTGAACGGGTATTAATGCTTTCTTTTGGAGACCTTCAGATAAATAATTAGTTTGAACAAATAAATAGATACAAAAATAATTGTTTATGCATAGTACATGACATAAACATGTAGTTCAGTTTCTACTTCATCGGTTTGTGTGATCATCTAATGCTTGCTTATGCTATTTAAGTCTAATGTATTTCCTTTTATTGTGTCATTGGTCTGGTATGATTTGGCACACATTTTCTAATTCCCCTTTTCCTGCTCATTTTCAGAAACCAAACTGTTGTGCTCTTAACTGCAGTGATCTTTTATACTACAACTGTTGCTTGGCAGCTCTACTTTCTTTTTTAACACATCTTTCCCAATCAAGCTAACTCTGGGTTGAAATAAAGAATATATTTAGACTAAACAAAATATATCTTGTTATATTTTCTCTATAACTTTCTTTTCAGTATGTGGGATGCACTTTTGTGTCACTAATCTATCCCTCCTCGCGTTTCTGATGCGACAGGCATCACAGATTTCGACTTAAAATATTGAAGCTTATTTTCAGTTACATCCATTAGATAGGCCAGCTGTGAATATAAAGAGTGTTATTAAAACACAAACGTAAAGGCTGCTATTAAAAGAACAAACTGCTGTATATAAAAAGCAATTAAAAAACAAATCTTTAGGATATTAAATTATATGCTCTTACATATTAATGTATCACGAATGATATCCTATCAATACAATAATGAAAATGCTGATACTTAAGGTCCTAAGGTCTAACAGCAACACAGTACAAAAATAGCTACAGGCTTGGAAGACTCTGCTACGAGTTTGTCCGTCTACCAACAACTGAAGAGCTTCACTATGGAATAACAGCCTACAAGCAATATGACAAAATACGATGATGAGGAAGCACATTTAGAATCTGTAATGGTGCTAACCGAAGTAAGATGCATCAATGAATAGACAAGTATAATTAGCCAGAACATAGCTTGTTTTCTATTTTCTATAATAATATGGCATCTGATTCCATTCGGCACTCTGTATGGTAACAGCTATATGAGGCTACCGTTAATGAGCTACAGTGTAATACTCAGATCAGTTTACTTGCCAGGAATGACAGAAATGGCACAAGCATGTTCCGCAAACAAGGCAAAGCAATGTTTGCTGCTTTAGAGCTTTCCCATACACTCAAAAGCAACATTTTCTTCCTGTTTTCCTGTAACTCTGTGGCCGTCATAAGTCATTACCTATCTAACATACATGGATGCACAGACCTAATTCTGGAATTTTAAACAACAAGCAATCCAAATAATTGTCCTTTCCATTGCCTAGCTAGACGCCATCCTTGAGGGTAACAGAGCTATTGGTGCACAGCTGCAGTAGTGCTATTGTTGTGTGAGTTTGCTTCACCCTGAATAATTCTGGATTTCACTAACCAATCAAAAAATAAGGGAACACATTTTCCTTTCTTACGTTGGTTCCATGCCACCCTTGCTAAGCCAATGTGGTATATTCTGCTTTTATAACGTGTTGAATCTCATTATGAAGATTAAACCTATACACAAACAAATGAGATGACATTGGCACTGCAATGACAACACTCATGGTAGCTGACAGTTAGCATCCCACTAGAGTGGTAAAAGAAAGCACAGAAAAAAACACAAACTGATATAGAGGTGTGAGAAGGTAGCCTCTTTCTAGCCTTGTTACCCCCACTTTTGGCCTGTTTGTGAGTGTATGTCAGGGTGTTTGTCACTGTTTTCACTGTCTCACTGGGATCCTGATAGCCAGGCCTCAGTGCTCATAGTGAAAACACCATGTTTTCAGTATGGTTGTTATGTGTCACTGGGATCCTGCTAGTCAGGACCCCAGTGCTCATAGGTTTGTGGCCTATATGTATGTGTCACTGGGACCCTGTCACACAGGGCCCCAGTGCTCATAGGTGTGCATGTATATGTTCCCTGTGTGGTGCCTAACTGTCTCACTGAGGCTCTGCTAACCAGAACCTCAGTGGTTATGCTCTCTCATTACTTTCAAATTGTCACTAACAGGCTAGTGACCAATTTTACCAATTTACATTGGCTTACTGGAACACCCTTATAATTCCCTAGTATATGGTACTGAGGTACCCAGGGTATTGGGGTTCCAGGAGATCCCTATGGGCTGCAGCATTTCTTTTGCCACCCATAGGGAGCTCTGACAATTCTTACACAGGCCTGCCACTGCAGCCTGAGTGAAATAACGTCCACGTTATTTCACAGCCATTTTTCACTGCACTTAAGTAACTTATAAGTCACCTATATGTCTAACCTTTACCTGGTAAAGGTTAGGTGCAAAGTTACTTAGTGTGAGGGCACCCTGGCACTAGCCAAGGTGCCCCCACATTGTTCAGAGCCAATTCACTGAACTTTGTGAGTGCGGGGACACCATTACACGCGTGCACTACATATAGGTCACTACCTATATGTAGCTTCACCATGGTAACTCCGAATATGGCCATGTAACATGTCTATGATCATGGAATTGCCCCCTCTATGCCATCCTGGCATTGTTGGTACAATTCCATGATCCCAGTGGTCTGTAGCACAGACACTGGTACTGCCAGACTGCCCTTCCTGGGGTTTCACTGCAGCTGCTGCTGCTGCCAACCCCTCAGACAGGCAGCTGCCCTCCTGGGGTCCAGCCAGGCCTGGCCCAGGATGGCAGAACAAAGAACTTCCTCTGAGAGAGGGTGTGACACCCTCTCCCTTTGGAAAATGGTGTGAAGGCAGGGGAGGAGTAGCCTCCCCCAGCCTCTGGAAATGCTTTGTTGGGCACAGATGTGCCCAATTCTGCATAAGCCAGTCTACACCGGTTCAGGGACCCCTTAGCCCCTGCTCTGGCGCGAAACTGGACAAAGGAAAGGGGAGTGACCACTCCCCTGACCTGCACCTCCCCTGGGAGGTGTCCAGAGCTCCTCCAGTGTGCTCCAGACCTCTGCCATCTTGGAAACAGAGGTGCTGCTGGCACACTGGACTGCTCTGAGTGGCCAGTGCCACCAGGTGACGTCAGAGACTCCTGCTGATAGGCTCCTTCAGGTGTTAGTAGCCTTTCCTCTCTCCTAGGTAGCCAAACCCTCTTTTCTGGCTATTTAGGGTCTCTGTCTCTGGGGAAACTTTAGATAACGAATGCATGAGCTCAGCCGAGTTCCTCTGCATCTCTCTCTTCACCTTCTGATAAGGAATCGACCGCTGACTGCGCTGGAAGCCTGCAAACCTGCAACATAGTAGCAAAGACGACTACTGCAACTCTGTAACGCTGATCCTGCCGCCTTCTCGACTGTTTTCCTGCTTGTGCATGCTGTGGGGGTAGTCTGCCTCCTCTCTGCACCAGCAGCTCCGAAGAAATCTCCCGTGGGTCGACGGAATCTTCCCCCTGCAACCGCAGGCACCAAAAAGCTGCATTACCGGTCCCTTGGGTCTCCTCTCAGCACGACGAGCGAGGTCCCTCGAATCCAGCGACGCTGTCCAAGTGACCCCCATAGTCCAGTGACTCTTCAGCCCAAGTTTGGTGGAGGTAAGTCCTTGCCTCACCTCGCTGGGCTGCATTGCTGGGAACCGCGACTTTGCAGCTACTCCGGCCCCTGTGCACTTCCGGTGGAAATCCTTCGTGCACAGCCAAGCCTGGGTCCACAGCACTCTAACCTGCATTGCACGACTTTCTAAGTTGGTCTCCGGCGACGTGGGACTCCTTTGTGCAACTTCGGCAAGCACCGTTTCACGCATCCTTGTAGTGCCTGTTTCTGCCACTTCTCCGGGTGCTACCTGCTTCAGTGAGGACTCCTTGTCTTGCTCGACATCCCCTCTCTCTGCAAGTCCAATTTGCGACCTCCTGGTCCCTCCTGGGCCCCAGCAGCGTCCAAAAACGCCAAACGCACAATTTGCGTGTAGCAAGGCTTGTTGGCGTCCTTCCGGCGGGAAAACACTTCTGCACGACTCTCCAAGGCAAGAGGGATCCGTCCACCAAAGGGGAAGTCTCTAGCCCTTTTCGTTCCTGCAGAAACCTCAGCTTCTTCTGTCCAGTTGAAGCTTCTTTGCACCCGCAGCTGGCATTTCCTGGGCATCTGCCCATCTCCGACTTGCTTGTGACTTTTGGACTTGGTCCCCTTGTTCCACAGGTACCCTAGATTGGAAATCCACAGTTGTTGCATTGCTGGTTTGTGTCTTTCCTGCATTATTCCTCTAACACGACTACTTTGTCCTTAGGGGAACTTTAGTGCACTTTGCACTCACTTTTCAGGGTCTTGGGGAGGGTCATTTTGCTAACTCTCACTATTTTCTAATAGTCCCAGCGACCCTCTACAAGGTCACATAGGTTTGGGGTCCATTCGTGGTTCGCATTCCACTTTTGGAGTTTATGGTTTGTGTTGCCCCTATCCCTATGTTTCCCCATTGCATCCTATTGTAACTATACATTGTTTGCACTGTTTTCTAAGACTATACTGCATATTTTTGCTATTGTGTATATATATCTTGTGTATATTTCCTATCCTCTCACTGAGGGTACACTCTAAGATACTTTGGCATATTGCCATAAAAATAAAGTACCTTTATTTTTAGTATAACTGTGTATTGTGTTTTCTTATGATATTGTGCATATGACACTAAGTGGTACTGTAGTAGCTTCACACGTCTCCTAGTTCAGCCTAAGCTGCTCTGCTAAGCTACCATTATCTATCAGCCTAAGCTGCTAGACACCCTATACACTAATAAGGGATAACTGGGCCTGGTGCAAGGTGCAAGTACCCCTTGGTACTCACTACAAGCCAGTCCAGCCTCCTACATTGGTTGTGCAGTGGTGGGATAAGTGCTTGAGACTACTTACCACTCTTGTCATTGTACTTTTCATAAGAGAAAAATATACAAAACAAGGTCAGTGTATATACACATAGCCAAAAAGTTTTGCATTTCCTCTTTTCACTCTTTTCTAAGTGCTGAAAAGTACTTCTAAACTTTCAAAAAGTTCTTAAAAGTTTAAAAAGTTTTTTCTGTCTTTCCAAAAAGTTCTGAAAACTTTTTTCTCTTTTTCTATCACTTTAACTCTCTCTAAAAAATGTCTGGCACAGGAAAAAATGTTGAACTGTCCAAACTTGCATATGATCACCTTAGCTGGAAAGGAGCAAGGAGTCTCTGCATAGAGAGAGGTTTGAGTGTAGGGAAGAATCCTTCCTTAGAACTGTTAATTAATATGCTTAGAGTACAGGATAAGGCCATAAGTGCCCAATCTGGTGAAAAAGTAGCTAATAGTTCTCAATCTGATCCAGGGACTCCCCCAGGAAAAGGTTCAGGAAAGAAACTTCTCAGCCTGCCCATTACTAGACAGTCTAGCATAGTTGGTACAGAGGTTGAATCACACCATACTGATGGTGTGCTCTCACATTATACTGGTAGCCAAGCTGTTAGGGTGCCCTCTGTAAGGGACAGGTCTCCTTCTGTTCATTCCCATCATACCTCTGTATCTAGAAATGTCCCTCCCACCCACCCTGATGACAGATTGTTAGAAAGGGAGCTCAATAGATTGAGAGTGGAACAAACCAGACTGAAGCTCAAGAAGCAACAGCTGGATTTGGATAGACAGTCTTTAGAATTAGAGAAGGAAAGACAGAAGTTGGGTTTAGATACCCATGGTGGCAGCAGCAGTATTCCCCATAGTCATCCTGCAAAAGAGCATGATTCCAGGAATCTGCACAAGATAGTTCCCCCTTATAAGGAGGGGGATGACATTAACAAGTGGTTTGCTGCACTTGAGAGGGCCTGTGCTGTACAGGATGTCCCTCAAAAGCAGTGGGCTGCTATCCTATGGCTATCATTTAGTGGAAAAGGTAGGGATAGGCTCCTTACTGTGAAAGAAAATGATGCCAATAATTTTACAGTTCTTTAGAATGCACTCCTGGATGGTTATGGCTTAACCACTGAACAGTACAGGATAAAGTTCAGAGAGACCAAAAAGGAGTCTTCACAAGACTGGGTTGATTTCATTGACCAGGCAGTGAAGGCCTTGGAGGGGTGGTTACATGGCAGTAAAGTTACTGATTATGAAAGCCTGTATAACACAATCCTGAGAGAGCATATACTTAATAATTGTGTGTCTGATTTGTTGCACCAGTACCTGGTAGACTCTGATCTGACCTCTCCCCAAGAATTGGGAAAGAAGGCAGACAAATGGGTTAGAACAAGGGTGAACAGAAAAGTTCATACAGGGGGTGACAAAGATGGCAATAAGAAGAAAGATGGTGAAAAATCTCAAGATAAGCATGGGGATAAGGGTAAAACCAAAGATCCCACTTCAAATCTTAAACACTCTTCAGAGGGTGGGGATAAAACAAATTCTTCCTCTTCTTCCCAACCTGCACACATTAAAAAGCCTTGGTGCTTTGTGTGTAAAAACAGAGGCCATAGGCCAGGGGATAAGTCCTGTCCAGGTAAACCCCCTGAGCCTACCACCACTAATACATCAAGCTCTAGTGCCCCTAGCAGTAGTGGTACTAGTGGTGGGACTGCTGGCAACAGTCAAGCAAAGGGTGTAGTTGGGTTCACTTATGGGTCCATAGTGAAAACTGATGTCATCAGTCCCAAGACAGTTTCTGTCACACCTAGTGGCATTGGCCTTGCCACACTGGCTGCTTGTCCCCTTACGATGGATAAGTACAGGGAGACAGTTTCAATAAATGGTGTTGAGGCCTTGGCCTACAGGGACACAGGTGCCAGTTTCACTTTGGTGACTGAAAACCTAGTGCCTCCTGAACAACACATCATTGGACAACAGTATAAGATTATTGATGTCCATAACTCCACTAAGTTTCTTCCCTTAGCTATAATTCAGTTTAGTTGGGGTGGAGTTACTGGCCCTAAGCAGGTGGTGGTATCACCTAGCTTACCTGTAGACTGTCTCTTAGGTAATGACCTAGAGGCCTCAGGTTGGGCTGATGTAGAGTTTTATGCCCATGCAGCCATGCTGGGCATCCCTGAGGAATTGTTCCCTCTCATTTCAAGTGAAATGAAAAAGCAAAGGAGAGAAGGCCTGAAAACTCAGGATCCCTCTCCATCAACAGGTAAAAAGGGAATCACAGTATCCCCTAACCACCCTACCATTCAGGATACTATTCCTGTGGTGGGAGAAACCTCTCCTGGGGTGGCACCTGTTCCAAGGGAATCATCAGCTGGCAAAGCTGGACTCCCTGAAGTGGAAGTACCTCTCTGTGGGATAACTAACATTGGTGAGAAAAACAGCACCATTTTAGTTAACATGGAGCATCCCTCCAACCCTCCCAGAGAAACTTTAGTGCAGAAACCCTGCACTACCTCACAACACTTAGGACAGCATCCCTGCCCTAGTGTGGAGCTCATAGGACAGCATCCCTGCCCTGCTCCAACTCAAGAGAAACAGCATCCCTGTTCTCTCTTCCAGCCAGATGGACAAAGTTTTTGCCCAGCTATGGCTTTTCTGAGACAGCATCCCTGTCTGGCATTTCCATCACTACAAATAGGTTCAGTGGACAAGTCCCACTGCTCTAAACTAAAACTTACTGATAGAAACTCTGAAAATACATCTTCACATTGTTGCTTAGCTAAAAAACTTCAAACAGGGTGGTTTACATCCCCACAGGGAAGTAACCATATAGTGGATGATAAAGGGAGTAACCAGTCTATCGCAGAGCTACTCTCTACTAATCACCACTTAGACAATAAAGTCTCAACTGGCCAAGGTTAGCCTTATTGTCCTTCGTTTGGGGGGGGGTTGTGTGAGAAGGTAGCCTCTTTCTAGCCTTGTTACCCCCACTTTTGGCCTGTTTGTCAGTGTATGTCAGGGTGTTTGTCACTGTTTTCACTGTCTCACTGGGATCCTGATAGCCAGGCCTCAGTGCTCATAGTGAAAACACCATGTTTTCAGTATGGTTGTTATGTGTCACTGGGATCCTGCTAGTCAGGACCCCAGTGCTCATAGGTTTGTGGCCTATATGTATGTGTCACTGGGACCCTGTCACACAGGGCCCCAGTGCTCATAGGTGTGCATGTATATGTTCCCTGTGTGGTGCCTAACTGTCTCACTGAGGCTCTGCTAACCAGAACCTCAGTGGTTATGCTCTCTCATTACTTTCAAATTGTCACTAACAGGCTAGTGACCAATTTTACCAATTTACATTGGCTTACTGGAACACCCTTATAATTCCCTAGTATATGGTACTGAGGTACCCAGGGTATTGGGGTTCCAGGAGATCCCTATGGGCTGCAGCATTTCTTTTGCCACCCATAGGGAGCTCTGACAATTCTTACACAGGCCTGCCACTGCAGCCTGAGTGAAATAACGTCCACGTTATTTCACAGCCATTTTTCACTGCACTTAAGTAACTTATAAGTCACCTATATGTCTAACCTTTACCTGGTAAAGGTTAGGTGCAAAGTTACTTAGTGTGAGGGCACCCTGGCACTAGCCAAGGTGCCCCCACATTGTTCAGAGCCAATTCACTGAACTTTGTGAGTGCGGGGACACCATTACACGCGTGCACTACATATAGGTCACTACCTATATGTAGCTTCTCCATGGTAACTCCGAATATGGCCATGTAACATGTCTATGATCATGAAATTGCCCCCTCTATGCCATCCTGGCATTGTTGGTACAATTCCATGATCCCAGTGGTCTGTAGCACAGACCCTGGTACTGCCAGACTGCCCTTCCTGGGGTTTCACTGCAGCTGCTGCTGCTGCCAACCCCTCAGACAGGCAGCTGCCCTCCTGGGGTCCAGCCAGGCCTGGCCCAGGATGGCAGAACAAAGAACTTCCTCTGAGAGAGGGTGTGACACCCTCTCCCTTTGGAAAATGGTGTGAAGGCAGGGGAGGAGTAGCCTCCCCCAGCCTCTGGAAATGCTTTGTTGGGCACAGATGTGCCCAATTCTGCATAAGCCAGTCTACACCGGTTCAGGGACCCCTTAGCCCCTGCTCTGGCGCGAAACTGGACAAAGGAAAGGGGAGTGACCACTCCCCTGACCTGCACCTCCCCTGGGAGGTGTCCAGAGCTCCTCCAGTGTGCTCCAGACCTCTGCCATCTTGGAAACAGAGGTGCTGCTGGCACACTGGACTGCTCTGAGTGGCCAGTGCCACCAGGTGACGTCAGAGACTCCTGCTGATAGGCTCCTTCAGGTGTTAGTAGCCTTTCCTCTCTCCTAGGTAGCCAAACCCTCTTTTCTGGCTATTTAGGGTCTCTGTCTCTGGGGAAACTTTAGATAACGAATGCATGAGCTCAGCCGAGTTCCTCTGCATCTCTCTCTTCACCTTCTGATAAGGAATCGACCGCTGACCGCGCTGGAAGCCTGCAAACCTGCAACATAGTAGCAAAGACGACTACTGCAACTCTGTAACGCTGATCCTGCCGCCTTCTCGACTGTTTTCCTGCTTGTGCATGCTGTGGGGGTAGTCTGCCTCCTCTCTGCACCAGAAGCTCCGAAGAAATCTCCCGTGGGTCGACGGAATCTTCCCCCTGCAACCGCAGGCACCAAAAAGCTGCATTACCGGTCCCTTGGGTCTCCTCTCAGCATGACGAGCGAGGTCCCTCGAATCCAGCGACGCTGTCCAAGTGACCCCCACAGTCCAGTGACTCTTCAGCCCAAGTTTGGTGGAGGTAAGTCCTTGCCTCACCTCGCTGGGCTGCATTGCTGGGAACCGCGACTTTGCAGCTACTTCGGCCCCTGTGCACTTCCGGCGGAAATCCTTCGTGCACAGCCAAGCCTGGGTCCACAGCACTCTAACCTGCATTGCACGACTTTCTAAGTTGGTCTCCGGCGACGTGGGACTCCTTTGTGCAACTTCGGCGAGCACCGTTTCACACATCCTCGTAGTGCCTGTTTCTGGCACTTCTCTGGGTGCTACCTGCTTCAGTGAGGACTCCTTGTCTTGCTCGACGTCCCCTCTCTCTGTAGGTCTAATTTGCGACCTCCTGGTCCCTCCTGGGCCCCAGCAGCGTCCAAAAACGCCAAACGCACGATTTGCGTGTAGCAAGGCTTGTTGGCATCCTTCCATCGGGAAAACACTTCTGCACGACTCTCCAAGGCAAGAGGGATCCGTCCACCAAAGGGGAAGTCTCTAGCCCTTTTCGTTCCTGCAGAAACCTCAGCTTCTTCTGTCCAGTCGAAGCTTCTTTGCACCCGCAGCTGGCATTTCCTGGGCATCTGCCCATCTCCGACTTGCTTGTGACTTTTGGACTTGGTCCCCTTGTTCCACAGGTACCCTAGATTGGAAATCCACAGTTGTTGCATTGCTGGTTTGTGTCTTTCCTGCATTATTCCTCTAACACGACTACTTTGTCCTTAGGGGAACTTTAGTGCACTTTGCACTCACTTTTCAGGGTCTTGGGGAGGGTCATTTTGCTAACTCTCACTATTTTCTAATAGTCCCAGCGACCCTCTACAAGGTCACATAGGTTTGGGGTCCATTCGTGATTCGCATTCCACTTTTGGAGTATATGGTTTGTGTTGCCCCTATCCCTATGTTTCCCCATTGCATCCTATTGTAACTATACATTGTTTGCACTGTTTTCTAAGACTATACTGCATATTTTTGCTATTGTGTATATATATCTTGTGTATATTTCCTATCCTCTCACTGAGGGTACACTCTAAGATACTTTGGCATATTGCCATAAAAATAAAGTACCTTTATTTTTAGTATAACTGTGTATTGTGTTTTCTTATGATATTGTGCATATGACACTAAGTGGTACTGTAGTAGCTTCACACGTCTCCTAGTTCAGCCTAAGCTGCTCTGCTAAGCTACCATTATCTATCAGCCTAAGCTGCTAGACACCCTATACACTAATAAGGGATAACTGGGCCTGGTGCAAGGTGCAAGTACCCCTTGGTACTCACTACAAGCCAGTCCAGCCTCCTACAAGAGGTTTGAAGGTATTCTGAAGCGAATTTGCTGCAAAGACATGCCAATTATTGTCCCATGTAAGTGCCACGTCCTGGCTTTTCAGTCAACTGCATTTGCATTCCAGGACTTTTCCATCACTTTTAACATATAGAATGATAGATGGGCAACAGAGAATTACGGGGATGTGATTCACTGAGGTCTTCTGAGCGACAGCGGACAGAGCAAAGCTTGAGTTGTCTATGATGTCACTTAGAACCCTGAGGTGAAAAACATCCCCGTAATTTACTTTTTACCCAGCTACAAATGTATGTTATATATGTCCTCCAAAACCAACTGACCCTGTTTTCAATTGCTATGCAGTAGAAAAGGAGTAGTGGGGGAGCCATACACCACATAGCCTCTATTATGAATCCCTTTCCCAAAGTTAAAAAAATATACCTTACCTGCATCTTTGACCAACCATCACCACCTTTCCTGGCTTCCTTCTCTTCCTGAAGCTCTGCTTTCTGCTTTCCATCATTGCAGACATGCAAAGCTGTGCTGAAAAGCTCTCAGGAGGGCCTGGCAACCTGGCCTGGAAGGCCTTTATGACATCAAAACAGTGGGCAAGCAGTTTTTTTTTTATCAACTGTTGCTATGTCGTAGCAGTGGGTTATCGTAAGCAAAACCTGAAACCAATAAAAGAGGCTCCCTATGAGAGCCATAAATAACAATGTTACTATGGCCTAAAAACTCCTTTGTGTAAAGTGCTTTGGCTTAAAAAAGTCAGCACTGACCAAAGGTGTAATATGTGGAATGTGGCCATCAGGTAAGTCAGATTGTAAACCCATAAACAAGTATTTTGTGTGACTGCCTTTTATAAAAGACGAAGTACAAGCAATGTCGCACCCAAATTGAAGCATGTTAGAATTTCATACTCAAGTAAAACTCTCATATACGTGCTGTCATTTCAGAATACTTAGGAGGGATATTTAGCTGGGGCGGCTCTGCCATTAGAGTGGAGGAGCATCCATTCACCTGCTAAAATGACCTTCATAAAAACCCCAGGTATGAAAAATAAATTTGTTAAATAAGTTCATTTATTTCAATTTTATTTTTCATCTACTTGTGCCGAAACAAGTGTCAGGACGGGGGTGGGGGAGCTACTGAGTGGCAGCAGCAGGAAGATGTGGTGGGCTGCCTCTGTACTTAAGTTTAAAGTGAGTATGTACTTTTGGCCGGCCGTCTTGCAATGGCCAGCCAGACATGGGCACCTTAACCCTCCCTAATCAGCTGTCTTAAGACATCTGGGTTGAGGTCAAACACAGGCCTCCAGTGCCCTCAGAAGAGGCAAGAATGGCTCCTCGCTTCAATCCTGGTACTTCTCCCATGTTGGTTAATAGCATTAGAGCAACACTAGATAGGGTAAGGGAGTTGGCTGGGGCCTGTGTTGGAGCCTGGACGAGCTATGAAGAACACCGGATATGTTGTGCAGCAAGTAAGCTAAGTGTTTTTTTTTATTACATTTATTTGATAGGCGTCTTACATGTGTTTTATATGCTTATTTACTTGTTGCATATTTCAATCCATAGCTCAGTGACCCCTGACTTTGTAATGAGTGCCATGCACCATGTAGGTTGTAATCTTTTTCCAGCTCCTCGTCAGTGAAATTCAAGGAATCCCAGCCACCAAACTGCAGCTTCAATCTCCACACCAGATGAAAACCTGATGTTTACTTCTCTCGCGGATGGGTGTGTTGATATAGTAGATAGAACTCAGCATTCGGGATAGAAAACAACATATTCCACACAAGACAATGCTCCAGTGTAGGCCCTCGCTAGGATATTTGTATACGAGAAAAAGTGGCAGTCGCATCACGGCTGCCCTTTGTGAAGACTGTCATTAAGGTGTCTCTGCGCTTGCATGCACCCATCCACCACCCACTTGCACATCCCACCACTCTTGGTAAATGCCAGCTGCCACTGACATTTAGAAAAGGTAAAACTGGCATGTATGTCAAACTGAGCACTGGAAAAGCTGATAAAAAAGATTATTCATATTTTGAAGATTGGAAGTATACGTTGTGTACAGAAGACCTTTTATGATGCATACAAAATGCATTTTCTGTACCCTCAGTGAATATTCCTCTAATTAAAAAGAATTTAAATATTATCAACTCCTTTTAGGAAATTGTATACTTGACAGAAGATCACCAAAACACCTCAGAAGAGTAGCAACCCAGGCCGAGAAGAAAGGCGTGTTTAGGATATTTTAAAATGTTGCTGCCTTTTTCAATGTGAAAATTAATCACAGGCCTGGGCCTCACCCGAGCTGCTGGACTTGGTGAAACATTATCCAGCAATGCCTTTGTAAACGCCCTGCATCAGAAACCTCACTACGAGATGGCCATCAGAGACCTTTAGCATATTCTCACACATAAGTAGGCCGCTGAGACCTTCAACTAGGGGATAGAAATGTTCAGTCTGCCTTGAGACACTCCCATTCCACTCACGGGTTTTATGGCCCACTCTAAAATTAGCTGAACCAGCCACCAGTAATCCTGAGCATACTTCCGAGATCCTAATGCTCAGACAGTCTTGAGACACCCTTATTTGGTTATTAGTTACCTTGGCCATTGATCCTCTCTTAAACACCCCCAGCTCGTCAGTAGATCCCACAAGATGTCCCTCAGAGAGCTTAGGTCTTCCTTCAGACATTTTAGGAGGTGTTAGGAAACCCTAGGTCAGCCACTGGACACCATCACTCTCCCATAAAGCAACACCAAACCATTCTCAGGAATCCACAACCAGCTGTCAGGGCCCCACGCAGACTAGCAAGCAGCTTATGTACTATCTCCATTTCATGCTTTGATCATCATTACAGATTTGGCGGTCGGACTACCAGACTGCCATGTTGGCAATCCTAAAAAGACCGTCATGTTTGCAGTCTCACAGACCACCGTATTACAAGTGAGACATGCTAGAACGCTGCCTGCCAACCAAAAAAAGGCAGACCGGCAGCGGCACGGAGGCTCAGAAATAAGCGGTCTGACCTCCAGCTCCAACAGCACAGTGGCTAACCACTGGCCGTATTACAAGTCCAAAGTTGCAGTGGCAGGCAGCGATTGCGGTCAGTCACTAGCGGCCTGAACCACGGCAGATTGCGGTCACCAGAGTAATACACAGTGGCTCATTGGATGGATTTGAAAACAGCACCACTGACACACATTGCCACACTGGACAAACCAGCAAAAGGCACTATAAAACACACCCCTTCACACAACAATCCTTTGCATTTTCACAGCAAGATCCAGCAAGACAGAGCAACTTTTTGCCACACTGCACAGATACTAGACACCATTTTTATTCACCATCCCAGACACCACCCTGCACATATTTTTGTCCAGTCACACCATTTTGCACTTCCCTTCTTTAGTAAGTCACTGTCATTCTTCTTTATTGTTTTTTTTCCCACCATGTCACGTTCCAAAAATCCCCGTTTTTCAGAAGATGAGTTAAGAATCATGGTGGATGAAATCATAAGAGCAGAGCCACAATTGTTTGGAGCCCAAGTCCAGCACACTCCTCTCAATAGGAAAATGGAAATGTGGGACACGATAGTCTACAGAGTGAATGCTGTAGGCACCACCCTGCACACAAAGGAGGACATCAGGAAGAAGTGGAATGACCTCAGGGGCACGGTCCAATCCCCGGTCTCCAGGCACTAGCTGCAGGCCAAGAAGACTGGTGGTGGCCCTCACAATGCCCCATTACATCTCTTTCCCTGGGAGGAAAAGGACTTAGTCACCCTGTAACTTGGGGGCTTGATAGGAATACCTGAGGGAGTGGAGTCTGGCAAGTCACACCACTAATAATGTCACCAAAATGCCTTGTCATGCATGCTCACTGCTCATCTTTTGCCATCTTTACTGACACTCCACTCGCCAGCCCAGTGTCCACGAGTCCAAAGACACCTGTTTGGCATCTCACAATTGAGCTGTACTCACCTGGGGGGATAAATTTGTGTATAGTGTGTGTATTACAGGGAGTTACATGGCTACAACTCCCAGCAAGAACTGTTTTACAACTCCAAACACCAGACCATTATTTCCTTCTCCAAATACCCTTGTTTTAAACTCCCAATTGAAGTGTACCCACCTGGGAGGATAACATTTGTCAAGTGTGTGTAGTACAGGTACTGGTATGACTACAAGTCACAGAAGGCACTGTTACTGTTACTCAAACCACCACCACAGTGTTCCCTTCTTCATATACCCTTGTTTGTTAACTCCCAATTGTAGCGCACTCACCTGGGAGGATAAGATATGAACTGTGTGTGAAGTAAAGGGAGTGGCATGCCTGCTAAGGCAAGGAGGTTCTGTTATTGTTACTCCACTCAGCCAGCCCATTGTCCTTTTCTCCAAAGACCCATGTTTGTGAACTCCCAATTGAGGTGTACTCGCCTGGGAGGGTAACATTTGAATAGTGTGTGTACTAGAGTGAGTGACATGACTGCAACTCCCAGCAGGCCCAGTTTTGGTAACTCCAAACATCAGCACAGTGTTTCCTTCTCCAAATACCCTTGTTTGTGAACTCCCAACTGTAGTGTCATAACCTGGGAAGAGAACAAATGAATAGTGTGTGTAGTACAGAGACTGACATGACTGCTAAGACCAGGAGGCACTTTTACTGTTACTCTATGCAACCAACCCAGTGTCCTGTTCTCCAAAGATCCATGTTTGTGAACTCCCATTTGAAGTGTACTCACCTGGGAGGAGAACATTCTTATAGTGTGTGTTCTAGAGTGAGTGACATGACTGCAACTCTCTGCAGGCACTGTTACTGTTACTCAAACCACCAACACAGTGTTTCCTTCCCCAAATACACGTGTATGTCAACTCTCAATTGTAGTGTACCCACTTGGGAGGATAAGATATGCATGGTGTGTGTACTGGAGAGACTGGCATGACTGCAACTCATAGCAGGCCCTGTATCTGTAACTCCGAACACCAGCACAGTGCTCTCTTGTCCAAAGACCACTGTTTGTTAATTCCCAAATAAAGGTTACTCACTGTAGAGGATAACATTGGCCAAGTATTGGGGAGAAGTGAGAGTGACATCACTGCAACTCCCAAGAGGCACTGTTTAAGTGACTCCAAACACCAGAACAGTGCTCACTTGTCCAAAAACCCTTGCCTGCTTCCTCACATTTGAAGTTAACTCACCTGGGAGGGACCAAGATACAGATCATGCTCAGAGATATGTCTTGCTACCTAGCTCCATCTTGGCATGCTGACCCAAGATGAAACTATTGAGGACAGGAAGGGCACCTTACCCTGTGTGCAAAAAAAGGATCCTAAAGGCCTCAAGATGCAGTACCAGAATTGTATTGGCAGCAGATACATTCACAAAGCACTGACCATATGATGACTCCAATCACATATGTAATAAAGTCCTGGGTCTGCCTGCATGACAATTAACTAGACCTAACAATGGTCAAAGCCACATCTTTCCTAGCCAAGATTTTGCCTGCACTGGTGTCAAGATGTAATCCTCAGCACATCCTTCCAAGTGCTAATAACCTGCACATTTCAGCAGCTGCTTGCCTTAAAGGAATTGGCATGCTTCACAAATGTCAGGTCAATACAACCAATACCATGGGTACCTGTCACAATAGGATAACTTTGCAAAATGTCAGTGTAAACCTTTGTAGGTAGATGTCACAATACTACCATTAACATTATGGCCCTCATTACAACCCTGGCGGTCGGTGATAAAGTGGCAGTAATACCGCCAACAGGCCGGAGGTAAAAAAAATGTAATCACGACCAAGGCGGAAACCGCCAACACAGACAGCCACTTTAACATTCCGACCACCATGGCGGTAGCAACAAACACCGCAGCGGTAACCGTCAACAGACAGGCGGAAGACAATGTACCACCCACACTATTACAAGGCACCAATCCACCAGATTTTCCGGGCGGTACCAACGCCATCAAAAGCACGGCAGAAACAGTACTTGGAATGGAAACCACTCACCTCTCGACACCCAACGAGCGGAGGGAGGAGGAAAAAGAGAGTGACACACACACGCAAAACGCAACACCCCCATCCACACACCCAACAACACACACACAAACACATGCAGCAACATTACATTTACTCGCCGTAACCCCCTGGAAGAACGCAAGGACCAAATGAAATGATTGTAACAAGTGTAATCATTGAAGGTCCAGATAGGCCAACATAACTTTTAAAGATCAGTATATACAAATATTTACAGCAAGTACACAAGTCCGGATACTGTTCCATTCAATGTCCGTGGACCAGTGGTCCCAAAAAGCATGGGCGAAGCCCACACATGACACCTTCCTCAAAATGGAGAGAACACTGCTGGGGCATCAGGCAAAAACAAACAGGCACCTTAGAGGGAAGGGGAGGGGGGGGCCTCAGCTGGATGATGGGATGACGCCACTGCTCGACGAGAGGGCTCCATGCCCACTGCTTGGTCATGGGGAGTGCAAAGCCACAGTCTCTCAAGTCTCTCAAGTGGATGCACTGCCCACTGGTTGGTCTTGGGGAGTGCAAAGCCACAGTCTCTCAAGTCTCTCAAGTGGGTGCATTGCCCACTGATTGGCCCTGGGGAGTGCAAAGCCGCAGTCTCTAAAGTCTCTCCAGTGGGTGGTTTGCCCACTGCTTGGTCATGGGGAGTGCAAGGACACAGTCTCTCTAGTGGATGTGTCCTCCACTGGTTCTGGAGGGGGCTTGGTGCCCAGAGTGCTTCATCCTGCCAAGGACTTGGGTAGTGGATGCTGTTCTCCAATGGTTCTGGAGGGGGCTTGGTGCCCAGAGTGCTTCATTCTGCCAAGGACTGGGGTAGTGGATGCTGTTCTCTTCTGGTTCTGGAGGGGGCTTGGTGCCCAGAGTGCTGCACATGGGGCGAGGCAGTTCCCATTCCCTCACCTGGGTGTCTGAGACATGAGATTTTCTGGGAACAGGTAGCATGATACTCTATGGAGGCAGACACACTCCACCCTGCAGCGACTTAGGCTGCCAACTGCTGGTACTGCCAGTGCTGGTTGTGGTACCTCATGTAGTGTGTGCAGGGTCCAGGACGTCTCCTGCAGCCTCGGACAACTGCCCACTGGGGATGATGCTGATGTCGGCTGTGGTGGCACTGGCTGTGCACGTCGCAGGGCAGGTGGCGGTGGCTGCGGCGGTGTCTGCAGCGGAGATGCTGCCGGTGGTGCAGGTGTCAGAACCTGTGGAGGGAGACAGCAGGACATCTCCTGCAGCCTCGGATGGCTGCCCACTGGGGATGATGCTGGGGACTGTAGCAGAGGCAGCAGACATGCAGGTGGCAGTGCAGGTGGCGTTGCATGGCAGTGCAGGTGGCGGGGGTTGCGGTTGCCACCTCCGTACAGGTTGCTGTTCTGTCTTGCAGAAGGGGTGACACCAGTCCCTCACCCGGAGGCTCCGTGTCCTGAGCTGACTTCCCTTTGGCCTTGTGTCCCTTCCCCACCCTGGAAGTCGCTGCTGGGACATTGGCACTGTCCTCTTTTGTCTTGAAGGAGGTCTTGCTGGGTGGTTGGTGCGGCTTTTCTCTACGGCATGTGGGCCCCTTCTTCACCTTGGCAGGTGGCGGAATAGAGTGATCCTTGGCCTCACTAGGTGGCACACTGGCAGCCCTGATGGGTGCCGTACGCGATGTTACTGGACTTGCAGGGACCACAGTGCTCGAGGATTTTGTGGCTGAGTGCTGGGCTGGGATCTGGACATCCTGGCCCTAGGGGAAGGACGGGGGGGAGGTGTGGGGAAGAGGTCAATGGAAGCTAGGAAAAGATTTTTAGACACATTGGGATGGGAAGATGAAGGGGGTTTGGGAGTGGAGGAAGAGGTAGTGGTTGTAGGAGGTGTACATCTGCTGAGTTTGGGTGAGGTTGCATGGGCTGGAGGCTGTTGTGAGGTGGATGGCTGTTGAGTGGGTGTTTGCCTGCATTTGTGTACTTTGGGAGGAGGGCTCATAGACACATTGGGAGAGGACACAGGGGACGTGTGAATGGTAGTGCTGTTGGTGATTGCACGTGAGCGGTGTGTGGTGATGGGCGTGCTGGTGATGGAGGTAGTGGCTGAGGATGTAGTGCATGCAGGTGTGAGTAGAGACGAGACTGGGAGGGAGATGGAGGATGTGGAGGAGGGGGACACAGTGGAAGAAGTGGATGTTGGTGTGTCTGCATGGGTATGGTGCTTGTGTGAGTGCCTGTGGGATGTGTGGTGCTTACGTCTGCCTGAGCCACTTTTGTGTGTTGATGAGTGTGCATGCTGGTCTGATGGTGTGCTTGGGATAGGCTGAGGTAGAGAGGATTGGGTCTGGGTGGTGGAAGTTGGAGGGGGAGGCTGGACACAGGGACGATGGCTGCCATTAGTGCTGAGGCCAGAGCCTGAAATGCTCTCTGTTGGGTTGCCACGCCAGAATGAATGCCCTCCAGGTATGCATTTGTTTGCTGTAAATGCCTCTCGACACCCTGGATGGCATTCAAAATGGTTGACTGCCCAACAGTGAGGGATCTCAGGAGGTCAATAGCCTCCCCACTGAGGGCAGCAGGTCTGACTGGGGCGGGGCCTGAGGTTCCTGGGGCGAAGGAGATGCCCACCCTCCTGGGTGAGCAGGCACGGGAAACACGCTGAGGGGCTGCTGGGAGAGCGGTGCTGGTGGGGGGGGTGGAGGCTGTACCTGTTGTTGCGGTGGGCACAGAGGTGCCTGCCACCGCAAGGGAGCTCCAATCAGAGGAGGAGTCGCTGTCGCTGGTGTCTCCTCCTGTTCCTGTTGTGGAGCTCCTCTCGCCCTCCGTCCCACTGGTGCCTTCAGACTCTGTACATTCACCCTCCTGGGCCATGTGGGTTGCAGCTCCCTCCTGCTCCGGTGCCAATGCTCCTCCGCCAGATGATGCTAATGCACACAAGGACAGGGTGACAAAACAAAAAGGGGGGGAAAGACAGAGGAGACACATGGTCAATGCCAGCAACAACACCACTGTTGGTGGACACAACACACAGGGAGTAGCCCTATGCACTAGGCCACGCACTAACTGTTCTTGGGAAATTCACCTGCCCATGGGGAACTGTGCCTAAGCCCGTTTGATGCACACCTGGAACTCACAGGAGCCTGACTAGGTGTAGATGGCCACTACCACTTTTGGGGTTGGAGTGCCACAGAGCCTGCCTAACAATGGACCTACCCTAGCAAGTTTGCCCTTGCCTAGGGGAACCCACAGGCCACTTCCCCCACCCAGACACCTCATACAGCGCACAGAATCAGCTGAATGAGACTGTACTCACCCCCTTGTGGCTGCTGAGATGCCCTCAAGCGTCCATCCAACTCTGGATATGCCCCAGCCAGGATCCAGTACATTGGGGGGTCATGGTGCGACGGGCACCCCTTGCATGTTGGGAGGCCATCCCCAGCTGGGCATCCGCCGTCTTCTTTCTCCAGCGGCGCAGGTCCTCCCATCTTTTGCGGCAGTGGATGCTCCGTCTATGGTAGACCCCCAGGGTCCGCACTTCCTTGGCGATAGCACGCCAAATACCCTTCTTCTGGTGGGCACTGACCTAGAAGAAAAGTGAAGTAAGAATGGATTTTACTCCCCCATCCGGTTCTTCTTACTCATTGGCCACAACTTCCCGCCCTGGCCCAGAAACCCATACACTCACCATCCTCACATGCTGGCCTCAGCCCACCCCTGTATCTTCCATCTACCCCACTCCATACATTCATGTCCCATCCATCATGCTCACAGTGTACTCACCTGTTTGTCTGGAGGACCGTAGAGTGGCGTGTACTGGGGGAGGACCGCAGCCACCAAGTTGTCCAACTCCTCCGTGGTGAAGGCAGGGGCCCTTTCCCCAGACACAGTAGCCATTGTCGCTTCCAGACTCAGGTCACAGCAGCACTTGCAGTGTAGGTCCTCTCTTGTAGAAGGTCAGGTATCAAGTGAGTGAACAGTTACAAAATGGTGTTTACGTCCGCAGTGGTGCGTACCGTCACCGCCGCCGTACATCATCATTGGCTCCTGGAACCCATAAGGCCCAATGATAACCAATGCTGAATTGCGCTGCGGTCTTCGTCCGCCTACCGCAACGCTGCACAACGCCAGCGCATTACCTCATTTCACCTTGTCCCTCCTTACAGGTCACGCAGCCGCCTTTTCAGGGGGCCACATGGCAGGGCAACTAACTGTGTCACAGTACTTTTGGGCAGGAATACGGACAGACAGTGCCACACACCGATTACATCACAATTGTTCAAAACACCCTTGTGCAAGCTATATGGTGTATGGCCCTCTGCTCACCCTTCTCCTCCATTGGGCACATCCGCTGGGGCAGATGAGGAGATGACGTCCTTCTCCGGTATACAGACCCCTGGTGGACCTGTTGACATTGGAAGACAGACGCATCATTATCACCTACAGACTTGATCGTGCCACAATCCATGAACTGTGTGCCCAGTTGGAGACAGACCTGATGTCAGCTATCCGCCAGGAATACCCCCTCTAGTGCAGGTCCTGTCAGTACTCCATTTCCTGGCAAGTGGGTCCTTTCAAACAACAGCGGCCATGGTATCAGGGATGTCACAGCCAATGTTCTCCAACATGTTGTCCAGAGTGTTATCTGCCCTGCTGAAACACATGCGCAGCTACATCGTTTTCCCCCAGGTGAAGGATTTGCCCACAGTGAAAGGTGACTTCTATGCCCTGGGACATATCCCCAACATCATTGGTGCCATTGATGGTACACATGTGCCATTTGTCCCACCCCGCAGGAATGAACAGGTGTGCAGAAACCGCAAAAGCTACCATTCCATGAATGTGCTGATGTTGTGTTTGGCAGACAAGTACATTTCCCATGTGAATGCCAAGTATCCTGGCTCAGTGCATGACGCTTACATTTTGAGGAACAGCAGCATCCCTTATGTAATGGGGCAACTCCAGAGCCACTGTATGTGGCTAATAGGTGAGCCCAATGTCCCCACACAGTTTGAATAGGTGTCTGGGTATGGGAGAGTCCCTAAGTGTTGGTGTGTGTCTAACAGTTGTCCCTCGATATTTGCAGGTGACTCTGGTTACCCCAACCTGTCATGGCTACTGACCCCAGTGAGGAATCCCAGGACAAGGGCAGAGGAACGCTACAATGAGGCACATGGGCGAACTAGGAGGATAAAGGAGCGGACTTTTGGCCTCCTGAAGGCCAGGTTCCGGTGCCTCCATCTGACAGGTGGCTCCCTAAACTACTCACCGAAGAAGGTGTGCCAGATAATCGTGGCATGCTGATTATTGCACAATCTGGCTTTGCGACACCAGGTGCCTTTTCTGTAGGAGGATGGGCCTGATGGTCTTGTGGCAGCTGTGAAGCCTGAGGACAGTGAGGAAGAGGAGGCAGAAGAAGAAGATATAGACAACTGAAACAACATCATCATGCAATACTTCCAGTGAGACACAGGTAAGAGACTGGCACTGCTCCTCTCATATTATACTTCTGTAGGACATTGCATGACTCTGCCTTTTTACCTCTTTGTATGGACCCTGACAGTTAAATTTGGCTTTCCATTTCACAGATCTGGGTACCACTTTCTGCCTTTTGCTATGTTTACTGCTGCCCAACAACTGTCGAACATTGGTATGTGAAAATGAACATTGACATTGCTATTTGTCAGAGAGGTTGTAATAACACACTTGTGAAAGTACAGACTGACTCCAGACCGTTTTGTGATTCAAGGGTGTTTATTTATGTGCTATTCAGTGGAGGGGTATGTGCAATAGGCTGGGGGGATGGTGGAGGAATGTCCATGGTGGAGTCCAGTCTATAGGTATCACAGGTGCATTGTCCAAGGGGGCATAGGAGGTAGAGTCATGGCAGTTCAAGGTTGTCAGGGTGACATAGTGGGACAGAAGGGTGACAATCAAGAGAGTCTTATTTTCTGGCGGGGGTCTTGGCAATGTTCTCTGTCTTGTGCCTGGATCTCAGGGACCGTTTGCTGGGTGGTTCTCCTTCTGCAGAGGGTGGGGTGCTGGTGGCCTGTTGTTCCTTTGGAGGGACCTCCTGTCCACTAGCACTGGCGGGAGTGGAGGGCTTTTCATCATTCAGGCTAGTGTCAGGGGCCCGTTGGTGTGCCACTGTGTCCCTCAAGTTGTTGGCCATGTCTGCCAGCACCCCTACAATGGTGACCAGGGTGGTGTTAATGGACTTCAAGTCCTCCCTGATCCCCAGGTACTGTTCCTCCTGCAGCCGCTGGGTCTCCTGAAACTTGGCCAGTACCGTGCCCATAGTCTCCTGGGAATGGTGGTATGCTCCCATGATGTTGGTGAGTGCCTCGTGGAGAGTGGGATCCCTGGGCCTGTCCTCCCCCTGGCGCACAGCAGTCCTCCCAGCTTCCCTGTTGTCCTGTGCCTCTGTCCCCTGAACCGTGTGCCCACTGCCACTGACCCCAGGTCCCTGATTGTCTTGGGTTAGTGGGGTTGCCTGGGGTCCCTGGAGTGGTGGACACACTGCTGATTGACGTGTCCTGGGGACATACGGATGAGCCCGCTGGGTGGGTACTGTGGTGGTGTTTCCTGAGGGGGGAGGTTCAGTGGTGGTTTGTGATTGTGGCAGGGGAACCAACTGTACAGAGGTCCCTGATGGGCCGGGCTGGTCTTGATCCAGGCGTGCAGAGCTGCTGTTGTCACTGTGGGCCTCTTCTGTGGGGGGACTGGATATGGCTGGCACCCCCTGTCCGGTGACGTTGGATAGGGATCCTGTTGGGGTGTAAATGCATAGTTATTGTATCTGTGTGTGCCATCTTGTGCAATGGGTGAGTTACCCTCTACTCCTGTGCTTGCATTATTGGCTTGGCCCTTGTGTGATTGGTGATTTTGCGGCCTGGGTGAGTCTCTCTACTGGACATGATTTGGTGATGGGTGTCCATGCATTGGTGTTACATGCAGGGCTTGGTTTTGGGATGTGTGGGTTGTGATAGTGGGGTATCTGTGGGGTGTTGGGGTGATGGGTGTGAGGGTAGAGGTAGGAGTTTGTGATGGCATGCAGGTAGGGTGGGGGGGATTAAGTAGTAAAGATATGACTTACCAGAGTCCAGTCCTCCTGCTACTCCTGTGAGGTCCTCAGGATGCATGATCGCCAAGACTTGCTCCTCCCATGTTGTTAGTTATGGGGGAGGAGGTGGGGGTCCACCGCCAGTCCTCTGTACAGCTACCTGGTGTCTGGATACCATGGAACGTACCTTCCCCCATAGGTCGTTCCACCTCTTCCTGATGTCTTCCTGATGTCATCCTGTGTTCTTGGATGCTGTCCCACTGCGTTGACCCTGTCGACAATTCTCCGTCACAGCTCCATCTTCCTTGCAATGGAGGTCTGCTGGACCTGTGATCTGAATAGCTGTGGCTCTACCCGGATGATTTCCTCCACCATGACCCTGAGCTCCTCCTCAGAAAACCTGTGGTGTCTTTGAGGTGCCATAATGTGGTGTGGGTCATGTGTGAGGTGATGTTTGTTGTGCTGTGTGATGTGCTGTGTTGGTGTGTGTTCTTTGAAGTGCGTGGATGTTGTATGAGTGATAGTGTTGTGTGCCTGTGGATGCTGGTGTTGTGTTTGCTATTCTCTCTCTCTCTCTGCTTCTTCCAAAAATGTTGTTGTAAGGGGTTGTGGGTAATGTGGGTGTGTGTTTTATAGTGATATGAGTGTGTGGGTGTGGTGTGTGTACGTGTATCAGGTGTGTGTATTTGGAATTGTCCAATGTGGTTGTGTTTTGTAAATGTATGTTTATTTAGAGAGCGGCTGTGTGTACCGCGAATGGATTACCACGGTTGAATGACCGCCGTGTTGATTTGTGGGTCTTGATAGTGTGGGCACATTCTTGTTGGCGTGCTTTCGCCAGTTTATCACTGACCTTTGGTGTGGCAGACTTGTGTGGGTGTCTGTATTGTGGCAGATTACGAGATGTGGATCATAATAACTGTAGCGGATTTCCGCCGCCGCCACAGTATCTTGGCGGCCGTCAGCACGGCGGTAAGCGGGATTTACCACCAGGGTTATAATGAGGGCCTATATGTTTCACATCAACAGATCGACCTGCAACTGGTCACACGGAGGCCACAGAAGAGACTGCCACTGCCCCCATGGATGAAGCCCTCAGTGAAGGAGACACTCCTGAATGTCGGGACATGGAGAATGGGCACAGGCCCACTGGGGTAGGGTGTGTAGGAGTGTAGGAGGCTGGACTGGCTTGTAGTGAGTACCTAGGGGTACTTGCACCTTGCACCAGGCCCAGTTATCCCTTATTAGTGTATAGGGTGTCTAGCAGCATAGGCTGATAGATAATGGTAGCTTAGCAGAGCAGCTTAGGCTGAACTAGGAGACGAGTGAAGCTCCTACAGTACCACTAGTGTCATATGCACAATATCATAAGAAAACACAATACACAGATATACTAAAAATAAAGGTACTTTATTTTTATGACAATATGCCAAAAGTATCTCAGTGAGTACCCTTAGTATGAGGATAGCAAATATACACAAGATATATGTACAAAATATGCAGTAATAGTATTAGAAAACAGTGCAAACAATGTATAGTTACAATAGGATGCAATGGAGACACATAGGGATAGGGGCAACACAAACCATATACTCCAAAAGTGGAATGCGAACCACGAATGGACCCCAAACCTATGTGACCTTGTAGAGGGTCGCTGGGACTATTAGAAAATAGTAAGGGTTAGAAAAATAGCCCACCCCAAGACCCTGAAAAGTGAGTGCAAAGTGCACTAAAGTTCCCCAAAGGACATAGAAGTCGTGATAGGGGAATTCTGCAGGAAAGACACAAACCCGCAATGCAACAACGATGGATTTCCAGTTGAGGGTACCTGTGGAACAAGGGGACCAAGTCCAAAAGTCACAAGCAAGTCGGAGATGGGCAGATGCCCAGGAAATGCTAGCTGTGGGTGCAAAGGAGCTGCTACTGGACAGTAGAAGCTCAGGTTTCTGCAGGAACGACAAGGGCTAGAGACTTCCCCTTTGGAGGACGGATCCCTCACGCCGTGGAGAGTCGGGCAGAAGGGATTTCCTGCTGGAAGACCGCCAACAAGCCTTGCTAGCTGCAAATCATGCGGTTAGTGTTTTTGGATGCTGCTGTGGCCCAGGAGGGACCAGGATGTCCCCAATTACGTCAGGGCACAGAGGGGGCGTCGAGCAAGACAAGGAGCCCTCTCAGCAGCAGGCAGCACCCGCAGAAGTGCCAGAAACAGGCACTACGAGGATGCGTGAAACGGTGCTCACCCGAAGTCGCACAAAGGAGTCCCACGTCGCCGGAGAACAACTTAGGAGGTCGTGCAATGCAGGTTAGAGTGCCGTGGACCCAGGCTGGACTGTGCACAAAGGATTTCCACCGGAAGTGCACGGAGGCCGGAGTAGCTGCAAAAGTTGCGGTTCCCAGCAATGCAGTCTGGTGTGGGGAGGCAAGGACTTGCCTCCACCAAACTTGGACTGAAGAGTCACTGGACTGTGGGAGTCACTTGGACAGAGTTACTGGATTCAAGGGACCTCGCTCGTTGTGCTGAGAGGAGACCCAAGGTACCGGTGATGCAGTTCTTTGGTGCCTGCGGTTGCAGGGGGACGATTCCGTCGACCCACGGAGATTTCTTCTGAGCTTCTAGTGCAGAGAGGAGGCAGACTACCCCCACAGCATGCACCACCAGGAAAACAGTCGAGAAGGCGGCAGGATCAGCGTTACAGAGTTGCAGTAGTCGTCTTTGCTACTATGTTGCAGTTTTGCAGGCTTCCAGCGCGGTCAGCAGTCGATTCCTTGGCAGAAGGTGAAGAGAGAGATGCAGAGGAACTCGGATGAGCTCTTGCATTCGTTATCTAAGGAATCCCAAGAGACAGAGACCCTATATAGCCAGAAAAGAGGGTTTGGCTACCTAGGAGAGAGGGTAGGCTAGCAACACCTGAAGGAGCCTATCAGAAGGAGTCTCTGACGTCACCTGATGGCACTGGCCACTCAGAGCAGTCCAGTGTGCCAGCAGCACCTATGTTTCCAAGATGGCAGAGGTCTGGAGCACACTGGAGGAGCTCTGGGCACCTCCCAGGGGAGGTACAGGTCAGGGGAGTGGTCACTCCCCTTTCCTTTGTCCAGTTTCGCGCCAGAGCAGGGCTAAGGGGTCCCTGAACCGGTGTAGACTGGCTTATGCAGAAATGGGCACCATGTGTGCCCAAGAAAGCATTTCCAGAGGCTGGGGGAGGCTACTCCTCCCCTGCCTTCACACCATTTTCCAAAGGGAGAGGGTGTAACACCCTCTCTCAGAGGAAGTCCTTTGTTCTGCCATCCTGGGCCAGGCCTGGCTGGACCCCAGGAGGGCAGAAGCCTGTCTGAGGGGTTGGCAGCAGCAGCAGTGAAATCCCGGGAAAGGCAGTTTGGCAGTACCAGGGTCTGTGCTACAGACCACTGGGATCATGGGATTGTGCCAACTATGCCAGGATGGTATAGAGGGGGCAATTCCATGATCATAGACATGTTACATGGCCATATTCGGAGTTACCATTGTGAAGCTACATATAGGTAGTGACCTATATGTAGTGCACGCGTGTAATGGTGTCCCCGCACTCACAAAGTCCGGGGAATTGGCCCTGAACAATGTGGGGGCACCTTGGCTAGTGCCAGGGTGCCCTCACACTAAGTAACTTAGCACCCAACCTTTACCAGGTAAAGGTTAGACATATAGGTGACTTATAAGTTACTTAAGTGCAGTGTAAAATGGCTGTGAAATAACGTGGCCGTTATTTCACTCAGGCTGCAGTGGCAGGCCTGTGTAAAAATTGTCAGAGCTCCCTATGGGTGGCAAAAGAAATGCTGCAGCCCATAGGGATCTCCTGGAACCCCAATACCCTGGGTACCTTAGTACCATATACTAGGGAATTATAAGGGTGTTCCAGTAAGCCAATGTAAATTGGTAAAATTGGTCACTAGCCTGTTAGTGACAATTTGAAAGAAATGAGAGAGCATAACCACTGAGGTTCTGATTAGCAGAGCCTCAGTGAGACAGTTAGTCATAACACAGGTAACACATTCAGGCACACTTATGAGCACTGGGGCCCTGGCTGGCAGGGTCCCAGTGACACATACAACTAAAACAACATATATACAGTGAAAAATGGGGTTAACATGCCAGGCAAGATGGTACTTTCCTACACAACCCCCCCCCAAACGAAGGACAATAAGACTAGCCATGACCTGATGAGTCTTCATTGTCTAAGTGGAAATATCTGGAGAGTCCATCTGCATTGGAGTGGCTACTCCCAGGTCTATGTTCCACTGTATAGTCCATTCCCTGTAGGGATATGGACCACCTCAACAATTTAGGATTTTCACCTTTCATTTGTTTTAGCCAAAGTAGAGGTTTGTGGTCTGTCTGAACAATGAGGTGAGTGCCGAACAGGTATGGCCTCAACTTCTTCAGTGCCCAGACCACAGCAAAGGCCTCCCTCTCAATGGCAGACCAACGCTTTTCTCTAGGGGTCAACCTTCTGCTAATAAAAGCAACAGGTTGATCCTGGCCCTCAGAATTAAGTTGTGATAGGACTGCCCCTACTCCTAATTCAGATGCATCAGTTTGGACATAGAATTTTTTAGAGTAACAAGGGCTTTTTAGGACAGGTGCAGAGCACATGGCCTGCTTCAGCTCCTCAAAAGCTTTCTGACAGTTTGCTGTCCATAATACCTTTTTAGGCATCTTTTTGGATGTGAGGTCATTAAGAGGGGCTGCAATGGAGCCATAGTTCTTAATGAACCTCCTGTAATACCCAGTGAGGCCTAGGAAGGCTCTCACCTGAGTCTGAGTAGTAGGGGGAACCCAATCTATAATAGTTTGGATTTTCCCCTGCAGTGGTGCAATCTGTTCCCCACCAACAAGGTGTCCCAGATAAACCACCTTCCCCTGCCCTATCTGGCACTTTGAAGCCTTGATAGTGAGGCCTGCCTTTTGCAGGGCCTCTAAAACCTTCCAAAGGTGGACCAGGTGATCAACCCAACTGGAGCTAAAGACAGCTATATCGTCCAGATATGTTGCACTAAAAGCTTCCAGCCCTTGCAGGACTGTGTTCACCAACCTCTGAAAAGTGGCAGGTGCATTTTTCAATCCAAAAGGCATTACTGTGAATTGGTAATGGCCTCCAATGGTTGAAAATGCAGTTTTAGGTTTAGCATCTTCTGATAATTTGATCTGCCAATACCCTGCAGTCAAATCAAAAGTGCTTAGATACTTGGCAGATGCCAGTGTATCTATGAGCTCATCTGCCCTGGGTATAGGGTGAGCATCAGTTTTGGTTACCTGGTTGAGACCTCTATAATCTACACAAAACCGCATTTCCTTCTTTCCATCCTTGGAATGAGGTTTTGGTACAAGTACCACAGGAGAGGCCCATGGACTTTCAGAGTGCTCAACCACTCCCAGTTCTAACATTTTCTGCACCTCTTGCTTTATGCAGTCTCTGCCATGGTCAGGCTGCCTATAGATTTTACTTTTGACAGGCAAGCTGTCTCCAGTATCTATAGTGTGCTCACACCAAGAAGTGGTACCTGGCACAGTAGAGAAGAGTTCAGAAAACTGACCCAGGAGATTTATGCAATGGTCTTTCTGCTCAGCAGTAAGACAATCAGTCAAAACTACACCTTCCACTAGAGCATCTTGTTCTGTGGAAGAGAAGAGATCAGGTAGAGGATCACTGTCTTCTCCCTGTCCCTCATCAGTTGCCATGAGCAGGGTGAGATCAGCCCTGTCATAGTAGGGTTTCAGGCGATTGACATGGAGCACCCTAAGGGGACTCCTGGCAGTGCCTAAGTCAACTAAGTAGGTGACTTCACCCTTCTTTTCAACAATTATGTGGGGACCACTCCATTTATCTTGGAGTGCTCTTGGGGCCACAGGCTCCAAGACCCACACTTTCTGCCCTGGTTGGTACTGAACCAAAACAGCCTTCTGATCATGCCATTGCTTCTGGAGCTCTTGGCTGGCCTGAAGGTTTTTACTGGCCTTTTTCATATACTCAGCCATCCTTGATCTGAGGCCAAGTACATAATCCACAATATCTTGCTTTGGAGCTTTTAAAGGTTGTTCCCAACCCTCCTTGACAAGTGTTAGTGGACCCCTAACAGGGTGTCCAAAGAGGAGTTCAAAGGGGCTGAAGCCCACTCCTTTCTGGGGTACCTCCCTGTAGGCAAAAAGGAGGCATGGTAAAAGGATATCCCATCTCCTGCGGAGTTTTTCAGGGAGTCCCATAATCATGTCTTTGAGAGTTTTGTTAAATCTCTCCACCAGTCCATTTGTTTGTGGATGATAGGGTGTAATGAACTTGTAAGTCACACCACACTCCTTCCACATGGCCTTTAAGTAAGCAGACATGAAATTGCTTCCTCTGTCTGATACTACTTCCTTTGGGAAGCCCACCCTAGAAAATATTCCCAGGAGGGCCTTTGCCACTGCAGGTGCTGTAGTGGTCCTTAAAGGAATTGCTTCAGGATATCATGTGGCATGGTCCACTACCACCAAGATGAACCTATTGCCTGAAGCAGTAGGAGGGTCAAGGGGGCCAACTATGTCAACCCCTACCCTTTCAAAGGGAACCCCAACCACAGGCAGTGGAATAAGGGGTGCCTTTGGGGTGCCACCTGTCTTGCCACTGGCTTGACAGGTTTCACAGGACTTACAAAACTCTTTTGTGTCCTCAGATATTCTAGGCCAATGAAACAAGGGAACAAGCCTGTCCCAAGTTTTCATTTGTCCCAGATGTCCAGCTAGGGGAATGTCGTGGGCTAGAGTTAGGAGGAACTTTCTGTACTCCTGAGGAATCACTAACCTCCTGGCAGTTCCAGGTTTAGGATCCCTTGCTTCAGTGTACAAGAGGTTGCCCTCCCAGTAAACTCTGTGAGAGTCACTGACATCCCCATTAGCTTGTTTGACAGCTTGCTGTCTTAGACCCTCTAGTGTGGGACAGGTTTGCTGTGCCACACTCAGCTCCTCCCTAGCAGGCCCCCCTTCACCCAAGAGCTCAGCAGTGTCTGCTTCCAGCTCCTCTGGTGTAGGTTCTGCACAGGGTGGAAATTCTTCTTCCTCAGAAGTAGAATCCACTGTAGAGGGAGGGATAGTAGGAAGTGTTTTACTTCTACTAGCCCTAGCTTTAGGGAGCACTTGGTCCATTGTTCCAGGATCCAAGTTTCCCTGTCCTTTTTGCTTTTTGGCCTGAGCCCTGGTTAAAGCAAAAATATGCCCTGGGATGCCCAGAATTGCTGCATGGGCCTCCAACTCCACATCTGACCAAGCTGATGTCTCCAAATCATTTCCTAGTAGACAGTCTACAGGTAAATCTGTGGCTACCACAACTTTCTTTGGACCAGTAACCCCCCCCAGTTGAGATTTACAACAGCCATGGGGTGGCTAAGTGTGTTGTTGTGAGCATCGGTTACTTGGTACTGGTGACCAAGTAGGTGTTGTTCAGGGTGGACCAGTTTCTCTATGACCATAGTCACACTGGCTGCAGTGTCCCTGTAGGCCTGAACCTCAACACCATTTATTAGGGGTAGTTGCTTGTACTTATCCATGTTAAGGGGACAAGCAACCAAGGTGGCTAAATCAATAGCCCCCTCAGAGACTAACACAGCCTCTGTGGTCTCCCTAATCAGACCAATCCCAACTAAGTTACCAAAAGTGAGCCCAGCTACTCCCTTGGATTGGCTATTAGTAGGTTTGCTCCCACCACCACTGCTATTAGTAGGGACACTAGGTGTAGCAGTAGGGGTTGTAGTGGTAGGAGGCTTGGTGTTTTTCTTTGCACAACTGGGATCTGTTGTCCAATGGCCTTTTATTTGACATAAATAGCACCATGGTTTCTTTTCTTTGTTTTGATTAGAAGAGGATTTGGGCCCACCACCCCCACCAGAGTGTTTTTGTGGGCCTGATGAAGACTCATTTTTAGATTTCTCCCCACCCTTGTCAGAAGACTTAACATCCTTCTTCTTGTTGCCATCTTTGTCACCCCCTGTATGAACTTTTCTGTTCACCCTTGTTCTGACCCATTTGTTTGCCTTCTTTCCCAATTCTTGGGGAGAGGTCAGATCAGAGTCCACCAAGTACTGGTGCAACAAATCAGACACACAATTATTAAGAATATGCTCTCTCAGGATCAAGTTATACAGGCTGTCATAATCAGTAATTTTACTGCCATGTAACCACCCCTCCAAGGCCTTCACTGAATGGTCAATGAAATCAACCCAGTCTTGTGAAGACTCCTTTTTGGTCTCTCTGAACTTTATCCTATATTGTTCAGTGGTTAAGCCATAACCATCCAGGAGTGCATTCTTAAGAACTTTGTAATCATTGGCTTCACTTTCTTTCACAGTAAGGAGCCTATCCCTACCTTTTCCACTAAATGATAGCCATAGGATAGCAGCCCACTGCCTTTGAGGGACATCCTGTACAGCACAGGCCCTCTCAAGTGCAGCAAACCACTTGTTAATGTCATCCCCCTCCTTATAAGGGGGAACTATCTTGTGCAGATTCCTGGAATCATGCTCTTTTGCAGATGACTATGAGGAATACTGCTGCTGCCACCATGGGTTTCTAAACCCAACTTCTGTCTCTCCTTCTCTACTTCTAAGGTCTGTCTATCCAAATCCACCTGTTGCTTCTTGAGCTTCAGTCTGCTTTGTTCCACTCTCAATCTATTGAGCTCCCTTTCTAACAATCTGTCATCCGGTTGGGTGGGAGGGACATGCCTTGAAACAGAAGTATTGTGAGAATGGACAGAAGGAGACCTATCCCTTACAGAAGGCACCCTAACAGCTTGGTTCACAGAAACATCACTTCTACTGTGGTGAGAATGAATGCTCTTGCTATGATGTGAGACAACACTATCTGTATGGTGTGACTCTACATCAGTACCAACTATGCTCGACTGTCTAGTAATGGGCAGGCTCTGAAGTTTCTTTCCTGAATCTTTTCCTAGGGGTGTCCCTGGATCAGATTGGGAACCATTAGCTACTTTTTCAACACATGGGGCCCTTTTGGCCTTATCTTGTTCTCTAAGCATATTAAGCAATAATTCCAAGGAAGGATTCTTCCCTACACTCAAACCTCTTTCTACACAGAGACTCATTGCTACTTTCCAGCTAAGGTGGTCATATGCAAGTTTGGACAGATCAACATTTTGGCCTGTGCCAGACATTTTAGAAAGAGTTTAAGTGACAGAAAAAGTGAGAAAAACGTTTTTAGAGCTTTTAGAAAGACAAAAAAAAACTTTTTAAACTTTTAAGAACTTTTAGAAAGTTTAGAAGTACTTTTCAGCACTTTTAGAAAAGAGTGAAAAGAGGAAATGCAAAACTTTTTAGTTATGTGTACATACACTGAACTTGTTTTGTATATTTTTCTCTTATGAAAAGTACAATGACAAGAGTGGTAAGTAGTCTCAAAGCACTTATCCCACCGCTGCACAACCAATGTAGGAGGCTGGACTGGCTTGTAGTGAGTACCTAGGGGTACTTGCACCTTGCACCAGGCCCAGTTATCCCTTATTAGTGTATAGGGTGTCTAGCAGCATAGGCTGATAGATAATGGTAGCTTAGCAGAGCATCTTAGGCTGAACTAGTAGACGAGTGAAGCTCCTACAGTACCACTAGTGTCATATGCACAATATCATAAGAAAACACAATACACAGATATACTAAAAATAAAGGTACTTTATTTTTATGACAATATGCCAAAAGTATCTCAGTGAGTACCCTCAGTATGAGGATAGCAAATATACACAAGATATATGTACACAATACCAAAATATGCAGTAATAGTATTAGAAAACAGTGCAAACAATGTATAGTTACAATAGGATGCAATGGAGACACATAGGGATAGGGGCAACACAAACCATATACTCCAAAAGTGGAATGCGAACCACGAATGGACCCCAAACCTATGTGACCTTGTAGAGGGCCGCTGGGACTATTAGAAAATAGTAAGGGTTAGAAAAATAGCCCACCCCAAGACCCTGAAAAGTGAGTGCAAAGTGCACTAAAGTTCCCCAAAGGACATAGAAGTCGTGATAGGGGAATTCTGCAGGAAAGACACAAACCCGCAATGCAACAACGATGGATTTCCAGTCGAGGGTACCTGTGGAACAAGGGGACCAAGTCCAAAAGTCACAAGCAAGTCGGAGATGGGCAGATGCCCAGGAAATGCCAGCTGTGGGTGCAAAGAAGCTGCTACTGGACAGTAGAAGCTCAGGTTTCTGCAGGAACGACAAGGGCTAGAGACTTCCCCTTTGGAGGACGGATCCCGCACACCGTGGAGAGTTGTACAGAAGTGTTTTCCCGCTGAAAGACCGCCAACAAGCCTTGCTAGCTGCAAATCGTGCGGTTAGTGTTTTTGGATGCTGCTGTGGCCCAGGAGGGACCAGGATGTCGCCAATTGCGTCAGGGGACAGAGGGGGCGTCGAGCAAGACAAGGAGCCCTCTCAGCAGCAGGCAGCACCCGCAGAAGTGCCAGAAACAGGCACTACAAGGATGCGTGAAACAGTGCTCACCCGAAGACGCACAAAGGAGTCCCACGTCGCCGGAGAACAACTTAGGAGGTCGTGCAATGCAGGTTAGAGTGCCGTGGACCCAGGCTGGACTGTGCACAAAGGATTTCGGCCGGAAGTGCACGGAGGCCGGAGTAGCTGCAAAAGTCGCAGTTCTCAGCAATGCAGTCTGGCGTGGGGAGGCAAGGACTTACCTCCACCAAACTTGGACTGAAGAGTCACTGGACTGTGGGAGTCACTTGGACAGAGTTGCTGGATTCAAGGGACCTCGCTCGTCATGCTGAGAGGAGACCCAAGGTACCGGTGATGCAGTTCTTTGGTGCCTGCGGTTGCAGGGGGACGATTCCGTCGACCCACGGGAGATTTCTTCTGAGCTTCTAGTGCAGAGAGGAGGCAGACTACCCCCACAGCATGCACCACCAGGAAAACAGTCGAGAAGGCGGCAGGATCAGCGTTACAGAGTTGCAGTAGTCGTCTTTGCTACTATGTTGCAGTTTTGCAGGCTTCCAGCGCGGTCAGCAGTCGATTCCTTGGCAGAAGGTGAAGAGAGAGATGCAGAGGAACTCGGATGAGCTCTTGCATTCGTTATCTAAGGAATCCCAGGAGACAGAGACCCTAAATAGCCAGAAAAGAGGGTTTGGCTACCTAGGAGAGAGGGTAGGCTAGCAACACCTGAAGGAGCCTATCAGAAGGAGTCTCTGATGTCACCTGATGGCACTGGCCACTCAGAGCAGTCCAGTGTGCCAGCAGCACCTCTGTGTCCAAGATGGCAGAGGTCTGGAGCACACTAGAGGAGCTCTGGGCACCTCCCAGGGGAGGTACAGGTCAGGGGAGGGGTCACTCCCCTTTCCTTTGTCCAGTTTCGCGCCAGAGCAGGGCTAAGGGGTCCCTGAACCGGTGTAGACTGGCTTATGCAGAAATGGGCACCATGTGTGCCCATGAAAGCATTTCCAGAGGCTGGGGGAGGCTACTCCTCCCCTGCCTTCACACCATTTTCCAAAGGGAGAGGGTGTAACACCCTCTCTCAGAGGAAGTCCTTTGTTCTGCCATCCTGGGCCAGGCCTGGCTGGACCCCAGGAGGGCAGAAGCCTGTCTGAGGGGTTGGCAGCAGCTGCAGTGAAACCCCGGGAAAGGGAGTTTGGCAGTACCAAGGTCTGTGCTACAGACCACTGGGATCATGGGATTGTGCCAACTATGCCAGGATGGTATAGAGGGGGCAATTCCATGATCAGAGACATGTTACATGGCCATATTCGGAGTTACCATTGTGAAGATACATATAGGTAGTGACCTATATGTAGTGCACGCGTGTAATGGTGTCCCCGCACTCACAAAGTCCGGGGAATTGGCCCTGAACAAAGTGGGGGCACCTTGGCTAGTGCCAGGGTGCCCTCACACTAAGTAACTTAGCACCCAACCTTTACCAGGTAAAGGTTAGACATATAGGTGACTTATAAGTTACTTAAGTGCAGTTTAAAATGGCTGTGAAATAACGTGGCCGTTATTTCACTCAGGCTGCAGTGGCAGGCCTGTGTAAGAATTGCCAGAGCTCCCTATGGGTGGCAAAAGAAATGCTGCAGCCCATAGGGATCTCCTGGAACCCCAATACCCTGGGTACCTTAGTACCATATACTAGGGAATTATAAGGGTGTTCCAGTAAGCCAATGTAAATTGGTAAAATTGGTCACTAGCCTGTTAGTGACAATTTGAAAGAAATGAGAGAGCATAACCACTGAGGTTCTGATTAGCAGAGCCTCAGTGAGACACTTAGTCATAACACAGGTAACACATTCAGGCACACTTATGAGCACTGGGGCCCTGGCTGGCAGGGTCCCAGTGACACATACAACTAAAACAACATATATACAGTGAAAAATGGGGGTAACATGCCAGGCAAGATGGTACTTTCCTACAAGGAGGGATATTGTGGACCAGCGAGATGAGGCCACTGCAGATGCTCCTGGCCAGGATACCATCAGCCACGTCCTAGGGGTCTATCAGAAGTCTCAAGGCGTAATGGGCCAGGTACTTGCTGAACTCCGGAAGATCAAGCAGCTGTAGAGAGACATCCATAGGGATATGCTTGAGCATTCGAAGGCCCACTATACCAAAATGGCCTCCCAAACAGGGGTGTTGAGGGACATTAAGAGTACCCTGATCTGAGATCGTCAACAACATTCTACCCCTTTCTTTGGCACAGCAACACCAGACCCTTCGTTGGTGCCAGCCACTGGAAAGGAGGCCCTGTCAGGGCACGAAACTGCCCCGGTAGCACCATATCCCTCCTACCCCTAAGTGGGGACATCCAGAAAAGACTCCAGGAGGTGCAGATGGCAAGACACCCACCACTGCCAGCAAGTATCTCTTCCTAAAGGACCTCCTTTGTGGGCCACATATTCACTTTGTTGACTGTTGCTCAACCACCTTCCATTTCCAATGGGAGGAGTACGCTGGATTTTGGACTTCCAATGGCGTGCCATCTACTCCAATAATTTCATCCACCATGACTGAACCCTTCTCTGTTCTTTTCAACTATGCCCGGATGAAGGGTGATACTCTGAAACCGGCCCCAGGATGCTTGTTTCTGTTCCAAAAAGGTCCTGGCTTGGCAGTTGGGGCTGGACTGCTCCCATGGGGAACAGGGTCAAGACTGATTTGTTCATGGCTGGGTCCAAACTGGTGTGGCATGGTGGCCAAAAAAATGATGGGATTAAACTCAGATCTTAGTGACTGGGGGTGAATGTTTGCATCATTCAGCATTCCGTCCATCATCTGTTCCTTTTATCTTTGTTGCCCAAAGTGGGAAGGGTATGCCCAGAGGTGCATCCCGTGATCACTGCACCACTGGATTCAAGCTAGCCTGGCTGATGAAGTATGATACCATGAAACATGTCCCAGGATGCTTGTTTCCAGTTCAGGAAGGAACTGGATTGGTAGTTAGGGCTGGACTGTTCCCATGAGGAACAGGGACAAGACTGATTTCCATATGGCTGGGTCCAAACTGGGGTGGTGTGTTGGGGAAAAAAAAGATAGATTAAACCCAGATCTTTGTGACTGGGGGTGAATGTTTGTATTGTTCAGCATTCAGTCCATCATCTGTTCTTTTTGCCTTTGTTGCCCTAATTGGGAAGAGTATGCCCAGTATGTCCCTTGATCACTGCGTCACTGGATTCAAGTTAGCTTGGCCAATGAAGGGTAATACCATGAAACTGGTCCCCGGATGCTTGTTTCTGGTCCAGGGAGGACCTGACTTGGGTGTTCGGGCTGGATTGTTCTTCTGGGGAACAGGGTCAAGACTGATTTGCATATGGCTTGGTCCAAACTGCAGTGGTGTGGTGGGCAAAAAAATAATGGAATAAACCCAGATCTTTGTGACTGGGGGTAAATGTTTGCATTGTTCAGCATTCCGTCCATCATCTGTTCTTTTTGTGAATATTATTTTATGCACAAAGTTTCAATAACTCAATATATCACAAAGTCAGTGCTTCTATTCCACATTTTGCTATGTAGAAATGTAAGACTATGTGAAGCAAATGAGGAAGGCACAATGTACTAATACATGAAGGGATATGTTACAGGTACAGTTTCCTGCTAAGGATCACTACCAACACACACAAACACTTTGCTACAAGTGTCTGGTCACACCAAACATTTTATTCCAGTATACAGCACATAGGCTGCCCATATGTCTGGACTGTCATAGCCAAGAATGGGTGACTCATATTGTGGCAAGGTACACATAACAAGGTACAGCCATCCAGACCAAGGAAGGAAGGGCCTTGTCGGAGATTGTCCTATAGAATAGGCAAACTGAAAAGTGAATGGTATCACCAGCTTCAGCCTTATCACATACCAAACCATAGTAATCTAACATCACATAAACCAACATACAGACAGAGGACAGTCTAACAGTCCCTGATCACAGGTCCATCATAATCCAATAACCATACATTTGGAGGTATGATACAAACATATGTCAGTCTTGTGGCACAGGCACTGTGGCCTGCAATAATGAAACACATCTACAGCTACATACAGGTCATACAAGAAGAGTGTTTAGCCTATGTGAAGGGTGAATACCTTGCTTGCAGCACTTGATGACAACATATTTCATGACCACATGATCACACACATGATGCAATCTGCCCAATACAGCACACTAAACAAGTACAATGTGCACTTCTGACCTTCCATCCAAACACTGTTCAAGCTGCTTTGGCACAGTTCTTATACACGCCAAATCGGTGACGTACAGTACCTGGAACAATCCACGTCCACTTGATATGTCGGAACTGCATCTGATACCTGCCAAGTCACAACTCTGAAATGCCCACATGAGGATGTCATGGTGAAGGTACCTGTACAAGGACAAAACAAGGAGTATAGGCTTGAAAAAGTACCTATTACACAAATCATATGGTAAGGATCTCGAAAAGAAATTACGTTGCAATGAAACTGACACAAACAACGTAGCTACATCAAGGTGGGGATATGTCAAAGGTAACCCTTCAAGCACCCTTTGGCTGAATATTGCAGAGTATTAGCTCCCTAGTGTTTGCCAAATACTCTACTCCACACATTCTTACAACTACAGTTCTTCCTACAGTCATAGTGATCACATCACAGGACATACTTACACTCATGAAAAGTAGCTATTAATGAGACCTTCCCCAAGTCAACTCCTTCCTCTTCACCACTGTCAGCCTCACTTGGCATTTCATGAGTCTCACCCGGTAGAACTAAAGGCTCCCGCTCCTCTGGGTTGTACGGGATATTCCTCCGCAGAGCAATGTTGTGGAACATGCAGCATGTCACAGTGATCTGACACACGTTTCCAGGTAAATAGAAGAGGAACCACCTGCCCGGTCCAGACACCTAAATCTGGCCTTCAGGAGCCCAAAAGCCCACTTCACTATGTACCATGTTCTTCCATGGGCCTGATTGAAGTGAACTTCCCCTGGCATAGTTGGATGCCTTATTGGCATCAACAAGCAAGGTCTGTTTGGATGTGCAGAGTCTCCTGCTAAGAAATGAGACATATGTGCAACAATGAGTCCCTCTTTTCAGGATTGTAGCACCAGACATTGCACACACGCAAATAGGACAGATGTGTCTTACCAACCAGCCAGGCCCTCACCGGGCACAGCTGTGACATCAGCTGGGGTATAGTGCTCTTCCGCATTATGAAGGAACCCTGGGATAAACCCAGAGAACGGGCACAGACCTATGAAACTTTGAGATCTGCCAAGCAGACAACTTGCACATTGATGGAGTGGAAATTCGTTCTGTTGCAGTATACTTGTTCATTGGCATGCGGTGGGACCAAACCAACATGTGTGCCATCAATGACCCCCACCACATGTGGGATGCATGTAAAACTATCAACGTCTGCCTTCACATGAGCTAAACCCTGATGTCGAGGTAACTGGATGTAGTTGTCCAGATGTTGAACATTGCTGAGAGGACATCCTTCAACACCAGACTTAACATAGGTTGGGACATGCCAACTAACAGGGCTACTGTATGTTGGAAGGACCCTGTGGCTAGAAAGTGCAATACTGATATGACTTGTACAATGGGTGGTATGCTGGTTGGATAACTAATAGCTGGCATCAGATCTGGCTCCAACTGATGACATAAGTCCACTATTGTTTGCTGATTCAGACACTACAGGAGGATGATGTGTCAGACTTCCATGGTTTGAAACTCTGGCAGTGCACGGTAGACAGGTGGTTGTCGCATTCTCCCTCTACCTGGATACCTACATATGACAAGAAATGAGTTCTAACATTAGTCATTGTGTCCCCAGCAACATTCATGATTCATGTCAATGATAATGTGACAAGGCATTTTAGAAGGCATAGACATGGCAACCAGTACACATCACAGCTGCATTACACAGGCGTCACATGTGACCCCCATGGTTTTCCACACATGTCCTCAACATGTATCTGGACCAAACTCAAAAATGCACATCACAATTGCTCCTCGAAATGTGAGTTGTTATCCCAACCACAAAAATGACCTTCAGCAGGGGTGAACCATTCCCCACTGTTTGTGAAGCCTAATACTGCATTTTAAGCCTCTAAAATGCAGCTGCCTGACCTACTCCACTGGACATTAGGAACCACCTGCGACCACCATCGGAAGTTGTTATGGCAGTAGGCGGTTGCAACTGCGGTGGACACAGCCATAGGCTAACGTTGTTGCAAGTGGCTGTCACAGGGGGCCAATGGCTGTGTCTGCCAACAGTGACGACCACGTACATGATGTATGTGACAGCCATGTTCTTCAGATTCACTCACTTGACTCCTGACACTGCTTGCAGCAAGACCTCCACAAACTGAGCTGCTGTGTTTTGCCTCTAGGAGCAATCATGCCACGTCCAGCAGATGATAAGGCCACAGCCTTCTCTCCAGAGGAGCTGGAGAGGCTTGTTGATGAGATCCTACCTCTGTATGGACAGCTCTATGGTGCACCAGAGGAGCAGGTAAGTACATCATATGCACAGCTTTCTCAGCACTACACCATCCTTTCCCACCATACAGTCTAGAATGTGTCCATGTGTGCCAGGTTGATGACTCATGTGTCTGTTGTTGCTGTCTGTGTGGCATCAATGGGATGTACAATGTGCAGGTATTAGTGGCCAGTGCCATATGTAAAGTTCAGTCTCATTGTGTTGTGTGAGGGTTTTGGGTTCCTAGATCCTCCTTGTGTTGGATGCACATAGGTAGGTGAGGTTGAGGAGACATTAATGCCATCCACTGACCTCTCCTTCTTCATGATTGTTGCAAATGTCAGGCAACATGTAAGTGCATGACAGCATGAGCTGAGTAATCATGTTGTATGAGTCAGTTGAGAGTGATATGAGCAATGTGTATGGTGCCACAGAAATTTCTAAACACATCTGTCCTTTGCTAAACTGTTGTTTGGAAAGCATATTATGACCCACTTTGCCCTTCAGGTTGCCTCACACACCACATGCCAAACTGCTGTTGGCTACATGATGTACTGTCATGTATGGAAGTGATGGGAATGGAGTGGCATGTAGGTTCTGTATGCTCAGCCTGCAGAGACCAGAGGCTGTCAAATGTATATCACACTACTGGTCCTAGCCTAGACTGGGGTGATGTCACTGTGGCTATGCAACTGTGGCATTGTGCCCACTCCCTGTACTCAAGTAGATCCTGTCATGTTAGTAATATAAGGCTCTAGTGTAAAAGCCTGCCCTGAATGCCTCATTCCTTTGCTTAGATTAGGAATGGGTACAGAAGTGGCCCACATTCTGGCGGTGTTCTATCTGGAGCTTGATGGGCATTCAAGGGCAGCACAGCAGCCACAATGGGGTAAGTACAGGGCATATTCGTGCCTCTCACATTGTCAAGTGAATGAGTTAGGTTCTGACAGCTCCCTCTGACATTTAGGGATGAGCCACGTGTCACACAGTAGATGAGTGAGTGATTGTGTAGATATGTCATGTGGTGCATACTGATGTGCCTTGCATATTGGACCTAGAACACAACTAGGTGTAATCTAGAGACCACTTGTTCTGCAAGGACAGCATGTGGCTGGGTAGACTGATCAATCAAGTACTGTTTGTTGTTGTAGGGTCTGTAAATGTTTTGCAACAGACCACTACTTCTAAATGTTACAGGCCAAAGATAAGTAGGTGACGGATCACTGTCCT